>NC_085992.1:26030457-26674624 GCF_030014385.1 Trichomycterus rosablanca | reverse complement strand
CTGACCACAGCTTCCAAAAACAAGCTGGGATATGTGGAAAAAGAATTTCGTTGTACTATACATGTGTATACGCTGATCAGCCATAACATTAAAAGCACCTCCTTGATTCTACACTCACTGTCCATTTTGGTGGTGGTGTGTTAGTGTGTGGTGTGCTGGTATGAGTGAATCAGACACAGCAGCGCTGCTGGAGTTTTTAAATACTGTGTCCACTCACTGTCCACTCTATTAGACACTCCTACCTAGTTGGTCCACCTTGTAGATTTAATGTCAGAGACGATCGCTCAGCTATTGCTGCTGTTTGAGTTGGTCATCTTCTAGACCTTCATCAGTGGTCACAGGACGCTGCCCACAGGGCGCTGTTGGCTGGATATTTTTGGTTGGTGGAATATTCTCATCTCAGCAGTGACAGTGAGGTGTTTAAAAACTCCATCAGCATTGCTGTGTCTTATCCACTCATACCAGCACAACACACACTAACACACCACCACCATGTCAGTGTAACTGCAGTGCTGAGAATGATCCACCACCCAAATAATACCTGCTCTGTAGTGGTCCTGGGAGAGTCCTGACCATTGAAGAACAGCATGAAAGGGGGCTAACAAAGCATGCAGAGAAACAGATGGACTGCAGTCAGTAATTGTAGAACTACAAAGTGCTTCTTTATGGTAAGTGGAGCTGATAAGATAGACAATGTGTGTAGAAACAAGGAGGTGGTTTTAATGTTATGGCTGATCGGTGTATGTATATATGACAAATAAAGACATTTTATTCTATTCTATTCTAGCTTGTGTAACGTAATGGTAAGAAACATGCTGCTGGTAAAAGCAGTTTCTAAGTTCTGGGGGGTAGGAATACCAGGCTCACAGATATAGTAAGTGAATAGCAATATGTTAACCTAGCTATTGTAAGAACAAATATCAGTGCACCATTAGTGCTGGTCTAAAGCCTGGAGAAATAGCAGGGTTATGTCAGCCAACATAAAAACTGTGCCGAATCAAATATGCATATAAATCATACACTGTAGCAACCCCTAACAGAAGAATCAATGGTACATAATTAAGCAAGTATAACTGTTTAAAACCCAAAATTATTAGAGTATTTAGATTGAGATTTGAGATTGACTTTTAATATAATTCCTTACATTTTTTTTTTTACAAACACTAATACAAGACACAGTCCACAAACAGTCCACTAACACTATCTCGAAGTGAACGAAATAATTAGAACTACATTTTTTAAAGCAGACCAAGCAGGACAAAGAGGAGAACTAGACGATAACAACCACAGACTGTTAAACAGCTAAGATGTATCAAGCAAAAAAAACCTGTAACAATTAGTGTTCTCAGTTTCTCATTATTAGGAAAGCTGGTAAAACACAGTAGTAAACATGCCTCTGTTTCAACCTTTTTTAGAGTGTTTTAGGCATTAAATTCTTATTGTGTTTATATTTACAAACTACAATTATGTTGATCAGTGGAAACAGTGGAAATCTTTTCTTTCTACTTTTACCAGTTAAATAAAGATTCAAGAGAATAAACAAATCACAGATTCTTCTTTTTACAGCATTTGGACACGTGGACACATACAAGTACTTGGGTGTCTGGCTTGACAACAGACTGGATTGGAGGGCTAACACGGAGGCAGTGTACAGGAAACGGATGAGCAGACTCTATTTTCTGAGAAAGCTCAGGTCCTTTAATGTGTGCAACAAAATGTTGACCATCTTTTACCAGTCTGTTGTTGCGGGGGCTGTGTTCTTTGCAGCAGTGTGTTGGGGAAGCAGCTTCAGAGCAGGGAATGTAAAGAAACTCAATAAACTGATCAGGAAGGCTGGCTCAGTTTTGGGCTGCTCACTGGACAGTTTCGAGTTGGTGGTTGGAAGGAGGTCACTGAATAAACTCACAACCATAACTGACAACCCATCACACCCCCTATATGAGCTGTTAGTCGGGACAGCGGAGCACTTTCAGCAACAGACTCATCCAGCTCCGCGGTAACAAGGAACGCTACAGAAGATCGTTTATACCAGCAGCGATCTCGCTGTATAACAATTCACTAGTTCGGGACATCATCGAACACTAAACCACTATCAGGACAGACCCATGGAGCATGTTCTAGCACTCTGTTCATAAAGACTTAAGACTATACTACATATCTGTTGTTATTTAACACTACTATAGCTTAGTATATCACATTACATATCTCATCTAAATATTTAATGCCAGGATACTTCATATGACATATACTTTATATGACATACTACTCTTTTTTATTCTATTTATTCAATTACATAGTGTGTACAACATTACTTGTGTACTTAATTCTTTGTACTTTTATACTTCGTACTTATATACTTTTGTACTTTAATTCTCTGTACTTTAATACTTTTTGCTTTAATGCACTGGAGCTGCTGTAATAACTGACTTTCCCTATGGGATTAATAAAGTTGTCTGTCTGTCTGTCTGTCTGTCTGTCTGTCTGTCTGTCTGTCTGTCTGTCTGTCTGTCTGTCTGTCTGTCTGTCTATCTATCTATCTATCTATCTATCTATCTATCTATCTATCTATCTATCTATCTATCTATCTATCTATCATTTTACAAAACGTCCCAGCTTTTCTAGAAATGGGTTTTTATTTCCTGTAACATGAAAGGCTAACCAGCCTTCTTACTAATCAGCCATCCATCTCACATTTTACCTGAATATAATCTAATGTTTTTCATTATAGTAAAAAAAAATCTAAAAAGATTGAATCTTTTTAAAAATGTATTTTAGACATATTTTAGAACTTCCTAGCATTTGGTATGTTGCCTTTTTTGTTGTAGTGATTTGTAATTTAGTAATAATGCATTTGACAAAAAGTTCTGTCATTTCTGCCAATGGGGTTTGTAGGTTAAGATTCAGTAACACTGTAAATACCTTCACGGTGAAGATGTAGAGCTATGTTTGTTGCTAGCACCAGCAAATACCACCAGCAAATGAAAATGTTTGTAGTATTTATTTAAGTTTTTGTGCCACATAGTCTTTCACTCTGTGTGTTATACTGGTTAACACGTTTATATAAATTGCTGCAACAGAAAGTGAGACCTAACTCTTTTACTACAGGAAGAGGAACATCACTGCATTTCTATATAAACAGGGGATACAGAAACCCAAAGGCCAAACTGCACATTGATATACAGTGGAACCTCAATTTAACGGACTAAAAGGGAGAACCACTGGTCCGTAAAATGCCTCATCTAATTATCTAAAACAGCAAGGTTATTTTCGGGGGTGCAAAAATATACAAAAAAGCAGCACTCAGGTCCACAAAAGTGCTAAACATGCACATATAAACAGTAAAATAAACAACGTTAATAGATATGTAAATATAAAATGTAAAACATGTCAATAAATATTAAAATTGATGTACTGTACTACTGGGAAGACATTTTATATTTCATACATAACCATATTCCTCACATACGCGAGCCACAGAAACACCGCTTTCCACTTCCTTAATCAATTCTAACTTTTCAGCAATACCCAAATGCACGCTCTTTTTCTTACCACTTTCCATAACTAAGAACTAGAACTTGCATAAATCAAGCATAAATCACCAAGAAAAAGGTGAGAAAAAAGAGAGCCTCTTAGCAAAACAAAGTCCATCACTCATGTAAACAGAGAGACGTGTGCCGGCTAGTGGACAATTACTTAACCGTTAAATCGAGGTTTTACTGTATGTATATAGTAAATCAGTCTTAATAATCATATCTGCAAAAATTTAACTTTTCTGCAATTACAGCTTTAATGCTTCTAGAAGCTTTGTAACCCCATTCTTCATGACAGAGCCTCTGAATCTTTGTCAAACTACATGGCGAGAGGTTGTGAACTGCCATGTTCAGGTCTCTACACAGATGTTCAGTGGGGTTTAAATCTTGGCTCTAGCTGGAATACTCAATGACTTTTAGAGACTTGCCCTGAAGCCACTCCAGCGTTCACTGTCGTGTTAAAAGGTGAACTGTTGCCCCGGTCTAAGTTTGCATGCACATATAAAGAAGTTTCCTTTAAAAATGTTCCCGCCCCTCAAGTCTTACCAGTCTTTCTGTTTCTGCTGCTAAAAAACACCCCATAACATGATGCTTCCACCACCAGCTTTTGGTTAGGTGGCATGTAGTGATTGCTTACCAGACATAATGCTTGCTATTCTGTCCAAGAGTTAAATCCTTGACTCATCAGACCAGAGAATCCAAAGAGTCCTTTGAAGGCCATTCAGCAGCCTTTTACTCAACAGTGGCTTTTGCCTCTCCACTCTGCCATAAAGGTCTGATTCATAAAGTGCTGCAAAGACAGTTGTCTATCCAACATGTTCCTCCATCACTGTACAGGCCATTTGGAGCATTCTTAGAATGACTGCTGGGTTCTTCCTTACCTCACCAACTAGATGGCCAATTCAGCCAGACAGCCAACACCTAAAATTATGAAGTCCATTTTTGTCCTTCAAACATTCAAACCTTTAAATATTGCTAATCTATGTCTTTCCAAAATATGTTTGTAGACAGTTCCTTGAAATTCCTGGTTTGTTTATTGTCCTAACAATGTAGTGTAAATAAGAGATGTTCACAAGTCACAAAATACGAGTCCGAGTCAAGTCACGAGTCTTTAGGCTAGAGTCCAAGTCAAGTCACAAGTCTTTAGGCTAGAGTCCAAGTCAAGTCACGAGTCTTCAGGCTAGAGTCTGAGTCAAGTTACTAGTCAATATAATATACACAAAACATATATTAGAAATGTAGCGTAGAAATAAACAAATAATCTGTACGTTCAGATAAAAAACAACAAATTGACAAGTAGTTTGTCGTTTTACTTAGTGCCTTTACTTTCCTAGTCATTGTGCAAATGAATGTAATTCCCGTAACAAGAAGGTACCAGTTAAAAGCTTAAACTGATACGTTTTGTTTTCATTGCAAAACAAAAGCGTGTGATAAAACACGGCACAGCGGCCAAAATCCAAAACTCAGCAAAAAAATGTATAACCACTGCTTACCTTAGCTTATGTTCTTCCAGATACTATTAAATATATAACCGTGTGTTGTCCCATAAGGAATAAAATCTGTTATTTTGTAAATGTTTGAAAAGCAATCAAGTGTTTCATTGACACATCTGTGTGATGCAAACTGAATAAATGCAAATAACAGCATTTCTTACTAAAAACTAAAATCAGAGGGTCTGATTGGTTCAGAAAGCGGTCTTTAAACCATTAGTGCCAATTCTGTAGGGGCGTTCCATTCACCCGAGTTGTTCCTGTAAAGTGCACTACGTAGGGTATTCCACCATTTTAAGTGAGATTCCAATCCAAAGGTAACGAAAATGTTTAAATGAAGTGAACTTTAAACTGTGTAGAGAGTAGGGAGCGACGCTTCATCACCACGCTGGAAGCTGGCTGTAACATTTACCCACTGCGTGCGTTGCGGGTTAAGACGGCTAGAGCGTTATTAGAGAGCAGAATATTTATAATATTAATTATATATATATATAAATGTCACACGTAACTAATGTAACAAAAGCTGATGCTAATGACTCTTGTTGTTCACGAGTCATTTTTTGCGAGTCATGAGTCGAGTCTGAGTCATTTGAAACAAGTCCGAGTCGAGTCTGAAGTTGCTGTGTGTGCGACTTACGTGCGACTGGATAATTTGTCTGTGACTTGAGTCCACATCTCTGGTATAGAACCTTATAGACTCAGTCAATGACCAATCAGTTCAAAATCCAACTCCCAATCCAAAGATTTAAACAAATTAAGGATAATTAAAGCAAACAGGATGCACCTGACCACAATTTAGACCTTGGGTATCACTGCTGTAGGGTCACAATGGAAGCTGGTCTACTAGTTTAACTGCTGAGCCAATACTGTCAGCTTTTCTCTTTTAGAGACAATAATACAGGTAAAAAAAAACCTGCAGGTCTAATAAAACATTAACTTAGAAATACTAAAACAGTAAAACTTGAGGATACACGTTGTCCAAAGACCATGGAATGGCATAAAGATGCTGACTTCATATTTATATTTAATTTCCTGATAGCATCAGTGTAAATGTAAATCATTAGCCTCCTGTAATAAAATCATGCATTAAAACATGCTTTAGAAAAGGTCAGGGCTGGTTTTTCTTCTCCTATATATATTTCCTGGGAGAAAGGCTTTTTAAGCTGCTGCCAGTGTGTTTATCAGCATCAGCCAATCTGTATTTCACATTCAGCAGACGTAGCAGACAACCTCCGGTACCCTTCTTTCATCCGTGCCTTTGGACATGTGCTTTGGTATGGACTGTTAAAAGTTGTTTTAAAATTGGAAATGGCATTTGAGGCTGAAGCTTGACCTTTTTACGGCAATCTCCAATCCACAGCCGCACAAACATTGATAGATGGCTCTAATCATACCATGTCACTAGCAGGTCTGCCGCAGCACATGCGCGCGCGCACACACACACACACACAAATTATCGAGAACTAACACCTATGCAGGCTAGGAGATAACCCGTGTGACTAATGTTGTCAGACTATCAATCAGCCAAACTCCAAAAAATAAGAAATAAAAAACGCAGTGGTAAAAGAGACGTGCTTGTGAGAGTAAATAAGACATAATAGGACACAAATAGGATACTACAAACATTAAACCTACAAATAGGAATGTTTCAGCTCTGAACTACACTGGAATACAGATTTAAATTGTTGAAATGAATAAAAGAAATGCAGGTGAGTGGGTGAGTGTGTGAACCCGCTTTTGTCTCACTCACTAAAAAGGGGTCCGGCTGGGCAATATGTGCAAAACTGAACCGCTTTATCTTTTTCAGACATACACATTCATCAAGATAAACTTAATGTAGACATCAGGCTTGAGCTTTTGTTAGAAAAGTTACCTTGTGGCATGCACAATTGCCAAATTCCATGCTAACAGTGCATCTCAAAAATCGGAGGTACAACTTCAGTGTGCCATGGATTGTTAAAGGTAGCAGACGACTGAACTGAACAATGTGCTTTATTTGTAAATAGTGGAAACGTCTCTTGCATCGCTACCTTGTAGCAACCTCACAGGCCGACGCATTCTGATTCTGATACGGAGTGGTACCTGGTAACTCGACGTCCCTCATTGAGAAATTTGTACCCTTACTCTCGACGTTTACCTGTTCTGCTTTTTTAAAATGTATTTATTTAAATTCAAATTAACAATGAACAGTCGCTTTGTTCAGCGATTGGTTTAAGCAGTGTGGTAAAACGCCATCAAAGTGCGCATATGAGACGAATCTGCATTTGTGTGGAATAGCTGTCACTCTGAAAGTGTCCACATGTATTTGTGTTTAGTTGGATTTTTCTCCTGTTTCACTTTTAAACTTGTGTTATAGTTCGGGGTGCTGAGAAATTGTGAGAATCAGCTTTTCCAAGAGAGTCAAAAATGCTTAAAGTTAAATAAAAAAGCTTAATGTGACTTAATGTATTAAAAGAACGACACAGGAACACTAAACCTCTCCTAATTATTACTGCTCATAAGTTCTCTCAATCTTAAGCTTTGTGCACCATCAAACTCCACAGGAAATAACGGCACAGCCAGCGCAAAAACAGTTTTGCAGCTTCTCATATAAATGCGCCTTTACTGAACAAAATACAATATTCCAAGATCAAGCATCTCCACGATTAAGAGGCATAAGAAAGCAATTAAGAAGTAAATGTAAAGTGCAGGTTTATTGTATTTAACTTTTTTTAACTGTATTTCAGTGTTTTTATATTATATTTGTGTTATTTCCAGTGTATAAGTGTCAAAAACAACCCCATTATTTTATGCAGTTCCACAGGACCATGGAACACATTAACAGGTTTTTCAAACATCCTTATGGCAACAATACCCTTAAACTCAACGCCTTTTAAACTCAACGTCTTTTAAACTCAACGCCTTTTAAACTCAACACCTTTTAAACTCGATGCCTTTTAAACTCAACGTCACTCCCAGAACCAATTAATGTTGAGTTTCAAGGTACCACTGTATTCCTATAATGTATCTTAAGAGAACAATATTAAACACAGATTATCTTACATTTTTAAAACGTCTGTGCATGAGGTAACAGTCTGTGGTTGTTGAAGAGTAAACAATATTATGTGCTTAACAGCAGCTTTATTCTAAAACTGAGATAAATAAACTGCTGAATGCAAGATATTTAACAGTCACTGTGTTATCTAGCTACTCCTAATTCTGACAGACAGGAAAAGCAAATTGTTTACCTTGCTACCACATTTTTTAGTCACTAGGTAAGTGACTGGGCAGGCTAAACGGCTGGAGTCTAAATAATGGCAAGCCGTAAGCACTTAATGTTAATTTCTGGAAGCTGTTAATGCCAACAATTTCTTGCAGTAACGTATTGATGTTAATGATTTTAGGTTTTTTAAAACACAGACATGATTGGCTACGTCTGAGAAAGGGGCGGATATGACCGAACAGCCTAGCTATTAAGAGGTGCACCCTGAGTGCTGGTCCTAAGCCCAGATAACTTTTACATTTGCAGCATTTTGCAGACGCTCTTGTCCAAAGCGACTCACAATTATGACTGAATACAATTTGTTGGGCAACTTGGTGGGGCTTGAACAGGCAACCCTCTGATTATGAGTCCATTATCTTAAACACTGAAATACCACTGCCCTAATAAGGAGGGTTGTGTCAGGAAGTGCATTTAAGCTTAAATCCATTTTCCACCAATGCGGAACGGTTCGCGAAGAGAGGTTCCAAACAGCGAACTTCCGTTTGAAGCTGGCACCACAGAATACATGGTTTTTCAGCTGAAACCGTGACATCATCTGTGGGCATGTCACAGTGTAGAGGTTTGGGTGCTTTCACATGAGAAGCTGCAAAACCGCTTTTGTGCTGCTGTTTCCTATGGAGCTTGATGCTGCACTTCTTTTAAAGTTCACCTGAGTGAATTTTGAGCCAGTTTGCCACTGATATTTTCAAAGCGCCTGAAATATGATGAACTGTTTGATATAATGTGGTAAAAGTGACCCAGACAGTACAAAAAACGCTTAACAGGAAAAATACAGCTTAACGTGGCTTGTTGCACTAAAACAACGTCTGATAATTTTCAGCAGTACAGAGCACTTATAACCAGTAATAACGGAAAGAAATGTAGTGTTTCTATGTAGTACTTTCAGTACATTAAGCCACGTTACGCTTTTTTTATGTTAAGCTTTTTCGACTCTTTTCTGATTCTCAGAAGCCTGAGCTGAATAACCACCACACAGTAAAGTAAATACAGCTAAACATAGATATATGTGGAGCTTTTAGAGTGGATTTGATGGTTATTTCACACAAATGGATGTTTGTATCGTGGAACACTTTAGTGATGTTTTACCGCACAGCTCAAGCCATGTGCTGAGCAAAGTGGCTGTTATAGCTGAGGGTCGTTCCCAAAACTGCAAGAAACTCAGGCCAGTTTTCTCAAACACCTTCAAAGAAGAAGATTCAAAGAAACCAAAACAGAACCAAAGTTATTTTGGTATTTTTCGTGTCTCTCAGACACGACCAATTACTACTCCTCCCGCCCTCACCATTTTCATATATAAAAGTCCCTCATATAACGCCACCTTAAGCCTGTGTGGAAATGTATAAAAATAATGAGTGTCGAACAAAAAGATCAAATGAGATAGAGAAAGAGAGAAAGGACAGAAACAGGATGCTCCCGCTGATGGGAGGTCAGTGTTTCTCCCGGGAGCCCCATTATCGCATGGCAGTAAAGGATGTGCTGGGCAGGCAGGGGCACACGGAGGGGCCACACTTAAGAATGTGTATGTGTCTGTGTGTGTTATGGGACGAAGTGAGAGAGAATACAACACGTTGATAGCATCTCCTCTTCACAGCAGCCACCAGAGTACCATCATCAATCAGTGCCAAGCTCAGACAGCAGCACCCGTTAAAATCCTCCTCACCACACATCCCCACCACAAACACGGTGCGTGTACAGGTACTATTCATGCCTACCAGCACAGGGAAGAGAGTAGCCGACCACCAGGTCATGGATGAACTGACGTTCGTTCAGTCGGGTCATGCAGTAAGTGTGGAAGCAGTCCAGACAGATCACATGACGCTCAGCACACTGAGACACCAGAACAGGACTCCTGAAAAAAACAAACATAAAGCCATATCAGCCATTTGAACGTTCATTTGAGCTAGAAATCAAATCATATATTGACTTAACAATTTGAGTGAAAAGTTGAATCTTTAAAATACACACAATTTATTTCAGTTCTTTGTACCTGGTATGGTCATACTTATGACAAGTAAACAATGGCTACAAATGTATGAATCTAATTCATGTTCTCCCCGTGTCTGTGTGGGTTTCCTCCGAAAGCTCCGGTTTCCTCCCAGTCCAAAAACGTGCAGTCAGGTTAATTGACACTGAATTGCCCTATAGGAGAATAGGTGTGTGTATGTGTATGTGTGTCTGCCCTGCAATGGACTGGCGCCCCGTTCAGGGTGTTACTGTGTGCCTTGCGCCCATTGAAAAGCTGGGATAGGCTCCAGCACTCCCCCCACGACCCTAATTGGATAAGCGGTTAAGACAGTGAGTGCGAGTGAGGTTTTTAACATAATGTTTTACACTTTGGTTACATTCATGACAGAAACAGTAGTTACTCATTACACACAAGGTTCATCAGTTCAAAAGTTTAATATCAAACACAATCATGGACAATTTTGTGTCTCCAATTCACCTCACTTGCATGTCTTTGGACTGTGGGAGAAAACTGGAGCTCCCGGAGGAAACCCACACAGACACGGGGAGAACATGCAAACTCCACACAGAAAGGACCCAAACTGCTTCACCTGGAGATCAAACCCAGGACCTTCTTGCTGTGAGGTGACAGTGCTACCCACTGAGCCACTGTGCCACCCAACCTTTCGTATAAAGAAATGGACATGGTCAGATTTACTAACCCTACTTGCTTTTCAGTGGGTATTTTTCCATAGTTCAACTTTTCATTTATATTATTATGCTGATAATATAATTTGTTTTGCATACATAGACAAGTCAAAAATTATTATGTGTAAAACTTTGGTTCTAAAAGGGTTTTTAGCAGATTTGTATTCTTGGACTGTTGTCTACTTAAACTAGAGTTTAACGTCCACTATGGAAGCACTTTTGTAAGTCTCTGCATAAGAGCGTGTGCTAAATGAAGAAAATGTAAATAATTTACGGGAAAATGTGCTTAATTTCACAGACCCTGTTTGCCCCCATATTTCACTGATTTTTAAAGAAAAGTGCCACATGTCATGGCAAAAGATTAAATTACACTCATGGATTAAATGATGGAATAAATAAAAGCTACAATACACAGCACAGCCTACCTTAATGGTTGAATGTAAAACTAGAACATTTAGCAATGGTGTGAGGCTTCTTGTTTTGTCTCAAATACTTGTTGTATTTGAGATCACAGAATTGGTTGGGACTTGTTTTTTCGCTGCTTTAGACTTAAACATCTTGGACATTTTGACTAACCGATTGCTAACTGAATTGCCGTAGGATTGCTAGGGCCGCCTCATAGTGCAAATTAACCAGTTTGTTTGTTTGTTTGTTCATTAGGATTTTAACGTCAGGTTTTACACTTTGGTCACATTCATGACAGAAACAGTAGTTACTCGTTACACAAGATTCATCAGTTCACAAGTTTTAGTGACAAACACAGTCATAGACAATTGTATTCAACTTGTACAAGCTTATAAAAGCATACATAGACAAGTCAAAAATAATTTTGTCTAGGACCCTACTATATTCACGCGAAAATGTGCTTAATTTTACGGACCCTGTTTTTCAAAAATCACAGATTTTACGGATTTTTAAAGACAAGTGCAACACTTCACAACAGTCATTAAATAACATACATAAATTGAATAATAGAAGTTACAGTACACAGCACGGCCTACCTTAAAAGTTACAGTTTTTCTCAATTACTTTGGTGCATTTCTCTGATCAGAATTAAAATTCTCATAACTGTTAGTTCAACCTCCACAAGATTTAGTCATTTGTGCACATCATAGTAGCAGTTTCTCATTCCTTCCAACAAATTGCAAATGCTTTTGGACATGCATCAATCGCTTCCATACAATTCTCTGCTGTTTTATAACATTATCATTTGCTTATGTCACGTCAGTCAAAATTAACTATACTTATGAATGCTGAATAGTCATTTCCTATGAAACTAATAGTCCTCATTTCATTGCTTGAATCATTACATACAAAAATGTTGAACTAGTTGCCAAAATCAGTATGTTGTATGTTCCAATTCAGTTCCAATATGTACTGCAATATTGTTTACAGTTGTGCACAGCTCTACCCAAAGGGTGTTTCTTATGTCTGTCGTAAATAAGTTTGTACTTTGCTTTAGCACAATGCTGTGAACAAATTAGAATTGCAAAGAGTGTCTTGTACTCATTTACCTCACTAAATACAGTAATGTGTAACTTAACTGTAGATTTTAAATGGGTGTGCTAATAGTGTATAGTGCTGTCTTGAGCATTTTCAGGTAGTGTCACCATGATCTGACTTTTTTTGCATTGGAAAACACTAACAGAGTGAACTGTCATAATGAAAACATGACAGACATTTGACTATCTTGTTTATAAACAATGGTGTCAGGACTTTTTATTTTGATGACACTGACACTTTCATTGACATGAATACTTGCTTTTGAGGAATGAACTATCCATTTTGAGCAAGTGACACGCTTTTGCAGGTTATCAACTAGGTTTTGCAGTTTGTACTAATTGTTTTGAGAAATGCCCTTACTGTTGTGCAAATGTTAATAGTGATGTGAGAAACGCACCAAAGCGACCGAGAAAAACTGTAAATGTAAACCTAGAACATCCAGCGATGGCGTGAGGCTTTGTGTTCTATCTCAAACACAAAAATACCCATCTGTGTTTTGTTCTGTCTTAAATGTGAAAACTCGTCCGTGTTTTGACACACGCCTTTCTCTGCATCCACAGAATTGGTTGGGAGTTTTCCAAACTTAGTTGCCCGTGTTTTAGACTGCTTTAGACTTTGACATCTTGGACATTTTGACTTACCGATTGCTAACTGAATTGCTGTAGGATTGCTAGAATCGCCTCATAGTGCAAATTAACCAGTAAACGTGAGGCAGTTGAATGCTGGGTAAATGAAAAACAGTAAATCCCTAAACACAAACCATGCTTTTTCAGCTCAAACCGTGACATCATCTGTGGGCGTGTCAAAGTGTAGAGGTTTGGGTGCTTTCACATGAGAAGCTGCAAAACCGCTTTGTGCTGCTGTTTCCTATGGAGCTTGACGCTGCACCTCTTTTAAAGTTCACCTGATTGAATTTTGAGCCAGTTTGCCACTGATATGTTCAAAGCGCCTCATATGAGATGAACTGTTTGATATGACGTGGAAAAAGCGTCCCAGACAGCTCCGCCATCATGTTACTTCTCTTTACTTTCGTTGTGCAACGCCCACAAGTTTAAAATTCACAGCAAATTGCATATTACACAGGAAATGGCTAATTTTATGGTCCGTGACATGATTTTCACAGCCGTGAATTCAGAAGGGCCTTAATTATGTGGGTACAATGATGGATAACATAAAGAAGGTTGTATGCTCTGAAATATTGAATATATCTTTTCAGCTGCACTGTAAGTGTACAGCATGTTCAGTATGTTGTAATGTTAAGTGTAATAGTAATGGTATGTTAATAATGGTATACTTCACAGCAGTGTGCTATGGGTGTTGTATTTTTCCCCCAATGATGTTATATAACCGCTAAGATTTTCACATAACTCCGCTTCCATTGAAATTCCTTTTGCTTCAAATTGTAGAGGATTTATGTGGAACCTACAGCTTTTGTGTTTCTACATGTGTCTGTATGAGGACTGGTTCCAGGGTGTCTTTTCCTCTGAAGCTGCACAGACTGATAACTCTCTGGGAAGAAATGGCATTGTTCCTAGACGGAGTGAGGCCAGGGGAAATAGGAAAGAGAAATGTCTGTCTGAGAGCTGCGGTAGCTTAGCGGTTAAGCTACTGGACTAATAATCTGAAGGTGAAATGCTTTGGATAAAAGTAAAGAAACAAGAGAAAAAGAATCATCATTTTGAAAGGTCACATGTTTGTTTGTACGAGTGTTTCTGGCTGTTGATGATTTGTTTTGATTAAGTTCATTTCTTTGCCAATCAACACCTAAATGTAAAATACAGCACTTTTACCCCTTAGAAAGCCGTCGGCCACAAAAACACATCAGCCGACTCCTCCGAGTCTCGCAATCATTTTCTCAGCGAATGTCAAGAACTCCCCATCCATTACGCACAGTGGTACCCACACTTGATCGTAAGTTAACTACCAGCCTTGAGTTCAACCTCTTTAAACCCCCTTCTGGTGCCGCTCTGAGAACACAACAGTGTCCTTGCCTCTGCCCTTCAGAGCACAGAAAATGAAAGGCAGGAAGTAAGGAACGGAGGCCAAACAAAAGCACACTTGGAAAGCTAATTACGGTGCCACTTCAATCAGCCCCTGATTTGAATGGCGGGTGTCGCTGATTGAACTGCTTTGTACTGGGTCTTGCTGTTTTCTCGTCACATAGGAGACACAGAGGTAAAAACGTTCATGCTGGACTAATGGCTAATAGCTGACCTTCAGTGAGAACGATGCACTGAGTCTGGTAATTGCAGGACTGTGAGGTGAGGTGGTTTGGTCGGTTGATGCTGTTAATCTCCTGTTATCTTAGTTGAAGCCAACAACTTGAGATATAATTTAAAATGCTTTATTGGTTCTAATATTTCGATGTACAGTTAAAGTCAAAAAGTGTACACATTTATTTAAACTGTTTTCACAATTCTTAATGTTTAATCCTCATTAAGTACACATTTCCTTTCTTGAATGTGAAATGCCAGAATAATACTAGAGACAGGTTAATACTTGGTAGTACTGCCTTTAAATTCTTTAACTTGAGTCAAATGCTTTGGGTGCCTTTTAACAAGCTTCTGACAATAAGCTGCTTCACACAGAACTAGTGTAACTGAGTCAGGTTTGCAGGCATCCTTGCTCACACATGATTCTTATAGAGAGATGGATAGATAGATGGATAGATGGATGAATAGATAGATAGATGGAGGGAGGGAGGGAGGGATGGATGGATGGATGGACAGACAGACAGACAGACAAATAGATAGATCAAAGTCAGGGCTTTGTGATGGCCACACCATTACTTTTACACAACACAACGACGGGGACGTTAAACTGAATCAAACTAAAATCAAACTAAGACACACATTTGCACCGCCATATCCAAGCATGTATATTCCTCTTTGATATTTTAACTTATTCTTATATTTATTCATATATTTATACCCATATGTATAATGTTTATTACACAATAATCTTTATTACCATTATCTATATATCATCATTATTATTATTATCTGTATACTACAACTATTATATCCATCCATTCATCCATCTATCCACTTTGCTGTCCTTAAGCCATTTTGCTACTACTTTAAAAGTAACTTAAAAAGTATGCTTGGGGTCATTGTCAATTTAAAGACCTACTGACACCTGATGTCTTAAGATGTTGCTTAAAAATAATGTTTTCCTCCTCATACTGCCATCTATTGCGTAATGAGCACCAGTCCCTCTGGCAGCAATGCACCCCCATAACATGATGCTGCCACGCCTGTGCTTCACGGTTGAAATGCTGTTCTTTGGCTGGCAACATTTCCCCCCATACATAATGATGGTCATTATAGGCAAATCGTTCCATTTTGTTTCATCAGACCAGATTACATTTGTCCCCAGGTGCAGATGCGGTAACGGTAACCTGGCTTTTTAATGGCAGTCTTGGAGCAGTGGCTTTTTTCTTAATGAGTGTCATAGATATAGGACAGGTTTTATTTTAATGTAGATATTTTGTTATTGTTGTTTGCATTTGTTCTTGAATGTATTTGTTTTTTTCTCATCAAAGAATGTTCACCTCTAAGAGAAAGAACACACCCCCTTCCTAAACAGTAGGATGGCTGATTTAAACTTGCATATTATCTTTTATATTATAATAATAATTATTATTATTATATTACAGATGAACACTGTACTTTCTGGTGTCTAGAAACAGCTTCCAAGAATGTACTAGACTTGTGAAAGGGCCACTATTCTTTTTCTGACGTTTTGGCTGGTTTCTAAAATTTTTCCATAAGGCAAGTAAGCTTTCAAAGTAGGACTTAAAAAGCTGCCCCAGGTACACCTCCAATTAACTTAAACAATGTCAGTTAGCCTATCAGAAGCTTCAAAAGCCATGATATTGTTTTCTTAAATATCCAAGCAATTTATAGGCACAGTCAACTTGGTGTTGTGACCCACTGGAATTTTGATATAAGTGAAATGATCTGTCACACATTTGTGTTGTGTACAAAGTAGATATCCTAACAACAAGCTGGAACTATAGTTATAGGCATGGATTCTGCCAAGGCTCTGACATGCATTGGCATCCTGTCCGTACATTGCGCCTAATGATTCTGGGCAAACCGGACCCCCACAACCCAGATCAGGATAAAACGGTGGTCAGACAAGGAAATGAAAATGTGGCAAATGAGACATATCAATCAGATTGATTACTAGCCAATTACTAACTACTTATCATATTATACACCACCAACCCCAAGGCAACACAATAGACACTTACACAACATCTGTACAGGCGATGCAGGGGACGTGCCTCACGTTAGTCATGATCAGGTCCAGTGGCACTGAAGTGTCATTATCACAAGTGGGGTGGGCAGCACACTTTAAATAAAACTCCTAAATAAAAACAATAAGATTTTATTAGTACAGCAGGTCAAGTGCAATTGCATGGAAAAGCAAATACAAAGCAATAAACAAAACAAGCAGCAGAAGAGCATTGCTGACCCCCAAAATGCTTCTGTAATGAAATGCTACTTAAGACAGGGCAGAAGATGTTCCTACCTCCTACGCACCCAAAGGTGATATTTTCTGAAAAATTAGAAAATTGGAAATAAGCTGATTTAGGCATCCACATTTGCCAAGAATCTGTACATATTAGACAGTTTCAAGCCACCCATCCCTATAATAATGAAGTATACTTTAGAACAGCTCCAAATCATAAAGGTCCCATAGATCCAAGTTTGAATCTCAGCACTTTTATCAACCAGTCAGGTATCTACACAAACATGACTGGCTACAGTCAAGCCGGAAAGTCTGCACACCCCTGTGCTCACCCTGTTCTCCAATGGTCAGGACCCCCACAGGACCACCACAAGGCAGGTATTGTTTAGGTGGTGGATGATTCTCAGCACTGCAGTGACACTGACATGGTGGTGGTGTGTTAGTGTGTGTTATGCTGGTATGAGTGGATCAGACCGTGCCAACTCACTGTCCACTCTATTAGACACTCCTACCTAGTTGGTCCACCTTGTAGATGTAAAGTCAGAGACGATCGCTCATCTATTGCTACTGTTTGAGTTGGTCATCTTTTAGACCATCATCCGTGGTCACAGGGTGCTGTTGGCTGGATATTTTTGGTTGGTGGACTATTCTCAGTCCAGCAGTGACAGTAAGGTGTTTAAAACTCCAGCAGCGCTGCTGTGTCTGAACCACACACTAACACACCACCACCATGTCAGTGTCACTGCAGTGCTGAGAATGACCCACCACCCAAAAAATATATACTCTGTAGTGGCCCTGGGAGAGTCCTGACTATTGAAGAACAGCATGAAATGGGGCTAACAAAGCATGCAGAGAAACATATGGACTACAGTCAGTAATTGTAGAACTACAAAGTGCTCCTATATGGTAAGTGGAGCTAATAAAATAGATAGAGTGTGTAGAAACAAGGAGGTGGTTTTAATGTTATGGCTGATCGGTGTATAAGGTCCAACAGTTGACAGTGCATATTAGAGCAATCTCCAAGCCATGAGTTCAAAGGAATTATCTGCAGACCTCAGAAACAGGATTGTATCAAGGCATAGATCTGGAGAAGGGTACAGAAAAATTGCTGCAGCTTTACAGGTCCCAAAGAGCACAGTGGCCACCATCATTCGTAAATGGATGAAGTTTGGAACCACCAAAAATCTTCCTACACCTGGCCGCCCGGCCAAACTGAGTGATCGGGGAAGACGGGCCTCGGCCAGGGAGGTGAGCAGGAACCTGAGGGTCACTCTGACAGGAGGAAACCAGGCACCGCTCATCACCTGGCTAATGCCAACCCTACAGCATGGTGGTGGTAGCATCATGATGTGGGGATGTTTTTCAGTAGCAGGACCAGGGCGACTAGTCCTGATAGAGGGAAAGATGAATGCAGCTGAGGACACCGTGATCCTTGAAAAAAACCTGCTCCAGAGTGCTCTGGACCTCAGACTGGGGCGAAGGTTTACCTTTTAACATGACCTGAAGCACTTTCCGCCTTGACTGTATGTACGACAAGTAGCTGTAGCCACTCACCGCCACTCTGCCGTCACAGTTTGGAGACTGGCACACTCCATGAATTCTGTCTGGCAAAAGGACATCATCCCAACACGACGGTCCCTGCAAGAAGCAAAATAACAGAGCAGGTGAAAAAAGTACGTGCCTTAAGTTTAGAAGCTCTCTAAATAAAAATTATCAAAACCTTTCAGTACAAAGTTCCTTCCATTAACCTAAAGTGCATATTCTCTTTAACCGTGTAATCTTTAGCCTCCGTCGTCCGTCATTCACACTCGTAACTCGGCTAAATGAAAACGTTCTATCCATCCATAATTGTTTTGGGACAAAACACTGTCTGACCAAGCAAGGCCTGATTAGCATAAGCATTTAAGCATTCTGACAGGAGCCTTATTAAGCCAGAGAAAAGGTTAAGAAAATCATTACTCCTCCACAGCAGACAGGGAAGTGACGGAGGGATGGAGCTAGGGGGTGAGGGATGAATGAATTGGGGGTGAGACGAATCCGGCGTGCTGTGGTGGTGGGACCTGGAGATTACACGAAGACACCTGCTACGAGACAGCAGGGAAAGGTCACATGAACCCCTAGTGCATCGGCTTTAAATACTCACTCACTCACTTATTCACTCACACACTCAACGTTCTCAGCACACTACGTGTTTATTGGTTGGTTGAGGACTTGGGTTAGGATTTGGGTTAGAGTCCTAATCAGACATTACAGGTCACATTAAGGGACTTAAATGCTTTGTTTAAAAGCAGCTCAGATGTGTGCGCAGTACACTGACCCCTTCTTATTTGCCCACACGTTCGGTGATTTGCGCATGAGGCCAGTATTCGCGCGCAGAGCCACGCACTGATCCCTGCGCTCCTCCACTTCCTGTACAGGCACCTCAGGCTACTAACCAAGGTCTTTGCACAGTGTCGAAGAGCCCACCCTCTTATTAGTCGGATCTTTTACCCTCCCAGCAGACTTTAAATGGCCAATTTTTGTCTGCTGCAGGCGCTGCCAATTATGCCCGCTAGAGGGCGTCCAGCCGAACGTTAACAGAGCCGAGGTTCAAACTCGGGACTTAGAATATCAGCATTGGTGTGCTAGCGGAATATCCCGCTGTGATACCTGGGCACCCCTTAACTTGCATTTTAACTGATTTATCTTGGTCTGGGTCGCGGCAGGTGCGGTTCCACCAGAAAATACTGGGTGCAAGGCTGGAATACCCTGCCTACAAGGTGGGTTTGGTGTAAAAAGAAACATGACTACTTTGGAGTAGCAGGATATTTTGTTAATACACCCATGTCACAATTAATTAACCACTACATAATATTGCTGATGTTAAAACCTGCTAGTTTGTATGACCTAAAGTTGGGTTACAACATGATAACACCATTGGGACTCAATAACCACTTTTAATTTGCTTCAACTGTGATGTGTCATATAAACACCACTTAAGAGACACCAGTCGCAGACAAAGTGTGCTGCAACCAAAACTAAGAAGCTGTCACAAAACCTGAGAAAGATCACTTCATTGCACCACGACTTTGTGGGTATACAATTACTGACAGTCACCTACCTGTACCCCATTTATCAATTAACCCCCCCCATAGGATACACATTTTGCATGAATAAAATCAGTGATTTGTTGTAACTGCACATTTACAACAACAGTTAATGTCACTGCAGTGCTAAGAATGGCCCACCACCCAAACATTATCTGGTCAATGAGGGTCCTGTTGGTTCCCTTACCCACCCACTCACTCACTGTTCTCAGCATGCTATGTGTTTATTGGTTGGTTGAGGACTTGGGTTAGAGTCCAAATCAGACTTCGCAGGTGACATTTATACTGACAAACAGGCAAAAAATCCAAATCGTTTTATGTTGATTATAACTGTTGATTTAACCGATGTATTGTGTAGTGTATTCATTTTGTTTTCCACTCTCTTTTCAACTGATTTATCCTGGTCTGGGTCGCGGCAGGCCCGGTTCCACCAGAAAACACTGGGTGCAAGGCTGAAATATCCTGCCTCCAAGATGGGTTTGGCGTAATTGTTGATTCAACCAATGTATTGTGTATTTATCTTGTTTTTCACTCTCTTTTCAACTGATTTATCCTGGTCTGGGTCGCGGCAGGTCCGGTTCCACTACAAACAATGCAACAGATGGGCTACAGTTAGTTACTTGTACAGCCAAAAGGTCAGTGAGGGTATATAATATTAATGACTTACACCGATCAGACATAACATTATGACCACCTCCTTGTTTCTACACTCACTGTCGATATTATCAGCTCCACTTACCATATAGAAGCACTTTGTAGTTCTACAATTACTGACTGTAGTCCATCTGTTTCTCTACATACTTTTTTATTTTCACCCTGTTTTTCAATGGTCAGGACCCACACTGAACCACTACAGAGCAGGTATTATTTAGGTGGTGGGTCACTCTTAGCACTGCAGTGACACTGACATGGTGGTGGTGTGTTAGTGTGTGTTGTGCTGGTATGAGTGGATAAGACACAGCATTGCTGATAGAGTTTTTAAACACCTCACTGTCACTGCTGGACTGAGAATAGTCCACCAACCAAAAATATCCAGCCAACAGTGCCCCGTGTGCAGCATCCTTTTGACCACTAATGAAGGTCTAGAAGATGACCAACTCAAACAGCAGCAATAGATGAGTGATCGTCTCTGACTTTACAACTACAAGGTGAACCAACTAGGTAGGAGTGTCTAATAGAGTGGACAGTAAGTTGGACAAGGTATTCAAAAACTCCATCAGCACTGCTGTGTCTGATCCACTCATACCACCATCTCAGTGTCACTGCAGTGCTGAGAATGATCCACCACCGAAATAATACCTGCTCTGTGGTGGTCCTGTGGGGGTCCTAACCATTGAAGAACAGGGTGAAAGCAGGTTAAAAAGGTATGTAGAGAAACAGATGGACTACAGTCAGTAATTATAGAACTACAAAGTGCTTCTATATGGTTAGTGAAGCTGATAAAATGGACAGTGAGTGTAGAAACCAGGAGGTGGTTTTAATGTTATGGCTGGTCAGTGTATTTTAGAACTACTCAGTGACATAACATGGGTTTGTGTATTGAGATACTGTTACATACAGTTGAATCAAAATAATTCAAACACAATTCCAAATCAGGTTTGTTAGCAAAATGTACAAACTTCCAGCTGTTTGCAATAAACCAATCAAACAAGAGCAAATTAAATAGCTCAAAACAGCCAATATGACACCTGGTTTCTCCAAATTCAACACAAAATGCCATATTTAATGAGTAATACAGTCTCTGAATAGAATCCCTTCTGAGAGCATACATTTGCAAATCAGATGTTGTCTCAAGCACACCTGATACAAATAATCAAGGGTTTAATTAGCTGCATCAGGTCTGGTCATCTAATAACTGGACTGGCTAGAAGTTTGTTGACTGAGATGTTTGATTGCACGTTGGAAATATGGCAAGAGAGTTGTCCAAAAGGTTAAGAGAAGAGATAATTGCCTTGCTCAGACAAGTAAAAGAATACAATAAGAGTTTGAAGAAACTGGAACAAAACTCACCTAATTCACAAGCAACAAAGGGATTGAGAGAACAGTAGAGTGACATCCTGCACTTAAGCACATCTGTAATGCAAAAAGTAGGTATTCTACAGCTTAAACCTTCTGCCTTAGCCCCTCATTTCCTGCCTGTCAAGAGAAATTGCAGAAGCAGGCAGAGCTGGCAGCCGGTGTGTCTAAGAGGATGCACAGAGCCCGCTTCAGCATGAGATTGGCACGGGAAGCGGGCCATGCTGGCACATGGGCAGCGGACAAGCAGTCCCCCAGTGCCAAAGACCACCCTGAGCAGGAAGAAAAAGCAGGTGCAACTTAGCGACTTGTCAGTCAGCCTTTCCGGAGAGCGTCCGGATATAGTGCAGCGGGATGGATGCCCACATGCTGGAGGTGGAGCTCCATACGGAGTGGCAGATAACACCAGCCCCAGGCTGCACACACTTTGACTTACTCACTCAAATGCACACACACAGACCACTGGTGCAGGAGACATGAGTTTGGATTTATGAATTTCATTGCTTATCAACTGCATCCAAAAGTTTTAGACCACATGTTCAAAAATTACTTTGCATATTTTATTACTGCAGGGAAAAACTGTGTCTGTTGCAGAATTATAGGTACCCAAAAACTTCTGTCTCGCAGGACAGTGGTCTAACATGCTAGTACACCACTATGGAGTGTTCAAACTTGCGACCTGGCTGGGAGTCCACATAAACACAACAGTCTAAGTAATTGCATATTGCTGTTTCCTGGTGAGATATGCAATCTCCGGGAATTGGGAGTTGGGGTATGGGGGGGTCACATGGGTCACATGGTTCTTCGTACTTAATATGGCTCTGTGTGGGAACCCAACACTGGCAGGTGATATAAAGCGGCAGAAGATTGGACACCAGTTTGGAGGGCGGTGTGTGGTGCGGCTCTGTGTGATCAGATCGGAGGTTATGCAAGCGGCAGCAAATTTACAATTGGGAATTGGATATGACTGAATTGGAAGATAAAGGAGACAACATCCAGGGAAGAAGGTAAAACATTGCACTGCATTAAGCCAATCTATGCATCCTGAAAGTGGAGCTAAAGGTTATTTAGCTGTGTCCTAAATTACACACTACTGTACTCAATGTGGGCGGCACAGTGGCTCAGTGGGTAGAACTGTCGCCTCACAGCAAGAAGGTGCTGGGTTTGATTCCCAGGTGGAGTGATCTGGGTCCTTTCTGTGTGGATTTTGAATGTTCTCCCCATGTCTGTGTGGGTTTTCCTCCCCCAGTCCAAACACATGCAGTCAGGTTAATTGGAAATACTAAAAGTCCCCCTAGGTATGAGTGTGTGTATGTGTGTTTGTCCTGCAATGGACTGGCAACCTGTCCAGGGTGTTTTCTACCTTTCACCCAGAGAATCGGACCCACAGTGACCCAGACCAGGATACAGCAGTGGTAAAACAGACAGTGAATGAATGAATGTACTACATGTCTTATTAGTGCACTTTAAATGGTATAGTTACACACAATGTAGAACACAGAATGCAGATTTATTATTATTATTAACAAATAATATAAATAATATGTATTGTAAGACACATCATTTTGGGGTGTCGTGAATTGTGAAATAATTTAAAGGGTTGCCATGACCTGTTATTTTGATAAAAAATCAAGATCAACTACGTTTGCTGTGGGCAGCGTCCTGTGACCACTGATGAAGGTCTAGAAGATGACCAACTCAAACAGCATCAATAGATGAGCGGTCATCTCTGACTTTACATCTACAAGGTGGACCAACTAGGTAGGAGTGTCTAATAGAGTGGACAGTGAGTGGACACGGTATTTAAAAACTCCAGCAGCATTGCTGTGTCTTATCCACTATTACCAGCACAACACACACTAACACACCACCACCATGTAATTATTTTACAATGGTAAGGTATTTGCACAAGCTACCAGTGGGTGCAGTGGTAAATTATACTAGCCCACTACCGCTAGGATCCAGGGCTCATATCCCCACTGGTGCTATCATCCGGTTGACCGTCCACTTACAGACATGATTGGTTATGTCTGATGGTGGAGGGACGAGGCTCGGTAACAGATTGGCGTCCTGTCCAGGGTGTGTCATGGCATTACATCCATACCCCTTTTCCACCGACGCGGAACGGGCTCCATTCCGGTTCGAGAACTTAATTTTGAACTGGTTTAGCATTTTTTCACAAAAAACAGGTTCCAAACAGCGCAACTGCGTTCGCAGCTGGCACCACAGAATACTAGTTTTTCAGTGCGTGTTCATCTGTGGGCGTGTCAAGTTGTAGAGGTTCGGGTGCTTTCACATGAGAAGCTGCAAAACCGCTGTGCTGTTGTTTGCTATGGAGCTTCACACTGCACTTCTTTTAAAGTTCACCTGAGTGAATTTTGAGCCAGTTTGCCGCTGATATTTTTAAAGTGCCTCAAAAAAAGTGAACTGTATGATATGATGTGGTAAAAGCGACCCAGACATTACAAAAAACGAAAAATAAAGCTTAACGTGGCTTGTTGTACTAAAACAAAGACTTTCGGCAGTACAGAGCACTTATAACCAATAATAACAGAGAGAAATGTACTGTTCCTATGCTGTACTTTTAGTACATTAAGCCACGTTACCCGAGAAGCTGATTCCCAGAACCCTGAGCTGAATAACCACCACACAATGAAGTACATACAGTGGTGTTCAAAATAATAGCAGTCCAACACCATTAACCTGATAAATCACTGTTTTTAGTAGAAGTGATATTTCTACATAGCAAAAATGTACTTGAAAGTGTAGTAGAGTAATGAAAACAAAACAAACCCAACAGTTAGGACATGCATGCTGCTCATTCTGAGTAATCGAAGCATTGATTGAAAGGGGGTTGTTCAAAATAATAGCAGTGAGGAGTTCAATTGGTGAAGGCATTCATTCTGCAGAGGAACGGGTGTCAATTTTGGCCCTTATTTAATGTAGCAAATGTTGCACATGTTGGTCATAGCACATTTCCTTTTGAAATACTGGGTAAAATGGGTTGTTCCAGACATTGTTCTGATGAACAGCGTACTTTGATTAAAAAGTTGATTGTAGAGAGAAAAAACATACAGAGAAGTGCAGCAAATTATAGCCTGCTCAGCTAAAATGATCTCAAATGCCTTGAAGTGACAACCAAAACCTGAAAGATACGGAAGGAAGCGTGGAACTACTGTTCAATTGGATCGAAGAATAGCCAAAATAGCAAATACTCAGTCAATGATCATCTCCAGAAAGATCAAGGAATATCTAAATTTACCAGTGAGTACAGAAGATGATTAAGTGAAGCCAATTTACCAGCAAGAACTCCTTGCAAAGTCCTGTTGTTAAGAAAAACACGTGTCCTGAATGGGTTAACATTTGCCAAGGAACACATTGACTGGTCCAAAAAGAAATGGCTCAACATTTTGTGGACTGGTGAAAGCAAAATTGTTCTATTTGGGTCTAGTGGCCGTAGACAGTATGTCAGACGACCCCCGAGCACTGAATTCAAGCCAAAGTACACTGTGAAGACGTAAAGCACGGTGGTACAAAATGATGATATGGGATGTTTTTCATACCATGGTGTTACGCCTATTTATCACAGACGAGGGATCATGGATCAATTTAAATATATCAGAATACTTGAGGAGATCATGTTGCCCTATGTCGCAGAAGAAATGTCCTTAAAATGGGTGTTTCAACATGACAATGACCCAAAACATCTTGGTTACAGACAAACAAGATTAAGGTAATTGAGTGACCAGCCCAATCCCCTGACTTTAATCTCATAGAGAACTTGTGGGCTGATATCTGAAACACTTTTTTTTGAGGCAAAACCCAAAATTGCAGAAGAACTGTGTAATGTAGTCTAATCATCCTGGACTGGAATACCTGTTCAGAGGTGCCAGAAGTTGGTTGACTCCATGCAACACAGATCTCGGAAACAATTGTTCTGCCACTAAATATTAGTTCAGTAATTTAAAGTAAAGTGAAACTTCAAAAAAAATTTCATGTTATAGATACATTTTTTTAGAGAAAAATGCTGGCACTGCTATTATTTTGAACAGCCTAATATTCATTTTTCTTAATTTTCTGTAAAGGATGAACACAAACTGACAAAATTTTGTTAATGTTTTGATTTAGAATTGAAAGTGTAGTATTTTCAGTGCATTTGCATTTATGGAAATAAAAGTTAGTTATTATAATGATTTTGTGCTTTATTCGCTTTTTTAAAATCACTGCTTTTTTTTTTTAACACCACTGTACAGCTAAACATAGATATTTGAGGACACTTTTAAAATGGATTTGATGGTTATTTCACACTAATGGATATTCGTGTCGTGGAACTTTAGTGATGCCAAGCCAAGCGCTGAGCAAAGCAGCTATCTGCGCCGAGGGTTGCGGTAAGCGAAGAGCAAAACACTGTCTACGTTATCTTATTACCAATAGCTGATCGATGCTTTTTACATGAAAATGAACAGCACAAATGAAAATCTACACACTCCGCCATCATGTTACTACTTTTCACTTTCATTGCGCAACGCCCACCGTTGATGACGCATGTCTGGCTCCCAAAACTGGTGGAAATGTCCAGTTCTCTAAAAACACCAAGGTTCAAAGAAACCCGAACAGAACCGGTTCAAGAACCAGAGTTCTTTTGGTGAAAAAGTGCTAACAGTGAGTGATTCCGGGGAAAATGAAACCACCATGACCTTGACCAGGATAAAGCAGTGGTAAAACATGAAAATAATGATGGTTTTTCACCTATTTGTTGTTTACTCCTTTTGTGTGTTGTTATGAATTGTAAAACGTAAAGCAGTCTGAACCCATCTGATTGTTGCAGTGACTTGTGTACATACTCGGCTGAGTGTGAGGGTTCCTTGTTTGCAGGTTCGGCATCTCACTCGCAGTTTCCCAGGTTGAATGGCTCTACATTCCGTCTTACAGAAGACATAGAAAGTGCTGAGGGGTTTGGGCTCTGTAAATACAATCATAAACAAAGGAGTATTAAACACACAAATTTATATATATATATATACGTATATATATATATACAGTATATACAGTGAGGAAAATAAGTATTTGATCCCCTGCTGATTTTGTAAGTTTACCCCCTTACAAAGACTTGAACACTCTATAATTTTTTTGGAAGGTTTATTTTAACAGAGCGAGACAGTATATCAACAAAAAATCCAGAAGAAAAACATTAAATAAAAGTTATAAATTAATTTGTATTTAATTAAGGGAAATAAGTATTTGATCCCCTACCAACCAGCAAGAATTCTGACCCCCACAGACCGGTTATGTGCCCATGAGGCACACAAATTAGTCCTGTCCCTGTATAAAAGACTCCTGTCACAGAATCAGTTTCTTCCATTCAAATCTCTCGACCACCATGGGCAAGACCAAAGAGCTATCAAAGGATGTCAGGGACAAGATTGTAGACCTGCACAAGGCTGGAATGGGCTACAAGATTATCGCACCAACAGTGGTCTCTTTCTCACCAAGCATAAAAATTATAGACTGTTCAAGTCTTTGAAACTTATAAAATCAGGAGGGGATCAAATACTTATTTTCCAAACTGTATATATACTGTATACAGGTCCTTCTCAAAAAATTAGCATATTGTGATAAAGTTAATTCTTTTCCATAATGTAATGATAAAAATTAAACTTTCATATATTTTAGATTCATTGCACACCAACTGAAATATTTCAGGTCTTTTATTGTTTTAATACTGATGATTTTGGCATACAGCTCATGAAAACCCCCAAAAAATCTCAAAAAATTAGCATATCATGAAAAGGTTCTCTAAACGAGCTAATAACCTAATCATCTGAATCAACGAATTAACTCTAAACACCTGCAAAAGATTCCTGAGGCTTTTAAAAACTCCCAGCCTGGTTCATTACTCAAAACTGCAATCATGGGTAAGACTGAACGATTTCTGAACGAATAGGCTGTTCCCAGAGTGCTGTATCAAGGCACCTCAGTGGGAAGTCTGTGGGAAGGAAAAAGTGTGGCAGAAAACGCTGCACAACGAGAAGAGGTGACCGGACCCTGAGGAAGATTGTGGAGAAGGGCCGATTCCAGACCTTGGGGGACCTGCGGAAGCAGTGGACTGAGTCTGGAGTAGAAACATCCAGAGCCACCGTGCACAGGCGTGTGCAGGAAATGGGCTACAGGTGCCGCATTCCCCAGGTCAAGCCACTTTTGAACCAGAAACAGCGGCAGAAGCGCCTGACCTGGGCTACAGAGAAGCAGCACTGGACTGTTGCTCAGTGGTCCAAAGTACTGTTTTCGGATGAAAGCAAATTTTGCATGTCATTCGGAAATCAAGGTGCCAGAGTCTGGAGGAAGACTGGGGAGAAGGAAATGCCAAAATGCCTGAAGTCAAGTGTCAAGTACCCACAGTCAGTGATGGTCTGGGGTGCCATGTCAGCTGCTGGTGTTGGTCCACTGTGTTTTATCAAGGGCAGGGTCAATGCAGCTAGCTATCAGGAGATTTTGGAGCACTTCATGCTTCCATCTGCTGAAAAGCTTTATGGAGATGAAGATTTCATTTTTCAGCACGACCTGGCACCTGCTCACAGTGCCAAAACCACTGGTGAATGGTTTACTGACCATGGTATTACTGTGCTCAATTGGCCTGCCAACTCTCCTGACCTGAACCCCATAGAGAATCTGTGGGATATTGTGAAGAGAAAGTTGAGAGACACAAGACCCAACACTCTGTTGAGCTTAAGGCCGCTATCGAAGCATCCTGGGCCTCCATAACACCTCAGCAGTGCCACAGGCTGATTGCCTCCATGCCACGCCGCATTGAAGCAGTCATTTCTGCAAAAGGATTCCCGACCAAGTATTGAGTGCATAACTGAACATAATTATTTGAAGGTTGACTTTTTTTGTATTAAAAACACTTTTCTTTTATTGGTCGGATGAAATATGCTAATTTTTTGAGATAGGAATTTTGCGTTTTCATGAGCTGTATGCCAAAATCATCAGTATTAAAACAATAAAAGACCTGAAATATTTCAGTTGGTGTGCAATGAATCTAAAATATATGAAAGTTTAATTTTTATCATTACATTATGGAAAATAATGAACTTTATCACAATATGCTAATTTTTTGAGAAGGACCTGTATATACTGTATATATATAGTTTTTTTTTAATAATTTCTCCCACTTTTTTCCCCCAATTTTCTCCCCTAATCTAGTCGTGTCCAATTACCCTGAATGCGTCCTCTATATATATAGTGGGGTCAAAAAGTATTTAGTCAGCCACTGATTGTGCAGGTTCTCCTACTTAGAAAGATGAGAGGGGTCTGTAATTTTCATCATAGGTACACTTCAACTATGAGAGACAAAATGAGAAAAAAAAAATCCAATAAATCACATTGTAGGATTTTTAAAGAATTTATTTGTAAATTATGGTGGAAAATAAGTATTTGGTCAATAACAAACAAGCAAGATTTCTGGCTCTCACAGACCTGTAACTTCTTCTTTAAGAAGCTCTTCTGTCCTCCACTCGTTACCTGTATTAATGGCACCTGTTTGACCTCGTTATCTGTATAAAAGACACCTGTCCACAGCCTCAAACAGTCAAACTCCAAACTCAACCATGGACAAGACCAAAGAGCTGTCCAAGGACACCAGGAAGAAAATTGTAGACCTGCACCAGGCTGGGAAGAGTGAATCTACGTACAATAGGCAAGCAGGTTGGTGTGAATAAATCAACTGTGGGAGCAATTGTAAGAAAATGGAAGACATACAAGACCATTGATAATCTCCTTTGGGGTCAAGATCTCATCCCGTGGGGTCAAAATGATCATGAGAACGGTGAGCAAAAATCCCAGAACTACACGGAGGGACCTGATGAATGACCTGCAGAGAGCTGGGACCAAAGTAACAAAGGCTACCATCAGTAACACACTATGCCGAGAGGGACTCAAATCCTGCAGTGCCAGGCGTGTCCCCCTGCTTAAGCCAGTACATGTCCAGGCCCGTCTGAAGTTTGTCAGACAGCATATGGATAATCCAGAAGAGGATTGGGAGAATATCATGTGGTCAGATGAAACCAAAATGGAACTTTTTGGTAAAAACTCAACTCGTCGTGTTTGAAGGAAGAAGAAGAACCCAAGAACACCATACCTACTGTGAAGCATGGGGGTGGAAACATCATGCTTTGGGGCTGTTTTTCTGCAAAGGGGACAGGACGACTGATCCGTGTTAAGGGAAGAATGAACGGGGCCATGTATCGTGAGATTTTAAGCCAAAACCTCCTTCCATCAGTGAGAGCACTGAAGATGGAACGTGGCTGGGTCTTCCAGCATGACAATGATCCCAAACACACCGCTCGGGCAACGAAGGAGTGGCTCCGTAAAAAGCATTTCAAGGTCCTGAAGTGGCCTAGCCAGTCTCCAGACCTCAACCCCATAGAAAATTTGTGGAGTCCGTGTTGCCCAGCGACAGCCCCAAAACATCACTGCTCTAGAGCAGATCTGCATGGAGTAATGGGCCAAAATACCAGCTACAGTGTGTGCAAACCTGGTGAAGACTTACAGGAAACGTTTGACCTCTGTCATTGCCAACAAAGGTTATGTTACAAAGTATTGAGTTGAAATTTTGTTATTGACCAAATACTTATTTTCCACCATAATTTACAAATAAATTCTTTAAAAATCCTACAATGTGATTTCCTGTTTTTTTGTTTTCTCATTATGTCTCTCATAGTTGAAGTGTACCTATGATGAAAATTACAGACCTCTCTCATCTTTCTAAGTAGGAGAACCTGCACAATCAGTGGCTGACTAAATACTTTTTGACCCCACTGTATATATATATACAGTGTATCACAAAAGTGAGTACACCCCTCACATTTCTGCTGATATTTAAGTATATCTTTTCATGGGACAACACTGACAAAATGACACTTTGACACAATGAAAAGTAGTCTGTGTGCAGCTTATATAACAGTGTAAATTTATTCCTCCCTCAAAATAACTCAATATACAGCCATTAATGTCTAAACCACCGGCAACAAAAGTGAGTACACCCCTTAGTGAAAGTTCCTGAAGTGTCAATATTTTGTGTGGCCACCATTATTTCCCAGAACTGCCTTAACTCTCCTGGGCATGGAGTTTACCAGAGCTTCACAGGTTGCCACTGGAATGCTTTTCCACTCCTCCATGACGACATCACGGAGCTGGCGGATATTCGAGACTTTGCGCTCCTCCACCTTTCGCTTGAGGATGCCCCAAAGATGTTCTATTGGGTTTAGGTCTGGAGACATGCTTGGCCAGTCCATCACCTTTACCCTCAGCCTCTTCAATAAAGCAGTGGTCGTCTTAGAGGTGTGTTTGGGGTCATTATCATGCTGGAACACTGCCCTGCGACCCAGTTTCCGGAGGGAGGGGATCATGCTCTGCTTCAGTATTTCACAGTACATATTGGAGTTCATGTGTCCCTCAATGAAATGTAACTCCCCAACACCTGCTGCACTCATGCAGCCCCAGACCATGGCATTCCCACCACCATGCTTGACTGTAGGCATGACACACTTATCTTTGTACTCCTCACCTGATTGCTGCCACACATGCTTGAGACCATCTGAACCAAACAAATTAATCTTGGTCTCATCAGACCATAGGACATGGTTCCAGTAATCCATGTCCTTTGTTGACATGTCTTCAGCAAACTGTTTGCGGGCTTTCTTGTGTAGAGACTTCAGAAGAGGCTTCCTTCTGGGGTGACAGCCATGCAGACCAATTTGATGTAGTGTGCGGCGTATGGTCTGAGCACTGACAGGCTGACCCCCCACCTTTTCAATCTCTGCAGCAATGCTGGCAGCACTCCTGCGCCTATCTTTCAAAGACAGCAGTTGGCTGTGACGCTGAGCACGTGCACTCAGCTTCTTTGGACGACCAACGCGAGGTCTGTTCTGAGTGGACCCTGCTCTTTTAAAACGCTGGATGATCTTGGCCACTGTGCTGCAGCTCAGTTTCAGGGTGTTGGCAATCTTCTTGTAGCCTTGGCCATCTTCATGTAGCGCAACAATTCGTCTTTTAAGATCCTCAGAGAGTTCTTTGCCATGAGGTGCCATGTTAGAACTTTCAGTGACCAGTATGAGAGAGTGTGAGAGCTGTACTACTAATTTGAACACACCTGCTCCCTATGCACACCTGAGACCTAGTAACACTAACAAATCACATGACATTTTGGGAGGGAAAATGACAAGCAGTGCTCAATTTGGACATTTAGGGGTGTAGTCTCTTAGGGGTGTACTCACTTTTGTTGCCGGTGGTTTAGACATTAATGGCTGTATATTGAGTTATTTTGAGGGAAGAATAAATTTACACTGTTATATAAGCTGCACACAGACTACTTTTCATTGTGTCAAAGTGTCATTTTGTCAGTGTTGTCCCATGAAAAGATATACTTAAATATCTGCAGAAATGTGAGGGGTGTACTCACTTTTGTGATACACTGTATATATAAGGGTCTGATTCGACCCTTCACCACTGACTGAGGGCACCTCTCAACTGACATATGCCCCCTCTGGCAAGTACAATTAGTAAACACTGCATTTTTCACCTGCACGAGTCGAGTTCATACACCGACGGGCACTGTGTATGGAGGGCCACACCCCCATCAGCATTATTCCTCAGCCCTGTGCAGGAGCCATCAGTCAGCCAGCAGGGGCCGCAGTTGAACAACAGCCAATCATTGTTCATGCAGCTGCCCAACCCAATCGGAAAGGCAGAGCTGAGATTCGATACGATGTATTCGAAACCCCAACTCTGGTGCGCTAGCGTACTTTACCGCTGCGCCACCTGAGCGGCCCTAAACATATATATATATATATATTAATGGATTGGGCGGCGCGGTGACTCAGTGGGTAGCACTGTCACCTCACAGCAAAAAGGTCCTGGGTTCAATCCCCAGGTGGGGCGGTCTGGGTTCTTTCTGTGTGGAGTTTGCATGTTCTGTGTTTTCCTCCAGGAGCTCCGGTTTCCTCTCACAGTCCAAAGACATGCAAGTGAGGTGAATTGGAGATACTAACTTGTCCATGACTGTGTTTGACATTAAACTTGTGAACTGATGAATCTTGTGTAACCAGTAACTACCGTTTCTGTCATGAATGTAACCAAAGTGTGTAAACATGACATAATCCTAATGAATAAATATTAATAGATAAGCCTTGTTTATCCTGTTCAGACTCAACACTAAAAACTGAAGTCATTCCACCCAAAGAAAAAAAAAACAATACATGAAGAGCAGCACTTCAGGCATGCCTGCATTCCCAATCACTATTGTGAAGTCCAGATTCATTCAGAGATAGCTTTCGCTTTGTTTTCCTGTCTGTGACGGCCATTGTGAGTTTGAAATGCAGAGCGGATTATTGCTGAGTAGTGACAAGGACGAGGTGAATCCTCCAGCCCCAAGCTAAGGACAAAAGAGCTGTAGATCCAATTAGCCAGGGAAAAAAAAGCAAGTAAAAATCTTTATGGTAAATGAAATGGAGGACACGTCCTGTCGGCCTGTCCCGGCCTCGTCTGATTCACATACACAAACGTACCTGGGTGCGGCGTTTTCATTAGAGCTAAAAGCTCAGCACGCAGAAGAGCGATGCTGCACCTTGACACGATACTCAATAAATTCAGCGGAGAGGAGTTTTATGAAGCATGCCCCGTCTAATTTATGATTTTGTTTAAAGTGGACTCTATTATGCTAAGGCAGGGCCGAGGAGGGTTGGATGAAAGGGGTCATGTGATTGGGTGGAGTAGCGCAAGGCTGGAGGGGTGATGAGGCGGAGAGAGAGGAAGGACAAACATAGGACATGATAGTTAATGCATTGCACAGTGCAAAATGGGGAAAAGCATCATTTAGCCACTGAAATAGACAAATGAGGGATGTGGAATGCGGCAAAAGGCGGCAGGATAGCGAAGAGCAGAAAAACACTTGCAGGCAGCGTGCCAAACGTCATTTTATCAAATTTGATTTATTTAACTTCTCAGAAAACACACTGAGAGCCAGATGTGTAAGGATGACAAGGCGTCACTGCAATCTTTATTTATCTTGTGTCTGATATGTAACTCATTGCTCATACTGTACCTGAAACGTCTATTTAAACTGTGCTCGGTCAATTGTGTTAGAATTATTTAATAAATTAAATTATTTATTAAAATATTTATTATTTATTTTATTATTAATTATTTAAATTATTTATTGGCCGCTCAGGTGGCGCAGCGGTAAAGTACGCTAGCTCACCAGAGTTGGGGTTTCGAATACATCGTATCGAATCTCAGCTCTGCCTTCCCGACTAGGCTGGGCGGCACTATGAACAACGATTGGCTGTTGTTCAGGGTTAGAGGGTAAGAAAGTCGGATCATAGGTCCTGCAGCCCCTGCTGGCTGACTGGTGGCGCCTGCACAGGGCTGAGGAATAATTCTGATGGGGGTGTGGCCCTCCATACACAGTGCCCGTCAAGTGTATGAACTTGACTAGCGCAGGTGAAAAATGCACTATCTGTACAAAGTTGTTGAGAGGCGTCCTCAGTCAGCGGTGAAGGGTCGAATCAGTATAGAGGACGCATTCAGGGTAATTGGACACGACTAGACTGGGGGATAAAAATTGGGGGAAAAAAGAGGGGAAAAAATATAAATTAAAAAACAATGATTATTTTTTTATTTTTTTTTATTTCTCCCACTTTAGTGCATCCAGTTTGTGCCTGATTGGGGAGGACGAGGCTTTTGGTGTGGTCCCTGGAGAGGTGCTGGTGTCAACTGCCCAGTCAGAGGCCATGGCCTTTACGTCTCTACTGGCAAGACGTCTTATTTTGTTAAACTGAAAATAGGCTACCCCTCCTACACATAGACAGTGGATGATGGAGGTGATGGCACACTTAAAACTCGAGAAGCTAAAATACTCGATTAGGGGATCCACCCAAACACTGGTGACTAGAACTGTAATCTCTGTAGAATACAATTGACAATCTCTGTGATTTCTTTTTTTTTGTGTGTGTCTGTAATTTATTCTACGTATGTACAGTGTATCACAAAAGTGAGTACACCCCTCACATTTCTGCAGATATTTAAGTATATCTTTTCATGGGACAACACTGATAAAATGACACTTTGACACAATGAAAAGTACTCTGTGTGCAGCTTATATAACAGTGTAAATTTATTCATCCCTCAAAATAACTCAATATACAGCCATTAATGTCTAAACCACCGGCAACAAAAGTGAGTACACCCCTAAGAGACTACACCCCTAAATGTCCAAATTGAGCACTGCTTGTCATTTTCCCTCCAAAATGTCATGTGATTTGTTAGTGTTACTAGGTCTCAGGTGTGCATAGGGAGCAGGTGTGTTCAATTTAGTAGTACAGCTCTCACACTCTCTCATACTGGTCACTGAAAGTTCCAACATGGCACCTCATGGCAAAGAACTCTCTGAGAATCTTAAAAGACGAATTGTTGCGCTACATGAAGATGGCCAAGGCTACAAGAAGATTGCCAACACCCTGAAACTGAGCTGCAGCACAGTGGCCAAGATCATCCAGCATTTTAAAAGAGCAGGGTCCACTCAGAACAGACCTCGCATTGGTCGTCCAAAGAAGCTGAGTGCACGTGCTCAGCGTCACATCCAACTGCTGTCTTTGAAAGATAGGCGCAGGAGTGCTGTCAGCATTGCTGCAGAGATTGAAAAGGTGGGGGGTCAGCCTGTCAGTGCTCAGACCATACGCCGCACACTACATCAAATTGGTCTGCATGGCTGTCACCCCAGAAGGAAGCCTCTTCTGAAGTCTCTACACAAGAAAGCCCGCAAACAGTTTGCTGAAGACATGTCAACAAAGGACATGGATTACTGGAACCATGTCCTATGGTCTGATGAGACCAAGATTAATTTGTTTGGTTCAGATGGTCTCAAGCATGTGTGGCGGCAATCAGGTGAGGAGTACAAAGATAAGTGTGTCATGCCTACAGTCAAGCATGGTGGTGGGAATGCCATGGCATGAGTGCAGCAGGTGTTGGGGAGTTACATTTCATTGAGGGACACATGAACTCCAATATGCACTGTGAAATACTGAAGCAGAGCATGATCCCCTCCCTCTGGAAACTGGGTCGCAGGGCAGTGTTCCAGCATGATAATGACCCCAAACACACCTCTAACACGACCACTGCTTTATTGAAGAGGCTGAGGGTAAAGGTGATGGACTGGCCAAGCATGTCTCCAGACCTAAACCCAATAGAACATCTTTGGGGCATCCTCAAGCGGAAGGTGGAGGAGCGCAAAGTCTCGAATATCCGCCAGCTCCGTGATGTCGTCATGGAGGAGTGGAAAAGCATTCCAGTGGCAACCTGTGAAGCTCTGGTAAACTCCATGCCCAGGAGAGTTAAGGCAGTTCTGGGAAATAATGGTGGCCACACAAAATATTGACACTTCAGGAACTTTCACTAAGGGGTGTACTCACTTTTGTTGCCGGTGGTTTAGACATTAATGGCTGTATATTGAGTTATTTTGAGGGAAGAATAAATTTACACTGTTATATAAGCTGCACACAGACTACTTTTCATTGTGTCAAAGTGTCATTTTGTCAGTGTTGTCCCATGAAAAGATATACTTAAATATCTGCAGAAATGTGAGGGGTGTACTCACTTTTGTGATATACTGTATGTATGCTGGTAGGGGGGATTTGTTGTATGTTGGTAACAGTTAAAATGACCATGGCAGGACAGGAAGAATAGCGATTACCTTGGACAGCAAAAAAGACAAACAAATGGATCCCAGATCAAATCAAATCTAACCTATCACTCAAAGCCCAGATAACCAAACTGAAGCTCTTATTTTGGACACATTATGAGAAGAACCAATTCATTGGAAAAGACTACTATGCAAGGAAGAGATAAATGCAAAAGAGGAAGAGGACAGCCAGCAACAAGATGGATGGCTACAATTAGAGGAACAATGAACCAGTCATTAAGAAGCCTGAGGACACAAAGTGTATACAAGATATTCTGGAGAAACACTATCCATATGGTCACCAGGAGTCTGAATCGACATGATGGTGCTTTATAAGACTTAAATTCACGTAATATTTTTGCACACAATGCAGCCAAAGTGCACCTGAAAACAAACACCAAAACAAAAAAGCTTAGTCCATCCAGTCAGGCTGTTCATGAGAAATCCATATGGTAAAATCAGCTGATAATGCTAATCAGTGCCAAGCTGCTTGAATAAGGCTGCAGCCCAACAGAACAGTATGCTAAGTCAAGACCATAATCACAATATAAGCCACCCCCCCCCCCCCCCCCGCCCCCCATTTTCAGATGTTTTAAAATAAAATGTAATTTGTTGATGATTTGAGATATGCAGTGTGGCAAAGTACTAAAGCCATAATCTGGCCAGGCTTAACTTAATTCAGTGGAAAGAATCGAGGACCTGGCATTCTGGGAACTAATAATGGCAAACAAAACTACTCGGTACAGAAGACAACCTATCATCGCAACATTCTGGATGACTACATGTTGTCTTTTATACTATATTCAAAAAGTACACGATACTGGCGAACTGTAGGGGCATAAAACCACGGTTTTTCCATGATACTGGTTCAATGAGCACAGTGAAACTCCAGGACAGTTTGGCTGTCCAGCAAAATAACTGGACATAAGTTTCACTAAAACACTCACCGAGCACTTATTACACAATTACTAACTGTAGCCCAGCTTTTGTTCTGTACACCATTTATCGATTGGAGGCGACCCCTTTAGGACCCCCACTAACCAGATGAAGTTTTCTCATCACTGCAATGACACTAACATGACAAACATGGTAATGAAACGGCTGTGTGTTGTTTATCTGGTATAAATGTATTAGGTGCAGCAGTGTTGGGATTTTTATAAGGAACACAAACTCTGTTTGCACAATATTCCTCTAGTCCTTTATCAGTGGACACTTTCTGAGCACAGGATGCTGCTGGCTTTATATTTTTGGTTGGCGTGCTATTCTCCTCCCAGCATTGACATTCAGGTGTTTAAAGATGCTAACAACACAGCTGCACCTGCTACACTTATACAAGTACAACACACTACAATATGTTTACCATGCTGGGGTCAATTGCTGAGAAGATAACATCTGGTCAGCGAGGGACCAAATTAGATAGACTGTAAAGATGAACTACAGTCAGTAACTGTATACCTGATGTATCTGAAGGAATCTTTCTCAGAGTGCATTGGTGCTCTTATTAAAGTGAATTATTACTACATTTTAGCTACATTTTAGCTACATGACTCAATACCTGATTGCATGTTCGAGTCCTCATTCTGCAGAATGACCGCGAGGCCAATGGAAGTGGTGGGCAGTCGTGAAGCACTGAGGTCCAGTCGGGTTAAGCTGTCTACTCCTCTGCTCAATCTGCGCTGTAGCACCTGTTCCAACCTGCGCTCTGTACCAGCTGGAGGCAGCACCACGTGAACCGTACTCTGCTCCGGCAGATCACAGCCCTAACACACCAGCGGAGGATTAGACAGCATTAGTCATGCAAATCGTGCCACAGTTTGTGCGCTTTTGCAGTCATTTAGCACAACATGATGTGATTTGTAGCAATCTGACTAAGAACCCTAGAATATCTTAAAATATTCACTTATTTGTACTTACCACATCATCCTGATCAGAGTCTGAGCGCAAGCCAAGACATCCCTGACAAGGTGCCAATTCAACACAGGTCATCACTCTCACACCTAGGATTAGAGTAGCCAATCCAGCTTCTGCATAGGTTTTCCTTAGAGGAAATACGACCAGACAATGCTAAAATCTGTACAAAGTGTGACCACAGCTGAGGATTAACCCCAGGACTCAGGTTGCTGTGTGCTACCCAGTTTACCAGCTGCTCCATCTTGGCACAACAATATTTTGTTAGAAATGTTAACAACTTATAAATATTCACACCCATTATTTAGTATTTGCTTAATCTTGGTTGACTTGGTTGAGTGGCTGTGCTTTTTGAATGAGTCTTGATTGATTGTATAAAGTAAAAGAGCAATTTTGCCTGATCTAGACTGTTGGGGTGTAGTTTCACAATGTTTCTATTTCTTCATGTTGATCTGAACTGAGCTCCAAGGTGTATTCAATGGACATGATATGCTACTGTATCCCTGATTGCTGAAAGCTTCTGTTCTGTAAACAGTCTATACCATACTGATAAACATTTAGTGCTTCCACTTGTCTGGAAAGACTTTTCACAAGAGTGTATGTGGGAATTTGCGCACAAAAGTAAAAATACCACACAAAAATCCAGACGCATTCCAATTAAGATTAGATAGATAGACAGACAGACAGACAGAGAGACAGAAAGATAGACGGATAGACAGCTGGATAGATAGATAGACAGACAGACAGACAGACAGAAAGACAAAGACAGATAGACAAATAGACAGATGGATAGACAGACAGACTGACTAAATAAAAGGAAAGATAGATGGACAGACAGACAGATAGATTGACAGACATACAGATAGACAGACTGAAAGACAGACAGACAGATTGATAGATAGACAGACAGACTGAAGGACAGAGACTGAAAGACAGACAGACTGAAAGAGACAGACTAAAAGACAGAGACAGATAGAGATAGACAGACAGACAGACTGACAGACAGACAGACAAGTTGATTGATAGATAGATGATAGACAGATAAATAGATAAATATACAGACTGACTGAAAGATAGACAGACTGAAAAACAGATGGATAGACAAACAGACTGACTGAAAGACAGACAGACAGACAGAAATATATTATATTATATTATATTATATGTATTATATAAATAATAATAATAAAAAAAATAATAATATAAATAATAATAATAATTCATCCTGAAAGTGTTTCAAGGGTTTGAGGGCAGGGCTCTGTAAAGGCCACTGAAGGTACTATAAACAAAAACTTGCCAAACTTTTCCCAAGCTGTTGCCATAAAGTTTTATAGTATAAAACTGATTTTATACACCTGTTAACACACTTAAAACTAAAACAAAAGAACTTATGGCTGTATAGTGTATGGCTGAAAAGAATTTCTTGATTGGAGACAAGCTATGTTTGACAAGATCTACTTTATTTGGTGAGCTGTAGGGAAATCAAATCCTTCCCACCTTCTGGTGGCGTACTGCATCCCTCTAAAGTGCAGAAACAGTGCTCTGCTAACTACTGTGTTAAGCGACCCCCATATGTTTTAAGACAGAGACTGTCAAACATTTCAGTCTCAATTAAAAAAGAAGAGCATTCGCCAGCACAATGCTAATCCAGCTGGTTGACTGAGTTTCAGACCGCTGGGATTACAGCGGAGAAAAATAAACATGCCAGTCAAGCGCAGCCTTGGCGCAGAGCCACTGAAAAACAAAAAAGGGAAGAAAAATGAAACTTTTACAAGAGAAAAGATGGCAGTGCCTCCCTAGGTGGTTGGGGGGGAAAAACAAGGTACTGTAAACAAAACTGTGCCATTCTAGCCACTTTATCAAGCCGTGTTTATCGAATTCCATTAAAAAAGTAATTGCCTTTCCCCTTCAAACCCCGTGATTGTAGCTGTTCCTTGTGCAGTCTGAGTGGAAGAGTACGTCTTCTGAATCTTAAAATAACTCGAATCAACTTACACAATGACTCACTCCATGCGTACCTTTCGGGTCATTTATTTTACTGGGACCCCGAGACGCTGTTTTATGACCTGCCGGCATTTTTCTCAGGTTCATTTTCAGCTGGAAATCTGCTATGCAAATCAGCTCCCAAATGACAAACATGTTCTCGATGGAAGCACACGAGCGCCAGCGCAAAGCGATAGGTGAAAAGGTCCTCATCAATCCGACAGTTCATATACAAGCTATCATTTTGCGCTGGGAAAAACATTGCTTGTAAAATGGACTAAAAAAAAAAACTCCCCCAAATTAATTTGATCTGGTTCATTTTCCCCAGGCCGACAGCACGCATTGGCTATTAATGTCATCAGCTTAATGAAGACCCAGTGGCACAGAGTAAACGAGCCACCAGACGAGCGCTATCTTGGTTTACTGGAGTGAGGACGAGTTCTAACGTACCCAAAGGCAAATTCAGTTAAGGCAGCACAACCTTATAAGGAAATGAAGAATGAGCGCATGGAAATAAGAATTGATTATATCTTCTGTGATTGATGGTTCTGAAGTCACAGGGCACCATTTGTAATACACAGGGTTGGTAGATATGCCATATCATACCACTCAAAAGCGTCTTCTCTGACAGCATTCCGGTTTTGTTGTTGTGCTCATAATCAATAACTGATGGCCTCCCTGATCAGCCAGATGACCCTTCTGATTGAAAGGGGACAGAATACCCATAGCGCATTGAATTGATTAGTCAGTCTGCATGACATGTCCCGTTGTCTTACTGATCGATTCACCGACGTCATGGATGTAACAGGGACATCGCTTTCATTTGGCTTTAGTGTAGAATGTCTAACACAATCAAAACAAAGCCTCATAGTCTAACAATGACCACACAATAAAAGCAAAGCTTAATACAGTCTAACAATGACCACACAATCAAAGTAAAGCTTAATACAGTCTAACAATGACCACACAATCAGTCTAACAATGACCACACAACCACACAATCAGTCTAACAATGAGAAAAAATTGGTAGCCCCCTAACCAATTGAAGGTTAGTCTTCCTCAGGGGCCCAACAGTGGCAACTCAGCAGTAGTGGGGATTAAACCGACAACCTTCTGATCACTGGCCTAGTACCTTAACCACTGAGCTACCCTTGTCTTGCCATTAATACTCCAAAAACCCCTGAAACTTAGAATACATAAAACTTTACTAAACAAAATCTCCTCGGGGGCGCTCAGGTGGCGCAGCAGTAAAACACACTAGCACACCAGAGCTGACATCTCGAACTCTTCAGTTCAAATCTCAGCTCTGCTATCAACAGGCTGGGCGCCTACACAAACAACGATCAACTTGTTGTTCAAGGGTAGGGTGCCAGAGGGGATTCCTCTGACTGATGGCGCCTGCACAGAGACGAGGGATAATGAGTGATCAGGATGTGGTTTTAACAATGCTGATCCACATGTGAACTCTCCTCGTGCAGGGGAAAAGATGCAGTTGGCTACTGCACATGTGTCGTAGTCACATGTGTGTTAGTCACGGCTCCTTTCAGTCAGAGTTAAGGTCAACGTCAGTAGAGAAGAAGCATTAAGCGACCGGGCAATTGGATATGACTAGATTGGGAGGATAATTGGGGGAAAATGCAAAAAAAATAAAAAAAAAGGAAATCTTCTAAAGAAGAGGAAGGGTAAGAGATCTATGATCTTTCATTGAAAGAAACCACCCCAAAGACAAAATATACAAGCCACTGCAAGCCACCGCAAATCTGACTCCTACAGTGTGGTTAAGGCGGTAAGTATTCAGACCTTTTATTTAATACTTCATAGAAGCACCTTTGGCAGCAAATACCGCTGTAAGACATCTGTGATAAATCTATACAAACATTTTACACCTGGATTTGGGCAATTTATCCCATTCTTCATGAAAGATGACCAAATTTTGTCAGACTGGATGATAAACATCTGTAAACAGCCATCCTTAGTCCATGTGGCCTTTATTTTAATTATGATAAAATACCAAGCAAGACATTAAGAGTTGCCTTGCTCAGGTGCTTAACAGTGGCAACTTGGCAGTAGTGGGAATTGAACCGGTCACCTTCTGATCACTGGTTAATGGTTGCTTCCTGACAAAGCTTCTTTTTTTTTTAGGCCACTGTGGACCAAAATGTTTTGTCGGAAACACTCAAAGCCTTAGATATTGTTTATGATCTTTGAGCACACAGTGGCTTGGTGGGTAGCACTGTCGCCTCACAGCAAAAAGGTCCTGGGTTTGATTCCCAGGTGGATCGGTCCAGGTCCTTTCTGTGTGGAGTTTGCATGTTCTCCCCGGTATTGCGTGGGTTTTGTCCAGGTGCTGCGGTTTCCGCCCACAGACCAAAAACATGCAGTCATGTTAACTGGAGATACTACACTGCCCCTAGGTATGAGTGTATATATGGGGCCAGTGATAGCTTGGTGGTTAAGGTACTGGACTAGTAAGCAGAAGGTTGCCGGTTCAAGCCCCGCCACCACCACCAAGTTGCCACTGTTGGGTCCCTGAGCAAGGCCCTTAACCCTCAATTGCTCATCGTGTTCCGCTCATTGTGTAAGTCGCTTTGGATAAAAGCGTCTGCTAAATGCTGAAAATGAAAATGTAAAATGTAAATGTATATGTTTGAATGTGTGTGTGTTTGCCCTGTGATAGACTTGCGGCCTGTCCGGGGTGTTTTTTACCTTTTGCTGTGTAAATTGTACCTGTGACCCTCAATCTAATAAAGTGGTGGTAAAACAGACAATAAATGAATGAATAAATCATTGCCCTGATCATCTCTGAGATCCACAGACAGTTCTTTAGACATTATGACTTGGTTTTTGTTCTGACAATGCAGTCTAAATTGTAAACCATTATAGATCCACTGTGGGTGCTTTTCCAATTATGTCTAATAAGTTCAAATTGCAATAGCTGGACTCCAGTTGAGTTTGAAACACATCTCAAGGATAATTAAAGTAAACAGGATTGGCAGTGTTAGCTCAGTGGTTAAGGTACTGAACTATTGATTGAAAGGTGGGTGGTTAAAGCTCAACACTGCTGGGCCTCTGAGCAAGACCCTTAACCCTGCTTGCATTGCATTCAGTATAACTGTAAGTCACTTCTGATTAAAAAGTTTCCTAAATGCTGTAGAAGTAATGGATACACTTGTTACCACAACCAATACTGCCACAACAGAGGGTCTGAACACTTCTGTAAATTCGAATCAGTTTATTATTATTAATTCATTATTATTACTTATTATTATATACTTACTATTACTCATTAGGTGTAGATCCAATTAAAAGTGAAGTTCACAACTTGGTAAAGTGTGCAAAACATTCAGGGGTCAATGACGTCAAGGTTGCTACTTAAAACAAGAGAGTAACTAGTGTTGAAAACCGTTATATGCTAATCTCCGTATTTCTCCACCAACAGTACAGGCACCTCAACCAACCAGTAGGAGTCGTAGTTGCAGCAGAAATGAGGTGACACCCCATATAGCTTTCCCTAGGTTAGATGTGGCCAACTGGATTTGTACAGTGCCTAACCAGGCCGGTTGCGCCGTTAAGACTCAAACCCTTGCAGATAGATGGTGTACTACCATTCTAGTGTGCCCAGTATATAATATTATGCTTGTTTTATTTCTGATTTTCAGTTTGTATAATTCACAATTAGCCAGCTTCTGGAAATTAAGCTTCTGGAAAGATATGAGTTTTTAACAGTGGGTGGAGTCATTGTAAATCTTTGTGCAAGGACATCTGCAATCTGTAATTAAGAAAATGTTAAAATTAATTAGAATCTGATCAATCAACCTCAGAACGTACAATCCCAAATCAGAAAAAGTTGGGACAGTATGGAAAATGCAAATAAAATAAAAACACAGTGTTCCTTACAAGTACTTTGACTTTTATTTAATTGCAGACAGTTTGAACCCAAGATATTTCATGTTTTATTCGGTCAACTTCATTTCATTTGTTAATATACCTCCTTTCCTGCATTTCAGGCCTGCAACACATTTCAAAAAAAGTTGGGACGGGGCAATTTGGGGCTAGTAATGAAGTGAAAAAACTAAATAATGATGTGATTCCAAACAGGTGATGTCAACAGGTGATTGTAATCATGATTCGGTACAAAAGCAGCATCCAGGAAAGGCTGAGTCTTTGATGAGCAAAGATGAACAGATGATCTCCAGTGTGTGAGCAAATTATTGAAATGTTTAAAAACAATGTACCTCAAAGAAAGATTGGAAGGGATTTGCATATTTCTCCCTCTACAGTGCATACTATCATCAGGAAATCCAGTGCGTTAAAGCCAAGGGCGTAAGCTTAACCCCCGTGATCTTCGATCCCTCAGATGGCACTGCATCAAGAACCACCACTCAACAATAGCTGATATAACCACATGGGTGAGGGATTACTTTGGCAAATCTTTGTCAAGCACTACAATACAGAGTTACATGCACAAATGCCACTTAAAACTTTACTGTGCAAAAAGCGTTATGTTAACCATGTCCAGAAGTGACGTCAAGTTCTCTGGGCTTGGAGGCATCTACTATGGACCATCACACAGTGGAAACATGTATTGTGGTCAGATGAATCAGCATTCCAGGTCTTCAAAATCCAGGGTCTGTCATGGTACGGGGCTGTGTCAGTGCCCTTGACAAAGGTCATTAACACTTCTGTGATGGCAGCATTAATGCAGAAAAGTACACTGAGATCTCAGAGCAACATATGCTGCCTTCAAGACGTCATCTTTTCCAGGGACGTTCATGCATTTTTCAACAAGACAATGCAAAACCACATGCTGCACACATTACAAAGGCATGGCTACTGAAGAAGAGGGTACGGGTACTAGACTGGCCTGCCTGCAGTCCTGACCTGTCCCCAATAGGGAATGTGTGAAGAATTTTGAAACGAAAAATGCGACAATGACGACCCCGTACTGTTGCACATCTTAAGATGTGTTTGCAGGAAGAATGGGACAAAAACTTGGTATCCTTGGTGCCAATATGTCTTTTAAGTGTGGTGAAAAGGAATGGCAACATTACAAAGTGGTAAATGCTTTACTGTCCAAACTTTTGATATGTGTTGAAGACCTGAAATGTAGGAATGGATGTTTATTAACAAATGAAATGAAGTTGAGCAGATAAAACATTAAATATCTCAGGTTCATCCTGTCTGCAATCAAATAAAAGTCACTCTGTTTTTTTTTTATTATTTGCATTTTCCATACTGTCCCAACTTTTTCTGATTTGGGGGTGTACTAAAGATTGAATTAAGATTTGCTGACTTTTCACTAAGCTAGGTAGTATTATTATCGTTGGCTGTTTACACAAGTTCACCTGGTACTTACTTAAATGACATTCAAACATAATTATAAGGGAATAACTGTGTATAACTTCCAGTGTGGGGAGTATATACTCTAGCTGTTTGTAAATTCATCGTTGGTGCATTATAAGGTTCTAGTAAATCTGTCATGGATTTATTTAGCATCGATGTGACCTTTTCCAATTACAATGCGCTCTTTGGAGAGCCTGATTAACAAGTCAGTGTTTTAAAGACAGGGACAGGCTGAATAAGCAGTGACTTGCATCTTTGAAGCCTTGCAATGACAGAATTTCAATTTTAAAAGTGAGAAGACAATCAATGCGTCCTGTAGTCAGAATCCTAAACAGCTCATGAAGCTTGGTGAGATTTTGTCAAGGTCACCTAGGGTTAAAACTATTTCCCATGGATCGAGCAACTCGGCTCTGGAAGCAGCTCGGCATTGAATGTGAGAAGCAATGAGTACAACCTCAGCATTCTTTGTTTTAATCTTACAAACAATAGCAAACTACAGCATCATTAGCATTTATTGTAAAACATTCAAAAAATAAAGTAACATGGGTGCCCAGGTGGCACAGCCAGATATTTTGCTATATCTCAGCTCTGCTACCAGTCAGCTGGGCGCCGAGCGGGTACAATTGGCAGTACTTGCACTGTGTCTGCTGTAGGTACCGGTCTGTGCTACCGGTCTCTGCTACCAGTCGGCTGGGCACACCTAGCAGGTAATGCCAATTGTACCCGCTAGATGGCACCCAGCCGACCGGTAGCAGAGCTGAGATTCAAACCGGGGTGTTCAGACACAAATTGGCCACTGTGTCTGCTGGGTGAAGAAAGTACTGGACTAAGTGGGTGGGGTCTTCAAACGCTGTGCAAGGACCCTGGTTAGCAGACCTTCTTGCTGTGAGGCGACTGTGCTACCCACTGAGCCACCATGGCATAAAAAAGTAGGGTAACATCTAGCTGAGCCTGATGACATTTGTTTGCCAGTTCAGATGCAAAAGCCGACAAACACATGGGCTTTCAAACTTGGGGCAATTTTAGTAGCTCCAATTGGCCTGACTGCATGTCTTTGGCCTTGTGAGGTCAAACCAGAGCTTCCAAGAGATCCCACATGGACACGGTGAATTCCTCACATAAAGGACCTTGGCCGTCCAGCTGAGCAATCAAGCTCAGGCTCTTCTTGCTGTGAGGCGACAGTGCTACCCATTGTGCCATCGTGCCACCCCCAGCCTCATTTCACTTACTCATTTTCTTATTTATAGCACCATATAGACAGCAAAACAGTTCGGAATGTCGCTGATCAAACAAAAAACTGGTTTGTGTGAAGACCCGGGCCAGGCTGAGTCTGCTGAGGCAGACGGAGATGCCGAGCAAGCATCTCACTGCACACAGACATGAGCAGATGGCGGGGAAAAGCTGGGCTAAGAGAGACAAAGCCTGTAAAGACTGTGTGACTAATGTGTGCTGGGACTTCCAACTCCCCCAGCAGCTCAATCAAACAAGCACGAGAAGCCCGTCGCAAAGCTGAGGGTGACGGTGTTGGACTCATTGCAGCGTTGCTGTTTGTGCGTCGCTGAACAAACCCAAACAATGACGCAACAAGGAGGAAAAAGCTACAGCTAGAGTAGTTTTAAGAGACCAACAAGGCCTTAAAAACGCTGTTTTCACTTTCTCAACAAATGAAAAAAATAGTTAAATAGGGATAAAAGAGAGGGCCATTCTTTCAAATGTTAGTATTATTTAAGGAGCTAATGTCCTTAAGATATCCCAGGACACACAGGGACACACAGGGTTATTCATGTGAAGCACACAAAAACTACTACAGCACTATTAGCTCTCCTTCATGAAGAAGTAGCCACCTACAAATGTGAGTGATAAGCCACATCCAAGAGATAATCTAAAAATACACAGAAGCCATTTTACATTATATACCAACCAGGCATAACAATAAGACCACTGACAGGTGAAGTGAATAACACTGATTATCTCTTCATCATGGCACCTATTAGAAGTTGGGATATATTAAGCAGCAAGTGAACATTTTATCCTCAAAGTTGATGTTAGAAGCAGGACAAATGGGCAAGCGTGAGGACTTGAGCGAGTCTGACAAGGACCAAATTGTGATGGCTAGACGACTGGGTCAGAGCATCTCCAAAACTGCAGCTCTTGTGGAGTGTTCCCGGTCTGCAGTGGTCAGTATCTATCAAAAGTGGTCCAAGAAAGGAACAGTGGTAAACCGGCGACAGGGTCATGGGTGGCCAGGGCTCATTGATGCACGTGGGCAGCGAAGGCTGGCCTGTGTCATGATCCAACAAATGAGCTACTGTAGCTCCAATTGCTGAAGAAGTTAATGCTGGTTCTGATAGAAAAGTGTCAGAATACACAGTGCATCACAGTTTCAGCAAAAAGGGGGACCAACACAATATATTAGGAGGGTCATAATGTTATGCCTGATCGGTGTACAGCCAAAAATATGTGGACATCTGACCATATTCAGCCTAAACCAGGTTTTGAGGTGAGGTGGTCTGATTCTGAGGTGAGGTGGTCTGATTCTGATATAGGAATCCCATTCCAATATTACTTACATTATTAAGCAGTTGATTCACACTTTGATTGCGATCAGACATTCTTGTCTAACACGAAAGCTTCTTAGAAGAGTGGATGCTGTTAAAGCCTCAAAGTTCCTATAGTTGGATATTCCACTAGCACACCAGCACTGAGTTTCTGAACTTTCACGCTGAGGGCCAATTTATAGCAGCATGTCTATATGTCTCACCAAGATGGAAGGAAACAGGATTGAAACCCAAATGGACTCGAAAAGCGAGGTTTGAAACTAGGTTACCGGGATGTTGCTATGTGTCACTTATTCCATTGTGACGCCCATCCTTTACAGATGTTCTGAGTAAATGAGACTGTTTTTTAAGGAGCATTGAAAGGAGGAGAAAAGCAGCTGGTAGAGTGAGTGCTGCATAGAAATATAGTTCCTAGAGTCTTAGGTCGATCCTTGCTACATGTTCCCCAAGAGTCCAGGTGGATTTCCTGACCACTCAAGAAACATTCAGAAGGTAGACTGTCTGTACTCTGTACCCCTTGGTGTTAGTGAGTAAGTGGAACAGAAGAAAAAGAAACAGACAAACAGGATCTAAGTAAAGAGCGAGCGACACTGAATGACAGACGGAGACAAAACAGAGGTGTAGCAGAGATGGATGGAAACAGGCAGAAGGAAAGAGGAGTGAGACAGAAAACGAATGACAGGGACAGACGGAGAGGGAGAATGAATGAGAGAAGTGTTGGTCCTCCTCGGGGATGAAGAAGCTATTAGAGCGCATTACAGCAAACTTGCCTGTCGTCACTACAAATGTCAGACTTGGAGTCCCGCGGCACAGACAGATAAACAGCGGAGACCGTCTGCGCCTGCAGCTACACATACGCACTCCTCAAACTCCACAGCACCTAGTACACAACGTGACCTGCATCCCAACTCCTACACACACGTGTACTTCTCACTACCTTTACTTCACATCACGACCTTGTAGCAATGTGCCCTCGCTGCACGGATTAATCTGACGACCCAGGAATCTGTGTAACTCAACGTGAATTACAAGAAAACATGATTATTAAGGGTTACATACCCATAATAAAATACTATAATTTTCCTAGGGCACAAATACACACATTGTCATTGCATTGCATGACTCTAAATATTGTCATGCCTCTCCCATGTTCCATAGACTAAGCTGAAAAGTATGGAAAAAACATCACACAGTGATTCTTGATATATTTTTTGGCTAACCCATTAATTTTAAGGGCACCTACACCTGGTAACCTCCACAACACAATCTTAATTAACACAGAGTAAAGTATATACAGTGGTACCTTGTAACTCGACGTCCACTAAACTAAATCTTTCATCAAGACATTTGTACCCTTAAACTCAATGTTTCCTTTAAACTCAACGTGTGTTCAGTGCTGGAACAGGAACGGGTAATCCTAAGTGATTGTTGATCGTAATCAAGTGTGACTGATCAGGGTGAAACGAGCTATGAGAGATGTGACCAATATTAAGTGTGCTACCTTGTAACTCGACGTCCCCTAAACTCGAAATTTTTACCCTTAAACTCAATATTTCCTTTAAACTCAACTTGTGTTCAGTGCTTGGCTTGAGCGGTGCAGTAAAACGTCATCAAAGTGCACATATGTGACGAATCTGCATTTGTGTGAAATAACCATCAAATTCACTCTAAAAGCTGCTCATGTATCTGTGTTTACCTGGATTTTCCTGTTTCACTTTTAAACTTGTGTTATACCTTGGGGTTCTGAGAAATTGTAAGAATCAGCTTTTCTGAGTCTAAAACACTTATTGTTAAAAAAAAAAAAGCTTAACATTACTTAATGTATTAAAAGAATGACACAGAGACACTAAACTTCTTTTAATTATTACTGGACAACATTTGACAATTCATCCAGGGAGGGAAATGTCGGATAGAGACCTCATAACTGATGAAATTATGACCTCTGCTGAGTTGAGGAATAAACGTTGATCAGGGGGTGGCTCTCATTTTACATTTACATTTTCAGCATTTAGCAGACGCTTTTATCCAAAGCGACTTACACAATGAGCTGAACACGATGAGCAATTGAGGGTTAAGGGCCTTGCTCAGGGACCCAACAGTGGCAACTTGGTGGTGGCCGGGCTTGAACCGGCAACCTTCTGTTTACTAGTCCAGTACCTTAACCACTTATTTCATTAAGATGTTTAGAAATTGTATTGTTTAAAATGTATTTAATAAATACAATGATCAGTACTGGGGACACAAAAGGCACCGAACTGTAGGAATGACCCAGATGTCATATTTTAAAATAACCCATAATGAACTTGTAGTTCCCATAATGAAAATACTTTTCACCTGCCTGATACAGACACAGTGACATCATTGGACAAGTTTTCTCTGGCTTCTTTCCCATTATTTTTTTTTCCAAATGCAATTTAGCTCTGGTGTTACACAGCCTATTGTGCTATTGTAAAACAAGTTGGAATGTATGCACAAGAACACAATATGAAGCTCTATGTAGGTCTGACAATGTCTTTCTTTGCTTTTGTTTGTCTGTCAATTGCTACCCCACTGCCCTACACGTCCTACATCCCAATTCAATAGACACTCACAGGTCACCTTCATGTCCGCCACACCTCAAATAGCAGTCTTTTTCCACTAGAGAGTGTGCTGTGTGTATTTAATATCTGTGTCGTGCTGTCCAACCCCAAACATTTCCCGGTCCCAGCTTGTTGACTGTGCGTGACAGGAAATAGGTTTGTTGTCCCTGGAGATGAACATGCTCTCTACTATCCTATTCTGTCACTCAGCTAAGCTAAAAAAAGGAGAACAACTGCGGGCAGTTCACTCATTCCAAGGAAATCAACAAAGAGACAGGTGACTCTCAGTTACAGTAAAGAAACATAAGTCTTCAAACATTTCTTTTGGTTTCTTAATATCACTTTCTACAAAAAATAATAATTCATCTAACAAAATGTATTCATTTCTTGATGTAATTTTTAATACATTTACCCCCTATTTTCCTCAATTTAACAGAGCCAATCCACACACACACACACACACACACACACACAGGCACAACTTGCGTAAAAAGTCCTTTTTTAAGCATTACAATTACATTGTGACCCATTTCTTTTTGCAAATGTCTTTAATTCCCCAAAGTTAGAAGACTTCCAATCAGCATAAATCTTTAATAAGATCAATCAGATTAAGATAATTGCCAGGCTATCAATAAGATTAAGAGATGCAAACACCTTCTTATTTAGAAACCAGGCTTTAGTTATTTTGGATTAACATTTGGCCATTGTACTTTAATGCAGATTTGTTCTCTTGATTAAACTCTTAAAAGGTTTTATTTTGTTTTGTCTGACTAGAGCAATCTATTCCAAAAATGTTATGATTTGTCTACATTTTTGTGTGCAATTTTGTTTTCCCTTTTTTAGCCAATCATTAGGGTGGTATGAGGGTTGTTATATATGTACCACTTTGAAATGTTGAAATTCCTTTTTACAACATGTAAAAGGCGTTTTGGCACCCAAGGATACCAAGTGATTAAGCAATAAAGTTGATGAACTCCCGCAAACACGTCTTAAGATGTGCAACAGTACGGGGTCGTCGTTGTCACATTTTTCATTTCAAAATTCTCCACACATTCTCTATTGGGGACAGGTCAGGACTGCAGGCAGGCCAGTCTAGTACTCGTACCCTCTTCTTCCCCAGCCATGCCTTTGTAATGTGTGCAGCATGTAGTTTTGCATTGTCTTGTTGAAAAATGCATTGATGATCTGGAGGATCTGGAATTCAAATGACCACAATACACATTTCAACTGTGTGATGGTCCATCCAAGATACCTCTGAGCCCAGAGAACTCAACGCCACTTCGGAAATGGTTAACACAATTCTTCTTTTTTGCACAGTGAAGTATTCAAAGGCATTTGTGCATGTAACTCTGTATTGTAGTGCTTGACAAAGGTTTGACAAAGTAATCCCCTGCCCATGTGGTTATATGAGCTAGTGTTGAGTGGCAGTTTTTGATGCAGTGTTGTCTGAGGGATCGAAGATCACGGGCGTTCAGTTTAAACTTGCGCCCTTGGCCTTTACACACAGAATTTCAATCTGATTTCTTGAATTGTTTAGTGATATTATGCACTGTAAGGGGAAAAATATGCAAATCCCTTCCAATCTTTCTTTGAGGTACATTGTATTTGAACATTTCAATCATTTTCTCACACATTTGTTGACAAACTGGAGATCCTCTGATCATCTTTGCTTACCAGAGACTCAGCCTTTCCTGGATGCTGCTTTTGTACCAAACCATAATTACAATCACCTGTTGACATCACCTGTTTGGAATCACATCATTATTTAGTTTTTTCCCCTCATCATTAGCCCTAAATTGCCCCTGTCCCAACATTTTTTGGAATGTGTTGCAGGTCTGAAATGCAGGAATGGAGGTATATTAACAAATGAAATGAAGTTGAGCAGACGAAACATGAAATATCTCAGGTTCATCCTGTCTGCAATCAAATAAAAGTCAAAGTAAATGTAACACTGTGTTTTTATTGTATTTGCATTCCATATTGTCCAAACTTTTTCTGATTTGGGGTTGTAAAATAGGTTAATCTTGTTTTTCCCTTGGTAAGGAGAAGGTTTCACATTATTTTTTCTGTATATGAAACTAAGGGTAGAATCAACACATTCTCGTGTTTATTCAAGTGTTTATCCATGGAGGATGAAGAAGGAAAAGTTTAGAGAGTACATATGTCCTCTGCGCACACCACCTCACTGAACAAATACCAGGCCAATTAGTTCTGCTCTGTTTACTTTGTTTTAAGATGTTTACTTCAATTAAAAGATTTAACGGCAGGGTCAGGCACTGAACTGAGACTAGCTAAAAAAAAAACAATCATATAACGAGCAATTTGGACTCATTTCTAGCCTATTAATCTTTGGACCTGGACAATGATGAGCCGTGTTGTGTTGTTTGATGGAGGATTAAGCACTCAGCATTTCTTGCAGGTGATCTTAGGCTGTTTACTTCAAAGCACACTGAACTATCTTACCTAAAATTATTGTGGAATGGCCCAATCTCGATGCTATGCAGCCACTGTTGGGCCCTTGAGCAAGGCCCTTAACTCTCTCTGCTCCAGGGGTGCCGTACAATGGCTGACCATGCGCTCTGACCCCAGCTCACCAAACAAGCTGGGAAATGCGAAGAAAGGCCATAACATTAAAACCACCTCCTTGTTTCTACACTCACTGTCCATTTTATCAGCTCAACTTACTACATAGAAGCACTTTGTAGTTCTACAATTACTGACTGTAGTCCATCTGTTTCTCTGCATGCTTTGTTAGCCCGCTTTCATGCTGTTCTTCAATGGTCAGGCCTCAGCACTGCAGTGACAATGACATGGTGGTGGTGTGTTAGTGTGTGTTGTGCTGGTATGAGTGGATAAGACACAGCAGCACTGAAGGAGTTTTTAAACACCTCACTGTCACTGCTGGAATGAGAATAGTCCACCAACCAAAAATATCCAGCTAACAGCACCCCGTGGGCAGCGTCCTGTGACCACTGATGAAGGTCTAGAAGATGACCAACTCAAACAGCAGCAATAGATGAGCGATCGTCTCTGACTTAACAACAAGGTGGACCAACTAGATAGGAGTGTCTAATAGAGTGGACAGTGAGTGGACACGGTATTTAAAAACTGTGTCTGATCCACTCATACCAGCACAACACACACTAACACACCACCAGCATGTCATTGTCACTGCAGTGCTGAGAATAATCCACCACCTAAATAATACCTGCTCTGTAGTGGTCCTGTGGGGGTCCTGACCGTTAAAGAACAGGGTAAAAGCAGGTTAAAAAAGTATGCAGAGAAATAAATGGACTACAGTCATTAATTGTAAACCTACAAAGTGCTTCTATATGGTAAGTGGAGCTGATAAAATGGACAGTGAGTGTAGAAACAAGAAGCTGGTTTTAATGTTATGGCTGATGAGGGTATATTCTATTCTATAGTCTAAAACAGCCTCCACTTTTCATGGAAGGCTTCACTTAAGATTTTAAAGTGTGTCTTTTGGAAATAATAACCATTCAGACAAAATTGACATTTCCATTTATTCCACGAGTGCAGTGTGGGTTGAGGTCAGTGCTCTGTGCAGGCCACTGGAGTTCCTCCTCACCAAACCCGTAAATCATGCCTTTCAAATTTGGAACAAGTGTACAAATGTACACTGCTGGGCAAAGCAAATCGGTCAAACTAAAAAATTGCTAAATATTAAGCTTTTATGGTTTAATTGGCAAATAATTTGAAATTAGCAAGAGCTGAACAAATAAATAATGTCACGTAGTATAGAATAGCCTTTTCCTTTGATTACCTTAAATGTTGTAGTAGTTGAAAAACCACTTCTGGTTCATTTGTATTTATTGTGAGACCAAAAATTCTCTACAGGGTTCAAATTTGAGCTTTAACCAAGCCAAAACATGACAATTTGTTCTTAATCGGGCTAGGCATTATGACTAAAAAACTCATATCTCGATATGCTTTTGAGAAGCAGTAATATACAATATGATACGATATAATGTAAAATGGCCACTGCCGTTTAACTTCAAATAAATGAGCATCAAAAACCCCGAAAAAGTTTTTTATATTGCTTAGCTAAGCAAAATCAAAGCGCACGATAAACAGCAGCACCGCGACCCAGATCAACCACACAGCAGCATAAAATCATAACCTCTGCTTACCTGAGCTTCTCTTCTTCAAACCGAGACTAAATCTATGTCTATGACTAAATCTACTGTATATATATATATATATATACACCGATCAGCCATAACATTAAAACCACCTCCTGGTTTCTACACACACTGTTTTAGTCTGCTTTTACCCTGTTTTTTAGTGGTCAGGACCCCCACAGGACCACCACAGAGCAGGTATTATTTGGGTGGTGGATGATTCTCAGCACTGCAGTGACACTGACATGGTGGTGGTGTGTTAGTGTGTGTTGTGCTGGTATGAGTGGATAAGACACAGCAGCGCTGCTGGAGTTTTTAAATACCGTGTCCACTTACTGTCCACTCTATTAGACACTTCTACCTAGTTAGTCCACCTTGCAGATGTAAAGTCAGAGACGATCGCTCATCTATTGCGGCTGTTTAAGTTGGTCATCTTCTAGACCTTCACCAGTGGTCACAGGACGCTGCCAACTGGGTGCTGTTGGCTGGATATTTTTTTGGTTTGTGGACTATTCTCAGTCCAGCAGGGAGAGTGAGGTGTTTAAAAACTCCAGCAGCGCTGCTGTGTCTTATCCACTCACATCAGCACAACACACACTAACACACAACCACCCTTGTCAGTGTCTCTGCAGTGCTGAGAATGACCCACCACCCAAATAATACCTACTCTGTAGTGGTCCTGTGGGGGTCCTGACCATTGAATAACAGCATGAAAAGGCACACGTGTGTAGAAACAAGGAGGAGGTTTTAATGTTATGGCTAGTCGGTGTATCTACCTTAATGCTTTTTGCCAACAGAGATGCATTCACTCATGTATTTCTCACCATGTCTTCAAAGACACCTCTCTGGACCATCATCACGCAACCCAAATCGCGATTCATCACACGATTCATCCACTCAACTCTCTTGAAGCTTTCCAAATCAAGTCTTTTTAACACATTTTCCAGACACAAAATCTACATTAGAAGTCTCTGAAGAGAGTTTTGCACTCTGAGGGCTTGAATTCTTCTGACAAAAAGCCTTTTTATGTCTTTGAAAATTTCAGCAGGTGGTCATCCCAGCTTAAACAGGCATTCTACCTTCCAGATCCTTTCTTACTGGCAACATCACCTGTTTCAAAGAGCTGACCTGTTCTCTTAATAGCTAAGTGTGAAATAAGGGTTTGATGTGTGCTGTGTGGTTTCTGACAGCAACCCCTGCATGATATTTGGATTTTTTTTGGAGCAGATTATATTACTCATTTACCTTGCAACTCCACTACAGCATTTTGTAGATTACCTGTAGACAAATAAGTAAATACACCGACTAGGCACAACATTATGGTCACTGACAAGTGAAGTGAACAACACTGAATATCTCTTCATCATGGCACCTGTTAGTGGGTGAGATACGTATATTAGGCAGTAAGTGAACATTTTATCCTAAAAGTTGATGTTAGAAGCAGGAAAAATGGGCAAGCGTAAGGATTTGAACGAGTTTGACAAGGGCCAAATTGTGATGGCTGGACGACTGGATCAGAGCATCTCCAAAACTGCAGCTCTTGTGGGGTGTTTAGTCTGCAGTGGTCAGTATCTATAAAAAGTGGTCCAAAAAAGTAACAGTGGTAAACCGGCGACAGGGTCATGGGTGCCCAAGGCTCATTGATGCACGTGGGGAGCGAAGGCTGGCCTGTGTGGTCCGATCCAACAGACGAGCTACTGTAGCTCCAATTGCTGAAGAAGTTTAAGCTGGTTTAACCCCTGTCCACCACCGAAAGTGCCAACAATGGGAATGAAAGCATAGGAACTGGACCACAGAGCAATGGAAGAACATGGCCTGGTCTGATGAATCACATTTTCTTTTACATCACGTGGATGGCCGGGTGCGTGTGCGTCGCTTACCTGGGGAACACATGGCACCAGGATGCACTATGGGAAGAAGCCGGCGGAGGCAGTGTGATGCTTTGGGCAAAGTTCTGCCATCCATGTGGATGTTACTTTGACATGTACCACCTACCTAAGCACTGTTGCAGACCATGTTCACCCTTTCATGGAAATGGTATTCCCTGATGGCTGTGGCCTTTTTCAGCAGGATAATGCGCCCTGTCACAAAGCAAAAATGCTTCAGGAATGGTTTGAGGAGCACAACAACGAGTTTGAGGTGTTGACTTGGCCTCCAAAATCCCCAGATCTCAATCCAATCGAGCATCTGTGGGATGTGCTGGACAAACAAGTCCGATCCATGGAGGCCCCTCCTCGCAACTTATAGGAGTTAAATGATCTGCGGCTAACATCTTGGTGCCAGATACCACAGCACACCTTCAGAGGTCTAGTGGAGTCCATGCCTTGACGGGTCAGGTCTGTTTTGGCAGCAAAATGGTGACCAAACCAATATTAGGAAGGTGATCATAATGTTATGCCTAATCAGTGTAAGTAGAACAGGTATCCAGTGCATTTTCTTATTGCCTGCTAATTTTATTACTAATTGTTTGTTGTCAGAACCATTAAAAGCTTAACAATGGCAGTTTTGGGCACCCATTTCTTTTGCCCAAAAGTCAGCCTTTCAGATGCTTGATACATTGATGCTTGATAAAATCAGATACTTGTACTGTTTTCAATTTACAAATTACTGTTTTTATCTACTGACCCAAAATATATGGTACTGAGGTTTGTAATTGATCACAAACACAAATAGTGAACCTGTGTATAACTGAAGAAGATAACTTAGCATGCACGTTCTACAGCCTAGAAAGCTAACATTGTGTAATTCTCTGTACTGATGGGGAATCAGAGTGGCTATAGATCAGAGTCAGCCCACACACACTCTCACACACACACGCTTACTCACAAAAACAAGAACTATTTGAACCAATTCTAGACCTGGGGGGTAAATAACACACCATGGTTTAAACCAGATAAATGAAAAAGTGTTTATTGATTTCTTTAGTGGCTGTTACTCATGCTCCATTTATCCTAAATTTATAATCATTAGTTGACTACAGTAGTTTTTACCCACAGCACAGATAAAAGACGCCAGTGAGAGTGTATGAACTAAATGGCAAGAAGAATCATATAGGATAAATAATAAAGCAAAAGCAATGAAAAGCAAATAAATCAGCTCTGTAGAAAGCAGTTGTTCCAAGTTTCTATGGTACTACACCAATTTAAAGGGTTGGATTTATTTTGACTGAGTAGTTGTGTGTTGCTTTGCAGTTAAATATGTGCTCCACCCAACTCTCCCACCCAATCCAATCTCAGTTGGCAATCAGCTTTCGGCCAACTGTGCTGACTGACCAAAACACTCGGTATCAGCATCAACAATTCTGATTGGTTCATTCTTTAACTAATATTGTATTATGACATTAGATAGTACATGGTTTGTAGCAGCAACACAATTTGAAACATAACATCCAAAGAAAGAACTGCTAATGCCTGCCCACATCTTACCAGACACTGTGACCTTCACATACCAGTTGGAAACCAACACTTCCCACCCAATCCAATCTCAGTTGACAATCAGCTTTCGGCCAACTGTGCAGACTGACCAAAACACTCGGTATCAGCATCAACAATTCTGATTGGTTCACTCTTTAACGAATATTGTATTATGACATTAGATAGTTTGTAGCAGCAACACAATTTGGCAATTGTTCCTGTATTAAACAGCCGATGTTTTTAATACGTGTTTAAATTAAGCTGAAATTTACACACACTAGCAGTGTAAAGAAAAGCATTTGGGTGCCCAGATGGCACAGCGGGATATTCTGCTAGCACACCAGCACCGATATTTTAAACAACCCGGTCTGAACCATCTAGCGGGCACAATTGGCAATGCCTGTAGCAGACAAAAATTGGCCACCGTGTCTGCTGGGTGGGGAAATGACCGGAGTAAGTGGGTGGGGTATTCAAATGCTGTGAAAGGACCCTGGTTAGAAAACCGAGGCATCTGTGCAGAATCAGAAGGGGCATGGAGCAGGGAAATATACCCTCCTCAAACACAATCAAGGATCTACAGCAGCGGAAGACAAATTGACTACGCTAAATCGGGAGAAAAAGGGAGAAAATGCATAAAAAAAAAAAAAGGAAAAGCATTTACAGGAAGTGAGTGCCTATTACAGTAAATAAAAGTGAACAGGTTCTGGTAAAAGCACCTCAGTGCAAACTCAGTATGTGTGAGTTTTAGTGTAGCTGCTTTAATGCATCATTAAGAAGGTCAGGCTTAATGAAGCACAGAGACTAAAGTTCAGGAGATCCCCAGGCTCTATTTATCCTATCAGACTGCTGAACCCACAGAGACAGAGCTACAAACAACAGAGAAAGAGCGTCTAAGAAGGAGAGTCAGTTTCCTTCTTTTACGGCTGATTTAAGCTTTGTCAGAAGTGAAGAATTATTAGCCCTTATATACCTGTGTAAAGTCAGAATTTTATCCTACAGTAGAATTAAAAAGCAACATAAGAAGCAGGTTATATACCCTCCTTATTTTTTTTCGGGCTTGGGACTGGCGTATGGAGTATGTACTGGAGTATGCACTGACAAATGCACCTCCAATGGCAGGGCTAGATCATGAAGAAAGGAGAAAAAAAGACTCCCACCTGTACATTTATTACACAGTGATATTAAGTCAAAAGATAGATATACATTATATACATAACCGAAATATAATATAAATATACACTGCCTGGCCAAAAAAAAGGTCACCACCTGGATTTAACTAAGCAAATACTCCCATTGGATAATTACTGCATGGGTGATTATGTTTCAGCTGGCAACAAGTTATTTAACCCTAACTGATGCAGTGAGTAGCTTCTCATTTGTTAAACAACCATGTTGAAAGACACATCCTGTGGTCGTGGAAAAGATGTTAATCTGTTTCAGAAGGGTCAAATTATGGGCATGCATCAAGCAGAGAAAACATCTAAGGAGAAGCTGAAACTACTAAAATCGGGTTAAGAACTGTCCAACACATTATTAAAAAGTGGAAGGACAGTGGGGAAACATCATCTTCGAGGAAGGAATGTGGTCGGAAAAAAATCTTGAATGATCGTGATCGCCGATCACTTAAACGTTTGGTGAAATCAAATGGTAGAAAAACTACAGTAGAACTCAGGGATGTGTTTAATAGTGAAAGTAAGAGCATTTCCACACACACAATGCGAAGGGAACTCAAGGGATTGGGACTAAACAGCTGTGTAGCCTTAAGAAAACCACTTGTCCACTTGTCCTTTCCTTTGACTCCCACTTAGCATCGGTCTCCAAATCTGCCTATTTTCACTTGCGCAATATCTCTCGCCTTCGTCCTTTGCTTTCACAAGACTCTGCTGAGACTCTGGTCCATGCTCTAGTCACCTCCCGGCTTGACTACTGCAATTCAATTTTATATGGGCTTCCTGCCAAAACCCTCCGCCCTCTCCAACGTATCCAAAATACTGCTGCTCGGATCCTTACATTTTCCCAAAAATATGACCATATTACACCTGTACTGGCTAAGCTGCACTGGTTACCTATCTCTTTGAGAATTAAATATAAATTACTTATACTTACATTTAAAGCGCTACATGGCCTGGCCCCGGTATATTTAGCTGACTTACTAACGTATCACTCTCCCTGTCGCAGTCTTAGGTCCTCTGACTCTGACTTATTGGCTGTACCCAGGTTCAAGCGGGCTTCTATGGGTGGCCGTTCATTCACCTGTGCTGCCCCTCGCCTCTGGAATTCCCTTCCTCCGGCTCTCCGCTCTGCGTCTTCCCTCACTATTTTCAAATCTTTGCTTAAAACACTTCTCTTTACTGAGCATTTTTCATAGTTTTTGTATTGTATTGTAAAAGTATTGTATTGTATTGTATTGTAAAATGTTGTAAAGCGTCCTTGAGCATTGAGAAAGGCGCTATATAAGTTTAACTTATTATTATTATTATTATTATTACTTGTCAGTGAGGCTAACCGGCAAAAACGGCTTCAATTTGCTAGGGAGCATAAAGATTGGACTCTGGAGCAATGGAAGAAGGTCATGTGGTCTGATGAGTCCAGATTTACCCTGTTCCAGAGTGATGGGCGCATCAGGGTAAGAAGAGAGGTGGCTTAAGTGATGCACCCATCCGGCCAGCTTGTAATTTTAATAATTATACCTTGTTGCGTATCATATCTGATGACTTCTCTGTGCCCATATAAATAGGACTAGTTTAACTGCATCCATTAGAAAATAGAAAGGTGGTGTTGATATGTTGCTTTGCAGTCACAAACCATGTTTCAGATTAGTTTGTTCACAAATCTTTGGTACGATAGTGTACGTATCCATTGCAAGATTATGTAAACTTTTAACTCTGTATGCTGAAACAATGTAAAGGCTTTTGGCTTTGTCCACTAAAGCATGGAATTGCATAGTTAATAGAGTGCTGGGTTTCGGGTTTAGGTTCGAATCCCCAACAGTCAGGTTGCCACTGTCCTTGAATTGCCTGGATTGTAGTGAATCGCAGTTGTAAGTAGCTTTGAATAAAAGCTTCGGTTAAGGGCGTAAATGTACAGTGGTACCTTGAAACCCAACGTCAATTGGTTCTGAGAGTGCCGTCGAGTTTAAAAAGCCGTTGAGTTTCAAGGTATCTATGGGAAACCTGTTCATGTGTTCCATTGTCCCATGGAACTGCATATATTTTAGGCTAATGTAAAATAATGGGGTTGTTTTGACACTAAAACAACACAAATATTATATAAAAACACTGACATACAATTGAAAAACAGTTAAATACAATAAAATCTTGGAATACTGTATTGCTATTAGTATTTTACTATTAAGACGCATTCACATTGGAAGCAGCAAAACCATTTCCTATGGAATATGCTGGTGCACAAAGCTTAACGTGACGTATTGTACTAAAACAACTAGAAATTTCATTAGTGAAGGGAACTTTCAGTAATCATTAAGTGAAGTTTAGTGTTCTTGTGTCATTCTTTTAATACATTAAGTCACATTAAGCTTTTTTTTTAGACTCGGAAAAGCTAATTCTCACAATTTCTCAGCACCCCGAGCTATAACAGAAGTTTAAAAGTGAAACAGGATGAAAATCCAGCTAAACACAAATACATCTGGAACTATCAAGAGTGAATTTTAACGGTTATTTCAAACAAATGCAGATTCTTCTCATATTCACACTTTGATGAAGTTTTCCCGCAAGCCAATCGCTGAACAAAACGGCAGTCACACATGCGTCGACTTTAAGGTAAGCTTTGAGTTGACAAAGGGCATCAACTTTGAAAGATTTAGAGTTTAGGCGACGTTGAGTTACAAGGTACCAGCAGTGGTGTACTACTATGGCATACTTAGGTATTTTGTCACTTAGGGCAGTAATCCATTCAGCTCCTCAGAATGCTCCTCAAAGCCTTGAATGTCCACCTAGTTCCACGCCTGTCACTCTGGAGGTGGACAGCAAGTTCGGATGCTTCTGTTTGGAGAGTAATTAGCACAAACTATCACACTCACCACTTATCCAGTGGCAATCAAACCATCCCAAGCTTAACTAGGCTAAGAAAAAGACTCTTGGGTATAAAGCATGCCACAGAGTGACAACCGATGGAAACAGAAAGACAGAATGAGAGACAGAGACAGATGGGAGATGAATCAGGAGGGTCAGGATGAAGCTCATGCCTGAGCATAACTGTCTGGCGAGGCCAACGCTGAATTTGACCCTGTCGCTAATGCAACATCAACAGAAACTTCGTCATCATCAAAAAAAGAAAGGGAGAAAAGTAGACTTACCTGAAGTGTAGAATCACTTCCGAGCTCACGGCCGGCAAAAATCACCCGCAGCTGATCAGGCTGAACACCCTGCAGACGCCCAACAGCCTCCTTCAGCTCAGACACACGTGCCCCCTCCTCCACCTCCACTGGAAATCCGTGACTGGAGTTAAAACGCACATAGACTGAAAGAAAAGCAAGAGAGAACGATGTGCACTCATTTATCTGTTCAATTAGGAATAAAGCATGACTAGGCAAGCAGATACTGTAAAAGATAATAATGAATGATGAACTGACCACCAAAGGGTCAGTTTGCCTATAACTGCACATCCTTAAGCCCCGTGTACCATTATCCTCTCACTGTTAGAGTACTGTATACACTGATCAGCCATAACAGTAAAACCACCTCCTTGTTTCTGCACTCACTGTCCATTTTATTAGCTCCACTTACCATATAGAAGCACTTTAGTTCTACAATTACTGACTCCATCAGCATTGCTGTGTCTGATCCACTCATATCAGCACAACACACACTAACACACCACCACCATGTCCGTGACACTGCAGTGCTGAGAATGATCCACCACCCAAATAATACCTGTTCTGTAGTGGTCATAGGAGAGTCCTGACCATTGAAGAACAGCATAAAAGGGGGCTAACAAAGCATCCAGAGAAACAGATGGACTACAGTCAGTAATTGTAGAATTACAAGCTGTTAAAATGGACAGTGACTGTAACGAGGTGGTTTTAATGTTATGGCTGATCGGTGTGTTTATCCTTAAACGTAGTTTTGGAAAAGCAAGCAATACAAGTGTGTTCCTGCTTTGCAGTTTCACTACAGCAGTTATTAGTCCCTTTAGATATTTGTAAATGTAAGATTCCTGTTAATTCAACCTGCCTCTAGAATATTTGTACATGGCACGTTCTATAAATGTAATTACAGTTGCAATCAAAATTTCAGCTGCTTGCAACAAACCAGTCAAACAAGAACAATTTAAATAGCTCAACACAACCAGTATAATAAGCGGTAGCTTCAAATTCAACACAAAATGCCACTTTTAATTACCACTGCAGTCTCAGAATTATTCAACCCCTTCATGACGAGCACCTTTAATATGAAGGATCTTCAAAAGGTTTCTGCACTTTTATATTTTTGATGGAAACGGTGAGGGTGGGAGGAGTAGTAATTGGTCGTGTTTGAGAGACTGAGAGAGCTTAAACTCTGGATTTAGTGCAACCTGATTTCCACCTTATTAGACCGCTCAAAGAAGCTTTAAGAGGAAGAAGATTTTCATGTGATGATGTGAGAGCAGCGGTGCATCAGTGGCTACAAGCTCAACCAAAAAAATTTTTAGCTGATAACATTAAAAAGTTGGTACGACGCTGGGAAAATGCATCGCAAAGGAAAGTGACTATGTAGAAAAGTGATGTCATTTGTTTTTGAAATTATTAATAAATAGAGTTTAAAAAAGGCAGAAACGTTTTGAAGAACCCTCGTACTTAGTGAAGAACCTTGTACTGTTATAACCTGCTGCAAACATGATGCATAGCTTCTGGAAGTGATTGTAGACTGTAGAGATGGTGGTAGATTTCAGGTGCAATGCACCCACCTTACCTCCCCTCACAATTAATGGCTCTATGGCCTTAGTGGTGGAGTCACTTAAGTTCCTGGGCACCACCTTATCCAGGGACCTAAAGTGGGAAAATAACACACTCTCCATCACCAAGAGGGCTCAGCAGAGAATGTTCTTCCTGAGACAGCTGAGGAAATTCAACCTGCCACAGAGTCTGCTGATTCAGTTCTACACAGCAATAATAGAGTCCATCCTTACATCATCCATCACCATCTGGTTTGGTTCCTCAACATCACATGAACGAGCCAAACTCCAGCGTATAATCAGGACAGCGGAGAGGATCATTGGATGTAGTCTGCCAACGCTTCAGGACATTTACAACAGCAGAGTGCTGAAACGTGCCGGCAAAATTACAACAGACCCCTCTCATCCTGGACATCACCTTTTTCAAACTCTTCCATCTGGCAGAAGACTCAGGACAATAAAAACAAACACATCCAGACACGCTAACAGTTTTTTCCCCAGAGCTGTAACACTTTTTAACCACAGTTGTTCTTTCGGGCAAATGTTGGTAAATACTGGTTAACAGTCCGTGTGCTGTCGGGTCTGTTAAATATGTTCTATGTTACATGTCATACATGTGTAATTGTCTGTACTATTATGTGTATTGTTTGTACTACTATGTGGACTATTATGTGTATTATTGAGTGTATCACCAAAGCAAATTCCTCGTATGTGTAACATACCTGGCGAAATAAAGTGATTCTGATTCTGATTGTAAGGAATATTAGTCCTTTCTTAGACTTCATAACCAAAGCAGAATACACAGGCTGTCCTCACACTGACCACACTGACCCCCACAATAATTAAAAGATCCTTCTTTCCCACCTTTTCCTGCACTTGACTACAGCACATACAACACACATATGAGGGCTCTTCAAAAGTTTCTGCACTTTTTTTTAACTCTATTTATTAAGAATTTCAAAAACAAATGACATCACTTTTCTACAGTCACCTTCCGATGCCTTTTTCCCAGTGTCGTACCAACTTTTTAATGCCATCAGCAAAAAATGATTGAGTGAGTAGCCACTGATGCACCGCTGCTTTCACATCATCATCACATCATCATCACATCTTCTTCCCCTTAAAGTTTCTTTGAGTGTCTAAAGAGGTGGAAATCAGATGGCACTAAATCTGGACTATAAGCTCTCTCTGTCTCTCAGACACGACCAATTACTACTCCTCCCTCCCTTTTACTACTGTATAATGGTAATTGCCAATATATAGTTAATATTTTTTATTTTATTCCACTCTATTTCATTTACTCTACCTGTTTTTACTCTGTGCTGGAGCTGCTATAACACTTGAAATTCCCCCATGGGGATCAATAAAGGAATCGTATCTTTTATTTGATCTTATCTTCCTTAATAGTTAATGGCCGCAGTCTTTAAATCCTCCCAAAATTTTGCAATGGGGTTCAAGTCAGGACACTGTGACGGCCAGTCAAGAATCTTCCAGGACCAAACCTTGGTGGACTCTGAGCTATGCTTGGGATCATTGCGCTGTTGTAAGATCCAATGCCACCCAAGCTTCAGCTTCCTCACAGAGGGCATGACATTTTGACGTAGGATTTCCAGATACTTCATTGTCAACGCAAGAGGAAGCAAAGCAGCCGCAGAGCATCACCGATCCACAATGCTTTACCCACACTGTAGGCGGGGTGTTCTTTTTGGCAAATGCTTCGTTCTTCCTCCTCCAGACATACCGCTGATCTACAGACCCAAAATGTTCCTGTTTTGCACCAGAGAACAGAATTCCCTCTGTGGCTTATTTAAATGATTTTGAGCATATATAGTGCTTTTGGGTCAGTAATGGTGGGCGTCTTAGACTCTCAGCGTTTAGTATGCACCTTAGTGTGCAAACTGAAACCTCAGGGCATGTCCAAAGCTCCAGACCAGAGTTGTGTGATAGTCAATGCAAAAGGTAAGGTACGGGCCTAGTAAGTGGAACACTGTTGATTTAAACCCCACCACTGCTAAGTTGTGAGCAATGCCCTTAACCTTCAATTGCTTGCGTTGTATTCCGCCACAATTGTAAGTCTCTTTGGATAAGGCTAGGCGGGGAACATGTCTGCTAAATGCTATAAATGTAAATGCAAGCCAGATGGCAGCAGATATGAAGGAGGAAATATGAAAGCAGAGAGGGATGTGGAGCAAAGGACACAGAGGACAGTTCAAGACAGAGGGAGGTAGAGGGCGAGAGGAAGGACAGGTGACAGAGAGACAATGATTGACTTTACCATTCAGTGCATACAATCACTTCCAACAAATCCCCAAACCCCTACATTTAGATGACTGTGATTAGGTGAATTAAGTGTTTTTCATTATCGACTCTGCTTATTATTTTAATTTAAATGATTCAAACTTTGCAAAGTCCCCTGAGGCACAGAGACAAATTGGACAGACAGAAATGGTAAAAGAACAATCTGGTAAAAAATCCAATCAAATATTGTATTGAGAGTGGAACCGAAGAGGGTGGCACTGTTTATGTTATATGGATTTGCCAAATATTTGCTTCCATGTACACAAACTGAATTAGATATCAAAAGTTTAAATACACTTGTAAGGGCAAGCAAAAAGAAGCGGCTAGTTCTAGTCTTCTAGTTCTAGTTCTCTTCTCGACCAGTGCAAGGGTTGTGTAAGCAGCATTTAGAAACCAAAATAATACCAGCAATGATTACCAGAAACACCAGGTAAAAAGACTGACATCATATAAATACCCTTACAAGCATATGTACACTTACACCGATCAACCATAACATTAAAACCACCTCCTTGTTTCTACACTCATTGTACATTTTATCAGCTCCACTTAATGGGTCATTCTCTCGAAATCCTGATTCAAAGGGCATCCAACATTAAAATTTTTAAAAGGCATTTACAGACAAATTTCTTTTTGATGATTTAAGATCAAGGTCTAAACCTACTGTGTCCATTAATTTCATAACATTAAAAAAATTATTTTGTGTATTTCTTTGCATTTTAAAGATGAAGTCCACAAAAATTTATCATTACCGCAATGTGACAGTACATCAAATATATGATTAAAAATACATATTTTTGGCAATTTTAAAAGCAGATTAACAACACTCATGTACAGAGCTACATAAAATGACGTTGAGTGTTTTTTTCATATTTGTTATTTTTAAAATTTTTCTTAATTTCTCTCATTACCGCAACATACTCAAGAATTGACAACTTGTTTTTTTAGGATATTAGACTGAAACAAATATGTTTCTTTTTTTAATAAACAGAGATGAATTAAAAAGTTTAATAAATTATGTGAATACTATTAAGAATAAAATATGCCTCTCTGATAATTAATTAATTTGTAAATAAACAACAGTTTCGGTAATGAGAATGATGATTCAGAAATGAGGTTGAATATTTCGGAAATGAGATTTAGCAAAGTTAATCAGTTTAATACATTAACAAATAAGCAAGGGTTCAGATGACTTACATATTTAACATACAATATCTATTTTTCATGAACAATTCATATTTTCTATGAACATTTAACCTACAAACATTTGGTCATAAAAAGAAGCATTTCATGTAGCCTACAGCACCCTCAACAATAAAACATCTCAAATACAATGAACTAATGGAAACTGTTCAACAAATTTCAAACAAAGATCTCTCAGAGACTCCAACTCCACAAGCTCGTAAGACCAGTGGTGCATGCCTGCTGTGACCAATCAGACTTTTAAAATTTTTAGTCACTGATGTGTAAGTTTTCTGTGTCTTGCCCATATTTCAGGCAAAACACAGAAGTGTCTTGCTGAAGAGGTAACAGGAAGTGGTTCCGGAATTATGTCCCGTATGTCATTGCAGTAGTACCAGACCCTTTCTCCAGGAAATCGGATGCTCGGGACAAAGAAGCGGTTTTCTCCTGCGCAGCTCATAGTGTCCACTTCGTATTGTCCATCAACAATCTAGTAAAAAAAAAAATAATTAAGCAAAGCAATTTTATTCCAAGTCCCGTTGGCCTGTTGGGGTTGGAAAACACATTATCATATAGCTAGATTACATTACCAGTCAATTAATAATTTCATTGCATTTTCAGTTATAGAAATAATTAGTAATCTTAAAAAATTAAATTCACCTGTGTGACTGTGCCAGGGAACAACTCGGCATCATATTCAACAAGGACCCACTGTCCAACCTCTATGGTAGATTCAGTGTTATCAGGGCTCTCCTCTCTTTCAGAGAAGGTATGGACACATGGAGAAAAGCATTGGCAATCTTTCTCACAAAAACATGACACTTCCCTTGTGCTGATGACTCCAGGTTTTGTGGATGTAAGCTGTGTGATTAAATTTGATTAGAAAAACAGAAAAATGTAACAGAATCCTTGTTTGAGACTGCTGTTTCATAGACATAGATATTATTGTGAGCTTATTTGCTTTATTAATTTGTATAATAGGCTACTAAAGTGTTTTAATGTTGCATTTTCTGTGCTCAACTTAACATTGGACTGTGGACTCACTTGATGAATTTTTATTGTCCCCCGAACTGATTTCAATTGTGTAGGAACCAATTCATTGCTTGCCTTAATGTCTTCCTCTGATACCTGATATAGAGGGTCACAGAAGAATTCTTTGCCAGCTGCTCAAAGAGTGTGTCTGCATCTGGAATGCTTGTTCCATAGGCGACAATTCGATCTGCCAGATTCTTTAAGGCACCGCCTACTCCGTCTGGTGCACCTTTACCATGGGAAGCCTCTGTAAAGTTCCATGTCACCCACTGAAATCCTTGCATGAAAGGCACTGTGGAAGCTAAGTAGAAAGACGTCTTGTTTCTATATTGGGATGTTGGACCATCTGAAATAAAGTGAATATTTCTGGCATCTGGATGTTTTTCTCGTATTTTCCTCATCACTGGGTCAATGTGAGCCCATGTTGCTTTGGCATCATGCTGAAGACACTGAGATGGATGCAAAGGACTCCACCCTGCCACTGCTGAGGTAGACTACTCCAGTGTGGAGGGTTACTTGTTGGTTTCCACCTCCAAAATGTGTCTCCTTGATATCACATGAGTATTTGCAGCTGTAGTTTTCACTATAATCTACATGTACTGCCACATCAGTCTCAGAGAGGGTCTCTCTCAAAGTTTTGAGTGCCACAAATTGGTGCTTTATGTTAAATAGATGTATTGCAAAATTTGGGAGATTCTCAATTGTCAGGGCCACCAGCTTTTCAATTGAAGTGTTCTTGTTTTCAAGGAAAGTGTTTTTCACATCCTTCCTTTCAATGGATCCGTCTTTGCCAGTCTTCGCAATGCTGATAGACCTTGTTACCCACTCCTGCCATGTAACAATGTTTCCTTGGGTCGAAGGATCCAGTGATGTGGGAAATGTCTTTTCTTTGCAGTCCGGGCATCGTCTGTACATGCAGGACATGTTGTTTGAGTCACACACACTGGACTCTACAATGTCTCTCATGTTTGCGGTTTTGAGAACCCCAAGCTGCTGCAACTTTTTAATTTTTAGGCCGAAGTTCTCATGCATTTTGCAAGCACATGTGTCCCTGTCTGTGACTTTGGGCCTAACTATCCAAAATGGCCTCAGTTTGAAGAACTGGGCTTTGGACACACATTGCTCGGGGTTCTCAGCACAAAATCTTCTATGAAGTTTACCCAGGGTGTCAGACAGGGTCCTTTTTCTGTAGATTTGTCCCTTTTGCCTTATCTCTCCAGCTTTCCCATTGACAACAGTGGAGACATCATCTTGGTGCAGGAAACGGCTTACAAGTTTTCTCATTTCCCTCCTCTTGCTGCTGTTGGGAATTGTTGGGAAACCCTCTCTGGTTTTCCTGACCTTTTGCACATTATTTACAGTTGGCCTGTTTGCGGTCTTCTTCCTTGCTTCAAGTCTTTTAATTCTTTTTTTGAGATTCTGTAATTCTTTAGACTTCTCCTGAAGTTTCTCTTCAGCATATCTTAATTTTGATCTTAATTTTCTTACAAGTTTTGCTCTTCTTTCTTTTTTTCTTGTTTCTGGTGGTGGTGTGTGTGGAGTGGATGCTCCTACTGGTCCAGTCAGGTTTAGGTATCTTTCTTCTGTTGTTGGTGTTAAACTGATGGTGAGCAGGGATGTGACTGGGATGTGTTCTGTTAAGGATTTATGTTCTGCAGTGTATTCACTGTTTGAATTTTTGAGTTCTTGACTGTTTGTTTCTTCATGCTGAAAGGAATTTTCGTTCTCACTTAGTGAGGAGGCTGGGGTGATGTCCAGAAGTGCTTGAAGTTGTTTCTTTTTTCTGTAATATTTGGCTGAGTTTTCCCTCCATTGCTTTTTCTTTTTGTCATGTTGCTTTCTGGTCAGATCACGAGTTGTCTTTATTTTTCAATTTTTCTTACGTTCCTGATACCTAGAAATGGAAAGCATAACATTAATGAACAAAATCTGAAATTATTTGTATATAATCCATACTTAGAAATGCATATGATGTGAAAGTAACTTTTTAACTCGAACAATTGTGTCTTTGTGTAAGTGTATGCGCGTCCAAGTGTTTTTCTGAATGACAGTTATAATTCTTTGCTATAATCACTTTGTCCCCTAACCTCTGTCTCTCTCTTCTTCTGTACTCCTCAAGTAGCTCAGGATTGCTGTAAATTTTCTCCCTAAACTTCGATAGCCTAGCTTTTGCTGCTTCCTTTTTTTTCTTAACAGCTACCTGTCTGTAAGTAAATAGAAGATCAGTGACCTCTAATGGTGGTTTACAAAAGCTAAATTAGCATAATCTAAGAAATGTTCATGGCAGCACTCATAACAATCAGGAAGTAAACAAAAGTCATCTGTATGAGGATTTGTAGTCAATTTCTCATTACCGAAACAGTGCATCTCTCCACCGCAACAGGCGCTCAATTGTAGCGGTAAGTGAGAATGCTGTTGCGGAGGATGAGTGACCCTAGCCTTTTTTGCTAACTGTAGAGACACCATGTGGGCTAGGTAAACTTTCACTCACTGTTTACATTTAGACTTTAATATACAGGGGTTGGACAAAATAACTGAAACACCTGTCATTTTAGTGTGGGAGGTTTCATGGCTAAATTGGACCAGTCTGGTGGCCAATCTTCATTAATTGCACATTGCACCAGTAAGAGCAGAGTGTGAAGGTTCAATTAGCAGGGTAAGAGCACAGTTTTGCTCAAAATATTGCAATGCACACAACATTATGGGTGACATACCAGAGTTCAAAAGAGGACAAATTGTTGGTGCACGTCTTGCTGGCGCATCTGTGACCAAGACAGCAAGTCTTTGTGATGTATCAAGAGCCACGGTATCCAGGGTAATGTCAGCATACCACCAAGAAGGACAAACCACATCCAACAGGATTAACTGTGGACGCAAGAGGAAGCTGTCTGAAAGGGATGTTCGGGTGCTAACCCGGATTGTATCCAAAAAACATAAAACCACGGCTGCCCAAATCACGGAAGAATTAAATGTGCACCTCAACTCTCCTGTTTCCACCAGAACTGTCCGTCGGGAGCTCCACAGGGTCAATATACACGGCCGGGCTGCTATAGCCAAACCTTTGGTCACTCGTGCCAATGCCAAACGTCGGTTTCAATGGTGCAAGGAGCGCAAATCTTGGGCTGTGGACAATGTGAAACATGTATTGTTCTCTGATGAGTCCACCTTTACTGTTTTCCCCACATCCGGGAGAGTTACGGTGTGGAGAAGCCCCAAAGAAGCGTACCACCCAGACTGTTGCATGCCCAGAGTGAAGCATGGGGGTGGATCAGTGATGGTTTGGGCTGCCATATCATGGCATTCCCTTGGCCCAATACTTGTGCTAGATGGGCGTGTCACTGCCAAGGACTACCGAACCATTCTGGAGGACCATGTGCATCCAATGGCGGTGCCGTGTATCAGGATGACAATGCACCAATACACACAGCAAGACTGGTGAAAGATTGGTTTGATGAACATGAAAGTGAAGTTGAACATCTCCCATGGCCTGCACAGTCACCAGATCTAAATATTATTGAGCCACTTTGGGGTGTTTTGGAGAAGCGAGTCAGGAAACATTTTCCTCCACCAGCATCACGTAGTGACCTGGCCACTATCCTGCAAGAAGAATGGCTTAAAATCCCTCTGACCACTGTGCAGGACTTGTATATGTCATTTCCAAGACCAATTGACGCTGTATTGGCCGCAAAAGGAGGCCCTACACCATACTAATAAATTATTGTGGTCTAAAACCAGGTGTTTCAGTTATTTTGTCCAACCCCTGTAGTTTATCATAATCAAAAATAAAAACTGCAACTTTTTTTTAAAAGTTCAATACTTGATATATCAGTAATGAGAACCAGAAAGTCGTGCAGACAGTGTGATGAGCAAACTTTTTATCTTTTATCTAGAGAGATATGAGAAGAGCTGCTTACCTGGTAGCCATCTTGAGTGTCACAGCCAAAGTCTTCCCTGACTTCGAAAATGCCTTGAAAATGTAGTTCCTTGTGGATTTAACCAATGATTGAAAATTGTTGCGGAGGATGAGAAAATTGGTGTTGGACACATTCCTTTCTCTTATTAAGTTTATTGCTTTTACAAATAAATAACAAATCTTTTATGTTTATTTACTAAAAGTGTCCATAGTATGATATGCATTGATTTTTTTTGTTTGTTTTTAATATTTAAAAATAAAAAGTTTTACACAATGTAAAAATTTTTTTAGATGGACACGTTGTGGAAATGAGAAATTTGCCCTAAAAAATGAAAAAACAACAAAAAATATACTTATAATGTCCATTTCAAAACACGTGCAAGGTAGACCAAAGGAAGATGTTTATGATTTTATATTTAATATTTTGTTAACATTGACTTTGTTTATCAAAATTCCTCATGCCACCTCATGAGCTTGACTTCGTGAGAATAACGCACTTTGTAGTTCTACAAATACTGACTGTAGTCCATCTGTTTCTCTGCATGCTTTGTTAGCCCCCTTTCATGCTTTTCTTTAATGGTCAGGACTCTCCAAGGACCACTACAGAGCAGGTATTATTTAGGTGGTGGATCATTCTCAGCACTGCAGTGACACTGACATGGTGGTGGTGTGTTAGTGTGTTGTGCTGGTATGAGTGGATAAGACACAGCAATGCTGCTGGAGTTTATAAACACCTCACTGTCACTGCTGGACTGAGAATAGTCCACCAACCAAAAATATCCAGCCAACAGTGCCCCGTGGGCAGCGTCCTGTGACCACTGATGAAGGTCTAGAAGATGATCAACTCAAACAGCAGCAATAGATGAGCGATCGTCTCTGACTTTACATCTACAAGGTGGACCAACTAGGTAAGAGTGTCTAAGGTGTTTAAAAACTTCATCAGCATTGCTGTGTCTTATCCACTCATACCAACACAACACACACTAACACACCACCACCATGTCAGTGTCACAGCAGTGCTGAGAATGATCCACCACCCAAATAATACCTACTCTGTAGTGGTCCTGTGGGGGTCCTGAACATTGAGGAACAACATGAAAGGTGGCTAACAAAGCATGTAGAGAAACAGATGGAATACAGTCAGTAATTGTAGAACTACAAAGTGCTTCTATATGGTAAGTGGAGCTGATAAAATGGACAGTGAGTGTAGAAACAAGGAGGTGGTTTTAATGTTATGGCTGATCAGTGTATGTCTTATCAACTGTACTTTTTTATTCTTTATAAACACATTCTCATTGCATAGTCACACACACACACACACACACACACACACACTCAAATTTAAAAGGACTTGGTCATTCAAACCTAATATCACTAAATCAAAACCCTTGCAGAAAATTGCATCCACAGATATCGTTGACTTAATGCTTGCTGGTGCAGAGCCAGTTCTGATCGCTGCTAAACGACAAAAGCCATAGTTCCCGCTCCAAATCTGAAGAGAGTGTTGAGTGATTGCTTGTTGTTAAAGCGTGACATTCTCAAATAAAGGCGCTCCATCAACCTCTTGTGTCGGTTGACACTTGAATCAAAAGTGGGGGGAAAAACAAAGCAAATCTTTGTGGACAAAGAAAGACAAGCAAGGTCAAAAATGTATGAATTAGTCTTATATTGTTTATAGTCTAAATAATTCTTTTAACTATTTTCTATTCACCCTTTTCATATTTTGTAAGAATTCGGTAAGAATTTGGTCTTTTGGTCTGTTGTTCCTGGATGATGTAAAATTGCTTTGAGACAAGGTCTATTGTAAAAAGCAAGATACAAATAAATTTGACTTAACCTGATGTTAGGTATGAAATTGAGTAATCAGTTGAGATGTTGAGAGACTCGGACAATCGAACAGACTAGTGGCTCGGAGGTTGCGTGGTACAGAGCGGGGTGTGATGAGTTCTCTAAGGTAGCTTGGTGCTGGTCCATTTTTGGTTTTGTAGGTGAGCATTATTGTTTTAAGCTGAATGCAAGCAGCTTCAGGAAGCCAGTGAAGAGAACGCAGCAGTGGGGTGATGTGGCATATTACAATTCCTCTGCCACCTGCACCACCTCAACACTGGCCAAGGAGACCTGCAGACCAGGACCCACCAACTTCGAAATGTCGAGTCGCCATACATTTCTTTACACCAGACAGATGTGGATTCTCACAACGAGCTGTAGCGCAAACACTCGTGCCAGTAAGACTTGCCACATAGCAGTCACCGTTGCTGTGGCAATGAGTTAGAACCCTATCCGACCTTCCTTTCTGCAGACACAGCTGTTGAGCACCCAAGCCAGACCAGTAGCACTGCTAAAATGTTAACTTAGAAGCTAGCATAGAAGACTGCTACACCAACCATGTGTAGTGAGAAGCTATGGAATGCCAAAAGCAGTATTTATTAGAAACAAGCCACTGGTGTCAAAACAAACATTTATTTAACAGCTTTTTATACTGACAGACTATAACATTGCTTTTTAACAGTCCTCCAAATCATGATGCAGACAATGATGTCACTTGTCTTTTATACATCTGGCTTTTTTCCCCACAGAAATGGTTTAAAGAACAATGTAAATAATGCATTCTTTAAAGCTCTGCTTGCCAGAATTGCTAAACAAGTGTTCTCCTTTAATAAATAACACATGCGGCCCTAGTACTAAAAAAAATCACAGTGTTGGGTTTATTTCAATGGGACACCTGTTTCTGACAGCAGGTAGTTTGGGGGCCACATAGCACCAGGATGATTGGAACCCTTGGATTTATCTTCACCTCCAGTCACTGTCTGTGAATTCCATGTGAGTGGAATCCCCCCCCCCCCCCCCCCCCCTACAATAGTGTTCTCCTGCCTTATGCCCAGTGTTTCTGGATAGGCTCTGAAACCACTACTTTACTTATCAGAATACTCAGGTTACTAAAAAGCAATGGACTAAACCAGACTAAAATCCATTTGCTGTATTTACTGAGATAAGCAGAATGATGCAGCAAGTAGTGTGGATGCCTCACAGCATGAGGGTCCTGAGAACCTGGGTTTTAACCTCACCTTGGTTACTGTCCATTTTACTATGTTGCATGCTCATAGGCTGGACGTACACTGTGCATTTAAGCTTCAAGTGACTTAACTGTCATTTTAGCTACATTTAAGCCAAAAAGTTTGCACACCTCTTTCACCTTCTCCACGTTTTATTACATTACAGACTCATTCATTAATAGATAAAGTTATTTTTTTGTCACAAAATGCTACACAAAATACCCCACAATGACAAAGTGAAAGCAGGTTTTTCAAAATGTAAAAATGTAAAATATCAGATGTACAGAAATGTGAACACCGTTTGATATGACACCCAAAAGTGAGCTGAGGTGCATTTCGTTTTTACTGATACTGCTTGAGATGTTTCTACTATTTAATTGGAGTCCACCTGTGGTAAATGTAATTGATTGGACATGATTGGGGATTGCCAACACCTGCCTATATAAGGTCCCACAGTTGACAGTGCATATCAGAGTAAACTCCAAGCCATGGGGTCAAAGGAATTATCTGCAGACCTCAGAAACAGGATTGTATCAAGCCTTAGATCTGTAGAAGGGTACAGAAAAATTCTGCAGCTTTACAGGTCCCAATAGAGCACAGTGGCCACCATCAATCGTAAATGGAAGAAGTTTGGAACCACAAAAAAAATCTTCCTAGACCTGGCCGCCCGGCCAAACTGAGCGGTCAGGGAAGACGGGCCTTGGCCAGGGAGGAGAGCAGGAACCTGAGGGTCACTCTGACAGAGCTCCAGCGTGTCCTTGTAGAGATGGGAGAACCTATCAGAAGATCAACCATCCAGGCAGCACTCCACAAATCACGCCTTTATAGTAGAGTGGCCAGACGGAAGCCACTCCTCAGTAAAAGGCACATGACAGCCCACTTGGAGTTTGCCAAAGGGCACATAGAGGACACATAAGATTCTCTGGTCTGATGAAACCAAAATTGAACATTTTGGCCTGGAGGAAACCAGGCACCGCTCATCACCTGGCTAATGCCGATGAGTCCTGATAGAGGGAAAGATGAATGCAGCTAAGAACACAGAGATGTTTGAAGAAAACCTGCTCCAGAGTGCTCTGGATCTCAGACTGGGCGGAAGGTTTACCTTCCAACAGGACAACAACATTATGCCAGGAGGAATGGGCAAAAATGTCCAGAAACAAGTGTGTCAAGCTCGTAGCTTCTTTCCCAAGACACCTTGAAGCTGTAATGGCTTATTGTGTTACATATGTAATGCTGTAATTGCTTACATATTGTGTGTGTACAGATATGTAACCCCTAAATAAACTTGCATATTTTCTAAACCCTGTTGTCACTTTGTAATTTTTGGTGATTGTGTGTAGATGTTTAAGGCAAAAAAAACCTCAATCTATTATAGAATGAGTCTGTATGTAATAAAACGTAGAGAAGGTGAAAGGGGTATGCAGACTTTCCGGCTTGACTGCATATTTAAAAAATTTTTTTCTTCTATCTCAAATGTGTCTATCACAGAACTCTGCTCTTCTTCCAGGTAACTTTATAATATTGCAGTTTACAATTTATCACCATGAGAATTCACAAATATTAAAAAGCCTGTCTATTCTCCCAGCTAATAACTGCAATAATACTAGGCTGGTGCTTCCATTGACAGCTGGGTCCAACATGAGGGGTTGCTAGCACTTCACACTTGTAATGTTTGCAGTCCTTCTGATTTTCATTATCTCCTTTATTGTTTTATAGCCCTTCCAGAAGAAGAACAAATGAGGAAACCCCCCTTTGTCATGTTTCATCACAGCAGGAGTCAGTTTGCAAGCGCATTTCAACGTGAGCGAAATTGGCGTCAGCTGGCAAGAGTGACAGAATGCAATCAGTAAGCCATGGCAGACTGGATTACCCAGTTCTGAAAGGTCAGTGCAAGACCAGCGCACACTACTGACTACTGCCAACCTTAAACGCTGGTAAAATCCACTATTGAAAAGACAAGACACATTCTAGAACTATTTTAAGGAAGTTCATAAACAATATAACACCCGGCCCAACACAAGATTGTATTGAGGAGAGAGTTTGCTTTGTGGCTGGTCTTATTCCCATATTTTACATGACCGGTCATTACTGGTTACACAATATTCATCAGTTCAAAGTTTAATATCAAACACAGTCATGGACAATTTTGTATCTCCAATTCACCTCACTTGAATGTCTTTGGACTGTTGGAGGAAACCAAAGCTCCCAAAAGAAACCCACAGAGACACGGGGAGAGCATGCAAACTCCACACAGAAAGGACCCAGACCGCTCCACCTGGACAACAAACCCAGGACCTTCTTGCTGTGAGGCGACAGTGCTACCCACAGAGTCACTGTGCCGCCCTCTTATTCCCATATAAAAGTAATAACTTGACAACCAATCTAATCCAGCACATAAACCTGGTACCTCTACTTGCAACTCAAAAAGCCAGCGGAGGTCTTATACACCACAGCCTGGCTTTGTTAGCCAACTATAGCTTCCGCCTGATATGTGGCAAATTCAAATACAGTATATCCATCTAACTGCCAGCATTTATCATGTAACATCTGCCGTGTCCAAATGTTGTATGGTTTCCAACAGTTTGGAATAATCCATGTTAATCTTGAGGTTAAATGAGACTGCTTGTCCATAGAAACCCATAATGATCCCAGCTATTAACTGAGCCAGAGTTTTTTGGCACAGGTAAACCATCACTGGTTGGATATGAGATGCCCAGAAAAAAAATCTGATTTCTTATTGACCATGAGAAATAAGAAATCTAATCTTACAGAGGCCGTCAGACATGTTGTGCCAGTGATAACACCAATGCTATTGCTGATATAGAGTCAGCTGAGGTTCGTTTTTATTCAAACCTGAACATACCCAAAGTGGGACTGCATACAGTGACCACAACACGAAGTCAGCTGGATTGTTTAGGCATTTCTTCCATTAGAATAATACAATACATTAAGGAAATAATAGTTGTTATATTAAGAAGCTTTTAGCCTCTGACATTAAGGTGTATTTTCCAAGCATGAACATAAACTCGCATTTTTATGGCTGAGATGTTGATGTGGCCAGGCAGCTCAAAGAATGTGAACTAGATAAATTGCTTCACTGGAATTTGGCATTCTACAACAATGCTACATAGTCACTAAGCTTTTAAGTGCAGCACATTATACTGCCTGGGTTGGCTATGAAAATTGCATATCTATGCGCTTTATTTAATGCACCGTTTCCAGTGGATGTGACTGAGTGATGAATCTAAACAAATCTAAACTGTGTTTTCTGACCCTAGGTTCAGACCGGCAGCAATCTGTTGCCTGCTGATGCCCAAATCACTGATCGCTTATCGCCCTGTGTTCATACAGGCAGCGCCATCATCACATGTGGCTGTTTGGTTGTCATGGTATAACTGACATCAAGCAAAAACTATATAATAAAATAAAACAAAATAAAATTGACATTTTTACAAATTTACATGTACATTTTCAGCATTCAGCAGACGCTCTTATCCAGAGCAACTTTCAGAGGTGCTTCCACAGTAAACATCCCTACTCTAGTTTAAGTAGACAACAGTCCAAGAACAGTCCAAATCCACTGAAACTTTGTTAAAACAATTTTTTTAGGAAATAAATAAGTGTTAGTAAGTACGGTTAGTTCTCAGCTTGAGTGTTTAGTAAAGGGGTGGGTTTTTAATTGTCTTTTGAAGACGTTAAGAGACTCGGATGTTTAAACAGACACATGCCATGGCAATACAATATACTTTACTGGCTAGTATCTACAGAGTGTGTAGAAAAATAAAATGATTTGATCACAAATCACATTACTTGCAACTCAGTTTTTACCACAAATGAGCTGTGCTCTTGCTCCTGAAGGGAAATCGCTTGTCTATAAATTTTGTCCCTATGTAGTCAATCACTTTGCACTCAACATGACAAGAATACTGTGTTTGAGGCGCTCGGGTGGTGCAGCGGTAAAACTCGATTCAAATCGGTTCAAAACTCAGCTCTGCAATCCAGCAGGCTGGGTGCCTACACGAACAACGATTGGCTGTTGTTCAAGGGCTGGATAGGGACTCGTCATAACTGATGTATTTACGACCTCTGCTGGCGCCTGCATGGTGCCTGCACAGAGACGAGGGATAATGCGTTGATCAGAATGTGGCTCTTCGCACACAAGGCTAAGCCACATATCAACTCGCCTCGTTCAGGTGAAAAGATGCAGTCGGCTACTGGACACGTGTTGGAGGGGGCGTGTGTTAGTCAGGGTGGAGATCAGCATCAGTAGAGAGGAAGCGTAATGCAATTGGGTAAATAAATACGACTACACAATTAGGGAAAAATGAAAAAAAAAAAAAAAAGAATACTGTGTTTGTTCTTTGCAAGCCCGGTCGTTTGTTTGTGGAAGTTTGACACAGCAACAATGTGTTTCTCTTCCATTTATAGTAGGAACTATTATCTAGGAACCAAGCGCAGGTCATACTATTTAATTGGTGGTAATAATGTGAGTATCACTTTGCTCAATGCTCAGTTTCTGTTGGCAATCACCACATTGCTTCACTCCTAATTTGCATAAAATTAACTTTGCTAAACTTATTCTTGTTGCTGATTCCACCCACTTTGTGTTGCTAACTTTCGCTCCACCTCCTGTTGCTGGAAACTGCCAGCTCTAATAGAAAATGAATGACAGCCAGTTGCTTTGTAGCAATGCTGCTGGTCTGAACATAGGGTCAGCCACAAAAACATTCAAATGATTTTGGTTGGTCATGTTTTAATGCCACAGATGTGATACAGGTAAATTACAGGTTAAAAAAGAAAGCCTAAACATTTTTTGTCTGCCCACTGTTTAAGCTGTTTCAGCAGCTAGTGTGGGGATTGTGAATGCACTACATTATCCACAAGTCAAGCTACAATTCTACTGCTTAGCTAGGCAATCTGGGTCTGCTTCAGTTGAGCATGGCAGCGGGAATACTCTGACCTCTCCAACATGAATGTTTTGTCATGAGGAAATTGAGCAAGGGCAGAACAGGGAGCAGAATCAGATCAGAGCGGAGGGAGTATATACTGTACATGTGACAAAGACACAGATGAAAAGAGTTTAGAGTGTTACATTATTACATTATAGCTTTTATTGCAAAATCAGCCTCTGCAATATGAACATGTCAGATGCAGCTACAAAATAAGTCCCTGTAAGCAAACATTATTGGTTTTATTATGTGGTTTGACCAACCACAGCCATTCGGGTTGAGTGTTGTGGGATTTTGCTCAATTACAGTATGCCTTTCATCCAACAGAGTCAAATACTGTAAAATAATGCAAAACAAGTTACAACCCCTCATGTTCATACACTATATTGCCAAAAGTATTCACTCACCCATCCAAATCATTGAATTCAGGTGTTCCATTCACTTCCATGGCCACAGGTGTATAAAACCAAGCACCTAGGCATGCAGACTGCTTCTACAAACATTAGTGAAAGAATGGGTCGCTCTCAGGAGCTCAGTGAATTCCAGCGTGGTACAGTGATAGGATGCCACCTGTGCAACAAGTTCAGTTGGATGCAGTGGTGTAAAGCACGCCGCCACTGGACTCTAGAGCAGTGGAGAAGTGTTCTATGGAGTGACGATTCACGCTTCTCCGCCTGGCAATCCGATGGACGAGCCTGGGTTTGGCGGTTGCCAGGAGAACGGTACTTGTCTGACTGCATTGTGCCAAGTGTAAAGTATGATGGAGGGGGGATTATGGTGTGGGCTTGTTTTTCAGGAGTTTGGCTCGGCCCCTTAGTTCCAGTGAAAGGAACTCTTAATTCTGCAGCATACCAAGACATTTTGGACAATTTTATGCTGCCAACTTTGTGGGAACAGTTTGGGGATGGTCCCTTCCTGTTTCAACATGACTGCGCACCGGTGCACAAAGCAAGGTCTATAAAGCCACGGATGAGCGAGTTTGGTGAGAAAGAACTTGACTGGCCCGGACCTCAACCCGATAGAACACCTTTGGGATGAATTAGAGCGAAGACTGTGAGCCAGGCCTTCTCGTCCAACATCAGTGTCTGACTTCACAAATGCGCTTCTGGAAAAATGGTAAAAAATTCCCATAAACACACTTCTAAACCTTGTGGAAAGCCTTCCCACAAGAACTGAAGCTGTTATAGCTGCAAAGTGTGGGCCAACATCATATTAAACCCTATGGATTAAGAATGGAATGTTACTCAAGTTCATATGTGAGTGAAGGCAGACGAGCAAATACTTTTGGCAATATAGTGTATCAGCTCATCTTGGACCCAGCTGTCAATGGAAGCACCAGCCTAGTAGTATTGTAGTTATTAGCTGGGAGAATAGGCTGGCTTTTAATATTGGTGAATTCTCATGGTGTTGCCTGGATGAAAAGTGCAATTCTGTACAACACTTTCCTCACTGTAAAATATGCTGGTGGTAGCAGTTTTTAAACAGATGAAATATGTTCATAAGTAGAAGTCCCATTTCCAGAAAAGCTGGGACGCTTGGTAAAATGCAGTAAAAAAAAAAAAGAACCTGTGATTTGTTAATTTTCCTAAATTTTTATTTGACTGATTAACATAGAAATAAAAAATTATAATGTTTTCACTCATCAACTTTATTGCATTTTGTAAATATAAACACATTTAGAATTTTGAGCTCTCAGACACCACTGCATAAGAAATACTACAGTGAAAAATAAAGTCACATGGGTTTAGGAATACTCAGAAAATTAACACAGTCCGCCACTGCATTAAAAAAGTCTGCCACTTTAAATTTGCTTTTGAACCTGTTCAGCCTGTTTCCACCAAACAAAAAGCTCACAGACTGAGAATTTGCAATTGCAGCTGGCACCACAGAATACTGGGTTTTTCAGCGTGAAACGTGACATCAAGTGACATCGTGTCAAGTTGATTGGGTGCTTTCACATAAGAAGCTACAAAACCGATTTTGCGCTGTTGTGCCGTTGTTTCCTATGGAGCTTTACTCTGTACTTCCTTCTTTTAAAGTTCACCTAATTGAATTTTGAGCTAGTTTACACCTTCAATGAGACAAACCATTTGATATGACGCGGTAAAAGCAACCCAGACAGTACAAAAATCGCCTAAAGTGAAAAATAAAGCTTAACATGGCTTGTTGTACTAAAACAACGACCACATTATGCTTTTTTACCTTAAGCTTTTTCAACTCTTTGAGTTTATCAGCACCCGAGCTGTAAAACACAAGTTTAAAAGTAAAAACACCACACAGTGAAGTACATACAGCTAAAATTGGATGCTTTTTGCATAAAAACAAACATCTGTAATAACAGCACAAATGTTCGCAGGTAATCTACACGCTCCGCCATTATGTTACTACCAGAGATGGGGACTCCAGACTCTATTCGGACTCATTACAAATGACTCAGACTCGACTCGTGACTCGCAAAAAATGACTTGTGGACAACAAAAGTCAGCAACTTTAGTTACGTGTGACAATTATATATATATGATCCGACATTATTCTGATCGTGTCATTTTCTGCTCTTTAATAACGCTCCGGTCGTCTTAACCCGCAACGCACACAATGGCTAAATGTTCCAGCCAGCTTCCGGCATAGTGATGAAGCATCTACTCCCTATTTTGAATTCGAATCTTACTTAAAATGGTGGAATACTTAGTGCACTTCACAGTAACAGATAATGTGAATGGAATGCTCCTACAGAATTGGCACTAATGATTGAAAAAAGCGATTTCTAAACCAATCAGACCTTCTGATTTTAATTGTTAGTAAGAAATGCTGTTATTTGCATTCATTTAGTTTGCAGCGTCACACAGATGATGTGTCAATGAAACGCTTGATTGGCTTTCTAACGAGTTCGTGTTTTACTTTACAACCGGGAAAAGTTTGGAGGTTTTTAATTATAAGCACACATTCACAAAATAACAAATTATATTCCTAATGGGAAAACACACGGTCATAAATTTAATAGCATCTGGAAGAACATAAGCTAAGGTAAGCAGTGGTTATGGATTTTTTGCTGTGTTTTGGATTTTGGCCGCTGTGCCGTAATTTGCAATGAAAACAAAACGTATCAGTTTAAGCTTTTAAAAGAAAAGCTTTAAGCTTTTGAAAAGGCACAAAGTAAAACGGCAAAATACAGTCGCCAATATATGTTTTGTGTATATTATATTGACTTGGACTCTAGCCTAAAGACTCGTGACTTGACTCGGACTCTAGCCTAAAGACTCGTGACTCGACTTGGACTCGTATTTTGTGACTTGTGAACATCTATGGTTACTACTCTTTACTTTTGTTGCGCAACGCCCACCGTTGATGACACATGCTTGGCTCCCAAAAACTGGTGGAAACATGGGCTGATTCTCTAAAACACACCAAGGTTCAAAGAAACCCGAACAAAACCGGTTCTGTGAAAAGTGCTAAAAGAGATTGCCATAAATAATCTTAAATGGTCTAAAAGGCAGTAGAAACCTGGAACAAGTCAGATGAGCCTACGATTTAGCTTGTTTAAAAAAAATAAAAGTGCAACAACAGTGTGGTTTTATAGACACAGGATGCCTGTGCTTGACTGGCCTGCCTGCAGTCCAGATCTGTCTCCTATTGATTGTATGATGCATCATAAAGAAGATTATTAGACAATGGCAACCACAGACTGAAGCTGTAGTCTCGTATCAAGCAAGAATGGAGAAAAATTCCACTTAAAAAACTGCAACAATTAGTGTCCTCAGTTCCTAAGCTATAAAAACATCTCATTAATAGAAAGGGTGAACAGGCATCTGTCCAAACTTTTTGGAGTGTGTTGCAGACATCAAATTCTATATTTAAATTTAGAAAATACTTACTTATCAGTTTATCATGGGGGTTTTATATTTTCCAAAGGCAACACAAAAAATCCAGCTGTTGCGAATATACAATGCATATAAAAACATGGCACATTATATTCCATTATATTTAAAGAGGCATAAACAAAAATAAGAAAACGGGTGCATGAAGGATTAGGCAGCATGCTGTCAATCAAAGGCGAGAGGGTAGGGTATCGTGCCAAGCCAATGATTTATGTAGGACTAGAGTGGCAGGTGGCCAGATGAATCTACACTGTATACAGGCAGTAATATGAAGACAAATTGGTTTAACTCACTGCTGCAGTGTCGGAAAAACAGAAAATGAGTTTGGGGACTCTTTATTACTTGAGCCAGAGGGTGGAGAAAAAGGAAGAAAAGGAAAGACAGTCTTGTATGGAGGTACAAACAAAGGCGGGAGAGAAAACTCTAACGTATCGACAGAGCTATTCATTGTAAGTGGGAGCTGGATATGAGAGGGTGACTTAAGGCCAGCGCTGCATTAGTGTCTGAAAAACCCAGAGAGAATGTTAGAGATTGTTGCATGACACTGCACACCAGCTTCCCCAGTGGCCACGCCAGACCTCTGGCCATTGATTAGCAATAAAATCCGGCTTTGGATCTAAAAAATACTGCCACCACCATAGCCTCTAATTTCCCTTCACCATAATAGTAAAGAAGATTGATTCCTCAATTCCAGAACTCAGTTTGAGCAATTGGCAGAGTGAATACATTGACAAGCCAATACCACCGAGCCACCTTACCCGTGCCCTTTATGTCTCAGTGCTGGATATGTTTAGGGTGAAATCCACTGGTGCAGTTTAAGATTAAACCCAAAGATCTGCTCTTACGAAGCTTCGTGATAAAGAAGGGAACTAGAAGCCGGGGTTTTTTTTCTCCTGTCCAGTCGAGGATTAACCCGCAGATCAATGGCCAAATTGATTCTGCTGCGTGCAGTTCATCAGGACTGTCAAGCCTACTGTAACGTGAGGAAATATTTTCCCATGTCTGTCCATTCTTATTAATCCCACACAGCGCAATCTACAGTCAAGCCGGAAAGTCTGCACACCCCTTTCACTTTCTCCACCTTTTGTTACATTACAGACTCATTCTATAATAGATTGAGTTCTTTTTTGCCTTTGCATTTATTTAGGGGTTACATATCTGTACACACACTTAGCCTAATACTTGGTTGATGCACCTTTGGCAACAATTACAGCTTCAAGGCGTCTTGGGAAAGAAGCTACGAGCTTGGCACATGTGTTTCTAGTAGGGCTGTCAAACGATTAAAATTTTTAATCGCGATTAATCTCAGAATTTCATATAGTTAATCGCAATTAATCGCATTTTTTAAAAATCTGTGTAAATGTTATAGAAAACAAGGATTTTTAAGTGAAATGTTACAATTAAAATGGTGAACACATTTTATGCTAAATGTACTTATGTTAAAAACTGCTGGGACAAGAGAAAACTGTAAGGGAGTTTTATTCACTCAAGAGACCCTTGACTTCGTATAAATGTCAGATTGTAGGTTAAAATTTCTCCATCAGCAAACATTGTGAGTGTGTTTTGACCCTTTGGGGCTTCCATAGTGCATGGAATAGCATGCTTGGCTAACAGTATGACTCTAGCTGTTTGCTATTCGGTAACAGAGGAAGTAATAAAGTATTCTGCTCCCGACAACTTGTGAATATACCGTGTATTTATTTCTTTATTAAGCAAGTGCATCATTATAATGCTCGGTTACATTATGTTAACAAACCGCAAATGAAACAAACGGTGGCAAGTCCGACGTTAAAACGTTGGTGCACGGTCAAGTCTCAACATGAACTACGGATGACTCGCAGGGCCAAATAGAATTTGCGTTAACGGCACTATTTTTTTTAATCGCGTTAAATTGAGATTGCGTTAATGCGTTATTATCGCGTTAACTTCGACAGCCCTAGTTTCTAGACATTTTTGTTAATTCCTCTTGGCATATCCTTGCAAGCTCTGTCAGCTTCCACAGATGTTCGATTGGATTCAGGTCTGGGCTCTGGCTGGGCCACTCAAGGACATTCACAGACTTTCTCTAAAGCCACTCCTTTGTTCTCTTGGCTGTGTGCTTCGGGTCGTTGTCATGTTGAGAGGTAAACTGTCGCCCCAGTCTGAGATCCAGAGCGCTCTGGAGCAGGTTTTCTTTAAGGATCTCTGTGTTCTTAGCTGCATTCATCTTTCCCTCTATCAGGACTGGTCACCCTGGTCTCGCTGCTGAAAAACATCCCCACATTATGATGCTGCCACCACCATGATTCACTGTAGGGATGGCATTAGCCAGGTGATAAACGGTGCCTGGTTTCCTCCAGACGTGACACTTGGTATAAAGGCCAAAAAGTTCAGTTTTGGTTTCATCAGACTAGAGAATCTTGTTTCTCATGGTTTGAGAGTCTTCTAGGTGCCTTTTGGCAAACTCCAAGCGGGCTGTCATGTGCCTTTTACAAGGGAGTGGCTTCAGTCTGGCCAAACTACCATAAAGGTGATTTGCAAAATGATTTGTGGAGTGCTGCCTGGATGGTTGATCTTCTGACAGGTTCTCTCATCTCCACAAGGATACGCTGGAGCTCTGTCAGAGTGACCCTCGTGTTCCTGCTCACCTCTCTGGCCAAGGCCCGTCTTCCCCGATCGCTCAGTTTGGCCAGGCGGCCAGGTCTAGGAAGATTTTTGGTGGTTCCAGATCTATGCCTTGATATAATCCTGTTTCTGAGGTCTGAAGATAATTCCTTTAACCCCATGGCTTGGAGTTTGCTCCGATATGCACTGTTAACTGTGGGACCCTATATAGGCAGGTGTTGGCAATCCTCAATCATGTCCAATCAATTGAATTTAGCACAAGTGGACTCCAATTAAATCTTAAGCAGTATAAGTGAAAACAAAATGCACCTCAGCTCACTTGGTGTGTACTTATATTTTACATTATGATTTTTAATAAATTAGCACAAATGTCTAAAAACCTGCTTTTACTTTGTCATTGTGGGCTATTTTGTGTAAAATTTTGTGAGAAAAAAAGAACTCAATAAAACATGGAGAAGGTGAAAGGGGTGTGCAGACTTTCCGGCTTGACTGTATGTAGGAAACGTAACACGGAATGCACATCTTACCAGTATGACAAACTACACTGTATCCAACATGAAAGACGAGAGAACGAGAAGAGAACAGGAAGCCAGGGCAGTGAGGTTCCTACTATGGGGTACGCTCTTAAAAAACAGGTTGCCTGCAGGAAAAAGGCTGAGATGTGTAGATCTGAGCTTTAGAAAATGCTGCCAGCGATGCATTATTATTGCATGGCTCGAGCAGAATCAAAGCCATCCTACGTTCTACCAGTTCGAAGTATGTGAAATATGTACCAGCTGAAATATGTAGCAAAGGCAAAACGTCATGAAGTATTGAAGCCATTTCATAGATTTTCACTTGAGCCTCGATCAAAAAGAGGCCTTTACGTTTGACATTCAGTCTTACGGACTCCGCTGGATCAAGTAAAATAGAGATATTTTTATTGAGATGGTGACAGAAAGACTAAACTGTGCTGATCGTTCTGGATACAACTCCTGAGCTGTCTGTCAAGAGTCCGTCAAATGCCCAGACTGGGCAGAGAGGTAGATCATTAAGAATTAATTAAGCATAACGATGGAGGCTGTCAGCCTTGGGCCCAGCCCACCAGAGGCTCCGATCAAAGCAATATGTGCACACATGGCTGGCCAAAATACCCAACATCCCTAGAGCACAGGATTCAAAAACATGAGACAGTGAGTGGGAAGGAAATATAGAATTTACGCCATGGCTTAGCCAATATATCAGTATAAGAAATTGCCTTGCAGCCAATGTTTCCCAGTGGCACTTGACCCAGTGGATGCTCCAGTTACTTCCCATTTCTTATAACACATCTGTAGGTGGATTGGCTGCTTTAATGCTCTTAGGTAAGAGTGAATGAGGCCAGGGTGTTTTCCTGCTTTGCGTCCAGTGTTTCTGGATCTACTATGACCCCGCATGAACTGCCTATACAGAGCGTATTCATAACTTGAACTACTACACAGTTGTTTTGATATTAAGCCCATTCGCCCTGCTACATTTGTGGTAAATGATAGCACAAATAATACAGATTATTAAAGTGTACAGTTATAATTAAATAGCAACAACAATAAAACCACTGACAGATGAAGTAAACAACGTTGACTATTTTACAATTGCGCTTGTCAAGGGGTGGGATATATCTGGCAGCAAGTGGGCAGTCAGCTCTTCAAGTTGATGTGTTGGAAGCAAGAAAAATAGGCGAGTGTACAGACCGAGTTTGAGCATTTCCAGAACGACAGGTCTTGTGGGGTGCTCGTGGCATGTAGTGGTTAGTACCCACCAAAAGTGTTTCATGAAAGGACAACCAGTAAAGCAGTGACAGGGTAATGGGCGCCCAGAGCTAATTGCTATCTAGCTTGTCTGGTCTGATTCCACAGAAAAGGAAATGTAGCACAAATTGCTGAAAACGGTAATGCTGGCTTTGATAGAAAGGTGTATGGAGCTGCGTAGCCACAGAGCGGTCAGAGAGCCCATCCTGACTTCTGCTCATGGCCGAAAGTGCCTACAGTGGTCACATAATCATGACTTAAGGAAGAGGTTGGCCTGGTCTAATGAGAACAGCCAGGTGTGTGTGCAATGTTTGCCTTGGGAAGAGCTTGGGTACCAGAACTCACTATGAGAAAGAGGATGTTACTTTGAGACCTATTGTTGCAGACCAATGCAAAGCAAGAGTACAGGAGTTGGACAAAATAACTGAAACACCTGGTTTTAGACCACAACAATTTATTAGTATGGTGTAGGGCCTCCTTTTGCGGCCAATACAGCGTCAATTCGTCTTGGAAATGACATATACAAGTCCTGCACAGTGGTCAGAGGGATTTTAAGCCATTCTTCTTGCAGGATAGTGGCCAGGTCACTACGTGATGCTGGTGGAGGAAAACGTTTCCTGACTCACTTCTCCAAAACACCCCAAAGTGGCTCAATAATATTTAGATCTGGTGACTGTGCAGGCCATGGGAGATGTTCAACTTCACTTTCATGTTCATCAAACCAATCTTTCACCAGTCTTGCTGTCTGTATTGGTGCATTGTCATCCTGATACACGGCACCGCCATTGGATGCACATGGTCCTCCAGAATGGTTCGGTAGTCCTTGGCAGTGACGCGCCCATCTAGCACAAGTATTGGGCCAAGGGGAGCCCAAACCATCACTGATCCACCCCCATGCTTCACTCTGGGCATGCAACAGTCTGGGTGGTACGTTTCTTTGGGGCTTCTCCACACCGTAACTCTCCCGGATGTGGGGAAAACAGTAAAGGTGGACTCATCAGAGAACAATACATGTTTCACATTGTCCACAGCCCAAGATTTGCGCTCCTTGCACCATTGAAACCGACGTTTGGCATTGGCACGAGTGACCAAAGGTTTGGCTATAGCAGCCCGGCCGTGTATATCGACCCTGTGGAGCTCCCGACGGACAGTTCTGGTGGAAACAGGAGAGTTGAGGTGCACATTTAATTCTGCCGTGATTTGGGCAGCCGTGGTTTTATGTTTTTTGGATACAATCTGGGTTAGCACCCGAACATCCCTTTCAGACAGCTTCCTCTTGCGTCCACAGTTAATCCTGTTGGATGTGGTTTGTCCTTCTTGGTGGTATGCTGACATTACCCTGGATACCGTGGCTCTTGATACATCACAAAGACTTGCTGTCTTGGTCACAGATGCGCCAGCAAGACGTGCACCAACAATTTGTCCTCTTTTGAACTCTGGTATGTCACCCATAATGTTGTGTGCATTGCAATATTTTGAGCAAAACTGTGCTCTTACCCTGCTAATTGAACCTTCACACTCTGCTCTTACTGGTGCAATGTGCAATTAATGAAGATTGGCCACCAGACTGGTCCAATTTAGCCATGAAACCTCCCACACTAAAATGACAGGTGTTTCAGTTATTTTGTCCAACCCCTGTAGGTCCTAATGGGAGTGACATCTTTTAGCAGGACAATGCATCCTGCCACACTGTAAATTGATTAGGGATGGTTTAAGGAGCATGACAAAGATGTCTTGGTCTATGAATGCACAAGATCTGATTTGAACAAGCAACTGTGAGTTGTGCAAGCCAAACAAATCTGATCCATACAGGCCCCAAATCCCAACTTTCAGGACTTAAAGGATCTGCTGCTAACATATTGCTGCCAGATACCACAAGACACTTGCAGAGGTCTTGTGGAGTCATCAACTGCAAGGGTTAGAGCTTTTTTAATAGCAGAATGGAGATTAACACAATACTAGGCAGATGGTCTTAATATTATGGCCTGATTGGTGTTGGCTCTCTCTGGAACCAGGACAAAGTGGTATTAGAGGACGAGGTGTCAGGGTTGTTGGGCGTTCTGTGCTATCGAAAAGTCCAGGGCACAAAGTAAGAATACTATCTGGACAGAGCGCTAATTTTGTCATTTAAACACCTGCCCCTTTGAAGGATTAGCGTGGCAAGTTTTGGGTACACAGAAGGCAATCGACCGCCAATCTTTTCAGACAGTTACCATGTAAACCAGATGATTGTACCTAAGCCCCTTGGACTGTGACACACTAAAACTGCCAGTTGTTCACAGTATGTCGTCTCCCCACCTTCGGCTGCTCCCATATGTCAGGGGTCACCACAATGGATCGTTCTGGTTCGCATACCTAATTTGGCCAGTTTTACACCAGACACCCTTCCTGACGCAATCCTCCTTGTTTTATCCAGACTTGGGACCAGCACAAAGAGAGCACTGACAAGTGCACCTCCCAATGGCTAGACTATTCGGCCATCCCTCCTCCTTTCCTCAGACATAGCATAAACATCATGTCTGTGTAGATGCCCGACCGGTTGTTAGCACAGCTGAGATTCCCAATGGCTAGACTATTCGGCCATCCCTCCTTCTTTCCTCAGACATAGCATAAATATAATGTCTGTGTAGATGCCCGACCGGTTGTTAGCACAGCTGAGATTCCCAATGGCTAGGCTACTTGGCCATTCCTTCCTCTTTCCTCAGACATAGTATATACACCATATCTGTGTAGACGCCCGACCGGTTGTTAGCACAGCTGAGATTCCCAATGGCTAGGCTATTCGGCCATTCCTCCCTCCTTCCTCAGACATATACATCATGTCTGTGTAGATGCCCAACCGGTTGTTAGCACAGCTGAGATTCCCAATGTCTAGGCCATTCGGCCATTCCTCCCTCCTTCCTCAGACATAGCATATACATCATGTCTGTGTAGATGCCCGACTGGTTGTTAGCACAGCTGAGATTCCCAGTGGCTAGGATATTCAGCCATCCCTCCTTCTTTCCTCAGACATAGCATATACATCATGTCTGTGTAGACGCCTGACCGGTTGTTAGCACAGCTGAGATTCCCAATGGCTAGGATATTCAGCCATCCCTCCTTCTTTCCTCAGACATAGCATATACATCATGTCTGTGTAGACGCCTGACCGGTTGTTAGCACAGCTGAGATTCCCAGTGGCTAGGACATTCGGCATCCATCTCCTTTCCTTAGACATAGCATATTCATCTTGTCTGTGTAGATGCCTGACCGGTTGTTAGCACAGCTGAGATTCCCAGTGGCTAGGATATTCAGCCATCCCTATTTCTTTCCTCAGACATAGCATATACATCATGTCTGTGTAGACGCCTGACCAGTTGTTAGCACAGCTGAGATTCCCAGTGGCTAGGATATTCGGCATCCATCTCCTTTCCTTAGACATAGCATATTCATCATGTCTGTGTAGATGCCTGACCAGTTGTTAGCTCAGCTGAGATTCCCAGTGGGTAGGGTATTCGACCATTCCTCCCTCTTTCTTTAGACATAGCATATACATCATGTCTGTGTAGATGCCTGACCAGTTGTTAGCTCAGCTGAGATTTCCAATGACTAGGCTATTCGACCACCCCTCCCTCTTTCTTTAGACATAGCATATACATCATGTCTGTGTAGATGCCTGACCGGTTGTTAGCACAGCTGAGATTTCCAGTGGCTAGGATATTCGGCATCCATCCCCTTTCCTTAGACACAGCATAAACATCATGTCTGTGTAGATGCCTGACTGGTTGATAGCACAGCTGAGATTCCCAATGGCTAGGCCATTCGGCCATTCCTCCCTCCTTCCTCAGACATAGCACATACATCATGTCTGTGTAGATGCCCAACCGGTTGTTAGCACAGCTGATATTCCCAATGGCTAGGCTATTTGTCCATCCCTGCCTCTTTTCTTCAGACATAGCATATACATCATGTCTGTGTAGATGCCCAACCGGTTGTTAGCACAGCTGAGATTTAAACCCCAGATCTTGTGTGCCTTAGTTGTTCACAATATGTTTACTGTAAGGAAAATATATGGTTTACATTATATAATCTATGGGCAGTACGGCACATTAACACAGATCCTGGGGACTTTATGTTGATCATCACCTCCAGTCATTGTCTGTAAAGAGTTTTGCATGTTCTTTCTGTGTCATGGGTTACCTCCAAGTACTCCGGTTTTCTCTGACCTCATTCAAAGACATGTAAAAGATCCAGGGTGCATTCATGGCCGTGTACTTAATGTTTCTGGGTGTTGTCTGACCAACCGCACCCTGAGCAGGAAAAAGTGGTTAGAGTAACGGATTGAATGGTATGAATGGTACTTAATTCTTACTTGCTCAGTAATACAATAAGCAGTGACAGGCCTGTTACCTTTAACACTCCTTAGAAAACCGTGGCATGAACCCTCAGAAGACAGAGGCTGGTACTATGCCAAAATACAAGTTGTTAGATTTAGCAACTTGTCAGAATCATTTTGTGCTCTTTCTAATTACAGCAATAATAGCTGTGGTAATCAATCTCCTGCCCTAAAACAATTTGTCAGAGTTTAAATCACAATACCTCAGAGCATTTTCACTAGCAAATAGGATCCCTGCAAGCTCAAATGGGCCATGTTGAGGATGTATTGCTCGACACTGGAGCCTAAAAGCACATACATCTCACCTTAAGAGCTGCATTCATTACCCTGATCTTTCAGATCCACTAGATTTGCTTCTTATTCCCAACCGTTTCTCATCCACCGTCACACTTGAGTCCTGCTGTTCCCCCTGCTCATGACGCATATATGCATGAGAGCCTGTGTAACCAATTCCAATTTCAGGCAGAATTTGTTTTCCAGGCCCCATCCTCAGGTTTTAATTATAAACGAGGCATTAGGAGAAAGCGGCCATTTCACTTCAGGTGGCTATTCATTCGCCGACACAACCCAACCATGAAATTATTCCCTGCTCTAATCATTGACTAAACAATAAAACATTAATTCAGGGAAAATGGATCAAACTGAGGTGTTAGGTAAATGAAATTGGGGTCCTCTGGGCGCAAACAAAAAGCAGCATGGCTATACTGTGATGCATACATACACTCTACGACCAAAAATATATAGTTTCTGACCATAAAATGTTTAAATTCCCATTCCAAAACCATATGCCCACCAACCCTTTACTATATTGGCCTTAACTCTTCTTGGAGTGTGTCTGTGGTAGTCTATGCTAATTCAGTTAAAAGAGCATTTGTGATGGTAAGCATTGGATAAACGAACCTGCCACAATGGCAAGTTCATCCCGAATTGGTGGACAAGGTAGTGGTCAGGGTTCCGTTCAGGCCACTTAAGTTCCTTCACACCAAATTTATCAAATCATTAGTCTTCCTGAGTCGTCCTGGATAAGAAATGGCCTTTTCCAAACAGTTGCAAGGTGGAAGCATATTAAGTATTGTATAGAACACTTTCTTACACCTGTTAGAAATGGGTGTGGCTAGGCATAAAGCTGGTATTAAGAATTGCCCAATTGCGTCATGTTTCCTCTCCACCAATGCCAATCCCGCTCTGATTTAGGAGAACAAAGCTAACCCACGCCCCCGCCGACACGTGGGCAGCAGCCGTATGCATCTTATCACCTACACTTTGACGAGTGCAATGCGGATCAGCACCGTGTACAGAGAGACACACCCTGACAGCACTCTTATCCCGTCTCAATCAGCCTGCAGAGGTGGTAATTGCATTAGTTATGTTGTTCATGTGGCTGCTCAGCCCAGCCGACAGGCAGAGCTGAGACTCGATACGATGTATTCGAGATCCCAGCTCTGGTGTTCAGCGTGTGTTTTACCGCTGCGCCAGCTGAGCAGCCATTATATAACTTTTAAATCAACTAGCCATGTAGAAGTGTGAGCTGACTGACTCTGACCATGGTATGGTTGTTGGTACCAGACAGGCTGGTCTGAGCATGGTGCAAACATGGTCCAAAAACCAAAAAATATCCAGCAAGCGGCAGTTCTGCAGATGAATACAGCTCATTAAAGCAAGAAGTCAGAGTCCAGTCTTATTGAAGCTAACATAAAAGCTACGGTTACTTAAATAGCGGCTATACACAACTTTTTCCGGTTCCGGTGGACTGACCACAGGTGAGTAATTGCTTGTTCAAGCCCCACCATTGCCAGGTTGCCACTATGGGGCCTTAAGCAAGGCCCTTAACCCTAAATTGCTTAGACAAAATAATGCCACAGTACTGTAAGTCACTTTGGAAAAAAGCGTCTGCTAAATGCAGAAAATGTAAATGTAAAAAAATGTAAATGGTTCAGACCCTGCAGCTACTGGATCAGCCTTAAGAGAAATTTATCCTCTCCTCTCTGGATTTTCCCCTTATTGTACGATTTCTGAATCATTGGACTGTTTTATATTTTATCAAGCTGGTCTGCGCCAGTCTGGCTACATTAGTTTAAGTCTTCACTTTCTCGTTGTGTTGCTGTGCTCCTGGGGTTTTAGTTTAGGGTATGTAATGCTTACTGCTTTCTCCTGCTGAACGCTGATGTTGGCAGTTTCGAGGCTAGCTGACGATAGTTGTTTTCATCAAAGCTGTGTTAATATTGGCAATTTGTAGTATAAATCTGGTGCTGGGCATTCCTATTTCCCTGAAGAACTGTAAAAGCCTGGTATTCCTCTTGCTACACTCTAGCTGAACATTTGGTCCTCAACCATATAGCCAGGCTTCCTTCTGACGTTTAGAATCTTTGACTATGAACACCACAGCTTTTTCTGCAAATGGAACACATCCACGCATTTGAAGTCTGGATCATCATCCTTTACGATGAACGGCGAGGAGTAGTTCTTGGCTCATTGAGACAACTGTCCAAAATCGGATTGGTCCTAAGCTTAACCCAACTGTGTAGATAAGCACCAAGTTCGCATTATTAAACATCTGCTCACTGAACAATAAAGCAGCATTTATCTATGATGTGAACAATAATTATGACTTCATGTGTTGGACTGAAACCTGACAACAACCTAATGAGTACTGCTTTCTGCAAACCACTCACTACTGGTCGTTGTGGTGGGCTTGCTGTTCTGTCACATTCCAACTACAAGGTAAAAATCATACCTACTGCTCATGTACCTTTGTTCATGTACCGTTGTTAGTTGTTTTGGTTTAGCACCCCATCAAAAGCATTACCTGTTTTGCCAATGAGCTATCTGAGCTTCTCTGTGTTCTGTGTATTCTGTCATAATGTACCTGGGGGATTTTAATATTCATGTTAATACCATTAACTGTGCTGTTACTGCTGATTGTCTGAATGTCCTCTAGTGTTTTGATTTTCCAACTCAAATTAAAAAGCACACTTTAGACATTGTTTGTTCTCTTAGTATTCCAGCTCTTAACCTCTTCGGCACGGATGTTGGTATCTCTGATCATAAGACTATATTCTTCTCACTCACACAAACACCTTGCTCAATGTAATATCATTTCAGAAACATCAAATACTGACCTCCAACTTCAATAAACACAATTTACTAGTTTCCCATCCAATGTCCCCTTAGAACACGTACTGTGACCTTTACTAACTCTGTTCCTTGGATTTCTCCTGAGCTTCAATGTATACAATCTACTGGTGGCCAAATATAACGCCAGAAAAGGAAGGCTGATCTGACTGTGCATGCTCTTGCCTACAAGGATCATACACCGATCAGCCATAACATTAAAACCACCTCCTTGTTTGTACTATCACTGTCCATTTTATCAACTCCACTTACCATATAGGAGCACTTTGTAGTCCATCTGTTTCTCTGCATGCTTTGTTAGCCCCCTTTTATGCTGTTCTTTAATGGTCAGGACTCTCCCAGGACCACCACAGAGCAGGTATTACTTGGGTGGTGGGTCATTCTCAGCACTGCAGTGACACTGACATGGTGCTGGTGTGTTAGTGTGTGTTGTGCTGGTATGAGTGGATAAGACAGCAATGCTACTGAAGTTTTTAAACACCTCACTGTCACTGCTGGACTGAGAATAGTCCACCAACCAGAAATATCCAGCCAACAGCGCCCAGTAGGCAGCATCCTGTGACCACTGATGAAGGTCTAGAAGATGATCAACTCAAACAGCAGCAATAGATGAGCGATCGTCTCTGACTTTACATCTACAAGGTGGACCAACTAAGTAGGAGCGTCTAATAGAGTGGACAGTGAGTGGATACGGTATTTAAAAACTCCAGCAGCGCTGCTGCGTCTGATCCACTCATAGCACAAACACACACTAACACACCACCACTATGTCACGGTCACTGAAGTGCTGAAAATGATCCACCACCTAAATAACACCTGCTCTGTGGTGGCCCTGACCATTGAAGAACAGAGTGAAAGCATGTTAAAAAAATATGTAGAGAAACAGACAGACTACAGTCAGTAATTGTAGAACTGCAAAGTGCTTCTATATGGTAGGTGGAGCTGATAAAATGGACAGTGAGTGTAGAAACAAGGAGGTGGTTTTAATTTTATGGCTGATCAGTGTATATTGCTTTACAAGGAGGAACTTAGAAAAGCCAAAACTGATCACTACACCATTGTCATATAAAATGGTCAGGGCAATCCCAGAGCTCTTTCTCTCCACTGTTTATATGTGACTTGCTAACAGTTTTCCACTCTGTCAGAACTGTGTTGTAAATGTCACTGGTCAACAGAGTTTGCTTCTTGAACACTGATAATGATTATCACTGCAAAATTCACCTATAATTTTTTTATCTTCTATTTCAGCTATTTTTGTTCCTATGATTTGGCATGTCTGGACATGTCTAGGCAGTTTCGGTCGCTCTCTGAAGAGGCTATAAAAGCAGCTGGCACACATATGCCGTCATTGGACTAATATGAGATGCACCGGACGTTGAGTACAAACAAAAATCAGCAACAAAACACTTTAAGCTCAGTTGAACTAATAAGATTCGAATGCGTTATAATAAAAAAAACTTAATCTAATAATTCTCAAAATTTCGATGTGATACAGACAATCAGAAACTACGAGGGATCTTCAAACAGTTTCCTCACTTTTATATTTTCACTGGAAACGGTGAGGGCGAGAGGAGTAGTAATTAATCGTGCCGGAGAGACTGAGAGAAAGTTTACAGTCCGGATTTAGTGCCATCTGATTTCCACCTTTTTGGATGCTCAAAGAAGCTTTAAGGGGAAGAAGATTTTTATGTGATGATGAGAAAATGTGATCAGTGGCTACACGCTTAACCAAAAACATTTTTTGCTGATGGCATTAAAAAGTTGGTACAACGCTGGGAAAAATGCATCAGAAGGTGACTACGTAGAAAAATGATATCATTTGTTTTTGAAATTCTTAATAAATAAAGTTTTTTTTTTTTAAAGCCTGGAAACCTTTTGAAGAACCCTCGTATACTTGTGTTCAGCTCAAATGGGTCTGTCACAATCACCAAAACCTTTTAAGAAAGCAAAACTTTTGCATGGTGTCCAGTGTTTCTGATGTTTTTTTTTTTTTTTTTTTTTTTTTTCTTCTTAAATTTTTACCCCTTTTTCTCCCCTTTTTAGCGCATCCAATTGTTCAATTAGCATCGTGCTTCCTCTCTGTCTATGCCGAACCCTGCCCTGACGGAGGTGATTGAAGCTAACCCGTATCCCCTCCGAAACACGAGCAGCAGCCAGATACATCTCTGCCACTCACACATTGACGAGTTTGGCGCCACCTAGCGTTGCATGCGGAGAGACACACCCCCTAAGTGCACCCCCTCCCATCTCTGTGTAAGCGCCTCCAATCAGCCGGCAGAGAACGCGACCGCATTCTGACAGAGAGAGACCCACATCCGGTTCTTTGTCCCACCCCCCACATGAGCAACCGGCCAATCGTTGCTCATATAGCCACTCAGCTTCGAACCGGTAAAGCAAGGCTGGATTCGATACGACGCTTCTCAGAATCCAGCCCTGGTTGCAGCGCGTTTCTTTTTACCGCTGCGCCACCTGAGCGGCCTTTCTGATGTTTTTTAATAAAATAAATTGAAGACATTTATGTGCAGGATCAATCTTCAATCCCTGCAAATGGCACAGATTTCCTTCTCCCTTTGTAACAGGCATGGTGGCCAACACCATAAAAGTTACTTTTGGTCAGTTCTCCTGATCTCCTTTAGAGGGCAACAGACAGGAAATGACCCATATTTTCTTCTGTGAAAGGAAGTAGTCACAGCATTTCCTGAGGGAAGCTAAATTGGTTTGCTACAATGTTTGTTTGCTGCTTTGCATGTGTGCTGATCATTTTGAGGATTTAAAAGCTCCTTTCCTAGGAAACTTAAATGTTTGATGTGAAATGATTATCCTTATTTTTGGTATAATTTATATTTTGGAAATATTATGGAAGGTAGTAATGCTAATGCTATACGCTAACCTCCATTGTATATTCACATTGGTAATGTATGTATATTCCTATTTGTGTAGACAAGAAGTTTATTTTGGAAATCCACTACCCATTATTTACTGCTGGATGGATTCAATAAGGACTAAATGAAGGTTTGGACCGCATCATGCTGATAACTCAGGATTACATTGATGTGGACTCCTGGTAAGGCTTAAAAGCTTTGAACTTTACCAAGCCTACTGTAGTCAACCTTCTTGACTTATTTTAAATCACATTGGGAAGAGGACATTTGTGAATATTGAGTTTATTGTGTATATATGACTTCATCTTTTCTGTTTTGTTTTCAATATTTCAATACATTAATACAGTTTTTTGTTCAATGACTGTTTTCTAGGAAGGAGTGTTTATTTAAAAAACTTAACACAGGATAAGAAGTGCAGGGAACCTCACTCAGTTTATTTTTCTGTGTACACCTCAAAGGGAGGAAGGTTACACCTTCAATCAATGGACATTCTTCTGTTTTTAGACTCCTGGAGGAGAGTTCTGTTGAAACTTCATCTAGAGCGACTACCCATCAAATGTATCCCATGCCTACTCCTCGTGTCCAAAGCATGCCTATGTCCACTTTTAACAATGACTCTCAATGCTTCTCTAAGCTCTGGTATTGTTTCCCCAAATTTAAAATTGGCAACAATCACTTCAGTTTTAAAGAGGCCTGGACTTGACTGTGAACACTTCTAACCCTTCTTTCCTGAGTAAGCTCACTGAGCGTGCAGTTGCTGCTTACATTAAAAACATCGTGCCTCTAACGACTTGTTTAAAGAGTTCCAGCCTGGGTCTAGGAAAAAAAAATCACCACACTGAAACTGCACTTGTCAGGGTTACTAATGACTTGATGGTTGCAGGTGATTGTGAGTTATTGAGCTGCTGCCTTTGACACAGTATTCCATAACCCACTCCTGAAATGACTTGAGATGTTGGCATTTCAGGTAGATTCAGTCATATCTCCCACACAGACAGCAATTTGTCTTAATAGACAGGTTTAGGTCAGATTTATTGCTCCTTTCTCAGGGTGTTCCACAGGGCTCAGTCCTTGGCTCAATGCTATTTATTATTTACATGCTCCCACTTGGTCCATATCATTAAACATTGTTTACGCTGAACATACACAGATTTCTATACACACTAAAATCTCACTCAACCTGCCTTATTCTGCTCTGGTTGAAGGTTTTGCTGACCTACTGACACGGATGAAAGCAACTTTCTCGAGGCTAAACAGTAATAAGGCTGAAGCATTATTGACTGCATCCCCAGCCACCATAAAGAAAATATAAAATATATCCTTAACCATCCCAGACCTTATAACATCCATTTCAAAACAGGTTAGAAGCCTCGGTGTCTCCTTAGACTTGACACTCGCATATCATTCTTACATTGCAAACATCACTAAAAAGGCTTTCTTTTACCTTAAGAACATTGCCAGACTTCATCCCTCCCTTACTCACTCTGCTGCAGATCCGCTTGTCAACATGTTGTTTTTTACAGGCTGTAACATGTGCAGAACCCAGTGCAGAACATTGGCTTCCTGTTTATTTCAAAATACAAAACAAAATACAGTGGTACCTTGTAACTCGAAAACTTAGAAACTTGATGCCCTTCATTGAAAAATTTGTACCCTTAAGCTCGACGATTACTTTAAACTCGACGTGTTTGCGACCGCCGCTTTGTTCAGTGCTTGGCTTGAGCGGTAAAACATCATCAAATGCGAATATGAGACGAATCTGCATTTGTGTGGAATAAGCGTCAAATTCACTCCACATGTACAGTATCTGTGTTTAGCTGGATTTTCCTCCTGTTTCACTTTTAAACTCGTCATAGCTCGGGGTGCTGAGAAATTGTAAGAAGCAGCTTTTCTGAGAGAGTCAAAAACACTTACTGTTTAAAAAAACAAAACAAAAAAAAACCCTTAACATTACTTAATGTATTAAAAGAACAACACTAAACCTCTATTAATTATTATTGCTCATAAGTTCTCTTCACTAATAAAATTCCTCACTTATTTTAGTACAAGAAGTCATGTTAAGCTTTGTGCACTTGCACACTCCAAAGGAAATAAAGACACAGCCAGCATGTGAATGCGCCTTTACTGAACGGAATACTTTATTCCAAGGTCAAGCATCTCCACGATTAGGAAGCATAAGGAAACAGTAAAGAAGTAAAGGTGAAGAGCAGGTTTTATTCTATTTAACTGTTTTTCAATTGTATTTCAGTGTTTTTTATATTATGTTTGCATTATTTTCAGCGTGTCAAAAACAACCCCATTATTTTACATTAGCCTAAAATATATGCAGTTCCACAGGGCCATGGAACACATTAACAGGTTTCCCATACATCCTTATGGGGAAAAACGCCTTTCAAACTCAATGCCACTCCCAGAACCAACTGACGTCAAGTTTCAAGGTACCACTGTACTTCTTTTAGTCTTTAAGGCCCCCACCTACCTTTCCAGTCTCCTCCGACCATATTCACCTGCACACACTTTCTGATCCTCTGACACTCATTTGCTAGCAGCGACACACTTATAGACTTTATTATTATAATTTTTTCTAATTTACATATATATTTATACAGCATTCTGCATTTCTTTTATTATTTTTTTATAATTTTTCTTATTAAAACTTGGTTTTTATAACTATTCTAGATGTACTATATTTGAAAGGTTCATATTAATAAAATTCTATTATTAATATTAAATACGCACAGGGCAGGCACCACACCTAACAGTTATTTAGAACATCTGTTCTCTTCTATGTCTGAGGGGAAGGGGGTGGCCAAACAGCCTAGCCATTTTGAGGTGCACTGGCCAGGGTGCTCTCTGTGCCAGTCCCAAGCCCAGATAGAATAACGAGCTAGGGCATCCAGCATAAAAACTGTGCTTTTTTTTTTTTTCATAATCCACAGTGGCAACCCCAAATATAGGAGCAGTCATATTCCGCTAACACACCAGCGCTGGAATTCTGAACTCGGCTTTGCTTCCGGGCAGCCGAGTGGCACCTAGCGGGCACAATTGGGCACTAAAGTCTGCTGGGTCAGAAAAGACTGAGGGAAAAAAAGGGGGACGGGGTGAAAAGCAGTCTTGAGAGGGGTCTTGAGCAGCGGAAGAGAAATTCACTCACACCTAAAAAATAGTTATAACACCTCTTCTTCATAAATTTGGTAGATAGAAGGATACTGGAATATCTGGAGGAAAAGCCACACAGACATGGAAAAATCAAACAAACCACCGCCAGGACACTGACGCAACAAGATTTAAACCCAGGTTCCCATGACTTTGGTGCTACATGACACCCAAACTAGCTGTCATGTCATCATCATACCACTCTTGATTTTCTGTAATGAATTTTCGTGTTGAAATGTAATTTACAGCTAAATTAAAAATAGATGCTCCAGCTGTACTACATTTATAAAATGACATCTGTGACTGATGTGAACAAATATCTGTCAACATATCATCTGCTGTGATCTTTTTAACCCAGAACGGTGAACAAGAACAGATCCGTTTACGCTGTAACAGTATGAGTAGTTGTGACTGACAGTAATAGTCATCATCCCGCTCTAGCTGAGAGAAGGTTGTAGTGTCATCTTCTGTAATTAGGTAGCAGGACTCACCCTGTCTAGTAAAAGATCTGTCCTATCCGTTGCTTACTCCCCCGTCCTCCGTTTATTGCCAGCCTCCGTAGTTTCTCCTTCTCAGCCCATTTCTCTCATTCTCATGACAGCTAGCGTGGAGATATGAAAGCTTGTGATTGACACACCAATTTCCTTTCTGCCAGCACGCGCCAAAGCTCCGATTTCTCAAGGTCCCCTTTTTTCTGTCTCAGGTGAACCCAATAAACGGAAATATGACTGAAAAGGCGTATCGCACATCAGAGCGATAAAGGAGCAAAGGTGCTGTTGAATATTGATGTGTGATTAAAATAACGAGAATTTTTCTATCAACTGGCAGCTAGGTAACTTCTCTTTATGTTACCTCTTTTACTGTCACTTTTGGCTGCTGAATACAGAAAGGCTCCGTGATGATTCATATTGGCATGTGATATATACCTCTTGATAACTCTGTCTTCAACAAAACTGTCATCTCCATGAAGGCAGGACTAATAAGCCTTACAATTCGGTCTTTACCTTTTACCTCCCACCAGACCTGCCATGTATTACACACCATTGCTCTTTAGAAAGCACTTTCTCATACCTCATTTGCAATGCAATTGCATCTCCCAAGCACCAACAATATTCATATTTAATACATCAAATATAACAGAGACATGACTGGCTATGTCTGAGGGGAAGGGAGTGGCCGGCCAAACAGCCTAGCTATTGAGAGGTGCACTGGTCAATGTGCTCTGTGCTAGTCCCAAGCCCAGATAGCATTAGGAGGGTTGAGTAAGGAAGGACATCCAGCATAAAAACATTGTGCCAGGTCTGGTATGTGGACCAGCATGATCCACTGTGGCGACCTCTAATATTAACAGTCAAAAGAAATATGAAACTGAAATTATATATGCACTGATCAGTATTAACATTACAACCACCTCCTTGTTTCTACACTCACTGTACATTTTATCAGCTGCACTGTGTAGTTGTACAATTACTGACTGTAGTCCATCTATTTCTCTACATACTTTTTAATGTATCTATCTATCTATCTATCTATCTATCTATCTATCTATCTATATATATATATATATATATATACAGTGTATCACAAAAGTGAGTACACCCCTCACATTTCTGCAGATATTTAAGAATATCTTTTCATGGGACAACACTGACAAAATGACACTTTGACACAATGAAAAGTAGTCTGTGTGCAGCTTATATAACAGTGTAAATTTATTCTTCCCTCAAAATAACCCAATATACAGCCATTAATGTCTAAACCACCGGCAACAAAAGTGAGTACACCCCTAAGAGACTACACCCCTAAATGTCCAAATTGAGCACTGCTTGTCATTTTCCCTCCAAAATGTCATGTGATTTGTTAGTGTTACTAGGTCTCAGGTGTGCATAGGGAGCAGGTGTGTTCAATTTAGTAGTACAGCTCTCACACTCTCTCATACTGGTCACTGAAAGTTCCAACATGGCACCTCATGGCAAAGAACTCTCTGAGGATCTTAAAAGACGAATTGTTGCGCTACATGAAGATGGCCAAGGCTACAAGAAGATTGCCAACACCCTGAAACTGAGCTGCAGCACATTGGCCAAGATCATCCAGCGTTTTAAAAGAGCAGGGTCCACTCAGAACAGACCTCGCGTTGGTCGTCCAAAGAAGCTGAGTGCACGTGCTCAGCGTCACATCCAACTGCTGTCTTTGAAAGATAGGCGCAGGAGTGCTGTCAGCATTGCTGCAGAGATTGAAAAGGTGGGGGGGTCAGCCTGTCAGTGCTCAGACCATACGCCGCACACTACATCAAATTGGTCTGCATGGCTGTCACCCCAGAAGGAAGCCTCTTCTGAAGTCTCTACACAAGAAAGCCCGCAAACAGTTTGCTGAAGACATGTCAACAAAGGACATGGATTACTGGAACCATGTCCTATGGTCTGATGAGACCAAGATTAATTTGTTTGGTTTAGATGGTCTCAAGCATGTGTGGCGGCAATCAGGTGAGGAGTACAAAGATAAGTGTGTCATGCCTACAGTCAAGCATGGTGGTGGGAATGCCATGGTCTGGGGCTGCATGAGTGCAGCAGGTGTTGGGGAGTTACATTTCATTGAGGGACACATGAACTCCAATATGTACTGTGAAATACTGAAGCAGAGCATGATCCCCTCCCTCCGGAAACTGGGTCGCAGGGCAGTGTTCCAGCATGATAATAATAATAATAAACACACCTCTAAGACGACCACTGCTTTATTGAAGAGGCTGAGGGTAAAGGTGATGGACTGGCCAAGCATGTCTCCAGACCTAAACCCAATAGAACATCTTTGGGGCATCCTCAAGCGGAAGGTGGAGGAGCGTAAAGTCTCAAATATCCGCCAGCTCCGTGATGTCGTCATGGAGGAGTGGAAAAGCATTCCAGTGGCAACCTGTGAAGCTCTGGTAAACTCCATGCCCAGGAAAGTTAAGGCAGTTCTGGGAAATAATGGTGGCCACACAAAATATTGACACTTCAGGAACTTTCACTAAGGGGTGTACTCACTTTTGTTGCCGGTGGTTTAGACATTAATGGCTGTATATTGAGTTATTTTGAGGGAAGAATAAATTTACACTGTTATATAAGCTGCACACAGACTACTTTTCATTGTGTCAAAGTGTCATTTTGTCAGTGTTGTCCCATGAAAAGATATACTTAAATATCTGCAGAAATGTGAGGGGTGTACTCACTTTTGTGATACACTGTATATATATATATATATATATATATATATATACACTGTATATCGATTTAACAGACTAAATGGGGGAGCACTGGTCCGTAAAATGCAGCGAGGTTTTTTTTTTTCTCAGGGGGTGCAAAAATATACGAATACACAGGTCCTCATGCACATATGATAAACAGTAAAACAAACAACATAAACAGATATGTAAGTATGTAATTAGGACATGGTATCACCACTAATTTCCTGGATCAATTCGATTCCGATTCACAAGGTCCCGATTCGATTTCCGATTCGATTTCGATTCGATTCCAATTCAACACATTTAGGCATATTTGAGTTACATTAACAGGTTTTGTTTAAATATGTAAAGATGTTCAGAGAACGAATGTGATAATTGTACAAAGAACACTCATTATTAAAAATATTTGTGTTTACATAAATAATTAATCCAAAACAGTAACATTAATTTTTACACGGCTTTACTTTTGTCCAGCTCTTCCCTATGCCAAGTTCACACTACACGACTTTCTGATTTGCCGGGTCATTGTACAGTTCACACTACACAACTGGATCTCTTGTAATCGGGAGTCTTTCAGGTCGTTGTGTATTTCACACTACATGACTGATCGGTGATAAGGGGTTTCATACTACACCATCTATCACCAACTGGAATCACAGGCGAGCTTCTCTGATCTCCCAAACTACGTTGTGTCATGAAAACACACGCGAGAAGTGACGAGGGGTTTAATTATACCACGTCCAAAAATACACGTCAACAAGTAGCGAACGATCAAAGTTTGTGCGCTGATGTGCAGCGTAAAAACAAAGAGGAAAAATAAATGAATCTGAGTGGATTTGGCAACGCGATCAGCATGGATTGTTCTGTATTAAGTTAATAAATATTTTTGTAATGCAATGTTGGTGTTATGTTTTGTAAAGAATTATAAGGTCAGAAATACTGTATAAAACTTGTGTATGTACCTTTGTATTCTGATATAAACTATATTTCGCTCCTGTACCACCTGTTTACACTCCTCCCCTGCGTTTCCCTTCACACCGTATCTTGCGTTCTCATTGGCTGTTCGACATAGCACTCACTGCCAGTCTGGCAACTCAGATCAGATATCTGAACATGCTAGATATCTCGTTTCGCTCGGCGATCGCTCGGCGAGCAACTGGGGTCGAGTTGTTGAGTAGTTCACACACAGCGATTGAGAGCCGAGTTTCGATCGCAGAGCGATCACCGAGTTGCTCCCGAGCCGGCAAATGTAGCGCCGACCAGTCGCCGAGCAAAAATCTGTGCAAAAGTCGAGTAGTGTGAACTAGGCACTTGGTTTTTAAATCCAAAATGTAACCAGACGTCTGCCTTCAGGTTCTGGGGTACCTTTACTTAAGCTTCAGCCATGCTGAACTGATGTGCAGGTCAGATCTCGTTGCAGGAAAAAACAGTGGCTGGTCACGCGAGATTAAAGGGGGTAACAGTTTTCCGTGTACACCGTGAAAAGGGGCTCATTTTAAAGATCGATCTCGCATTTATATGAATCGATATCGGAGCATAGGAGGAAGTTTCTTCACACCATATTCCTTACATACACAAGTCACATAAACACCGCTTTCCCCTTTCTTAATAAGTTCTAACTTTTCAGCAATACCTAGATGCCCTCTTTTTCACTAACCATTTCTGATTTGAAGCCATAACTAAGCACTAGAACTAGCAAAAATGAAGCATAAAACACCGAGAAAAAGGCAAGAACAAAGCAAGCCTCCTGGCGAAACAAAGCAAATCACTCCTGCAAACAAAGAGACGTGCGCCAGGTAGCGGATAATTACTAAACTACTGGTCTTAGTACACTTCTCAAGAATTTTAAACAATTGAACTGGACATTCTGTGTTTGTTAAATCCGAAATCCGTTAAAAAGAGGTCCGTTAAATTAAGACCTTCTTGGTATATATATGTGATCTTTTCAGCTATTAAAAACAGACTCTTTTGAGAAGCCTTTACACAACCCCTATGTCTGTGGGAATTTGTGACCATTCAGTCATAAGAGCATTTGTAGGGGTGCTCGGGTGGAACAGCGAAAAAAACACTTTAGCACATTAGGGCTGACATATCAGAACCTTCAAATCTCAGCTCTGCTACTGAATGGCCGGGCACCTTCTCAGACAATGATTAGATCATCCTCAGGTTGGATTTCCACAAAGGATTTCTCATAAGTGCTGCAATTACGATCTCTGCTGGCTGATTGATCGCACATGCGCAGTGAGACGCGGGATAATAGAGATCAGTGCGTGACTCTTTGTATGCAATACTGAGCGTCATGTGAACTCACCTTGTGCAGGTGAAAAGATGCAGTCGGTACTGCACATGTGTTCCTAGATCAAAACTCTAGGTCTGCAACAGTCGAGGGGATACTACAAATTGTAGTATCTGGTAATTGGATACGACTAGTTTGGGAGGATTTGTAAGGATGAGCACTGATTTTTGGTCAAGAAAGCCTTGATTAATATTTCAGTTTATTCTAACGCTGTTTAGTGGAGTTGAGGTCAGGGCTCTGTACAGGCCATTGGAGTTTATTAACAAGAAATGCTTTCATTTAAATATTTTTGAAAAGCTGAAAGGGCAAGTGTAACGCCAAACCTTTAAAAATGTATTATTTTCCCTCAAAACCATTTATAATCTGAACCGATGGCATTTCTGTGTCTACATCAAGAAGGTGAAAAGCCTTGTGTAAAAGGCTGGATGAGCAATTCTAAATGTACATGGTTTTAAAATGGAATGTCAAAAGACCTGTCCACATACTTTTCATAATTGTTATGTAGTCATTTTAAAACCAGACGTCTTTCTCATGCAGTGTAGGGTCACTGCTGTCTGCTATATTAGCCCACATTTTCCTTTTCTAAATGCCAGAGCCTCTCACTCATCCCTAAACCCGATCTTTCCTTCACTGATCAGCATTCAAAATTCATAACACCAGCTTTTTTTATACTAACCCCATTCCTTCTACCTGTCCTCAACCCCTGAGCCGTCGGCTTTAAGAGGAAATGCTGACTCCAGTTTACGCTCTGGCTCTCGGGCCTGAATACCAACTAGCGTCTGGTACGCACACACAGAAAAAGGGGGCAAGACAAATGTGGATACGTATTAAAGGAAATTATTCTTAGCCTACAGTCACTCCAAAGGCAGAAAAGACACTAGCAAATAGAAAATCAATAGCAATTTATTCTCTCCTTGGACTCCAAACCGAGCGAGTAAATAATCCTGTCCCCATGTACTCCTGTCCCAAGAGTGCACTGATGTCTGTCTTCTGGTTTCTGAGTCTCTTCCGTTCTCAGTTCATGAGAGAGCCTGCTCGACCTTACTGATGTCTTCCGCTTTGGGTAGATACACTAAGTATAGTATAGTATAGTAGATGAGACAAAATATTATGACCACCTAACTTCATAACAATTGTGAATATGATGATGAGGGATATATTAAATGCAGGGTAGATGGTAGTTACTCATAGCACACATGGTAAATGCAGCTGCTGATGATCAGGCATAAAGGCCTGAGTGACTTTGATAACGGTCTGATGACTGAATTAAAGTACAGTTCTCTGAGACAGCAAAGAGTGCTCAAAGACAGCCATGGCGAGTACCCACAGTACAGACAGTGGTCTGAAAAAGGATAAGCCACAAACTGTCAACAGGACATTAGCATCCAAGACTTATTGTTGCCAGACAACATGAAGAGTATGGTGTCTGGAACAAAACAGAATAGATAGTATTCATTGTAATACTGGTGATAGGGTTATTGGGGGGCAGTTGTTGCCTGGTGGTTAAAGTACTGGACTAGTAATCAAAAGGTTGCTGGTTCAAGCCTCACCACTGCCAGGTTGTCACTGTTGGGCCCTTAAGCACGACTCTTAACCCTCAATTGCTTAGACAGTACATTGTCACAGTACTGCAAGCCACTTTGGACTAAAGGGTTTGCATTTGCCGAAAATGTAAACCTGCTGTTAAAAGGGCAGTTGTAGCCTAGAAGTTATGGTACTGCACTGGTAATGAAAAGGTCGCTGGTTCAAGCTCCACTACTGCCAGGTTGTCTGCCAGGTTGTCACCCTCAAGCGCTTTGGATAAAAATGTAAATGTTAACGTGTCAGCACACACAGCATCAAACCATAGTCGCAGGCTAGTCAATTTGCTCAAGCAACTTCTGTCTACCGTCTACAGCACCTACAGCGAGAATGCAGACATCAGAACTGAACATCAAAGCAAAGGAAGAGAGCTGACCGGTCCAACAAGCATCATATTTACCTATGGAACAAATGGCAACAGGATGCAATGGAGGATGATCTGCCTCTCAATATATGAAAATGGAAGGACTTTCCAGGTACCAGATACCACAGGACTGTTTCAGATGTCTTGTGGAGTCCATGTCTTGGCAAATCAGAATTGTTTTGACAGCATATTAGGTGGGTGGTTAAAATAAATCTCATCAGTGTATATGGCACAACTCACATCACTGAGTCTGTACCCTGTACTTCAAAAACGCTGAGAATTCTAAAAATAGAAGACCAGTTCGAATACATCCTATCGAATCTCAGCTCTGCCTTTCCGACAGGGCTGGGCGTCAGCATGAACAACGATTGGCTGTTTTTCAGGGTTAGAGGGTAAAAAAAGTCAGATCATAGGTCCTCATAACTGGTGCAACTGCGACCCCTGTTGGCTGACTGATGGCACCTGCATATGGCTGAGGAATAAAGCTGATGCTGATGTGGTCCTCCATACACAGTGTATGAACTCAACTTGTGCAGGTGAAAAATGCAGTCTGTACTGACTGTACGTGCCAGAGGGGGGCGTCCTCAGTCAGCGGTAAAGGGTCGAATCAGTATAGAGGGTAATTGGACACGACTAGATCCATTGCAAACAGCTGTATTAAAGTCTTCTGCCGGCTGAGCTGAGCAGCCACATGAACAGCGATTGGCCTGTTGTTCAGATAGGGGTGGGATTAAGCCGGATAGGGTCTCTCTCATAACTAATGCACTTACAACCTCTGCTGGCTGATTCATGGCGCCTGCACAGAGATGGGAAAAGAGTGCTGTCAGGGTGTGTCTCTCCATACACAGTGCTGATCTGCATTGCACTGCTCAAAGTGTAGGTGAAAAAAAGCATGATGTGTTGGAGCGGGCGTTAGCTCAGTTCTCCTCAATCAGAGAGGGGATCAGCATTGGTAGAGAGGACGCATGATGCAATCGGGCAATTGGACGTGCTAAAAGGGGGGAAAAAGGGGGAAGATTCTGAAAATATTTTATTGGACGACTAATAGATTGTGGCTAAAAATACTGCAGATTGCCAGAGGTGTGAGTCTGAGACAGATTTCCTTGTTTAAGCCTTGTGGGGATGTTCGAAGAGCCAAGAATGTTGGGCTGCTATCCATAAATATGTTTGTGGAGTTCTGGATATTCAAATTGCCTTTGCCTAAGAACTTATATTTTAGGAGATCCTTTAATCTCACACACACACACACACACACACACTCAGACTTAAAGACAATTTTAAGTAGCTCCAATCAGCCTGACGGAATTGAGGAAACCCACATGCAAACTCAAAGGATCTGGCTTGCTTCATCTGAAGAATCGAACCCAGTTGCAGCAGGACTTTCCCTTCTATAAAGGTTCTTACAAGACTTTGAGTTGTGTCCGTGGGACTTGATGCTCATTAAGTCAGTGGTGGCCCATAAAGCAGTGGTAGCTTAGTGGATAAGGCTCGGACCAGTGATCAAAGGGCTTGTTTATGCCTTTTTTTAGTAGCTCCAATCGGCCTGACGGAAACCCACGTGGATACAGTAAGAACATGCAAACTCCATACAGAAAGGACCCAGCCCGCTCCACCTGGAGAATCATACCCAGTTGCAGCAGGATTTTCCTCTCTATAAAGGCTCTAACAAGACTTTGAGTTGTGTCTGTGGGACTTGATGCTCATTAAGTCAGTGGTGGCCCATAGAGCAGTGGTAGCTTAGTGAATAAGGCTCGGACCAGTGATCAGAAGGTTGCTGGTTTAAGCCCAACTACGGTCAAGGTGCCAATGTTGGGCCACTGAGCAGGGCTCTTAACCCTCAATTGCTTGCATTGTATTCAGTAACCAATGTAAGATGCTTTGGATAACATCTACTAAATGCTGTAATTGTCAGAGAGGCATTTAGATGGTCATGTCTGTAGAACTGACATTCCAATTCATCTCAAATGCATTCACTGGGGTTTGTGAATGCAACTAATGCTTCTAAATAGGGATGTCCCGATCCAATCTCAAAGATCGGAATCAGGGCCGATCAAGGCATTTTTTAACTGATCGGTATCGGCTTTACTAAAGCCGATCTTACGCCCGATCCTTTGTTTTACGTCAGCATGTCCACTGTGTGGAAATACTTTAAATTGGAAAGGGAAACAAGTCCAACAGCGAAGTGTAATGTCTGCAATGCGAGCGTTTCACGAGGCGGTAGGAGCAGAGCTGCGTTCATTACTGTAGAATTTTACTATTTATATGGTGTTATATGGAGTCAAGGATCACTCTGGTTTACAAAACAACGTAGTGATGCACTTGCTTAATAAAGAAATAAATACACGGTATATTCACAAATTGTCAGGAGCAGAACACTTTATTAACTTCTTCTGTTACGGTACCGAATAGCGGACAGCTAGAGTCATCGCGTTAGCCAAGCACGCTATTCCATGCACTATGGAAGCCCCAAAGGGTCAAAACACTCACTTCGCGTAGAAACGTCCATCAAACCATTGTCACAATACAACCACAGAAAAGTTTGTTACAGTTGGGGCTGTCGCGCTAACCGCAATTTTGAAATACCGCGATATAGACCAGCCAACCGCAGGGCATGTCAAGCAACCGCAACACCGCGATGTTCACATTTTTTCTTTCTTTTTTTTTTTCTTCTTGTTGCAGGGTCCATCTTGTTTTTCACTTTCAATCGGGCGTAATTAATGTTAAATAAATTCATAATGAAAATGAGCTAAGAGCGTCATTTTCCCGCCAACTGTTCACATCCGTTGCTGCTGAGTGTCAGGCTTTGTGTTTTAAGAGGGAAACAATGGCAACATTAATTACAGGCAAGTTTATTAATGATCAAATTGAGTTCACACTCAATAAATACTTGTAATTTAGACTATATTCAAACCTTAAAACAGCCTTGGCGTACTAAAACACTTAATGACGGTTAATATGGCATTGCAGCTTGCAAATATTCTCTTGCTGGCTTGCTGGAATGATTGAAATGTATTTTTTCGTTGAATAAAAATGTATTGAAACGAATAATAACTTGAAATGTAGTATATATTGTTATGTTAATTATACTAAATAGATAGTTAATAGTGGCGCGACAACCAGGCTAGATTTCCTCTGCTCTCTAAAGTCGCATGCAGGTACAGTACGTGTGTGTTTGTGCAACGAGCACACCATCAGAGAGAGTTTTAGTGCCGCCGGGAACATCGCTACCCCACTCAGATCCTCTCTCAAACCACATCAGGTGAACATGTTGGTTTTTGTAGCGCGCATGATAACGCAGGTTTAAGGTCTTACAGACTTTATTCTTTATTCTTAACGAAAGCTTTCATTTTATTTTTTATTTTTTTACCATATTTTGATTAGATGTGCATTTAAAATATTTAGCCTAAACAGTTTGCTTTTTTTTTTCGTTTCACAGTGTATATCTAGCCTAGGCTAGAAGCTTAATTTAAACCTTTTTTTTAATAGAGAAAAGACACGCATCCCTGCTCTGTTCTGTATTTAACAATAAACACGCATTTGATTTTTCTTAAAGCTGTCTCATCTTTGTCATTATAAAGCAATAATATACCGAATCATAGCCTAACAATAAAGCTTGTTTATATAGCTCTAAAATCCAAATAAATTAAGTAATTTTCAAAAACAAAAAGAAAATGGCGATATTATCGCATACCGCGGTGTTGAACCACGCTAAATACCGCAAGGGGAAATTCTTTCACCACGACAGCTCTAGTTAGTTACAACACGCATACAAGTACGGTGGCTCATAAGAAACAAACCAGATATCATTTAACCAAACGATCTACAATTACTACCAATTTGATACGGCACCTAAAAAACAAACACTCAGTCGAATACAGCGAGTTCATTATTATGTGATGAGAAGAGGAACCGGCCGTCCCCTAACTGATGCTGATTTTCCTCAAAAAGAACCTTCACTTCATTTTGAGTTCTAGTTTTACTACTACAATGCTGCACTAAGTTTGTTTACTTTTATTTTGTAAAAATAAAAGAACATTAAGCAATAGCTTGGATGCAGGCAATTTTTTTCCTACAGCACTGCAGAGCTATTCAGTTGTTAAACTTATACATTGGATTAATTTGAATAACTGTAATGTACTTGAAGTGTGCACTGTGTGAACAGTATTATCTTGTTCTTATCTAGACAATATCTAGAAAATACAAGTATCGGTCTGAGACTCGCTATCGGATCGGGATCAAAATTAATGATCGGGAACAAAAAAAACATGATCGGGACATCCCTACTTCTAAAATTATCTAAGGTTGTACAGGTGGCACAGTGGTTTGGTGGGTAGCACGGTCGCCTTACAGCAAGAAGGTGCTGGTTTAGATTCCCAGGTGAAGCGGTCTGGGTCCTTTCTGTATAGAGTGTGCATGTTCTCCCAGTGTCTGTGTGGGTTTCCCCCGGAAGCACTGGTTTCCTCCCACAGTCTAAAGACATGCAAGTGAGGTGAATTTGAGATACTAAATTGTCCATGAATGTGTTTGACGTTAAACTTGAACTGATGAATCTTGCGTAACTAGTAATTATCTGTTCTGTCATGAATGTAACCAGTGTGTAAAACATGACGTTAAAATCCTAATAAATAATAAGCAAATACATAGATATTAAGTTTTTATTTAAATAGTTTAATACAGCTGTTTGCAATGGTTGTGACTGAATGGCTCATCAGTTATTAGGAGCTGTGTCCACATACCTTTAGTAATTCAGAGTAAGTAAAACAATACAATACTCTTTGTGGAACTAAACACAGTGGCAAATTCAGCTTGCAAGATTTCAAAAACAGCTGCCTCTTTTTCAGAGTGTATGCTGGGCTGTGATTAAACACAATGCCCACAGAGGGCTCGATGTGAATAAACTGGCATTTCACCCTGTGTACTCATGAATGCTTGTGATTTGGAATTGTTACGGTACCCATCAGCAAGCACAACCGACAGAAATAGGATAAGAATTTCAGACTTTTACGAATACAACATGATAAAGTAGAGATGAGTAAATCTACCTGCTGTATATACACGGATCAGCCATAACATTAAAACCACCTCCTTGTTTCTACACTCACTGTCCATTTTATCAGCTTCATTTACCATATAGGAGCACTTTGTAGTTCTACAATTACTGACTGTAGTCCATCTGTTTCTCTGCATATTTTTTTAGCCTGCTTTCACCCTGTACTTCAATAGTCAGGACCCCCACAGGACCACTACAGAGCAGGTATTATTTGGGTGGTGGATCATTCTCAGCACTGCAGTGACGGTGACACTGACATGGTGGTGGTGTGTTAGTGTGTGTTGTGCTAGTACACAGCAGCGCTGCTGGAGTTTTTAAATACCGTGTCCACTTACTGTCCACTCTATTAAACAGTCCTACCTATAGCTGGTCCACCTTGTAGATGTAAAGTCAGAGACGATCGCTCATCTATTGCTGCTGTTTGAGTTGGTCATCTTCTAGACCTTCATCAGTGGTCACAGAACGCTGCCCACGGGGTGCTGTTGGCTGGATATATTTTTGGTTGGTGGACTATTCTCAGTCCAGCAGTGACAGTGATGTGTTTAAAAACACCATCAGCACTGCTGTGTCTTATCCACTCATACCAGCACAACACACACTAACACACCACCACCATGTCAGTGTCACTGACTCACTGTAGTCCTGAGAATGATCCAACACCCAAATAATACCTACTCTGTAGTGGTCCTGGGAGAGTCCTAACCATGTAGAGAAACAGATGGACTACAGTCAATAACTGTAGAACTACAAAGTGCTTCTATATGGTAAGTGGAGCTGATCAAATGGTCAGTGAGTGTAGAAACAAGGAGGTGGTCATAATGTAATGGCTGATCGGTGTATGTTAAGAACAGCCCTTTTTGTTAAACACGGATGGTTCTTACACAGTCACAAATCTTTAATGTGCCTCAGCAGCAATAATATAGAACTCAGAGTTAAACCTCCTGTGAATAGCTGAAATATATAACTTGCATTCCTGCCCTGCATTGTGGATGTAATTCTGCATAAATAGCACCAGCACATCATGTCCATGTCATATATGAGGAATGGAATCACTCAACAGCTCACAGATTACTTCATTGTGATTGCAATCCAGGAAGCCACAAATGTCTGTGAAATGTTTTTCAATGCATCTTGTTGTACCTGTATTTTGATTCTATACATGACAGACCTTTTATGTATTTTTTTTTCCCCACTTGTTTCCCCCAATTTTCAGGCGTCCAATTACCCTGAATGCATCCTCTATACCGATTCGACCCTTCACCGCTGACTGAGGACGCCTCTTAACTGACATACGCCCCCTCCGTCAGTACAGACTGCATTTTTCACCTGCACGAGTCGAGTTCATACACCGACAGGCATTGTGTACGAAGGGCCACACCCCCATCAGCATTATTCCCCATTATTACCCCTAACCCTGAACTACAGCCAATCGTTGTTCATGCAGCCACCCAACCCAGTCGGAAGGATATTTTATGTCTTAATGGACACTTGTTACTTTTAATTCATATAGACTGATCTAATAACTAAATAGAAGAAGAAGATATACTTTGTCATATATACATATACAGGTGTACAGTACAATGAAATTATTTCTTCGCATATCCCAGCTTGTTTTGGGAGCTGGGGTCAGAGCGCAGGGTCAGCCATCGTATGGCGCCCCTGGAGCAGACAGGGTTAAGGGCCTTGCTCAAGGACCCAACAGTGGCTGCATAGCAGAGCCTGGATTTGAACCGCCAATCTTCCGGTTGATAGCCCAAAGCTCTACCCACTAGGCTACCACTGTCCAAATACACAGTGTTATTCAATCAAAATAATCTGGCTGGAACCATTCAAGTTAAGATGCACTCTTACAAACTTGAAAATGACCTTCTTGGTTTGCACACATAGCAGTAATAGCTTAGAGCAAAGAAAACATATTGTTCTATAAGAATTTGTTTTCTTTTGTCAGTAGCATAAGTGAGCTTTAATTCCCTAAATTGTAGGGTATATTTTACTATATTTTCTTTTAGTTTTTCATGTTCTTAATTTTGTATCTCTCTTGTTTGAATTTCATGTTGTCTTAATTGTAACTAAATGTTTGTATTTCTTAGGTTCTAGATCTCAGGAATGTTTTAATGCTTTTAATTTTTTTTTTTTTCCTTATGTAAAGCACTTTGAATTGCCAATGTGTATGAAAGGTGCTATACAAATAAACTTGCCTTGCCTTGCCTTTAAGCTGAAGCTGCAGAATCACCCTAACTTCAGATCTGCAGTGAAGTGACAGGACAAATCGACTGGCTGTCATTGGTTTTCAGTTAGAACTGGCGATTTCCGGCGACAAAAAGCAAACGTTAACGATGCGAAGTAGGCGGAGTCTGTGACGCGAAAAGCTGAGCGAAATTTAACTTAAAGCAAATTAGGAGCAAACTGATGCTCGATTACCAATACAATTTAAGCACCGAGCAGAGCGGTGCGTGCATTATCTCCACCACTGTAAAACGGTACGTTCAGTTTCTGGTTCCAAGATAATAGTTTCTAGTAGAGATGGAAGAGAAACACATTGTCGCAGTGTCAGAATTCAGCAAATAGACAGCAGCAATCGCAAAGAACAAACAGTTTTCTTGTCCCGTTATCTTTATTTTTAACAAGAACACATCTAATTTGTTATGAAATCTGTGTGGGAAGTAATCTAATTTGTGATTACATTGGCTATTATATCCTCAGACTGGATGACTTGTGCTGTGCCCTAAATCACTTACTACAGTTCTATACAGTAAGAGTAATTAATAGTTTACCAATCACTTATCAATCAGGCTATTGATTATTTAATATGTGGCACATGAATTGGGACGCAGCCCTAAGGTTAATGTAGAATGGGCATGAGCATGTTAGTAAACTGGTTATTGCAAGAAAGGATAAATAACAGTTGTAAACATTAGCTAAGGTAGTTTTGGTATTGACACCAGTGCTGACATCCAATACCAGTACTGTATTAACAATAGAGAAGCACAGAAACCATGATGTAATTACTTGCATGCACTTGAGCATCAAACCATCAAAACAGGGAAAAAACCTAAACACTCCTACAGAAGGAGCATCAGTTTGACAGATGTTATTTAAAGCCCATTTCATTTAATATTTAGTAAAATGCAATAAAAAAATTGAAAAAAATTGAAATTCTATTACAAAAAGAGAAAGACACACATCAATTATATGTACTTCGGGCCCAGGCTTATCTCAGATGGCCCAAAAGATAGTGGAAACAATTGATGTTGTCAGTGCACATTTCAGCTTGTTTTTAAGAAAGATGGACAAACAGTGAAAAGTGCAAAAAGCAATCATCTGTCACTATGGGAATGCATTGGTTCCCGTAGAATGTGTGACTTAAATATGTGTTTGTTTGATTCTTAACGCCATGTCAGCTGCTATGGCTATTATCATGGCTGAATAATAGGTTCGGTCTTTAAAGAGTCAAAGGGTGTGTTCGAAAAGCTAGTGTGCTGTCTACATAGGCAGCATTTTACGTCATCCTGTGCGCGCTCCCGAGAAGGAGGCTGTTCGAAATCCTAGATGTCTTAAAATCCTCACTTCTGAGGCATCTTAATATTTCAATGTTATTTTGGCTCAAGAACGAGTGAGCATCCGACGCTGCCTTAGTGACCAAGGCAATCCCAGAATGCATTGTGAGTCGGCTGCTCTACTCTCACAGAAAAATAAACATGGCTGAAGGGGCGGAGAAAGGAATGGAGTTATTATCAAACGTAAATAAAATATTACTGATTTTTAACTTGTATAAACTTCTACCGAGTGTTTTTATTTGCAAGTTCGGAAATTTAAGGAAATTTAACCGTTATCGGTACATGAAGTGAGGTTATTTTAACGTTAGCGTGCTGTGCTACCTCAATGCATTGGTTTTAATGGCAAGATGCTAAATGCTAAACGCGAAACCCGAAACCCATCGGAAGCGCTATCTAAGTAGTGCGTTTGAATAATCTGCCTTATAAGTCATTGACTTATTAGAATCCTCTCTACTGAGGCAGCCGCCTATGTAGACAGCAAGGCAGCTCCCTAGGTTTTCGAACACACCCAAAATGTGGGGTCAATTTATTTCTTTGTGTACCTATGGATTAGGGTGTCACTTGTGTGACTAAGTTTGTAGAGTTTCATTGGTTTTCCGTATATCATATAGCATTTAAGTCTAAATGCTTTCTGTGTGGAGTTTGCATGTTCTCCCTGTGTCTGCGTGGGTTTCCTCCGGGTGCTCCGGTTTCCTCCCACAGTCCAAAGACATGCAGGTAAGGTGAATTGGAGATACAAGATTGTCCAGGCCTGTGTTTGATATTAAACTTGTGGACTGAAGAATCTTGTGTAATGAGTACCGTTCCTGTCGTGAATGTAATTAAAGTGTAAAACATGACGTTAAAATCCTAATAAACAAACAAACAAGTCTAAATGCATCTAAGAATTTAAGTAGTTTTTTTTTTGGAGGGCAGGGGGTGAGGATTTTCTTGTTGTAGAATTTTGTTCTGGTGATGTTCATCATTTGACATGCATAGAGCATATGTTTAACAGAGGTTTGTAATCCACAGAGGGGGCAAGTGGGAGTCTGGTTTCCTTTAGCAGGTAGGCATGAGTGAGTTTTGTGTTTGCATATACAGTGTATCACAAAAGTGAGTACACCCCTCACATTTCTGCAAATATTTCATTATATCTTTTCATGGGACAACACTATAGACATGAAACTTGGATATAACTTAGAGTAGTCAGTGTACAGCTTGTATAGCAGTGTAGATTTACTGTCTTCTGAAAATAACTCAACACACAGCCATTAATGTCTAAATAGCTGGCAACATAAGTGAGTACACCCCACAGTGAACATGTCCAAATTGTGCCCAAATGTGTCGTTGTCCCTCCCTGGTGTCATGTGTCAAGGTCCCAGGTGTAAATGGGGAGCAGGGCTGTTAAATTTGGTGTTTTGGGTACAATTCTCTCATACTGGCCACTGGATATTCAACATGGCACCTCATGGCAAAGAACTCTCTGAGGATGTGAGAAATAGAATTGTTGCTCTCCACAAAGATGGCCTGGGCTATAAGAAGATTGCTAACACCCTGAAACTGAGCTACAGCATGGTGGCCAAGGTCATACAGCGGTTTTCCAGGACAGGTTCCACTCGGAACAGGCTTCGCCAGGGTCGACCAAAGAAGTTGAGTCCACGTGTTCGGCGTCATATCCAGAGGTTGGCTTTAAAAAATAGACACATGAGTGCTGCCAGCATTGCTGCAGAGGTTGAAGACGTGGGAGGTCAGCCTGTCAGTGCTCAGACCATACGCCGCACACTGCATCAACTCGGTCTGCATGGTCGTCATCCCAGAAGGAAGCTGACGCACAAGAAAGCCCGCAAACAGTTTGCTGAAGACAAGCAGTCCAAGAACATGGATTACTGGAATGCCCTGTGGTCTGACGAGACCAAGATAAACTTGTTTGGCTCAGATGGTGTCCAGCATGTGTGGCGGCGCCCTGGTGAGAAGTACCAAGACAACTGTATCTTGCCTACAGTCAAGCATGGTGGTGGTAGCATCATGGTCTTGGGCTGCATGAGTGTTGCTGGCACTGGGGAGCTGCAGTTCATTGAGGGAAACATGAATTCCAACATGTACTGTGACATTCTGAAACAGAGCATGATCCCCTCCCTTCGAAAACTGGGCCTCATGGCAGTTTTCCAACAGGATAACGACCCCAAACACAACCTCCAAGATGACAACTGCCTTGCTGAGGAAGCTGAATGTAAAGGTGATGGACTAAACCCAATTGAGCACCTGTGGCGCATCCTCAAGTGGAAGGTGGAGGAGTTCAAGGTGTCTAACATCCACCAGCTCCGTGATGTCATCATGGAGGAGTGGAAGAGGATTCCAGTAGCAACCTGTGCAGCTCTGGTGAATTCCATGCCCAGGAGGGTTAAGGCAGTGCTGGATAATAATGGTGGTCACACAAAATATTGACACTTTGGGCACAATTTGGACATGTTCACTGTGGGGTGTACTCACTTATGTTGCCAGCCATTTAGACATTAATGGCTGTGTGTTGAGTTATTTTCAGAAGACAGTAAATCTACACTGCTATACAAGTTGTACACTGACTACTCTAAGTTATATCCAAGTTTTAGTTCTATAGTGTTGTCCCATGAAAAGATATAATAAAATATTTGCAGAAATGTGAGGGGTGTACTCACTTTTGTGATACACTGTATGTGAAGGTGGCACTGATGCAGAGGCATATATTGGAATTTTAGAGAGACACATGCCATCATAAAGGCTACACCTCTTTCCAGAAAGTCCATTGTTGTCCATTGTCCATCAGCAAGACAGTGCCAGGCCTCATTCTGTATGCACTTCAACACCATGGCTACATATACAAAGTGTGTGTGGTTAACTGGCTCGACTCTAGTCCAGATCTGTCTACCAGTGAAAATGTACAACAAGCACTTAGGTGGTGCAGTGGTCTAAATGCGCTAGCCCACCACTCCCGAGATCTCAAGCTCTCAGGCCAGCTTTAGTTTTACAATAATTATTTGTTATTTTCTTTGTGTGTGATTTAAAAATGTGTTTCAATAATAATCAGATATAATCAGATGTTTCTCACCACACTAGATTTTTTACTGTATAATCATTCTTCCTTTTACACCAAATCCACTTTAAGAGTGTGTTGCAAAAAAGCTCTACTTTATATTTCTTCTGACCATAAAAAAACAGTCCCAATCTGTAATGTCTAGCTAACTCCAGACACTTAAATTAGTTATATAAAAAAAATGACTAATCCTCCTGGCCACCCAAGAAGGATGAGTCCCTGCTGAGTCTGGTTCTTCTCAAGGTTTCTTCCTGTAATTTTAAGGGAGTTTTACCTTGCCAATGTCGCCCTCGGCTTGCTCAACAGGGGTTTTTGTATCTGTTGGTCCTGGATTCTGTAAAGTTGCTTTGAGACAATGTCTATTGTAAAAAGCGCTATATAAATAAAGTTGACTTGATATGACGTTGCACAAAGTCATATTTCTGTTGCAAGCATGTGGATGGAGCAGTGGTCTACTAGCTAGCCCACCACTTCTGAGATTTGGGATTGTATCTCAGTGGTGCTATCGACCGACACATACACAGACATGATTGTCTAATGCCAAGTTCACACTACATGACTTTCCAAGTCGCCAGGTCGCTGATCGGCGAGAGGAGGTTTCACACTACACAATCCGTCACCAACTGGAACCGACGGCGAGCTTCTCTGGTCTCCCAAACTAAATTTCTCACAGAAACAAATGCGAGAAGTGACGAGAGGTTTAATGATACCACGTCCAAAAATGCAAGTAGCGAGCGATCAAAGTTTGTGCGCTGATGTGCCGCGTAAAAACAAGTAGAAAAATAGGAGCAGCATGGATTGATTTTTAGTGAGTTGGAGGTTAATAAATTTTTTTTTTGCAATGTTGGTGTTATGTTTTGTAGAGAACGATAAGCTCAGAAATACTGTATTACTGTGCACAGATGTATTCTGATAGAAACTATATTATGCCTCTGTTCCACCTTATTACAACTCCTCCCCTGCGTTTCCCCTCACACTGTATCCAGATATTTGACACGCTAGATATCTCTCTTCGGTCGCTCAGATCGAGTTGTTGAGTAGTTCACACATAGCAATTGAGAGCAGGGTTTCGATCGCCGAGCAAACGCCGAGTTGCTCCCGAGCCGGCAAATCTAGCGCCGACCAGTCGCCGAGTGAAAATCAGGGCAAAAATCATGTAGTGTGAACCAGGTATAATAAGATGTTGGCTGAAGTCCTGTGATGGATTTGTGCCCTGTTCAGGGTACTGCCTTGCACTTCGTGTTTTTCCTGGTGGAACCAGGAGAATGAAACGGTTGTGGCCGCTCAGGTGGCGCAGCGGTAAAAACACATGCTGGAACCAGAGCTGGGATCTCTAATACATCGTATCGAATCTGAGCTCTGCCTGCCGGCTAGGCTGAGCGGCCACATGAACAACGATTGGCCTGTTGTTCAGATATGGGTGGGATTAAGCCGGTCTCTCTCTCATAACTAATGCAATTACGACCTCTGCTGGCTGCACAGAGATGAGAAAAGAGTGCTGTCAGGGTGTGTCTCTCCGTACACAGTGCTGAGCTGCACTGCACTCGTCATAGAGTGTAGGTGAAAAGATGCATATGGCATGCTGCCCACGTGTCGGCGAGGGGGCATGGGTTAGCTTGGTTCTCCTCAATCAGAGAGGGGATCGGCATTGGTGGAGAGGAAGCATGACGCAATCGGGCAATTGGACGTGCTAAAAGGATGAAAAAGAGGAGAAAATGCACAAGTAAAATAAATATATATATATATATATATATATATATATATATATATATATATATACTTATATATATATATATATATATAATACAAATAAGAGTAAGTACAAGTAAAATGTAATTATTTTAGTGCTGTGTTAGTGTTACTATTAAATGTTTTTGACTGAAATTAATATAAAAGATAATATAATATTAAAAATAAACAACAAGGCTATTGTATTGTTTTTCAAAACAAAAGTATAAATTACAATATAAAATACAACCTAAAAACAAAGAAAGATTAACATAAGTTTAAAAAGTCGTATACTGGTAGTTATTTTGCCATTTATAGTCTGTTTCATGCCTCTGTGACACCTTATATTTGAGGGGAGGGTTTTAAACAGACTTTAGGATGGATATTTTTTCTAGACCTGGCAACCCCGAGTCAGCTAAAGAGCAGCAACAATGGTTTTAGAGTGGCAGCGTGTTCGGTATATCATTTATAGGCTTTACTGTACACAATGTAACACAATGTAACACTAACAAACTGTACAGTGTCATTAAGAAATTTACCGGCGAGCAGCGAAGTAAGCGTGTGTGTTACTCTGCTTTATCAGACTCGACTTAGGTAAATGTCATTGTAAGAATGTCATTGTAAGGACAACTTGAGAACAAGACTGTGTTAACATCTACATTGTTCTGTTAATGTAGGTGAGTGTCACGGCTTACCGATCATGCTGCGACTGCAAAATCATCCACCTTTATACTGCTGCCTTAATGTTGTGTGTTGTTGATATGCTTTCAGTTTGCTAGCATACTGAGCATGCGCGAAACCAAAGGGGTTATGGGAAATGTAGTCTTAGTAATGAATATTTTAATCGTTAGTGCGGTAAAATACAGAGCATGTATCAACTGTAGCCTACATTTCACATTGAATTGACAATACAGAAATGTAAAAAAATAACAAATCACCAAATGTTGAAAATAATACACTAAATAAAATTAGGGCTGGCTCGATACTACTTTTTTATGTCCAATTCCGATACCGATACTGCAAATTGAGTATCTGCCGATACCGATACCAATCCGATACCTGTCAAACAACTAAGCAGTAATAATACATGTCTCAATGCACCATGGTTAAACTAGCTATCTAAATAACAATGCTCAGACTGTGAAACAAATATTCTAAAGGAATAAATACTGAACCTAAAACATCACACTAATACAAATATTTTATTTTCACTTTTACACACAAAACATTTAGCAGCATTTTTGGCTGTTTAACATCACCATACAAACATTTAAAATAACATTTAAAGTGCAACTTTATTTGTATTTAACAAATACATTATAATGTCAATATAAAATTCTAGATCTGTCAACAAGAGGCAGCGAAAAAATTATGAAATAAATAATAAAAAATATTATTTATAAACAATAAAAATGAAACCATTAAATAATAAAAAAATAAACAAATGTATCTATTTCGTCCCGACTTGGAGATATCTCACATCCTCAACGATTAATTCATTAGTGTTATGAAATAAAACAAACTACACCGTTTCCTGTTTAGCCACAGATGTCCTCTTTAAAATCCAGCAGGTTTTTTAATAAGCGTGCTTTGGTTTTTAATAATCTAAAAACGTGACAGAACTTTAACGGAAAATCTCAACTTGGTTGACATGCTGTAAAACAGTATTTTTAGTTGTGGCAGTAGTAGATGATTTTTAAAAATGCTATAAGTTTAAGTAGATCAGTGTGTTTTAATTTCTGAATGGCCTTATTTACATTGTGTTATTTACATTAAGCAACAGTATCGAATTGGATTACACATTTTTTTTTCCTTCCGACATCCGATCCAGTGATTGGGCCAATATCGGACCAATACCGATATTTTATCATGTTTACTTGCACCCTGTATTTCCACCAACAAACAACCCCTCTATGTCAGTGGTATTCAAACATTTTCTTACAAATAATTTATAAACAAAATACACTACAATATTTCCCCCTCACTGATTTTTTCTTGTTTTCACATTTAAATAGTTCAGATATTCCAGCTAATTTTAATATAGTGACAACATGATTAAACCCAAAATGCAGCTTTTAACTGAGCATTGATTATTCAATTGATTGAATATAAAGATTTTTTTTTTAAATGTATATCACCCATGTAAAAAAAAAAAAATGCCTCTTTAAACCTAATTGCTGGTTGTGCCAACTTAGGCAGTAACAACTGCAACTGAACATTTGCCAAAACTTTTCATCTTAGCAGAAGTGTTTTAATTAGGCTAAATTAGAGGGTTTTTAAGCATGCCTTGTCTATTTAAGGTCTTGCCACAGCATCTCAATGGAATTAAATTTAGGACTTTTACTTAAAAACTCTGCTTTCTTTGAGCCATTCAAAGGCGGGCTTGCTTGTGTCCTGCTGCATAACCCAACTGCCCTTGAGCTTTAGGTCATGAATTTACAGGAGGACATTCTCCTTCTGGAGTTTCTGATAGAAAGCAGAATTCATTGCCCCATTAGTTAACCAGATCATGTGGAAGCAAAGCCCTAGACCATAAAACTACCACCACTAGGTTTGACTACTGGTGTGATGTTCTTATAGTGGAAAGCAGTGGTGGCTTTAGATCTTATGTAATGGGACCCATTACTTCCAAAAGGTTCCACTCTTGACTCTTAAATTCACAGATAATTATCCCAAAGGACTGGGGCTAAGGACCCTGATTGGCAGATAGAGGTGCCTGTGCAGAGCGCATGGGTGGAAAAGGGTTTAGTTAAGGGCTGCCTGCGGGTCGCCCTCAACTGCAAAAAATCGGGGATCCCCAGCAGAAAAAGACAAATTAACTACACTAAATTGGAAGAAAAATGGGAGGAAAATGCATTTATATATATATACAGTGGGGCCAAAAAGTATTTAGTCAGCCACTGATTGTGCAAGTTCTCCTACTTAGAAAGATGAGAGAGGTCTGTAATTTTCATCATAGGTACACTTCAACTATGAGAGACAAAATGAGAAAAAAAATCCAGGAAATCACATTGTACGATTTTTAAAGAATTTATTTGTAAATTATGGTGGAAAATAAGTAGATGGTCAATAACAAAAGTTCAACTCAATACTTTGTAACATAACCTTTGTTGGCAATGACAGAGGTCAAACGTTTCCTGTAAGTCTTCACCAGGTTTGCACACACTGTAGCTGGTATTTTGGCCCATTCCTCCATGCAGATCTCCTCTAGAGCAGTGATGTTTTGGGGCTGTCGCTGGGCAACACAGACTTTCAACTCCCTCCACAAATTTTCTATGGGGTTGAGGTCTGGAGACTGGCTAGTGCACTCCAGGACCTTGAAATGCTTTTTACGGAGCCACTCCTTCGTTGCCCGAGCGGTGTGTTTGGGATCATTGTCATGCTGGAAGACCCAGCCACGTTCCATCTTCAATGCTCTCACTGATGGAAGGAGGTTTTGGCTTAAAATCTCACGATACATGGCCCCGTTCATTCTTCCCTTAACACGGATCAGTCGTCCTGTCCCCTTCGCAGAAAAACAGCCCCAAAGCATGATGCCCCCCCATGCTTCACAGTAGGTATGGTGTTCTTGGGATGCAACTCAGCATTCTTCTTCCTCCAAACATGACGAGTTGAGTTTTTACCCAAAAGTTCCATTTTGGTTTTATCTGACCACATGGTATTCTCCCAATCCTCTTCTGGATCATTCATATGCTCTCTGGCAAACTTCAGACGGGCCTGGACATGTACTGGCTTAAGCAGGGGGACACGCCTGGCACTGCAGGATTTGAGTCCCTCTCGGCGTAGTGTTACTGATGGTAGCCTTTGTTACTTTGGTCCCAGCTCTCTGCAGGTCATTCATCAGGTCCCTCCGTGTAGTTCTGGGATTTTTGCTCACCGTTCTCATGATTATTTTGACCCCACGGGATGAGATCTTGCGTGGGGCACCAGATCGAGGGAGATTATCAATGGTCTTGTATGTCTTCCATTTTCTTACAATTGCTCCCACAGTTGATTTATTCACACCAACCTGCTTGCCTATTGTAGATTCACTCTTCCCAGCCTGGTGCAGGTCTACAATTTTCTTCCTGGTGTCTTTCGACAGCTCTTTGGTCTTGGCCATGGTTGAGTTTGGAGTCTAACTGTTTGAGGCTGTGGACAGGTGTCTTTTATGCAGATAACGAGGTCAAATGGGTGCCATTAATACAGGTAACGAGTGGAGGACAGAAGAGCTTTTTAAAGAAGAAGTTACAGGTCTGTGAGAGCCAGAAATCTTGCTTGTTTGTGGGTGACCAAATACTTATTTTCCACCATAATTTACAAATAAATTCTTTAAAAATCCAATGTGATTTCCTGGATTTTTTTTTCTTTTCATTTTGTCTCTCATAGTTGAAGTGTACCTATGATGAAAATTACAGACCTCTCTCATCTTTATACATACTGTATATATACACAAAAATATATATAATTTGAGTGGGTGATCAACATGGGTTCTGAGGACCTGGTTGCTGGGCACCTGGGATTCTGGGATTAAGCCTCATCACTTGTCACTGCCTGTGATAAAATGTACTGTATATTCTTCCCATATCCATGTGATGTTTAGTGTGTAGTACCTGGTATTGGAAATCTGTTTAAGGTGTATTCCTGCTTGTAAGCACAGTGGAGGTGGTGATGGACCCTCTGTGATTCCTTTTCAGATGAAAATGGATAAATGTGTTTTCTACAAGCTATATTTCTACTGGAATTTACTCTTATATATTATATTTTCATCACTAAGCTTTATGATATTACTCACTCACTCACTTTCTTAACCGCTTATCCAATTAGGGTCGCGGGGGGTGCTGGGTCCTTTTTTTGCTTTTCAGTGGGCGCAAGGCACAAAGTAACACCCTGGACAGGGCGCCAGTTCATCGCAGGGCAGACTCGCATACACACACACACATACATCTATAGAGCAATTCAGTGTCTCCAATTAACCTGAGGAAACCCACACAGACACAGGGAGAACATGCAAACTCCGCACAGAAAGGACCCGGACCGCCCAGCCTGGGGATCGAACCCAGGACCTTCTTGATGTGAGGCGACTGTACTACCCACCGAGCCATTGTGCCACCCTTTATGATATAACTAGAATTATTAAACAAATAAACCTATCATTCAGTCATCTTGTGTCTCAATTGATTAATACAGATTACAAAACATGAAACTTGCTATAACCTATGCCAAATCTTTGTACTTATGTAAAAACAATGTAATATTTATGTTTAGGTGAAGGATAAATGTAATCTCACCTATAGTTTTAACATTAGCTGTTGCTTTTATATAACCACTTCTATACAGGCTTGAAGTCAGTGATGATTGTATAATCAATATGCTAAACAGAAAGACAGGTGGCAAATTGACAAAGCTAACAGAGTGGGTGCCACAAAGCAACATGGGTCCTAATAACCTTCATCTACAGTAAAGTTTGCATGTGCATGGATTTACTCTGGCTTACTCCCAGAAGGAGAAGGTATACTGGCTACTCTTAAATACTTCTAGTACTGAGTGAGTGGTTTAATGAGTACATGTGTGTGTGTTGCACCAGACCCAACGTTCCCCTGTTACCATTACCAGAATAAAACAACTGAAGATGAATAAATTAATAAACATAAAGACATAAAGATCTTAGCCAGAAAACATGCAATGTGGAGGAAATCCGTGGTTTGTATAATTAAAGAAAATGTCAAGTTTAAATCAAATGTATTAAATAAAATCTGAATTGAAACATAACCCTGATAGAATGAAAAAAATGCTAAATCAAGGTCAAATGTAATATCTTTAGGTCAAATGTAATATCTTTGCCAGGGAGAATCTAGGATTTCAATTTTAAAAACAGTGCTGTTGAAATTAAATACAATTCTCCTGGGACAGGCTGCCCCCAGATGCCTTTGTTCGTCCAGCTAAGCCCTAAGACTGCAAATCCTAAAATTAATATGGAAGACAGACTCTTTAATTGGTTTAAACAGTTTTAATTAGCCATTTAGGAATGTAGCATCTGGAGTTGGTTTTACCCAGTTGGCCCACCTACCTAAAGATGTAGTATTGCTGAAGCAGCTATGAAAAGGTCTGATGCATGATGGCAAGTGTCATTAGGTCAATTTCAACTCCTTGTGACCATATGGATAGTGCTAATTTTGAACATCTTGTAGTCTCTTTGGGTCTTCAGTCTTCTTAAAGGCTTTTTATTTTTTCTCTATTGTCCAGTTTTCAAATAACCACAGAAAAGACCGGAGTCTGGACAATTTTGATCTTTGTTTGGGGAGACTAATTCACATCTGAGGATCTTTTCCAGTTCTTTCATTTTTGTTCTGCCAAGTGCCAGTCTGTGTAGTACAACCCCAAATCAGAAAAAGTTGGGAAAGGATGGAAAATGCAAATAAAATAAAAACACAGTGTTCCCTACGTTTACTTTGATTTTATTTGATTGCAGACAGGATGAACCTGAGATATTTCATGTTTTGTCTGCTCAACTTTATTTCATTTATTAATAAACATCCATTCCTGCATTTCAGGCCCGCAACACATTCCAAAATAAGTTGGGACGGGGGCAATTTAGGGCTAGTAATGGGGTGAAAAAACTAAAAAATGATGCGATTCCGAACAGGTGATTGTAATTGTGGTTTGGTACAAAAGCAGAGTCTTTGATGAGCAAAGATAATCAGAGGATCTCCAGTTTGTCAACTAATGATTAAAATGTTTAAAAACAATGTACCTCAAAGAAAGATGGGAAGGGATTTGCATATTATCATTAAGTGCATTAAAGTGCATAACATCATTAAACAATTCAGGCAATCGGGAGGAATTTCAGTGTGTAAAGGCCAAGGGTGCAAGCTTAAGCTGAACGCCCGTGATCTTCCATCCTTCAGATGGCACTGCATTGAGAACCACCACTCAACAATAGCTGATACTTTGGCAAACCTCAAGCACTACAATACAGAGTTACATGCACAAACGCCACTTAAAACTTTACTGTGCAAAAAAGAAGCCTTAAGTTAACCATGTCCAGAAGCGGCGTCAACTTCTCTGGGCTTGGAGGCATCTAGGATGGATGGTGAAAAAATGGAAAAAATGGATGGTGTGTGCTCCAGACCAAAGACGAAAAGGACCATCCAGACTGTTATCAGCAACAAGTCCAAAAGCCAGGGTCTGTCATGGTACGGGGCTGTGTCAGTGCCCTTGGCAAAAGTCATTAACACTTCTGTGATGGCAGCATTAATGCAAAAAAGTACATTCAGATCATAGATCAACATATGCTGCCTTCAAGACGTCATCTTTTCCAGGGACGTCCATGCATTTTTCAACAAGACAATGCAAAACCACATGCTGCACACATTACAAGGCATGGCTGCGGAAGAAGAGGGTACGGGTACTGGACTGGCCTGCCTGCAGTCCCTAATAGAGAATGTTTGGAGAATTAAAAAAAAAAAATGCGACAACAATGACCCTGTACTGTTGCTTATCTTAAGATGTGTTTGCAGGAAGAATGGGACAAAATAAAAGCTGAAACACTAAATCACTTGGTATCCTCGGTGTCAAAACGTCTTTTAAGTGTGGTGAAAAGGAATGCCAACATTACAAAGTGGTAAATGCTTTACTGTCCCAACTTTTTTTTTTTTTAGAATGTGTTGCAGGCCTGTAATGCAGGAATGGATGTTTATTAATAAATGAAATGAAATCTCAGGTTCATCCTGTCTGCAATCAAATAAAAGAAACTGTGTTTTTTTTATTATTATTATTTAAATTTTCATGATTGTGGCTTGTTGATTAGTGTAGAGATTTTGTATGAGACTGATGTGATATTCCCATCATCTTAATTGTGTGTGGTCATCACAGTGTAAAGCTTAGCTGCATGTAATCGGCGAAGCACATGCTGACTTCACTTGTGAATTCTTTGGCTTTTTCCATAATTCAGCATACATCTGTGATGATATCTCTTGTTCCTCTGCCTTTTCTGAATCCTGCTTGAACATATGGCAGTTCTCTTTCAATACAAGGCTCTAAGCTGTGTTGGATAAACTTCAGCATAATTTTACTGGCGTGTGATATGTGGAAGATTGTACAACAGTTTGCACACTGCTTCTTGTCTCATTTTTTTGGTATTGGGATATAAACTGACCTCTTGCCATCTGCCAGCTATTAGGTGTATTTTTTTTCAGATTTGTTGGCACAGCTGGGCCAGCATTTAACCGAATCTGTTTTAAAATCTTGAAATGTATCTATTGCAATGTTTTCAATTCCTCTGCTTTTCTTTTTTGCTAGTGGTCTGAGTTCATCTTCAGGCACTAAAGGTTTTTAATGCAGTTAAGATCTCAACAAAGTGTTTTGGCAACTGATGTCTAGTTTGTATATATCTTCTGTGTATTCTTTCCATGATTGTTTGATCTTTGTTAGGCCATTTCATACCAAGTTCACACTTCATGACTTTTCAAGTCATCAGAACGCTGTACAGTTCACACAACACAACTGGATCTCTTGCAATGCGTTCTCATTGGCTGTAGCTTGACATAGCACTTGCTGGCACTTGCAACCTGCTGGCAACGATTTTCACACTACACGATTTTGAGTCGACGACTGGTCCAGATATTTAACATGCTAGATATTTTACTTGGCTCAGCGAGCCGCTCGGATTGAGACGTTGAACAGTTCACACACAGCGGTTGAGAGCCTGGTTTCGAGCGAACACTGAGTTGCCTCCGAGCTGCCACATCTAGCGGCGACCAGTCGGCGAGCAAAAATCGTGCAGTGTGTACTAGGCATAAGACCTTCTCATGGACATCCATGTAAAAAAGGAATATATGATTTTATGGTGTACACCTGGATGGCAAAATGCTGTATGTAGTTCCATCAAGACGTGATTCCTCTATGCCAGTGGTATTCATACTGTAACTATAAAATAAGTGGACACTTGAGCTTGACACATGAGCTTGTTGGTCATAGCATTTCAAAACCATGGTCATTAATATAATGTTGCTTGTTGTCTGTTGGATTGAATGTATTGATGCTGTTAACAATGATGAAAAACAGCCGCTCTTTACATGAGTCTAGTAGCCTTCAATAAGATAGGTCATTTTTAAGCTACACTGCATGACATTAAGAATGCCAGTGTTTATAGGGCATTCCTAGGTTTGCAATGAGATTAAGTGTGCAATGGCTGACTAAACAGCTGAAATATATCATCGTGGACATACCAAAGGCTTAGCCATATAGTGTATGTTTAAAAAAATTGCTCAGGTGGTGCAGTGGTACATAATGATTAATGGCTAACCAATTAGTGCTGGGATTCAGGGTTAAAATCCCTAGTGGTGCTACTGTCTGGTCAGGTGTCAACCTATGAACATGACTGGCTACGTATCGGGGATGGCTTAGGGCCCAAGATGGGTTAGTGTCCTGTCCGAGATGTGTAAATACATTGTGCCAAGTGATTACAGGGAAGCCAGAATCACCACAACCCTGACCATAATGAAGCAATGGTAATTGTGAAAATGAGATTAAAATTTGTCGCAAAGCTGTTGTCGGGTACACCTTCATAGTAGAGGAATGAAGATTTACATTTACAGCATTTAGCAGATGCTTTTACAATTATGACTGAATATAATTTTAAGGCTTAAGGGCTTTGCTTAGGGGCCCAACAGTGGAAGCTTGGCTGCAGTGAGGCTTGAACTGGCAACCTTCTGATTACTAGTCCAGTACCTTAACCACTGAGCTACCACTGCCACAGATTTTATTAATTCCCATGGTTTTAAAAAGGGATGTCCAACAAGCTCAGTTTTACAATGTTAAGTCATGTTAATGTAATGCCTTCAATAAACAATACAGTGATTAATGGATGAGATAAATATACACTATATGGTATATATTAAAATTGGCTGTTTTAGCCACGACCATAGCTAACAAGTTTATTAATTAAGTTTATTAATTATTTATTAATTATTCCCAGCGGTAGTGGGTTAGAGTATTTTACCGCTGCACCACCTGAACCTGAAGTACAGTAGACCCTTGAGTTATGAATGGTTTACCATACGAACATATTTCGGATTACGAACAGAAATTCGCGGAACACGTGACGTCACGAACAAGTTGACTCCAACTGTCTCTCTCTTTCTATATATACAGTGAGTGAACATTCGGACAGCGGACGGTGTTTTTCCGGTGTTTTCTTTATATTTTGTAAAATTCAATATTAAAATGTCCCCAAAGAAACTGCAGAGGAAGCGCAGTGGTGAAAAAAATGAAAAAAAAATCACTATTTGTTGTTGTATAATTACTCCTGTCAGTAGCTGTCACTGTGTATCAGACAGAGGGGACAGTGAGTGAGAGAGAAGAAGGAACTTGGCTCAGTAAAGTATTCTTTCTTTTGTGCAATTACACCTACAAAATACAACACTATTGAAATAAAGAAGGAAATAATAGAGAAATATGAGAGTTATTGTTGTTTCTGGTAGATACATTTTATAAAAGAAGAAGGAAATGTATTATGGTGTATGGTACAGCACACGTACTGTACTGAAATGTGATGTGTGTTTATGTACTGTACAGTACTACTGTGTATTGTTTATTATTGTTTATTACAGTAATGTATATTCTATAATTTAAGATTTAAGGGAAAATATACTTTTTATAGGAAAAAAGACCATTTAAGACATTAGAAAGGTTAGGTAAAAGCCCTTTGGAACCAGTTAAATTCGTAAGTCAAGGGTCCACTGCGCTAATGTTATTTATCTGTGGTGTCTGAATGTTCTTATGAACTTACACTATACACCGATGAGGCATAACATTATGACCACCTTCCTAATATTGTGTTGGTCCCCCTTTTGATGCCCCATATGCAACAAACTGCGATGCACTGTGTATTCTGACACCTTTCTATCAGAACCAGCATTAACTTCTTCAGCAATTTGAGCTACAGTAGCTTGTCTGTTGGATCGGATCACACGGGCCAGCCTTCGCTCCCCACGTGCATCAATGAGCCTTGGGCGCCCATGACCCTGTCGCCGGTTTACCACTGTTCCTTCCTTGGACCACTTTCAATAGATACTGACCACTGCAGAGAGCACTGCGGGAACACCCCACAAGAGCTGCAGTTTTGGAGATGCTCTGACCCAGTCGTCTAGCCATCACAATTTGGCGCTTGTCAATCTTGCTCAAATCCTTACGCTTACCCATTTTTCCTGCTTCTAATTAATCACCTTTGAAGATAAATTGTTCACTTGCTGCCTAATATATCTCACCCACTAACAGGTGCCGTGATGAAGAGATAATCAGTGTTATTCACTTCACCTGTCAGTGGTCATAATGTTATGCCTGGTCGGTGTATGGGCAAAAGTTTATGGACACTTAACCTTGAGCTTAATAGACATCCAATTCCAAATCCATGGTCATTAATAAATAGTAGTGGGCATTTTGATATGGGTATCTTTGTTTATGCTTTCCAAAATGCCCACTTCTTTGTTTATAAGTATAAATACTAAGTCAAATATGAAGTATTCTGTGTACTAGAAGTATTAAATGCTTTTCCCTCAATGTGTTCAAATGTTCATTTCACATTACTGATCTCATTATGCATATCAATGTTTTTGATTCACTTTCAAAGATGAAAGGATTTTATTTCTTCAAACAGGATTAGATCTGTCGTGAACTGGTTCGTTCTATTTGAGTCTTTGTTTTGGGGTAAAGTCTAATAAAAACATGGAGCTGTTAAAGCCAGGGAAACGGTAAATGGTGTAAAGCTCATTAACATTCAAATTGAAAAAGGCATCAATGAAATGTTTTCTGCATCTCCAAGTATGCAGCGGCATATTACAACCCAACTCACTTCATAAAATGATTGACTAAACATGATTTAATTTGCATATTAATGAGTAGATTACAGATTAGAGCCTAATATTTACCTGCTTTCGTGTTTTCCATTAGAGGGAAATGGTGATTTCAGGCGCTTTATTATCTGGATATAACTTCTAGTGAAAACAAACATACATTTATTCATTCATTTAATTTTCATATAGCTTCATTCTGGACAGGGTTTCACTGAGTTTATAGCCTCTATCACCCAGGTTCAATCCCAAGTCTACTGTTGCTGTGTGACCCAGACTCAAGCTACCACCAAGTCAACCTGAAAAACAACTAGATTACTTTAAAATGACACAGCCCGGGGGGGCCCCTATAGCGCCGGCCCTGCTTGTGTTACTTTAGTTTTGCCCTAAGCGGGATTCGAACCTAGGGCGGAAAAATAGGCATGCTGCGCTCTGCCCACTGCGCTACTCAAACGGCAGTGTATTAAACAGGTTGTTATGCTTATATAACCTGCGCACACAAGGCGTTACTAAGACTAAGAGTGAATACTACTTAAAATAATAACCAAATGCTTTCTAGTTCCCACGGTAGCGGCAGAAGCCGCTCGCCCTGTTACAGGTTCAGAGATAATAAAAAAAAATAGCCGTTGCTTGTGTTGGGCAGCCCATCACGTCCCCCCAGCGCTGGCCCTGAAATGAGGGGATTTGATTGTCAGTATATGCCCCAGGTATTGTGATAATTGTCTTTGTTATCATTTGAAAAAAAACTAGGATATTTTTTGCATTTGTGCCTTTTTGTTGTCCCACAGAGTGCTGACGGATGTCGTCATCTTACCTTAGGCCTTTTCTAATATTGTGTAATTATGGAAAATGTTAATTTGAGACAAATCCATAAATACGACACTGTCATTAGCTGACCTGTCATCTTTTTACTGTCAAAAGGTGCCACTAATTCTGGATTTTTTTTACTGTGTGCTTTTCAGAATGCAAATGTCAAATCATTTTAGAGTGTATGGAATGGATAATTGGGATGTCAAAAGTGATGGAAACCTTTTATTATGTCATTTCAGCTGAAAGGGTTTAGAGCATTTTAAAGTAATTGGTTTAGAAAGTAGAACTAAGCAAAATGAAAACATTTCTCACATGACTTTTTCCAAGTTGTGGTAGTCGTTTTCAGATAGTTGAAAGGCATGTGGAAACCTTTGATACAATTTTATTACAACCCCATATCAGAAAAAGTTGGGACAGCACGGAAAATGCAAAGAATAAAAAAACACAACAAATGTTTCTTACATTTACTTTGACTTTTATTTGATTGCAGACAGGATGACCCTGAGATATTTCATGTTTTGTCTGGTCAACTTTATTTTATTTATTAATAAACATCCATTCCTGCATTTCAGGCCTGCAACACATTCTAAAAAAAAGTTGGGACAGTAAAGCATTTACCACTTTGTAATGTTGCCATTCCTTTTCACCACACTTAAAAGACGTTTTGGCACCGATTATACCAAGTGATTTAGTGTTTCAGCTTTAATTTTGTACCATTCTTCCTGCAAACACGTCTTAAGATGTGCAACAGTACGGGGTCGTCATTGTTGCATTTTTCGTTTTAAAATTCTCCACACATTCTCTTTTGGGACAGATCAGGACTGCAGACAGGCTAGTCCAGTACCCGTACCCTCTTCTTCCGCAGCCATGCCTTTGTAATGTGTGCAGCATGTGGTTTTGCATTGTCTTGTTGAAAAATGCATGGACGTCCCTGGAAAAGATGACGTCTTGAAGGCAGCATATGTTGCTCTAAGATCTCAATGTACTTTTCTGCATTAATGCTGCCATCTCAAAAGTGTTAATGACCTTTGCCAAGGGCACTGACATAGCCCCGTACCATGAAAGACCCTGGCTTTTGGACTTGTTGCTGATAACAGTCTGGATGGTCCTTTTCGACTTTGGTCCGGAGCACACGCCGTCCATTTTTTCCAAAAAAGACCTGGAAAGCTGATTCATCTGACCACTATACATGTTTCCACTGTGTGATGGTCCATCCTAGATGCCTCCGAGCCCAGAGAAGTCGACGCCGCTTCTGGACATGGTTAACATAAGGCTTCTTTTTTGCACAGTAAAGTTTTAAGTGGCATTTGTGCATGTAACTCTGTATTGTAGTGCTTGACAAAGGTTTGCCAAAGTAATCCTTTGACCATGTGGTTATATCAGCTATTGTTGAGTTGCGGTTCTTGATGCAGTGCCGTCTGAGGGATCGAAGATCACAGGCGTTCAGCTTAAGCTTGCGCCCCTGGCCTTTACACACTGAAATTCCTCCTGATTCATTGAATGGTTTAATGATATTATGCACTGTAGAGGGAGAAATATGCAAATCCTTCCAATCTTTCTTTGAGGTACATTGTTTTTAAACATTTCAATCATTTTCTCATGCATTTGTTGACAAACTGGAGATCCTCTGATCATCTTTGCTTATCAAAGACTCAGCCGTTTCTGGATGCTGCTTTTGTACCAAACCATGATTACAATCACCTGTTGACATCACCTGTTTGGAATCACATCATTATTTAGTTTTTTCACTTAGTTACTAGTACTAAATTGCCCCGTCCCAATTTCTTTTGGCCTAAAATGCAGGAATGGAGGTATATTAACAAATGAAATGAAGTTGAGCAGATAAAACATGAAATATCTTGGGTTCAAACTGTCTGCAATCAAATAAAAGTCAAAGTAAATGTAAGGAACACTGCATTTTTATTTTATTTGCATTTTCCATACTGTCCCAACTTTTTCTGATTTGGGGTTGTAAAAAAGAAAATCCAAAACGTTTTTGGTTTGCAGGGTTGTATGATATCTGGTCTATTTTTTTATTCTGTTTTATTTTACTCTGATTTATGATTATTTATTTAATTTATATTATATTTATATTAATATATTTATCTATTTGATTTTTTCATAGCAAAAACCAACACTGAAACAGGTTACATCACAGGTGTCGCAGCAGGGAGTGTTGTTGCTTTAGTCGTCCAGGCTCCCAGGTTTGTTTCAAGCCCCCATTTACTAGTTATTTAAGGTTGTGTATGTGCTTGTCCATTTAAGTACTTTGGTTTTTGCCACTGTAGTAGAGTTTATTTTCCAAGCTGTAATCTATTGACATAGCAATCAAATCATTTCTCTTTTTTGCATTTAGAGTGCAGCATTTGTGTCAACTCCAGACCACAAAGCTGTTGGACAAAACCTTAGTGGAATGACAGTAACTTGATTTTCTTACAATTTATTTTTAAGTTTATTGTGTGAGGGTTACACCCAGTCATCCTGCCGCATGCATTTATATTATATGTAAAAATACATCAACATGCAGTACAATTCAGAATGTTACTATTAGTCACTTTGGCTGTGAATGAAACAAAATGTAGCCCTTTAAACAGGAGTGACTAGTCTGGGTGTTCCCATGATACCACAACACTGAGCAGGATATAGTGGTTAATGATGAAGGATGGCACTTGAGTGGTGCAGTGGTCTATTACGGTAGCCCACCACTGCTGAGATCTGGGTTAAATCTCAGCAGGTGCTATCACCAGGTGGGGCGCATACACAGACATGATTGGCTATGTTTGAGGGGATGATCTGGTGTAAAGCCATAATGGATTGGTGCCCTGTTTAGGGTGTGCTTCTTCATGACCCAGACCAGAATAATACAGTAGTAAGAATGAGAAGAAACAATAAAGAATTAACAAATGGGATGGATAGATGGATTGGTGAATGCATTAAATCATGTATAAATTAATATTGCTTTTAATACCGTTTAAAAAAAGAAAACATCATAATGGTGGCTCTAGGTTTAAATCTCATGTCTGCAGGATTTTGTCCAGGTACTTTGGTTTCTTTCCACCTCCCAAGAGCATGCTTTATTTGTAGATTAACTCTAAATTGTTCTGTGTGAGTGAGTTATTGTGTATTGATTGGAGCCCTGCCCAGGATGTATTCCTACCATGTGTGGTAGGCATCAGACCTACTGTCTCACCCAACAGAATGCATTTGTAACTAAAAAAATAAACAAATGAATGAAAGGATAAAGCAAACTGTGACAGTGCTTTGATGAGCAGTATTTGCTTTCCTACTGGTGCCCGATGTACAAGTTATCCATGCCATCGGCACTAACACTTCTTGTACCATGACAGACGCTGGCTTTTGAACTTTAGGTTGAATACAATCTGACTGGTCCTTTTTTTCCTTTTGGCTGATGAACACAACGTTTAATGTTTCTCGAAAACAATTTGAAAGTTCAGCTTTCAGGCCACAATACACATTACTACTGTGCATCAATTAAATTTAATTGTGTAGCGCTTTTTACAATTTATATTGTCTCAAAGCAACTTTACCAGGATCTAATGCCCCTGCTAAGCAAGCTGAGGGCAACAGTGGCAAAGTAAAACTCCCTTAAAATAACAGGAAAGAAACCTTTAAGAAGAACCAGACTTAACAGGACCCATCGTCTTTGGGTGAGGATATTAAGTTCATTAGAGTTTAATTAAATAGACTAGATATGTATGAATAATTTTATTTCTAAATTATAACAACATCTGTGGTAGAATAGTCTGTTGGTGAGTTCTGGATATTGTAAGTGCATTCACCCCAGATTACCATCACATCCTGCAGTCACAGGTACAGCATTGTTGACATGGCAGCTTCAAACTTACAGACTTCAGCCTCAGGTCAGAGATAGATTTCACATCAGAGCCTTCTAAAAATAAAAGAAAGTGGTTATAGTTTGATAGAAACAAAATCAGTAATAATAAGATGTCAACAGTGGGCGCTAAGGTGGCGCAGGGTAAAACATGATAGCCCAACAGTGCTGTGATCTCAAGCTTGTACAGTAAGTTTGAATCTAAGCTCTGCTGGCGGCCGGCTATTAGCTAATGTCTGTCAGGCGGGAGGGCTGGAGGGAATCCTTAACACTGCTGGTTGGTTGATGGCTCCTGCACAGAGATGGGGGATAATGGAGAGCAGTGCAGGACTTTTCGTATGCAATACTGATCCCTGTATGACCTTGCCTCATAAAAAAAAGAGGCGGTTGCCAGCTGCACACATATGGGCAGGGGCGTGTGTCAGGTATGGCCTTGCTCCGCCAAAGTAGGGGTCTGGTGATCCAAGATGGCGGCGCGTTAACACACAGCGGCCGCTCTGGGGTCGAAAAACTGTGGTTTTTTTTGTTGTTTTCAGAAAAAGTTTGTAAGTTTGTTAAGGACAGTTTTGTTTATAAGCGTATGGAAACCACTTTTGACTCAACCGCCAAACACTTCTACAATTGAGAAAACAGTCAGAAACCAACCTGCAGGATGATCTGCTGCGAACTCTGCATGAACTCTGCCTACTTCGCGAACCAGGCCTGCAGTCCTCGGTGTTACCTGAAGCAGGTTACCGGGGGAGGGGGCGCCGCAAGCGGTGCTCGAGGAAGCAGAAGCGTGGAAAGCGAGCCGGGGTCCGTGCTAGGCTAAAAGCTAACCCAAGCCGGCCGGCTCTACCATCGTTATTCCTCGCAAATGCATGCTCTCTGGAGAATAAACTGGACTGTATCAGACTTCAGCGAACTACCCAATGTGAGTACAGGGACTGTTGTGTTTTAATTTTCACTGAAACATGGCTTAGCGACAACATTCCAGACAGTGCCATTCAGCTAGACGGGCTAGCATCGTATCGCGCCGATAGAAATGCAGCTCAGTCCGGTAAAACACGAGGAGGAGGCGTTTGTGTTTATATTAACACCGAATGGTGCAAGGACTCTGTGCTTGTTGTGGCGTACTGTTCTCCGATGGTGGAATTTGCTATTGTTAGATGCAGACCTTTTTATTTACCACAGGAATTCACCAGCGTGCTTATTGTCGCGGTGTATCTTCCGCCCAGCGCAAACGCGAAGGAAGCATTGAGCGAACTCTACAGAGCCATCAGCGAACTGCAGACCATTCATCCAGACGGACTGTTTATTATCGCTGGGGATTTTAATCATGCAAATCTCAAGTCTGTTCTCCCTAAATTCCATCAGCATGTGGACTTTGCTACGAGAGGAGCGAACACGCTGGATAATGTTTACACGAACATTGCCGGTGCGTACCGGGCGGAGCCCCGCCCCCGCCTCGGATACTCAGACCACATCTCTGTAATGCTAATTCCAGCATACAGAGCAGTCATCAGGCGCTCCAGACCTGTACAGAAACAGGTGGAAACCTGGCCAGAAGGATCCATCTCTGCTCTTTTGAGTGCACTGACTGGGACATGTTTAGGGAGGCTGCAACATACGACGATTACACTGCTCTAGAGGAGTACACGACTTCAGTGACCTGCTACATCAGCAAATGCATTGAGGACGTCACTACCACTAGAATCATCACTTCCAGACCCAACCAGAAGCCGTGGATGACTCCAGAGGTGCGTGCACTGCTGAGGGCCCGAGACTCCGCTTTTAAAGCAGGTGACTAGCCGGCTCTGAGAACAGCGAGAGCCAGACTGTCCCGGGCAATCCGAGAAGCAAAGCGCGCACACGGCCAGAACATCCACAGCCACTTCCAGAACAGCGGTGACACACGGCGCTTGTGGCAGGGCATCCAGGCCATCACCAACTACAGGACGACTCCACCCGTCTGTGACAGTGATGCCTCCCTTCCAGATGCGCTGAATGACTTCTATGCTCGGTTCGAGGCGCAGAACAACATGTTGGCGAGGAAGATGACCCCACCTTGTGACGACCAGGTGCTTCGTCTCACCACAGCGGACGTAAGGAGAACTCTGCACAGAGTCAACCCACGCAAGGCTTCTGGACCAGACAACATTCCTGGCCGAGTGCTCAAAGGATGTGCAGACCAGCTGGCAGATGTATTCACTGACATCTTCAACATCTCCCTGAGCAGCGCCATCGTTCCAACGTGCCTCAAGACGACCACCATCGTACCCGTGCCAAAGAAGTCATCTGTGTTATGCTTCAACGACTATCGTCCCGTAGCACTCACGCCTATCATCATGAAGTGCTTCGAGAAACTAGTCATGAGGCATATTAAGACCCTACTGCCTCCCACCATGGACCCACTGCAGTTTGCATACCGTCGTAACCGCTCAACGGACGACGCCATATCCACTACACTCCACCTGGCTTCTACACACCTGGACAGAAAGAACACTTACGTCAGGATGCTGTTCATAGACTTTAGCTCAGCATTCAACACCATCATTCCTCAGCATCTAATTGGAAAGCTGAGCACGCTGGGCCTGAACACCTCTCTCTGCAACTGGATCCTGGATTTCTTGACTGAGAGACCTCAGTCCGTCCGGATCGGTAAGAACACCTCCAGCACCACCACACTGAGCACCGGCGCTCCCCACTGCTGTTTACTCTGCTTACGCACGACTGTACAGCAATGCACAGCTCGAATTCCATCGTTAAGTTTGCAGACGACACAACTGTGGTGGGACTCATCAGCAACAACGATGAGTCAGCGTACAGAGAGGAGATACAACATCTAACGGACTGGTGCCAAGTCAACAACCTGTCTCTGAATGTGGATAAAACCAAAGAGATGGTCATTGACTTTGGAAAGACACTAAGGGACCACTCCCCACTGCACATCGACGGCTCATCTGTTGAGATCGTCAAGAGCACCAAATTTCTCGGTGTTCATCTGGAAGAGAATCTCATCTGGACCCTCAACACCAGTTCCATCACCAAGAAAGCCCAGCAGCGTCTCTACTTTTTGAGAAGACTGAGGAAAGCTCATCTGCCACCCCCCATTCTCACCACGTTCTACAGAGGAACAATCGAGAGCATCCTGAGCGGCTGCATCACTGTCTGGTTCGGAAATTGTACTGTGTCGGACCGCAGGACTCTCCAGCGAGTAGTGAGGACAGCTGAAAAGATCATCGGGGTCGCTCTTCCATCTCTCACGGACATTTTTAACACCCGCTGCATCCGCAAAGCTCTAAGCATTGTGGACGATCCAACCCATCCATCACATGGACTTTTTACTCTGCTCCCATCTGGGAGACGATACCGCAGCATCCGGACTAACACAACCAGACTGTGTAACAGTTTTATCCCACAAGCAATCAGACTCCTCAACTCAGTACTGTAACAATTTCCTCCGGAAATTTTTCTGCTGCCACACACTGAACTATATTGACTATGTTAGACTGTTTTTACCTGTTTATTCAAATATTGAAAAAGTCTTTTTGTATTTTTGCACCTTATTTACTTCTTAGGCACCTTATCTCCATTGCCAATTTTACTGCTTATTCAAATATTGAAAAGTCTTTTTGTATTTTTGCACCTTATTTACTTTTTAGGCTCCATTGCCAATTTTACGCTGCTAATGTACAACATGTCACTACCTCATGAACCATTGTACCATCTATTCACCATCATGTACTAACACTTGTCTTTAGTCCTGTCTTCTAATAACTTGTTTAGATTAGGGATAATTAGGAATATCTTTTGTAGTTATTTATTATAGGATTTTTTGTATTTATTGTTGTACTTACACTGTTTTGTATTTACACTGTTTTGTCTTGCACTTTTTGTACCGTGTTACACCGTGATCCTAGAGGAACGCTGTTTCGTTTCAATATGTACTTGTATGTTGCTGAAATGACAATAAAACCTCTCTGACTCTGACTCTGCAGCAGTGGAGAAGAGATATTGCAGCTCAACTGAAAGAGAGAGAAATATCCATGGTTCATAAAGAAAGTTTTTAACTTGGTCTTGAAGGTTAAGACCAAGTTTGAATCCCGTACACAAGCGCAGAAAAATTAGAACGCTCTTACCCTTGCAGTGATTTTGTTTAATTTTAGGAACTTTGAGTAAACATCTGGGTTTGTAGTGGTCAGTAAGTTCTCTCAGGTACTGTGAAGCCAGACCATGTAGTGCTTTATCGATTAGTAAAAGGATTTATAATTAATGCAAAATTTCATTGGCAGACAGTGCAGATATACTAATATGTACTAATATGATCAAACTTTCTAGTTCTAATTAGCTGCTGCATTTTAAACCAAAATGCATCTACCAGAGCATTCAGTTAGAAGGGAATTGCAGTAATCTAACCCTGAAGTTTAATACGTAAATCCATTTTTTAGCATAATTAACAAAGTATTTTTCTTATTTTAGAGATAATATGCAGATCAAAGAAGCAATTTAGGAGAAAGCAGTGCAGTCTTGGATCTGAAGTAATGCCTCAGTTTTATCATAATTTAGAAGAAAAAAGTTAAATGACATCCAGCTTTTTATTTCATTTACACAATCCTTAATCTTACCAATTGTGGTAATATAGTTGGATTTGGCTAAGATATATAAATGTGTGTCGTCTACATAGCAGTGGAAATCGATGTTATGTATATTCATATTTTTCCTAACTGTAGCATGTAGAGTGTAAATAATAGAGGTCCCAATACTGACCCCTGTGGAACACAATACTTTACTTTTGTATTTAAATGTTTCCAAGCATTTACCATTTACATCAACAAAATGAGAGCGGTCAGTCATGTAAGATTTAAACCAAGAGAGTGCCAGTTCCTTCAACATCAAATCCTGACTAAAATCTTTCATGAATATTACTTTTGTGCATAAAGGAACATAATTGTTGGGAATCTTTTTTTTTTTTTTTTTAATCTTAGGGACGAATGGAATCTTTTATGTTGGCTTATAATTAGACAGCACACAAGGATCAAGAGTAGGTTTCTTAATCAACTGCACATTTAAAAGATTTGCTTACATATAAAATGGTCACCCATAACATTAAAACCACCTCCTTGTTTCTACACTCACTCTCCATTTTATCAGCTCCACTTACCATATAGAAGCACTTTGTAGTTCTACAATTACTGACTGTAGTCCATCTGTTTCTCTGCATGCTTTGTTAGCCCCCTTTCATGCTGTTCTTTAATGGTCAGGACCCCCACAGGACCACCACAGAGCAGGTATTATTTAGGAGGTGGATCCTTCTCAGCACTGCAGTTACACTGACATGGTGGTGGTGTGTTAGTGTGTTGTGCTGGTATGAGTGGATCAGACACATCAATGCTGATGGAGTGTTTAAACACCTCACAGTTACTGCTGGACTGAGAATAGTCCACCAACCAAAAATATATCCAGCCAACAGTGCCCCGTAGGCAGCATCCTGTGACCACTGATGAAGGTCTCGAAGATGACCAACTCAAACAGCAGCAATAGATGAGCGATTGTCTGAAATATAGACTTGAAGTGTTGAGTTCAAACTGTTTAGGCTCTAATGGTGACATAGTCATTGAGTCTGGTAGTTGCTGCAGTTGCAACCCTTTCTTTCCACTATTTCTGCTGTGGCTGTTTTGTGCTTTTTTTATACTTTGTGTGCATTATTTTGCCATTGCAGTTTTTGTTTATAGCATTTAGCCACAGAATTGTTCTACCTCAATTAAGCATCATGTAAATTGGGTTAATTTGTCAAATCTTTCATATTTGGCAGTGGAGTAAAATCTTAAATACACATCTTGAATACAACATTTTTACCAGAAAAACATAGAGCATTTTGCTGCATTAACTTTCGTTACCAAGTAATCCCTTTTACTAATGAGCGAAGGCTAGTATGAGCATCCATCTCAGAGGATATAAATGATATGAGCAAGAAAAGAAGCCTTCTTGGAAGCAAAATGAGGATTGAGAGGAGCGGGTGTAACGATGGGGGCTGTTTCCGACAGGCCCATCCCCTCTCATTCATCATCATTTGGCATTTTAATGGCCTGACAGGGATGGCAGTGCTGAGGAACTGCTGTGGCACTCTCTCTCCCGTAGTCTCTCTATCTCACTCTTCAGCCTCCAGCTTGTGTCGCAGTGTCGATCTCTCCCATTGCAGATGCCATGTTGGCGCACTTCCAGTTGGCAAAAAAGGGGCAGATTGATACAGGGATCAACTCCAAGCTGTCCAAAATCCACTTCAGGTCCAGGAAACTCGAGCGGGACAGATATGAGTGCTGACTTATTTCCAGCAACATATTTCAGTATGTAATACTCTTTGCGAGAAAAGTGTTTGTGTTGCAAGTGTTTCAATTGTCTGTGTTTTATGGGCTGCTTTGTTTGCCAAGCATTTGCCCAGTGGGTTTAGGCTGTTGGCCAGCTCAAGGGGGCATTGAAATATTGCTGCATAGGCATTAAGAGATGAGAATACATCCCAGCCCAAGCTGTTCGAGCCCTGAGCATGCAAAGCCCGGACCTCACACGGTCTGATCCATTCAATCTGATTCTCGAATGCAGGGTAATTTCTTCTATCTCTCTTTTTTTAATCACTGAGTGCCTGGGTTGCCTTTTTGAGTAAGAGGCATATGATATTTCTCCATTAGTAAAGAAGTATCCGACGGGCTAGCAGGGAGTCTCAGGTGGGTGTTCCATTACCCATCACCGGCACCACTGATCTTCCTCAGAGTGGTGCATCAATTGTCCCTTCCTCATTGCCCCCCCCCCCCCCCCCCCCACCTGCTTCAAGACCCCAGGCCTTCAGGTGGATGAAATCATTCAATAATCATCAGCCACACAAAATTTAGTATCACAAGCTCCAAGTGAGCATGCTAAGCTGCATGTCAATGGCTATGTTTACATGCAAAGATTTTCTCCAGTACAATCTGTATCTGTAATACGATCATACAACCCCAAATCAGATGGGGCAGTATGGAAAATTCATTTATTCATTCATTCATTGTCTATTTTACCACCACATTATCCTAGTCATGTTCACATTGGTTCCATTTCACTGGGCGAAAGATAGGAAACAATCTGGAGAGGTCGCCAGAGGGCAAACACAGTCACACACACACACACTCATACCTAGAGCAATTTTGTATCTCTAATTAACCTGACTATATGTCATTGGACAGTGGGAGGAAACCACAGCACCCAAAGGAAAGTAACCCGGACTGCTCCACCTGGAAATTGAACCCAGGACCTGCTTGCTGTGAGGTGACATTGCTACCCACCAAGCCACTGTGCCAAGCACATAAAAAAACGCAATGTTTCCTACATTTACTTTGAATTTCAGATTCCTTGGATAGTTTAATAATATTATGCACTGTACACTGTGTTTTTAAACATTTTCGTATGCATTTGTTGACAAACTGGAGTTCCCCCTGCCCATGTAATCTCCTCAATCTTTCCTGGATGCTGCTTTTGTACCACATTATGATTACAATCACCTGTTTGAAATCACATCATTATTTAGTTTTTTTCACCTCATTACTAGCCCTAAATTGCCCCCGTCCCAACTTTTTGTGATGTGTTGCAGTCCTGAAATGCATGAATCAATGTATGCGAACAAATGAAATGATGATGACCAGGCAAAACAAAAAATATCTTTGGTTTTTACTGTCTGCAATAAAATAAAAGTCAAAAAAACACTGCATTTTTCATACTGTCCCAACTTCTGTAGATTAAGACTGTGGTTTGTATATGTATGTTGTACTACAATATAATGAAAATGTTAGTTTGCATGCATGCTACAAGTAACTCAATCAAAAATGATGCGCATTTGTACCACTTAGTGAACGTGATACATGACATGACAACGAGCATTACGTAAGCCCAGTCAAAGTAAGATGAGCAGCAGTATATTACCTGAGTTTTCAGTTAGTGTGTGTGTTTTTCAAATTGCTTTGAACTTATGGCAGACTCAGGACAACATGCTTCACATATACAACCCCAAATCAGAAAAAGTTGGGACAGTATGGAAAATTCAAATAAAATAAAAATGCAGTGTTCCTTATATTTACTTTGACTTTAATTTGATTGCAGACAGTTTGAACCCAAGATATTTCATGTTTTATCTGCTCAACTTCATTTCATTTGTTAATATACCTCCATTCCTGCATTTCAGGCCTGCAGTACATTCCAAAAAAGTTGGGACGGTGCAATTTAGGGCTAGTAATGAGGTGAAAAAACTAAATAATGATGTGATTCCAAACAGGTGATGTCAACAGGTGATTGTAATCATGGTTTGGTACAAACGCAGCATCCAGGAAAGGCTGAGTCTTTAATGAGCAAAGATGATCAGAGCTCCAGTTTGTCAAAAAATACGTGAGAAAAAGATTGAAATGTTTAAAAACAATGTACCTCAAAGAAAGATTGGAAGGATTTGCATATTTCCCCCTCTACAGTGTATAATATCACTAAACGATTCAAGGAATCGGGAGGAATTTCAGTGCGTAAAGGCCAAGGGCGCAAGCTTAAGCTGAACGCCCGTGATCTTTGATCCCTCAGACAGCACTGCATCAGGAACCGCCGCTCAACAATAGCTGATATAACCACATGAGCAAGAGATTACTTTGGCAAACCTTTGTCAAGCACTACAATACAGAGTTACATGCACAAATGCCACTTAAAGCCTCACTGTGCAAAAAAGAAACCATGTCCAGAAGCGACATCGATTTCTCTGGGCTCAGAGGCATCTAGGATGGACCAACACACAGTGGAATTCTGACCAGGGTCCTGTTGGGTCTGGCTTTATATACATCCTGCACAGGGCACTAATTAATTACGGATTTACACACATAATAATTCAAACAGTCAACTGACCTTCTGGAAGTTTTCTTGAGTTGTAGGGAAACCCCACACAGGTAGTGACTGGGCATGAGCATCAAACCCAAATCCCCAGGACCTGTATTGCTGTGTGGCATCCACTCTACCAGCTGTACCACCGTGCTGGTCCAGATCTTTTCATGCCTCTGGCAATAGATAGCAGAACTTCTGTAACGCAACGATGGTCCATTTGGTGTACTGTCTTCTTTTGTTGACCTCTGTCATGTATTGATGCCTGGCTGATACCGTTACTCCATTGGAATATAGATTACACTGAGGACAGAAGAATCGATTAGAGTTAGCTGACGGCAAAAGCCTTGGAGACAGACGTGCCTCTATCCTACATTCCAGAGTAGTGAAATAGAGCCATGGAGAAGTTTCCTTCAAATAAATCAATACGATTTATTACATTTCTTTTTAGGAAGACTTACAGTTTTTCAAATGACTCAAGTCGTCTCTCTTGAATGCTGACAATCCTGAAAAAATCTTTCTTGGTTAATACAAAAGAACTGTTATTTTTATTAGTAAACAAATCAGGAATTATGCCATTTCAACTAAGAGGTAAAATCTTTGTCAGATGGTTTCCTGGTTGCTGTTCGACAGCACAGATAAAGAATTGCAGTATCAACTACAAATGATATAGAATTTACCACTGTTCATTTAACCTTTTGTTGAGGATTTATACTCTCATCTATTCACCCATTTCTTTTCCGTTTCCATGGTAGAATCTAAATGAAAAAAGGAATGGCATCCGAGGATAATTTGTAGTCAGACTGCGTGTTCACTAATGGAAGGCTATGATGTAAATGCCACCAGAATTAAAGATTCTATTAGATCTCATATCTCTCTCTGGTCTGTGTTCATTTTGTCTGATTAATGTTTTAGATATTTTTAAAGGTTACGTCTAGCTGGTAGTCTAATGATTGTGATGCCTTGCTATAATAATACATATCTTTATATACATTAAAAAAGATATTGGCCTTTTTGTGATTATTACATATGTCACGCTGGATGGTTTCAGGTCTTTTAACAAGACGTAACAGTATGTTTAAGAATTTGCAAGATATTTTAGCCTCCTGTTTTTTTCAGGGCTGCTTTAATTGAGACACATTGTTTGGCTTCTTAGCATAAGCTGCTTGTTTTAGGTTTTGCCACAGCATCTTTATTGAACAGTAGACTCTGGACAATGAAAATAAGACATGACATAATCAGCGTGCATCATCAGTTTTCTCTAAAACTTGTTTTTTTTTCCCAATTGTTCTGGCATTGTACAACCTCAAAAAATACAGTGTTCCTTACATTTACTTTGACTTTAATTTGATTGCAGACAGGAGGAACCTGATATATTTCATGTTTTGTCTGCTCAACTTTATTTAATTTATTAATAAACATCCATTTCTGCATTTCAGGCCTGCAACACATTCCAAAAAAAGTTGGGATCAGGTGAAAAAACTAAATAATTACGTGATTTCAAACAGGTGATGTCAACAGGTGATTGTACTTATGGTTTGGTACAAAAGCAGCATCCAGGAAAGGCTTTGATGAGCAAAGATGAACAGAGGATCTCCAGTTTGTCAACAAATGTGTGAGAAATGTTTAAAAACAATGTACCTCAAAGAAAGATTGGAAGGGATTTGCTAATTTGATAAGTTGGTACTGAATATGAGTTAATCATAAGAGATCTATCCGTGATACACAGTGTGGCCAAAAGTATGTTGACACCCATGTGTAATAAATGTGTAATAAATAATAATAATAATATGTGTGTGTGTGTGTGTAGGTGTGTGTGTGTAGGTGTAGGTGTATGTGTGTGTAGGTGTGATTTTTTTTTCCCCTCCTTTTCTCAGATTTTGTCCCCCAATTTTCTCCCCTAATCTAGTCGTATCCATTTACCCTGGTTGCGTTATGCTTCACCTCTACCGATACAACCCTCCACTGCTGACCGAGGAGCTTCGCAACTGACACACGCCCCCTCTGACACGTGTGCAGTACCGACTGCATATTTTCACCTGCACAAGGCGAGTTCATATGTGGATTTGCTTTGTGCACAGAGAGCCACACCTTGATCAGCATTATTCCCCAACTCTGTGGGTTGTAATTGCACCAGTTTTGAGGAACCCTGGTCCAAGCTCTGGTGCGCTAGCATATTTTACCGCTGCACCACCTGAGTGGCCATATTTGTTATATTCATTATAACATTTTGAGTAAACCTGTCCCAAACAAGCCTCCAAGGCATTGGGTTTCCATTTAAATTATTGTGGTTTGAGAATAGGATGTGATTAAGCTTATGGTCATGTCAAGCTTAGGGTAAGGTTTTAACATATCTCTTTGGCCATATGCGTACATACTCAAATGTACAAGCAAATCAAATGTTTTGCTGTCATGAATAGGCAACAGGATAATGCAAGCTTGAATTTACATAGAATGTGTCTTTAACAGTATGCTTTATAGTGCAGTAGTATGTGGATTGAAACACAGCATAATTTTGGCGAACTATAGTCTGTTGCGGGCTGTTCATGTGCTAATCAAACTCACATGTGATTAATACAATTTCAACTACATTTTTTAAATCATAATTTAAATTTTACATCTTCATTTGTCTTTATACTGACAGCATTCTACAGAATCATAGAATCTCATTGAAACTAAATGAGGGACTGAATTAAACGCATATTTGCCATAAATTCATATTTGCATAAAGTTTGCTCAACTTTATCAGATTGCTGGCAATGCTTACTTAACCTCTACAGCTGTACGTCTCCACTTCTGAAAGACTTTTAGCCACTTTGTTACATCTCGTCACTGTTGGTGTTTACACACGGTTAAAGTGCTGTCTTTAGATTATTCATTGACGTGTTGCGTAAAATCTAATCTCAGTGTAATATGTTTATTTTCCTCTTTTTGAGATCCAAGCTCTCCCTTCACTCCCTGCTCCGGTCACCGCTTGTGGAATCAATATGGCTCTTCAGATGTTTTCATTTATCTGCAAGAAACAAGATGTGTCCTCCGGTCAAAGGCCAAGCACGCAGCATGCTAGGAGACATCATCAATAATCGTAGAATGTCAGCTCAAAAGAGAGAATAATAAAAACAGAGAGGAAAACATCAGCTCTCCTGGGTGAGGCGGGATTCTAACAGCGCATTGTTGTTGTCAAATGTCAAATTTTAGTAGAATGAAAGTAAAACTTGGAAAGTAAAACAAAGTATTTAGTTTGATGGAGATACCATTCCAAAAAACATGAGTATGAAGTAGTTGGCCCTGCTTTGTTTTGATAACAGCCTCTACTCTTATTGGTAGGCTTCCAACAAGATTTTTCAATAATAATTCTTTGAAAATTTGTGTCCATTAAATCAAAAGAGCATTTGTGATGTCAGGCACTGATGTTGGATGAGAAAGCCTGGCTCATAGTCGACAATATAACTCATCCCAAAAGGTACAATGGGTTAAAGTCAGAGCTTTGTGCAGACCACTGAAGTTACTTCACTTCAAACTCATCAAACCCTGTCTTTATGGACCTCACTTTTGATCAGAAGGGTTTGAAAGCAAATGATCTATTTTGATTAAAATTTTTTTAATTCCTGTTAGCAGTGGATGTGAAACATCTAAACTCATTAATTAGGAGGTGTGTCTACATATTTTGGCAAGACAGTATACAATCTTACCATCGTTTTATCTTGATCAGGGTTGTGGTGGGTCTGATTCATTGGAAAAAAAGAAGAAAAAAACCCAGACAGACATACACACATACTCTCACCCAGGACAATATTACTGGCTCCGATCTGTCTTCATGTTCTTTGTGGGAGAAAACCAGAACACCTACAGGAAATCCACAGAGACACAGTGAACACCACACAGAAAGCACCCTGGCTGTCAAGTCTAGGAATTGAACCAGACTTTTCTCCAGTAGTAAATAATACTTTTATATAATAGCATGCAGAATTCAAAAAGATTTAAATAAAATTTGGAATTTAAATTTATGTATAAATCTATGTTTCAAAGTTTAGAATCTGTACTGTCAGCTTTCATTTTTTTATCATTTACATTATTTTTTTATTATACATGATAAATATTTTGTGTTTTTACTATACAGAACATATATTAATTAGGGCTGTCGAAGTTAACGCGATAATAACGCATTAACGCAATCTCAATTTAACGCAATTAAAAAAAATAGTGCCGTTAACGCAAATTCTATTTGGCCCTGCGAGTCATCCGTAGTTCATGTTGAGACTTACCAGCGTTTTTCATTTGCGGTTTGTTATCATAATGTAACCAAGCGTGTAGTGATGCACTTGCTTAATAAAGAAATAAATACACGCTATATTCACAAGTTGTCGGGAGCAGAAAACTTTTATTACTTTTTCTGTTACGGTACCGGACAGCTGGAGTCATCGCGTTAGCCAAGCATGCTAGTCCATGAACTATGGAAGCCCTAAGGGGTCAAAACACACTCACTTCGTGTAGAAACGTCCATCAAATGTCACGATACAAGCACAGAAAAGTCTGTTACAATAACTACACCTTATCCCACCTAAAGCACCGCTGATCTACAATATTTGGAGAAATTCTAACCTACAATCTGACATATATACGAAGTCAGGGGTCTCTGCTGGATAGTATTTCTGCCTAGTATGTGAGTGAATTACAGTTTTCTCTTGTCCCAGCAGTTTTTAACATCAGTACATTTAGCATAAAATGTGTTCACCATTTTAACTGTAACATTTCACTTAAAAATCCTTGTTTTCTTCTTTTTTTTTTTTAAATGCGATTAATCGCGATTAACTATATGAAATTCTGAGATTAATCGCGATTAAAAAATTTAATCGTTTGACAGCCCTAATATTAATCCTTCTTTTGTAGCAATATTTTGTCTAATGCAGACAAATCAGATCTTTACTGAACCAACTGCCTCTCAGGAAATGTCAATGTAAGTCATTATACTTTAAAATTAATAAAATTGTGAATAAAACAATAAATAATAAAACAGTTGGAAGTTGTAGTCTAGTGGTTAAGGTGCTGGATAGTAATCAGAAGGTCACTGGTTAAAGCCCCACCTTGCCAGGTTGCTGCTGTTGGGCCCTTGAGCAAGGCCCTTAACCCTCAATTGCTCAGACTGTATACTGTCACAGTACTGAAAGTTGCTTTGGATAAAGGCATCTGCTAAATGCAGAAAATTTTAATGTAAATGTAAAACAAAAAAGTAAACACTAACATTCAGTTTTACCAAAATTGAACTAAAAAGTGATTCCACTCACATGCCAGCTTGTTTTAAAAATCTATACACGACTCGTTACTTCAGCCAATAATACATTACATTTTCTTTGTTATTAATTCCCATTTTCCATGAAATTTGAAGGGTATTCAAAAGTATTTTCAAACCAAATATATTCAATAAAATATATTAAAACTATATTTAATCTTTTTTGTACACTATTAAACAAAAATTAAGGTACAAGACAGGTTTAAAATATTCAACAAAATTTCTGTCAAGTCTTTTTTACCAATTAGATGTGGACTAATTTTACATTTTTGCAATGGACTGGCATCCTATCTGGGGTGTTTTGCTGCATTGCACCCAGTGATTCCTGTGGAACTTGACCCGCTGCGACTCCGATCACAATAAATAGTTGTAAAACTGGTTGTAAAAAATGACTGTGAAAATGAAAGGTAAAACACCTTAGCACACCAGAGCTGACATTTCGTACTCATCGGTTCGAAACTCAGCTTTGCCATCCAGCTGGGCTGCGTGGCCACTGTGAACAACGATTGGCTTGTTGTTCATCATAGGGTAGGATAAGCTGGATAGGGACTCCTCATAACTGAGCGAATTACGACCTCTGCAGGCTGGTTGATGGCGTCTGCACATAGTCAGGGAATAATGCAGTCAGAGTGTGGCTCTCTGTGCACAAAGCTGATTCGCATATGAACTCGCCTCAAGCAGGTAAAAAGATGCAGTCGGCTACTGCACACGTCGGAGGGGGGGCGTGTGTTAGTCTCGCTCTTCTCAATCGGGGCAGGGGTCAGCTCCAGTAGAGAGGAAGCATGGGCAAAAATTGGACTAGCTTAAAATTGTGAGAAAAAGAGAGAATGCAATAAAAAGAAAAGAGGTTTAATGTATTGGAGGTACATTTCTTCCCCAAAATCACTGGGTGCAATGCAGTAATACCCCAGACAAAACGCCAAGGGAGTTCTGGAAGCAGAAATTGTACTTGTCTTGTTGGGTCATAGGCATGAACATATGTCAACTAAAGAAGCATTAATACATTTAAACCAGTGTACACGCGTTTTTACCTGTGGATAGGCGTGTTCAGTATTAGCATGAACAGATGTACAGTCCTGGATAAAGCATTTAGTAAAAATACTGAATAAATGTATTTTTTCTATTCCCACGATAGTCCATTACAGAATTAATTCCTGTCTAATTAAAAAGACTGAAGACTTGTTTATACAATTTAAGGTGAATAATGTTGAACTCATGAGAAGAGTGTAATAGATTCCTTCTCCTTTGCTGAAAAGCTCATATGAGTTTGCTGGCTCAGCTTGTATTTTAAGTGTGTTTTAGTACTTATTGATCCATCTGATGGGTTCGGGGTTGAAAGTGGTCCTGAATCTTGTGGTTATTCTTCTGAATAAGGAACTGGGTATAACAGTGTGGTTAATAAAGGTTATTAACCTTTATTTAACTGACAACAGTACAAAAAAAACTACATATTTTGACTGACAGACTTAACTGTGTGTTGTATATTTAAAACCAGTTAGAATGTGATGCTTGCAACACACTGCAAGTTGAGACAGAGGCAAATTTTATAGAATGTTTGAGTTACACCAGTTTAAAACATGCCACAATAAGCATAATTAAGAATAAAAGAAGGCTCCACCAAAGGCTCAGTATTTTGTGCGCTTAGCATTTAATGCTGAACTTTGTAAGAGCCAAATATATATATATATATATACAGTGTATCACAAAAGTGAGTACACCCCTCACATTTCTGCAAATATTTCATTATATCTTTTCATGGGACAACACTATAGACATGAAACTTGGATATAACTTAGAGTAGTCAGTGTACAGCTTGTATAGCAGTGTAGATTTACTGTCTTCTGAAAATAACTCAACACACAGCCATTAATGTCTAAATAGCTGGCAACATAAGTGAGTACAGTACTATAGTGTTGTCCCATGAAAAGATATTATGAAATATTTGCAGAAATGTGAGGGGTGTACTCACTTTTGTGATACACTGTATATATACAGTGTATCACAAAAGTGAGTACACCCCTCACATTTCTGCAAATATTTCATTATATCTTTTCATGGGACAACACTATAGACATGAAACTTGGATATAACTTAGAGTAGTCAGTGTACAACTTGTATAGCAGTGTAGATTTACTGTCTTCTGAAAATAACTCAACACACAGCCATTAATGTCTAAATAGCTGGCAACATAAGTGAGTACACCCCACAGTGAACATGTCCAAATTGTGCCCAAATGTGTCGTTGTCCCTCCCTGGTGTCATGTGTCAAGGTCCCAGGTGTAAATGGGGAGCAGGGCTGTTAAATTTGGTGTTTTGGGTACAATTCTCTCATACTGGCCACTGGACATTCAACATGGCACCTCATGGCAAAGAACTCTCTGAGGATGTGAGAAATAGAATTGTTGCTCTCCACAAAGATGGCCTGGGCTATAAGAAGATTGCTAACACCCTGAAACTGAGCTACAGCATGGTGGCCAAGGTCATACAGCGGTTTTCCAGGACAGGTTCCACTCGGAACAGGCTTCGCCAGGGTCGACCAAAGAAGTTGAGTCCACGTGTTCGGCGTCATATCCAGAGGTTGGCTTTAAAAAATAGACACATGAGTGCTGCCAGCATTGCTGCAGAGGTTGAAGACGTGGGAGGTCAGCCTGTCAGTGCTCAGACCATACGCCGCACACTGCATCAACTCGGTCTGCATGGTCGTCATCCCAGAAGGAAGCTGACGCACAAGAAAGCCCGCAAACAGTTTGCTGAAGACAAGCAGTCCAAGAACATGGATTACTGGAATGCCCTGTGGTCTGACGAGACCAAGATAAACTTGTTTGGCTCAGATGGTGTCCAGCATGTGTGGTGGCGCCCTGGTGAGAAGTACCAAGACAACTGTATCTTGCCTACAGTCAAGCATGGTGGTGGTAGCATCATGGTCTTGGGCTGCATGAGTGTTGCTGGCACTGGGGAGCTGCAGTTCATTGAGGGAAACATGAATTCCAACATGTACTGTGACATTCTGAAACAGAGCATGATCCCCTCCCTTCGAAAACTGGGCCTCATGGCAGTTTTCCAACAGGATAACGACCCCAAACACAACCTCCAAGATGACAACTGCCTTGCTGAGGAAGCTGAAGGTAAAGGTGATGGACTAAACCCAATTGAGCACCTGTGGCGCATCCTCAAGTGGAAGGTGGAGGAGTTCAAGGTGTCTAACATCCACCAGCTCCGTGATGTCATCATGGAGGAGTGGAAGAGGATTCCAGTAGCAACCTGTGCAGCTCTGGTGAATTCCATGCCCAGGAGGGTTAAGGCAGTGCTGGATAATAATGGTGGTCACACAAAATATTGACACTTTGGGCACAATTTGGACATGTTCACTGTGGGGTGTACTCACTTATGTTGCCAGCTATTTAGACATTAATGGCTGTGTGTTGAGTTATTTTCAGAAGACAGTAAATCTACACTGCTATACAAGTTGTACACTGACTACTCTAAGTTATATCCAAGTTTCATGTCTATAGTGTTGTCCCATGAAAAGATATATTGAAATATTTGCAGAAATGTGAGGGGTGTACTCACTTTTGTGATACACTGTATATATATATATATATATATATATATATATATATATATATATACACACACATATACAGTATATACAGTATATATATATATATATATATATATATATATATATATATATATATATACTGTATATATATATATACACATATATATACATATATATATATATTTATATATATTTATATATATATATATATATATATATATATATATATATATATATATATATACTGTACATATATACATATATACATACACACACACACCTATCGGGCATAACATTATTACCACCTTCCTAATATTGTGTTGGTCCCCCTTTTGCTCCTAAAACAAAACAGCCATGACCAGTCAAGGCATGGACTCCACTAGACCCCTGAATGTGTGCTGTGGTATCTGGCACCAGCAGATCCTTTAACTCCTGTAAATTGTGAGGTGGGGCCTCCATGGATCGGACTTGTTTGTCCAGCGCATCCCGCAGAATCTGAAATGGATTGAGATCTGGGAAATTTGGAGGCCAAGTGAACACCTTAAACTCGTTGTTATGCTCCTCAAACCATTCCTGAACCATTTTTGCTTTGTGACAGGGAGCATTATCCTGCTGAAAGATGCCACAGCCATCAGGGAATACTGTTTCAATGGAAGAGTGTACATGGTCTGCAGCAATGCTTAGGTAGGTGGTACATGTCAAAGTAACCACATGGATGACAGGACCCAAGGTTTCCCAGCAGAACATTACTCAAAGCATCACACGCCGGCTTGCCTTTTTCCCCTAGTGCATCCTGGTGCCATGTGTTCCCCAGGTAAGCAACGCACCCAGCCATCCACGTGATGTAAAAGAAAACGTGATTCATCAGACCAGGCCACCTTCTTCCATTGCTCCATGGTCTATGTGCCCATTGTTGGCACTTTTGGCGGTGGACAGGGGTCAGCAGACGCTCTGACCCAGTCGTTTAGCCATCACAATTTGACCCTTGTCAAACTCATTTAAATCCTTACGCTTGTCCATTTTTCCTGCTTCTAACACATCAGCTTTGAGGATAAAATGTTAACTTGCTGCCTAATATATTAATATGTCCCACCCACTAACAGGTGCCGTATACTGTATATATACACCGACCAGGCATATGTTGTGTTGAGATCGGATGAGACCATGTTTCAGCAAAAGCCATAGACGCAAAAGCACGCTTCAGACGTTTATCAGTAAAACGTGAAAAACACATCTGTCATTGTATGAGCGTGCATTAGTGCCCATGGCACTTGTCACATGGGTGACTTGTGTGGTTTGTGTAAAGGTGCTATTGATGTGGAGGTATCTATTGAAATTTTAAAGAACCATCTGCTGTCATCAAGGCAACATCTTTCCCAGAATGTCTACGATTATTTCAGCAGGACAATGCCAAGCCTCATTGTGCATGCACTATAAAAGCGTGGCTTTGTAGGAGTACATGTACAGAGTACATGTGCTTGCCACGCCTGCCTGCAGTTTATATCTGTCTCCTATTAAAAATGTATGATGCATCATAAAGCACAGTCAGTCAATGGACACCACACTGCTGAGCAGATGATGACTTGTGTAAAGCATAAATGAGTAAAAAATACACTTGCAAAGCTCCAGAAAACAGTGTCCTCAGTTCTCAAACAATTAAAAAGTGTAATAACTAGGAAAAATGATATAGATTATGTACTGTAGAATGCTCCAAATTTTCTAAATTATTCATATTATTCATAAAGGCTTTCCTGACCATATAAGCATAAACATCCTTTTTATAAATGAAGTATTTTATTGGCCTTTTAGTGAATATGATTAGCCAGTGTTTAAACATCACTGTGGGTTGTCTAAATGTGAAGTACACCTTATCGTCTAATTTGAATGATTAAGGCAGGATTGTTTTAATCTCAACTCCTTAAAACAGTACTGAATGTTTTGAAAAGGTTCCTCCATGTGGTGAAATATTCATTTAGATCGATTAACACTGTCTCTGTACTGCTGTGAGTCTCCTACACCCTACAGCCACCACTGGATTTATGTTGCTTATTTATGAATATGTTCACTGCATGCTTTGTTGCTTCTGTCAATAAGTATTATTAACTATTATCTGTGAACATACAGCAAAGTAGTGCTGATTTATTATTGCAATTAAATAACTGTTGTTCCTGTGATATCCTTTAATATATAAGCCTTATTAAAAGGAAGGAGTATTTTAAATTGCAATCTTATATGGACAATAGTGTCTGCACATAGACACACAATATGGCCTTGCTTAAAATTTGTTTGACTTTAAACATTAAAATCTTCACAGCAATTAATTAACTCAATACATAAAAACCTTTACCTCGAAGGTTGCTCTGTATAGGCAGTCATGTTTACCTAAACACATGTCCAGTATTAAAGCGTTTTGTATACCCTAGAGTGGAGATAATTAAACACAGGGGCCAAAATCACTCCTACCAGTAGATGGTGCCCTAGATCTGGTGGTTTTAAGGTCATACGGTGGTAGACTTACAGATCAAGGTTTTCTAGATCTGTCCAATCTGTATTGGCATAATGTTTGTTTTGAATAGATGGATTGAGAATAGGGGTGATGTTTAGCTGAACTTTAACAGCCCAAGTCAGGGCTCTTGATCGGATTTGACTTATGATACACATCTCATATTAAAGCCACAACCTTAGATATTTCTTAAATAATATGCATTTCTACCAAAGTGGTCCACAGATCTACCAAATCCCCAAAAGTTACAATATGCTCTTATTTATTATTCATTCATTTTCACAATCCAATTCAAAATAGTCAAAGAGGTATTGCAAATCAGATTGCGGCAATCGATTTCTGAAAAAAATTCTGGTCTTCTTTGATATGCTACATGACCACCTTCCCATTGGAAAAACTTGCCCTTGATCCAGTATGGTGGCTTTCAAGATGGCGGCCATGTTCTGGACATAGCCTAAAAGACAGGTCCCCTCACCCATTACTTGCTGGGGGTATTCAGATGTGTCATTTTCCCTTTTGTTTCTGAAATGAAAGAGTGTCCTAAGACTTTTGACTCACCCTGTATAATGAATACTCTTTAAAACTTACATCTGTATTTTGTATCTAGATGTGTATATGTTTATTTTAGGGCTGTCAAACGATTAAAATTTTTAATCGCGATTAATCTCAGAATTTCATATAGTTAATCGCGATTAATCACATTAAAAAAAATCTGTGTAAATGTTATAGAAAACAAGGACTTTTATGTGAAATGTTACAATTAAAATGGTGAACACATTTTATGCTAAATGTACTGATGTTAAAAACTGCTGGGAGAAGAGAAAACTGTAAGGGAGTTTTATTCACTCACATACTAGGCAGTAAATGCCAGATTGTAGTTTAGAATTTCTCCATCAGCAAACATTGTAGATCAGCGGTGCTTTAGGTGGGATAAGGCGTAGTTATTGTAACAGACTTTTCTGTGGTTGTATTGTGACAATGGTTTGATGGCCGTTTCTACACGAAGTGAGTGTGTTTTGACCCTTTGGGGCTTCCATAGTTCATGGACTAACGTGCTTGACTCAGCTTTCCGGTATTTGGTACCTTAACAGAATAAGTTAATAAAAGTGTTCTGCTCCCGACAACTTGTGAATATAGCGTGTATTTATTTCTTTATAAGTGCATCACTACAACGCTCGGTTACATTATGCTAACAAACCGCAAATGAAAAACGGTGGCAAGTCCGACATTAAAACGTTTGTTTTAACATAATGTTAACATAATGTAACCGAGCGTTGTAGTTCTACCAGTCAAGTCTCAACATTAACTAGAATTTGCGTTAACGGCACTATTATTTTTAATCGCGTTAAATTGAAATCGCGTTAATGCGTTATTATCGCGTTAACTTCGACAGCCCTAGTTTATTTGTAAATACATGTGTGTACAGTGCCTTGCAAAAGTATTCAGCCCCCTTGAACTTTTCAACCTTTTGCCACATTTCAGGCTTCAAACATAACGATATGAAATTGTAATTTTTTGTGAAGAATCAACAACAAGTGGGACACAATCGTGAAGTGGAACGAAATTTATTGGATATTTTAAACTTTTTTAGAAATAAAAAACTGAAAAGTGGGGCGTGCAATATTATTCAGCCCCCTTGCGTTAATACTTTGTAGCGCCACCTTTTGCTGCGATTACAGCTGCAAGTCGCTTGGGGTATGTCTCTATCAGTTTTGCACATCGAGATACTGAAATTTTTGCCCATTCTTCCTTGCAAAACAGCTCGAGCTCAGTGAGGTTGGATGGAGAGCGTTTGTGAACAGCAGTTTTCAGCTCTTTCCACAGATTCTCGATGGGATTCAGGTCTGGACTTTGACTTGGCCATTTTCACCTGGATAAGTTTATTTGTGAACCATTCCATTGTAGATTTTGCTTTATGTTTTGGATCATTGTCTTGTTGGAGGATAAATCACCGTCCCAGTCGCAGGTCTTTTGCAGACTGCAACAGGTTTTCTTCCAGAATGGTCCTGTATTTGGCTCCATCCATCTTCCCATCAATTTTAACCATCTTCCCTGTCCCTGCTGAAGAAAAGCAGGCCCAAACCATGATGCTGCCACCACCATGTTTGACAGTGGGGATGGTGTGTTCAGGGTGATGAGCTGTGTTGCTTTTATGCCAAACATAACGTTTTGCGTTGTGGCCAAAAAGTTCGATTTTGGTTTCATCTGACCAGAGCACCTTCTTCCACATGCTTGGTGTGTCTCCCAGGTGACTTTTTATAGATATCTTTGAGAAATGGCTTTCTTCTTGCCACTCTTCCATAAAGGTGTTCCATAAAGTGTACGACTGATTGTTGTCCTATGGACAGATTCTCCCACCTCAGCTGTAGATCTCTGCAGTTCATTCAGAGTGATCATGGGCCTCTTGGCTGCATCTCTGATCAGTCTTCTCCTTGTTTGAGCTGACGGGCGGGTCTTGGTAGATTTGCAGTGGTCTGATACTCCCTTCATTTCAATATGATCGCTTGCACAGTGCTCCTTGAGATGTTTAAAGCTTGGGAAATCTTTTTGTATCCAAATTCGGCTTTAAACTTCTCCACAACAGTATCTCGGACCTGCCTGGTGTGTTTCTTGGTCTTCATGATGCTCTCTGCGCTTTAAACAGAACTCTGAGACTATCACAGAGCAGGTGCATTTATACGGAGACTTGATTACACACAGGTGGATTCTATTTATCACCATCAGTCATTTAGGTCAACATTGGATCATTCAGAGATCCTCACTGAACTTCTGGAGTGAGTTTGCTGCACTGAAAGTAAAGGGGCTGAATAATATTGCACGCCCCACTTTTCAGGTTTTTATTTCTAAAAAAAGTTTAAAATATCCAATAAATTTCGTTCCACTTCACGATTGTGTCCCACTTGTTGTTGATTCTTCACAAAAAACTACAATTTCATATCTTTATGTTTAAAGCCTGAAATGTGGCAAAAGGTTGAAAAGTTCAAGGGGGCTGAATACTTTTGCAAGGCACTGTATATACACCGACTAGGCATAACATTATGACCGCTGACAGGTGAAGTGAATAACACTGATTATCAATCAGAATACACAGTGCATCATAGTTTGTTGTGTATGGGGCTGCATAGCCGCAGACCAGTCAGGGTGCCCATGCCGCAATGGAAGAAGGTGGCCTGGTGTGATAAATCACGTTTTCTTTTACATCACGTGAATGGCTGGGTGCGTGTGCGTCGCTTACCTGGGAAACACATGGCATCAGGATGCACTAGGGGAAAAAGGCAAGCCAGCGGAGGCAGTGTGTTGCTTTGGGCAAAGTTCTGCTGGGAAACCTTGGGTCCTGCCAGCCATGTGGATGTTACTTTGACACGTACCACCTACCTAAGCATTGCTGCAGACCATGTTCACCCTTTCATGGAAAACGTTTTCCCTGATGGCTGTGGCACAACAACGAGTTTGAGGTGTTGACTTGGTCTCCAAATTCCCCAGATCTCAATCCAATCGAGCATCTGTGGGATGTGCTGGACAAACAAGTCCAATCCATGGAGGCCCCTCCTCGCACCTTACAGGAGTTAAAGGATCTGCGGCTAACATCTTGGTGCCCGGTACCACAGCACAACTTCAGAGGTCTAGTGGAGTCCATGCCTCGACGAGTCAGGGCTGTTCTGACAGCAAAAGGGGGACCAACACAATATTAGGAAGGTGGTCATAATGTAATGCCTAAGGTGTATATATACAGTATATGTGTGTGTTTACATACATGTATGCTCAAGGAGACGCTCAAAGATTTAGTCGTACACTGTGCAATGACAATGAAGGCATACTATTCTATTCTATTTTAAATCATGATGGACCGAGCACCACTTGAAAACACAGCGGCGCCAATTAATGACAGGGCAACACACACATACAAATTGTGATCAAACCCAGGGATCAGTAACCATGTTTCTGTGTGGCACCCACTCTGCTAGCTGTGTCAGATAGATAGGTACTGCTTAAATACTACCTAAATGTGTATTGACTCTTCCATTAATCTACACAGAAAAGCAGTGTACACACACGACTGGGGTAACAAAATTCTTGTTCTTTCTCAAGATGCTTGCAGGAGAACATTTTTAAAAAGACAAAAGTCCATAAATTATACAGTATCTACCACTGCTTTAAATAGTCTATATGGATTACTGACTTAGCAGGCAGTTCATGATTTTAATGAATAATATGGTAAACATATAATACAATCAACTATAATTTACATGAAGAGACATGTGGTCATGTCTTTCCTTTTTTTAATGAAAACCTAATTGAAAGTGTAATTGCATTAGTGGATTGCTGCCTCAAGTTTTTGATCATAAAGTTATCCCATTAATTATTAAAATAATCTGTCTGAGGGTTCTTCATTAATCATGGCTGCTTTAGACTGCAGCCTGTCAGAGCAGCGTAGTAATTTCAGTGCCAAAAATTATCACGCACAATTCAGAATAAGCTTGCTGATCTGTAGCACAGTACAGCCATCCTGAACAGATCTGTTGAATGGCATCAGTGAATTTGGTGAAGACCCATATTTAGATCAACAAATAGGGCAATAGATATAACACATAAAACAGAACTGCTAAACTCTGAAGTAATTAATTAACTTAATTGGGAACACACCTAGCCACCAAAGGGAACAGTAGATTACATTCTATTGTGATTGCGGCCAGGTGGCACGGTGGGTAGCACTGTCGTCTCACAGCAAGAAGGTCCTAGGTTTCATTCCCAGGTGGAGCGATCCAGGTTCTTTCTTTGTGGAGTTTGCATGTTCTCCCTGTGTATGCGTGGATTTCCTACAGGAGCTTCGGGTTCCTTTCACAGTCCAATGACATGCAAGTGAATTGAATTGGAGATACAAAATTGTCCATGACCTGTTTGACATTAAACTTTGACATTAAGCTGATGAATCTTGTGTAACCAGTAATTACCTGTCATGAATGTAACCAAAGTGTGTAAAACATGACATTAAAATCCTAATAAATAAACAAATAACAATATTTTCTGCCAGGATACTTTTAAAGTTTTATATTACATACTACATTTTTATTCTATTTATTTAATTACATAGTGTGTACAACATTACTTGTGTACTTTAATACTTGTGTACTTTAATACTTTTTCTATTGATGCATGCTCAATAATCCAGGTACACAAATCCACAAAGTTGAATCAGTTCATCTGGACACAAGTTTGTTGTAGAGATATGTTTTGCTGCTCATCCAAGTGACTTCTTCAGTCTGAGCTGGTGTTGAATTCCCCAACCTTATATGCAGCCGATTTGCATAGCGATCGATCACCGCCCATTGCATTACAATGGAACTGGTGATCAGGTCCATATGCAAATCACAATGATTATTAATTACAATGGCCATGTGTGTCTTTCACACATGATTGGGGTATAGCTCCTGTTACGGCATTGTAAGATCGTGAGAGATGTACTCTCAGGCCCCTTCCCTGGTTCAGGGATGGTCGTTCCCTCTTCAGATAGATGGCCTCTTTGACTCCCCGTTCAAACCAGCGTTCCTCCTTGTCAAGGATCTGCACATCTTCATTATTAAATGAGTGGCCGCTGGCTTGCAGGTGAGTGTAAACCGCGGAGTCCTGGCCAAAAGAGGTCGACCTTCTATGTTGGGCCATCCGTTCCAGTTGCTGTTTCGTTTCCCCGATGTACTGTACAGTTCCCGGCAATCCTCCCGGCACCTAACAGCGTGTTAAAGGCAATTGAAGGCAGTTAAAGGCATTGTAATTAATGGTCATTGTGATTTGCATATGGACCTGATCATTGTTAAGCAATGGGCGGTGATCAATTGCTATGCAAATCAGCTGCATATAAGGTTGGGGTATTTACCACCAGCTCAGAGTAAAGAAGTCACTTGGATGAGTGCTGAAACGTATCTCTACAACAAACTTGTGTCCAGATGAACTGATTCAACTTTGTGGATTAATACTTTTTGCTTTAATGTATCTTGAGCTGCATCTATCCATCCATCCATCCATCCATCCATCTATCTAAATCTAAATAAACATTACATTGGCCACATAGTACACTGTCTAGTCACTTCAAGTCAAAACAATGGTAACGGGTCAGACATCCACTGCACATGACCAGCATCATGTTTGTATTATTTCTGTAATTAATTTTGGATAGGAAATTTGGAAGAGTGGCTTCAACTGCAATCAATAACCTGAACTACCAAAACCTATTACTAAACTGAAATGCATTTGTTAAAGCCGGTTCTAACCAGAACATTTAAAGAATTAATTGGCGTCAAATGTAAAGACTTTTATCTATTCAATATTAAGGACGCTGACCCCAGCCCTTTCTTGGAATGCCTAGAAAAGGTGCATACGATCCAGCAAATCTAGCTTGTACTATACCCCACTAACACTTTTTTACAACCCTAAATCAGAAAAATGCAAATAAAATAAATATGCAGTGTTCCCTTCATTGACTGACTTTTATTGAATCGTTTTACTTTTACCTTGAATGGTTTAACGATATTCTGCACTGTAGAGGGAGAAATATGCAAATCCCTTCCAACCTTTCTTTGAGGTACATTGTTTTTACACATTTCAATCATTTTTTCACGCATTTGTTGACAAACTGGAGTCTTTTGCTAATCAAAGGCTACTTTTGTACCAAACCATGATTACAATCATTACAATTTGGAATCACATAATTATTTAGTTTTTTCACCTCATTACTAGCCCTAAATTGCCCTCGTCTCATCTTTTTTGGAATGTGTTGCAGGCCTGAAATGCAGGAATGGATGTTTATTAATAAATAACAAGAAGCTGACCAGACAAAACATGAAATATCTCAGGTTCATCCTGTCTGCAATCAAATAAAAGTCAAAGTAAATGTAAGAAACTCTTTTTTTTTATTATTTGCATTTTTCATACTGTCCCAACTTTTTCTGATTTGGGGTTGTAACAAGATGCAATATAATCGCGATTGTTTTAGGAAGTTGACTAAACAGGGCACTTCTACATGGTGGGAGTTATATTCGTGTACAGCTGGTTCAGGGAGTCATTTGCTTTTTATTATCTTTGTTCATTTTAGTTCTTCTTTGAGGTCAAACAAAGAATTTTGCATTTCATGTCAGACTGTTAATCCCAGAAAATCCGGGCATTAACTGACAGGGTAGTGAAAGAGTTAGCACACAAGCTAGTGGGGGAAGTATCTGGTTGTTTATGCAACTGCAAGACATGCTGGGAAGCAAATGCTAGAGTGACTGCAAAGCTAATATTATAACATTATAGGGTTGCATTTCAGTTTTTTTAAGGTGAAAAAATATTTTAAGTATATCTGAATATTGAATATACACTGATCAGCCACCTCCTTGTTTCTACACTCACTGTCCATTTTATCAGCTCCACTTACCATATAGAAGCACTTTGTAGTTCTACAATTACTGACTGTAGTCCATCTGTTTCTCTACATACTTTTTTTTAGCCTTCTTTCACCCTGTTCCTCAATGGTCAGGACCACCACAGAGCAGGTATTATTTAGGTGGTGGATGATTCTCAGCACTGCAGTGACACTGACATGGTGGTGGTGTGTTAGTGTGTGTTGTGCTGGTATGAGTGGATCAGACACAGCAGCGCTGCTGGAGTTTTTAAATACAGTGTCCGCTCACTGTCCACTCTATTAGACACTCCTACCTAGTTGGTCCACCTTGTAGATGTAAAGTCAGAGATGATCGCGCATCTATTGCTGCTGTTTGAGTTGGTCATCTTCTAGACCTTCATCAGTGGTCACAGGACGCTGCCCACGGGGCACTGTTGGCTGGATATTTTTGGTTGGTAGACTATTCTCAGTCCAACAGTGACAGTGAAGTGTTTAAACACTCCAGCAGCATTGCTGTGTCTTATCCACTCATACCAGCACAACACACACTAACACACCACCACATTGTCACTGCAGTGCTGAGAATGATCCACCACCCGAATAATACCTGCTCTGTAGTGGTCCTGTGGGGGTCCTGACCATTGAAGAACAGCATGAAAGGGGCTAACAAAGCATGCAGAGAAACAGATGGACTACAGTCAGTAATTGTAGAACTACAAAGTGCTCCTATATGGTAAGTGGAGCTGATAAAATGGACAGTGAGTGTAGAAAAACTCCTTGGAAATACTCCTATAGAAACCTGAGCAAGGCTCTTAACCCTTAATTGCTAGCATTGTATTCAGTCATAACTGTAAGCCATGTTGTTGGCTAAATGCTAAATCCAATGTGGATTATTTTCTGTGATTTATTATGGGATCAGTACCATGAACCTGCCAATATTTAATGGAAATATTGGTATACAATCAAATAAATGTTTATTGTTGAGTTTCTTTTCAGAGCTGAGTCTTTTCTTAGTTTCATATAAGCATAAGAATCTTGATGTTGCCAGATCTAAGCAGAATATGCAACTATTATGGTGTCTCTGAAAGCTTCCTTTGTTTATCTTTTCAAATGCTAGACATGTTTAGGTGATTGTATATGGTTTTGATGAACACTGGATAATATATTTAGGAGGGTGTTTAGTTTGTACACACTACAAGTATTTAAAGTGCACATTATACATATGGTAGGTATGTATGCTTTACAGGAAAAACAATGACAAAAAAAGAAGAAGAAAGCATTGTGTCTGTACAAATCTAAACAGGATCTGGTTCAGAATCACCTTATTGTCACTCAGTCCTTGGCAGTATTCCACAGTACACTTAGTTCCTCAAGTGTCATTCAATGCAAAAGAATACAACATTGTTCCTGTTGGGCAGACTCTGTGTTAGCAAGACTGTGTCTTATTGAGGGGGCAGCAGAGAGGGCTCACAGCGATGGGGGTGGTGGACAACTGAGCGGAATCTTAAAGCCTTTAAGTCTTTGTTTCTCTCAGTTTATGGTCACTTATGGAGGAGATTCATATTCAAATGGACCGAGGCTATGAATTGATTGTTCACACATTCACAGTTTTAGTCTCGCCCCCACCCATCAGGCTCACTTAATAAAAGAACACCCCCTATGAGTAGAGCTAATTAAAGTGAAAGTTACCATAAAAAATGCATCTCAATCTCACAGCTAGCCATGCACGAAGCTTACTTACTTGTATTCTGAGACTTGAAAGAAATTGAATAGATAAATAATGTATTAAGAGACTTGTGTAACAATTAAAGCTTTGTCTGAAACTAGCTGTGTCACATGTGCATTCCTGCTGTGTTTCTATTAGATACTTTAGCAGTGTTTATTTACAAGACTTGTTTTTAACTGCCTTTGACTATAAATGTGAGAATTCATGCAGATTATCAGGGTTAAATATTCTAGATCTTAGATTTTTGTTATATGCTGTGTAAGGTGAAAGGTATGTCTACATCCCTTTATTATTCAGTTAAAGTATTCAGGCCACCCCATTGCTAATTGGTGTAATTAATCAGTTATATAAAATATAAATTATATGCTTTCGACTGTTTGGCAACAGCTTTTTTCCTGTTTCAGTCTCACGTTGCCCCTGTGCACAAAGCAAGGTTCATAAAGACATGGTTAGACACATTTGGTGTGGAGGTGTGGCCTGCAATAGTCATTGATTCTCTTTTGAGAAAAAGCCTTCCCTGTTATGGCTGCAAAAAGAATGGTGGGTCACTCCATATCAATGCCCATGGTTTTATTTATTTATTAGTATTTATCAGTACATCATTTGTACATCATGTTTTACACACTTTGGTAGCATTCATGACAGGACAGGTAGTTACTTCTACACAAGATTCATAAGTTCACAAGTTCAATGTCAAACACAGTCATGGACAATTTAGTATCTCCAATTCACCTCACTTGCTTGTCTTTGGACTGTGGGAGGAAACCGGAGCTCCCGGAGAAAACCCATGCAGACATGGGGAGAACATGCAAACACCACACAAAAAGGCCCTGGACAACTCCACCTGGGAATCAAACCCAGGACCTTCTTGCGGTGAGCCACTGTGCCACCCTGCCCATGGTTTTAAAATTGAATAGATTTTTTAAGCATCTTCCCCAGTTCTACTCAGACAAGAGGTTGTCAAGCTTAAGCTGAACGCCCGTGATCTTCGATCCCTCAGACGGCACTGCATCAAGAACCGCAACTCAACAATAGCTGATATAACCACATGGGTGAGGGATTACTTTGGCAAACCTTTGCCAAGCACTACAATATGGAGTTACATGCACAAATGCCACTTAAAATGTTGTTAACCATGTTCAGAAGCGGTGTTGACTTCTCTGGGCTCTGAGGCACCTAGGAAGGACCATGACACAGTGGAAATGTGTATTGTGGTCAGATGAATCACCATTCCAGGTCTTTTTTGGAAAAAAAATGGACGCTGTGTGCTCCGGACCAAAGACGAAAAGGACCATCCAGACTATTATCAGCAACACGTCCAAAAACCAGGGTCTGTCATGGTTTGGGGCTGTGTCAGTGCTCTAATGCAGAAAAGTACATTGAGGTCTTAGAGCAACATATGCTGCTTTCAAGACATCATCTTTTCCAGGGACGTCCATGCATTTTTCAACAAGACAATGCAAAACCACATGCTGCATACATTACAAAGGCATGGTTGTGGAAGAAGAGGGTACGAGTACTGGACTGACCTGCCTGCAGTCCTGACCTGTCCCCAATAGAGAACGTGTGAAGAAATACTGTTGCACATCCTAAGACGTGTTTGCAGGAAGAATGGAACAAAATAAAAGCTGAAACACTAAATCACTTGGTGTCCTCGGTGCTAAAGCGTCTTTTAAGTGTGGTGAAAAGGAATGGCAACATTACAAAGTGGTAAATGCTTTACATGAAATGTAAACATGAAATATCTTGGGTTTACACTGCAATCAAATAAAAGTCAGAGTGAATGTAAGGAACGCTGCATTTTTATTTTATCTGTGAGAAATATGCAGTTAGAACGAGGTAATGACTATGTACTCAGTGATAACCAAGTTGTTCAGTCAATTGTAACGTTTGTACATGTGTGTAAGCAAAGTGGGGGGCAACCATCCCTCTGAAGCTCTGTGATCCCTGCCATCCTAGTGACCTTTCCTTTCTCCAGGATTGCATCTTTGACAGAGATCAAATCACTTAGAATCCTTCAGATGTTTCGAGTCAGCCTGTTGATATTCATGGGTGTTCTTGAAAAAAAAACACACACACACATCCACTGACTGCATGTCGCTGGTTAATAGTGTAAGGAAAGACCCTGAAGGTCAAAGCCTTCCAGCACTCACAAATCATATCAGCATACAGAGGAGGATTTCCATCACAGCTGCTTCCTCATCTGGATAAACAGGACAGTGCGGAAACTCGAAACTACTCCTTCTCCTGGCTGGGCTTGTTCAGAAAAGAAAGTACACAGAGTGGGGTCCTATGGTGTCCAAAAACAAATTCCCTTATATAAATTAAAACAAGAGGAAAATCAATACAAGTCATCAATACATAATTCAATTCTAGTATTATTTTATTATTCTGGCCAGTTGTAGCCTAGTGGTTAAGGTACTGGACTAGTAAGCAGAAGGTTGCTGGTTCAAGCCCCACCAGGTTGCTACTTTTGTTAATGTACCTCCACATTAAAAGGGCTAGTACTGAGGTGAAAAAACTAAATAATGATGTGATTCCAAACAGGTGATGTCAACAGGTGATTGTAATCATGGTTTGGTACAAAAGCAGCATCCAGGAAAGGCTGAGTCTTTGATGAGCAAAGATGATCAGAGGATCTCCAGTTTGTCAACAAATGCGTGATTTGCATATTTCTCCCTCTACAGTGCATAATATCATTAAACCATTCAAGGAATCAGGTGGAATTTTAGTGCGTAAAGGCCAAGGGCGCAAGCTTAAGCTGAACGCCCGTGATCTTCGATCCATCAGACGGCACTGCATCAAGAACCACCACTCAACAATAGCTGATATAACCACATGGGTGAGGGATTACTTTGGTAAACCTTTGTCAAGCACTACAATACAGAGTTACATGCACAAATGCCACTTAAAACTTTACTGTGCAAAAAAGAAGCCTTATGTTACCCGTGTGCAGAAGCGGCGTCAACTTCTCTGGGCTCGGAGGCATCTAGGATGAACCATCACACAGTGGAAATGTGTATTGTGGTCAGATGAATCAGCATTCCAGGTCTTTTTTGGAAAAAATGGACGCCGTGTGCTCTTGAACAAAGACGAAAAGGACCATCCAGACTATTATCAGCAACAAGTCCAAAAGCCAGGGTCTGTCATGGTATGGGGCTGTGTCAGTGCCCTTGGCAAAGGTCATTCACACTTCTGTGAAAAGTACATTGAGATCTTAAAGCAACATATGCTGCCTGCAAGACGTCGTCTTTCAACAAGACAATGTAAAACCACATGCTGCACACATTACAAAGTCATGGCTGCGGAAGAAGAGGGTACGAGTACTAGACTGGCCTGCCTGCAGTCCTGACCTGTCTCCAGTAGAGAATGTGTGGGGAATTTTGAAACAAAAATGCGACAATAATGACCCCGTACTGTTGCACATCCTAAGACGTGTTTGCAGGAAGAATGGGACAAAATTAAAGCTGAAACACTAAATCACTTGGTATCCTCGGTGCCAAAACGTCTTTTAAGTGTGGTGAAAAGGAATGGCAACATTACAAAGTGGTAAATGCTTTACTGTCCCAACTTTTTTTGGAATGTGTTGCAGGTCTGAAATTCAGGAATGGATGTTTATTAATAAATGAAATTAAATTGAGCAGATAAAACATGAAATATCTCAGGTTCATCCTGTCTGCAGTGAAATACAAGTCAAAGTTAATTTACGTTTTCTATGCTGTCCCAAATTTTTCTGATTTGAGGTTGTAAATTATTGTAATGTAGTTCATAGGTTCATACATCTGGTTATGTTATGGGAGCTGGAACTAGTGTTAAGTGTTAAAGTAATTAAATAAAATGTTAATTGCTTAACTGAATCATTACATGTATTTCCTACTGGGTGTCTAATTAAAAGCAATGCAGAAAATGTGATGATCATAATGACTTGATAGTAATATAAATGAAATACACAAATGATCCGCTGTGTAGACTTTTATCATACTCACACAGTGAGCGAGCCCTCCAAGGGTGTGTTTCAGACTAATTAATTGCACTTATCTTGTTGTGCTTATGTGTGTGTGTGTTTGTGTGTATGTGTGTGTGAGTATGTGTGTCTGGTGGTGTATGGGAGGGAGGCTGCTCTATCTCTAGGAATCAATGTTTGCATGCTTTGTGTTGTGCCTGTCTGTGTTACAACCCCATGAGAACTATCTGATTGCACATTCCTCTCTCTATTGAGGTTTTTATACCTAGCTCTGACGCCTGATTCAAAAAGATGACTGTGCTGAGATTCAATCAGTTCATACACTCTAGACATCACGGTGATGCAGAGTTGCAAGTCAATGAGGTTAATGAAAGTTGAGAATGCTTCCTGATTTAGTGTGTCACGTTTGTTTTTCCAACACTGTTTCATTTGATTTACTGAACAATTTTGTTCTTACTTAAATAAGTTTGTAATGAACGAGATGTGTTTTATGGCGCCACAGTGGGGCAGAGGGTAACGCTGTCACCACACAGCAAGAAGTATATACAGTCATGTAAAAAAGTTAGGACACCCCATGCAAAACCTTAGTCTTTTTGAACATATTTAAACATATGAACATTTGAGCTTTATTTGAACAGTACTGACAGATGGAGCTTATATAACTAAACAAAAAAATGTTAAAAAACACAAGCTGTAAAATGTAATGAACAAAAATGACAATTTATTGTGAGGAAAAAGTTAGGACACCCCCACATTTATTACTACTTAAAATGTCAAAAATTAGAATCCGGTGCACCACATCAGCTGCAATGATTGCACCATCGTTAGAGGACATCGGAGTTTAATTAAAACCTCAGACATAAGTTTGGTTTGCTCTTGATTGTTGAAGTGAGTGGTATCACCATGGTAAGATCTAAAGAGCTCTCTGAGGCTTTCAGGTAGAAGGTTGTAGATGCATATGAGTCTGGGAAGGGATTTAAAAAGATCTCAAAACAATTAGAAATCAGAGAGTAAATCTCTCACCATCTTACAATGCGGTAATAGGAGCTATACCCCAATCATATGTGAAAGACACACATGACCATTGTAATTAATGGTCATTGTGATTTGCATATGGACCTGATCACCGGTTACATTGTTATGCAATGGTCGGTGATCGGTCGTTATGCAAATCGGCTGCATATAAGGTTGGGGTATTCACCACCAGCTCAGACTGAAGAAGTCATTCGGATTGAGTGACGAAACGTATCTCTACAACAAACTTGTGTCCAGATGAACTGATTCAACTTTGTGAATTAGAAATCAGCCATTCCACTGTCCGGAAAATAATTTACAAATGGTGAACATTTAAAACAATTGCCAACATGGCCAGGTCAGGCTGTCCTAGCAAGTTCAGCCCAAGAGCAGACTGCAGGATGTGTAAAGAAGTCTCCAATAATCCCACAATGTCATCACAGCACCTACAGGTAGCTCTTGCCAAGGTACATGCATCTACCATCAGAAAGAGACTGCACAAGTTTGATTTTCATGGGAGGTGTGTAAGGAGGAAACCCTTGCTGTAAAAAAAAAACATCAGGGCAAGGCTAAAGTTTACCAGAGAACACCTAGACAAAGACCAGGACTTCTGGAACAATGTGCTCTGGACAGATAAAGTTGAATTATTTGGGCACAGTAACAGAAGACATGTTTGGCGCAAACCAAACAACATTTGAGCACAAGAACCTTATACCAACTGTGAAGCATGGAGGTGGAAATGTCATGGTTTGGGGCTGCAGCAGGGCCTGGCAAGCTCTCCATTATAGACTCCCCTCAAACCTCACACAGCTGAAGAAATTCTGCATGGAGGAGTGGGAAAAACTTTCTCCCAGTCAATGTCAGAGACGGTAGATGGTTATAGGAAACATCTAATTGAGCTTATATTGGCCAAAGGGGGAAATACCAGCTATTAGGGCATATGACATGAAAGCAATTCTCTTAACAGTGCTCATGTGAACTATTATTCAACCCCGTTTAGTATTAATACTGTAAAGCATTAGCAGCTTTTAAATTAGTGAAAGATCTCAAACATCAGAATCATCTGGAAAGATTCTGTATTGGAAGTGTTCTTTGCCCTGTATTCTCCAGTTTAATCAATCATTGTAGAAGAAAATCCAATAAAAAAAGGTTTAGACAGAAACGGTACATTATTTCTATGTGACCAGAATATGTAACATATTTTATTTATATGAAAAAAGTGTCACATTTAAATCAAATAAAATCAAAGCAACATTTGTGTAGTCATTTTTGATGAATGACCATATGTGGGTAACGTTTTTAAAAATGTATTTTTTAAATATAATTTTATTTTCTTCTAGTGCTTTATCTTGGTCACAGCAGGTTCAGTTCACTAGGAAACACTGGGTTCAAGACAGGAATACACTGGACAGAGCACCAATCCATCATGGGGCTTCACAGACGTAGCCAATGACGTCAGCAGGAACTGAATCTCAGCAGTGGAGGGTCAGTGTAATTAGACTGCTGCACAACCTGGGTAATATTTATTTAGAAAATATGTTTAGTGTAAGATTGAGTAATTACCATTATAGACGTTTTTGCTTAGCTTCTGTTTTTTACTACTCTTTTTAAATGGTGGCAAGATTTTTGGAGCTGACTACACATGGAAAATCATACAGTACTCACATTTAATGTCAAACTCAGAGCTTAAAAGACGTATGATTGTTGTGATGGTTCAATTAGTTATAGAGACGTACTTATAATTTAATGGGACACCTGTGCCTTTAAGGGGCAACCGTTGACATCATAGTTGTGGCAACTAACTTTGACCTTTGCTAAGAAGCCATGTCACTTTTACGTTTTAGCGGCAAAAGAACGCGGGGTAAAGTCAGTAGCGTAAAAAATAATAAATAGAAGTTAAAAAATAATAAATAGAAGTTAATTCTCTTGCAATCAATACAGAATCATCATCTGTAAGTAGTAAACATTTATATTCTCAGTTGTTTGTAAATGTTTAGAGAGTATGTTACAGCGTTTCAGTTTTTACACAAAATGCTAACTCGTTAGCGCTATTTTACATTTGGTTAAATTTCATATTGCATGTGCCGCTCAGGTGGCGCAGCGGTAAAGTACGCTAGCGCACCAGAGTTGGGGTTTCGATTACATCGTATCGAATCTGCCTTCCGACTGGGCTGGGCGGCTGCATGAACAACAATTGGCTGTTGTTCAGGGTTAGAGGTAAAAAGTCGGATCATAGGTCCTCATAACTGGCGCAACTGCAGCCCCTGCTGGCTGAGGAATAATGCTGATGGGGGTGTGGCCCTCCATACACAGTGCCCGTCAGTGTATGAACTCGACTCGTGCAGGTGAAAAATGCAGTCTGTACTGACTGTACGTGCCGGAGGGGGCGTATGTCAGTTGAGAGGCGTCCTCAGTCAGCGGTGAAGGGTCGAATCGGTATAGAGGACGCATTCAGGGTAATTGCACACGACTAGAATAGGGGAGAAAATTGGGGGAAAAAGTGGGAAAAATTATTTTTTTAAATAAAAAAAAAAATAAAAAAAAAAAAAAAATTCCATATTGTACTAGATGTAACATTTAACTACAGCTATGTGCATGTACTGTATTAAGTTTTTTTTTATTGTTTTTATTGTTTATATTTTGTAGTTTTACTCCATTCTGGTGCACACAGTGTACAGTTGGGAAGCAAATAAAACTGACCTAACTGTATTTTGGAGGGAGCAAGGGCAGAACAATTGTCTTAAAATATACTGTAAAATTGTACATTAACTGCATTTCCCACAATGCATGCTGATTTTGTGATCTGCAAAGTGACTGCATCCCGCCACTAGATGATGTTGAGAAATATTTACAAGTAATCCCAAAATGTACAAGAAGAGAAAATTGAAGCAGAAGGAGGATAATTTAATGAAAGATGAGAAAGTGAATACAAGTTTGTGCTTTAAGAAGAAAAAACGGTACGTCTCTTGTGCTATGAGACCGTGGAGACCGGTATGAGATCTGTGGTAAAGGAGTACATAAATTTGACACCAAATACTAAATTTAGCCTTCAAGAAAAACAACAGAAAAAAGTCAGACTGGAATCACAATCATACGTTACAATCGGCTCTTTGAGGGCCACCATAATGCAGATGTGGCCCTCGGTGAAAATGAGTTTGACACCCCTGGTGTACACCCAAAAGCAATGCCAAATATCAGACCTCCATGCAGACATTCCATGTTATATTTTTAAGTGCACAAATGTGCTTTCAGATTTAACAGAGCTACAGTATGTCCCATGCATAGGGGAAACAACATTTAGATTACACTGACTATGCTGATTTTTTAAAATAAGATTTTTATCTGTTTCACCATATGGGATCTCTGGATATGCTTGTGTTACCTTTCCTCATCTGTTTGTGTGACCTTTTCCATTTTTCCATCAGTCGATGAGGTAGCTGATGGCATTCTGTCGACATAGAGCTTAAATTGCTTTAGGTTCTGCAGTGGTAAATGACAGAACTGTGACAGTTCTTTGCTTGCATGCCTCGCCACCACACATGGAAAGTCATCTGAGATAAGGCTAAACAGACAGACAACACGTTCAGTTAGTCAAAACACCCATAACAGATGTTATCACTGGTGGTAACATGGAATCTGCTAAGCCCCCACACAAAGACATAGAAAATAAGTAGGTATGGGGGGTCTACCGTATAGGTGTAGGCAGGTTCAGTTTTTAATGCTCCTTGTTTTTTTGAAGAAGGAAGAAAAAACAGCGCTTGCGAGATGATGTGAGACTCACGGCGATCAATGCTGTGCTTTTCTATGTTTAATGTGCTGTCTTCTCTTTAGTTTAGCACTGCTTAGTGGACAGAAAATCTATGTAGAAATCTAAAACTCAAAACAAGTGAGGACCAACTGCAGGGCCCAACCAGTAAAAAACAGCAAGGGAAATCAGGTAGATACAGGTAGACTAACCTCTATATGTGGCTTTAGGGAAGGTCGATAATGGCATATACACTGATCAACCATAACATTAAAACTGCCTCCTTGTTTCTACACTCACTGTCCATTTTATCAGCTCCAATTACCATACAGAAGCACTTTGTAGTTCTACAATTACTGACTGTAGTCCATCTATTTCTCTACATACCTTTTTAGCCTGCTTTTACCCTGTTCTTCAATGGTCAGGACCCCAACAGAGCAGGTATTATTTGGGTGATTATTTATCCCCATGAATCTTCAGCCTGCTTGTCAAAAACAAAAAAATAAGGTTGCCACTGCATCTACAGTATGTTGAGACATGACATAGAATAAGGTGCTAATTAACAAATAAATCTGCGCATGGCAAATAAACTAGCCACTAGTCATTGGCTCTGTGGCATTTTCTATTCTAGGCCACCAGCAGGGGTGTCTCCAGCCCAGCTTTAGGATTATACAGACATTCATTACAAAAGCCGGTATGTTTCAGCACACCAGGATGCCTTTTGGACTCAGCTCATTATTATGTGCTGTCCAAAAGATGATGTAATTTGTACTGGCCAGAAACCCAGGGCATGGGCCTATGTGAACTATTGTCAAGGACAACATTTTCACAGTGTCTTCATAGATCCAGCAAAAGACCAGTTGCATTTGAGTTGCACAGTTGCCTTTAGACAAACTAATTAGAAATATTTGATGGAGGTGGAATAAAACGTTGGCCTATATTAAGGCATGTAATATATACCAGTTTAATATATACCAGTTTAATATACCAGTTTTCTGTCTAGAATGGGAGAAAATTGCTGCATCATTTGTTTAAGCATATAAGAAAGTGGCTAACATACTGTCCCATGTATCATTCCACTTCATGAGGCTTAGTGATAATTGGGTCAGACTGACCTCCACTTGGCAAACAACCTGTCACTCATTTTTTTCCAGTAGCTACAGTTAGTGTCAGACCACATTTTAGCTACACGACTCTAAATTAGCCTGTCCATAGTCACCAGGCCTCTAAAATGAAACAGTAGGAACATTCCAACAGTGACACGTCACTGACTATTCATCAGTTTGAAAAGATTTACTATCCATTGCAGAACTTTGTGTGCTCCAGCTGCCGGCAGTGAACACTGGCTGACTTTGGTCTGAACTCAAGACACATCTGGGTTATAGTGAGAAGAGGAGAAAGAGTTAGAGGAAAGAAGAGGAGAGAGGAAGGACGGATGAATAAACAGAAAAGCTTAGAGAAAGAAAGGCTGACATCTAAAGTGGGCGCAGTTGCTGCTTGGCCCAGACTGAATGCTTTCCTCATTCTACGTGAGGGGCAAACAAATGGATGACTGGCTGGCAGCGGCAAGCATTAGCTTCATTAAAAATCTTTTGCACAAGCGACTGCTTTTGGAGATCTATCAAATATGAATGGGGAGGCCTGTGACAGCATGGCGAAGTGGGAATTTTTTATTCATATTTCTGAAATACATAAAAATGATGATTCAAACCTTGATCATAATGTTAGCAGATGTTTTTATACCCAAATGTGATTCCTTACTAGATGAGAGACTTATATATATATATATATATATATATATACAGTGTATCACAAAAGTGAGTACACCCCTCACATTTCTGCAGATATTTAAGTATATCTTTTCATGGGACAACACTGACAAAATGACACTTTGACACAATGAAAAGTAGTCTGTGTGCAGCTTATATAACAGTGTAAATTTATTCTTCCCTCAAAATAACTCAATATACAGCCATTAATGTCTAAACCACCGGCAACAAAAGTGAGTACACCCCTTAGTGAAAGTTCTTGAAGTGTCAATATTTTGTGTGGCCACCATTATTTCCCAGAACTGCCTTAACTCTCCTGGGCATGGAGTTTACCAGAGCTTCACAGGTTGCCACTGGAATGCTTTTCCACTCCTCCATGACGACATCACGGAGCTGGCGGATATTCGAGACTTTGCGCTCCTCCACCTTCCGCTTGAGGATGCCCCAAAGATGTTCTATTGGGTTTAGGTCTGGAGACATGCTTGGCCAGTCCATCACCTTTACCCTCAGCCTCTTCAATAAAGCAGTGGTCGTCTTAGAGGTGTGTTTGGGGTCATTATCATGCTGTAACGCTGCCCTGCAACTCAGTTTCCGGAGGGAGGGGATCATGCTCTGCTTCAGTATTTCACAGTACATATTGGAGTTCATGTGTCCCTCAATGAAATGTAACTCCCCAACACCTGCTGCACTCATGCAGCCCCAGACCATGGCATTCCCACCACCATGCTTGACTGTAGGCATGACACACTTATCTTTGTACTCCTCACCTGATTGCCGCCACACATGCTTGAGACCATCTGAACCAAACAAATTAATCTTGGTCTCATCAGACCATAGGACATGGTTCCAGTAATCCATGTCCTTTGTTGACATGTCTTCAGCAAACTGTTTGCGGGCTTTCTTGTGTAGAGACTTCAGAAGAGGCTTCCTTCTGGGGTGACAGCCATGCAGACCAATTTGATGTAGTGTGCGGCGTATGGTCTGAGCACTGACAGGCTGACCCCCCACCTTTTCAATCTCTGCAGCAATGCTGACAGCACTCCTGCGCCTATCTTTCAAAGACAGCAGTTGGATGTGACGCTGAGCACGTGCACTCAGCTTCTTTGGACGACCAACGCGAGGTCTGTTCTGAGTGGACCCTGCTCTTTTAAAACGCTGGATGATCTTGGCCACTGTGCTGCAGCTCAGTTTCAGGGTGTTGGCAATCTTCTTGTAGCCATGGCCATCTTCATGTAGCGCAACAATTCGTCTTTTAAGATCCTCAGAGAGTTCTTTGCCATGAGGTGCCATGTTGGAACTTTCAGTGACCAGTATGAGAGAGTGTGAGAGCTGTACTACTAAATTGAACACACCTGCTCCCTATGCACACCTGAGACCTAGTAACACTAACAAATCACATGACATTTTGGAGGGAAAATGACAAGCAGTGCTCAATTTGGACATTTAGGGGTGTAGTCTCTTAGGGGTGTACTCACTTTTGTTGCCGGTGGTTTAGACATTAATGGCTGTATATTGAGTTATTTTGAGGGAAGAATAAATTTATGCTGTTATATAAGCTGCACACAGACTACTTTTCATTGTGTCAAAGTGTCATTTTGTCAGTGTTGTCCCATGAAAAGATATACTTAAATATCTGCAGAAATGTGAGGGGTGTACTCACTTTTGTGATACACTGTATATATTAGGGCTGTCGAAGTTAACGCGATAATAACGCATTAACGCGACCTCAATTAAACGCGATTAAAAAAATTAGTGCCATTAACGCAAATTCTAGTTCATGTTGACACTTGACTGGTAGAACAAACGTTTTAATGTCGGACTTGCCACCGTTTTTCATTTGCGGTTTGTTAACATAATGTAACCGAGCGTGGTAGTGATGCACTTGCATAATAAAGAAATAAATACACGCTATATTCACAAGTTGTCGGGAGCAGAACACTTTATTACACTTAATTAACTTCTTCTTCTGTACCGAATACCGGAAAGCTGAGTCGAGCACGTTAGTTCATGAACTATGGAAGCCCCAAAGGGTCAAAACACACTCACTTCGTGTAGAAACGTCCATCAAACCATCGTCACGATACAACCACAGACAAGTCTGTTACAATAACTACGCCTTATCCCACCTAAAGCACCGCTGATCTACAATGTTTGCTGATGGAGAAATTCTAACCTACAATCTGACATTTACTGCCTAGTATGAGAGTGAATAAAACTCCCTTACAGTTTTCTCTTGTCCCAGCAGTTTTTAACATAAGTACATTTAGCATAAAATGTGTTCACCATTTTAATTGTAACATTTCACTTAAAAATCCTTGTTTTCTATAACATTTACACAGATTTTTTTTAATGCGATTAATCGCGATTAACTATATGAAATTCTGAGATTAATCGCGATTAAAAATTTTAATCGTTTGACAGTCCTAATATATATATATATATATATATATATATATATATACACACAGTATACACCGATCAGCCATAACATTAAAACCACCTCCTTGTTTCTACACACATTGTCCATGTTATCAGCTTTGTTAGCTCCCTTTTATGCTGTTCTTCAATGGTCAGGACTCTCCCAGGACCACTACAGAGTAGGTATTATTTGGGTGGTGGATCATTCTCAGCACTGCAGTGACACTGACATGGTGGTGGTGTGTTAGTGTGTGTTGTGCTGGTATGAGTAGATAAGACACAGCAATGCTGATGGAGTTTTTAAATACCTCACTGTCACTGCTGGACTGAGAATAGTCCACCAACCAAAAATACATCCAGCCAACAGCGCCCCGTGGGCAGTGTCCTTTGACTACTGATGAAGGTCTAGAAGATGACCAACTCAAACAGCAGCAATCGTCTCTGACTTTACATCTACAAGGTGGACCAACTAGGTAGGAGTGTCTAATAGAGTGAACAGTGAGTGGACACGGTATTTAAAAACTCCAGCAGCGCTGCTGTGTCTGATCCACTCATACCAGCACAACACACACTAACACACCACCACCAGTAAGTCAGTGTCACAGAATGATCCACCACCTAAATAATACCTGCTGTGTGCTGCAGGGTGAAAGCAGGCTAAAACAGTATGCAGAGAAACAAATGGACTACAGTCAGTAATTGTAGAACTACTATATAGAAGTGCTTCTATATGGTAAGTGGAGCTGATAAAATTGACAGTGTGTGTAGAAACAAGGAATGGTTTTAATGTTATGGCTGATCAGTGTATGTTGTTTCTTGTGGCAGTGCTTAGGTCAACCTTGGTCAGATTACAGTAAGTTTAATTTATGCCTATACAGTGGTACCTTGAAACTTGACGTCAGTTGGTTCTGGGACTCGTGTCGTGTTTTAAAGGTATTGAGTTTCAAGGTATTTTTTCCCATAAGAATGTATGGGAAACCTGTTAATGCGTTCCATGGTCCCGTGGAACTGCATATATTTTAGGCTAATGTAAAATAATGGGGTTGTTTTTGACACTTATGCACTGAAAATAACACAAATATAATATAAAAACACTGAAATACAATTGAAAACATACAAAAAAAATACAATAAAATGAAAGGAATATGGTATTCCAAGATTAAGCGTCTTCACGAATAAGAAGCGTAAGAAAGGGCGCTCAGGTGGTGCAGCGGTAAAACATGCTAGCATACCATACTCGTCGGTTCAAAACTCAGCTCTGCCATCCGGCTGGGCTGGGAACCTACATGAACAACGATTGGCTGTTGTTCATACAGGATAGAAAGCCGAATAGGGATATCATAACTGATGCAATTATGACCTGTGCTGGCAGATTGATGGCGCCTTCACAAGAGTCAAGGAATAATGAGTTGATCAAGATGTGGCTCTCTGTACACAAAGCTGATCCGCATATGAACTCGCCTCGTGCAGGTGAAAAGGTGCAGTCGGCTACTGCACACATGTTGGAGTGGCTCTCCTCAATCAGGGCAGGATCGGCTTCAGTGGAGAAGAAGCATAATGCATAATAATTGGGTAATTGGACGCACTACAAGTTGGGAGCAAAAGGGGAAAAAATCCGTAAGGAAACAATAAAATTTTTATTTTTATATGTTTTTTTTAACTGTTTTTCAATTGTATTGCAGTGTTATTATATAGACTTATTGTACTAAAACTGTTCCTGTGTGGTTCTTTTAGTACATTAATCCACGTTGAGCTTTATTTGTTTACAATAAGTGTTTTAAACTCGGAAAAGGTGATTCTCACAATTTCTCAGAACCCCCAGCTATAATGCAGATTCGTCTCATATGCATACTTTGATGATGTATTACCGCACCGCTCAAGCAGAGCTCTGAACCAAGCGGCTGTTCATTGTTAATCTGAAATTAAATAAAAAACATTTTTTGAAAGGCTGATTATGTCGAATTTAGGGGAAACGTTTCTCTGAAAAGTGGTATACTCAGAACCATCCAAGAGTTTCCAAGTCATATTCTGCATAGGAGCACAAAATATTGTTTTGGAAAGTGTAAATCTACCGTATTATTCTATGTCATTTAGCAAATTTTAGGTTGTGATCATTTTTATTTTTATAGCCACTAAACACTAAATTAGAAGTGGTCCTGGTCTTGTTATTGTAATTATTACTTTTAGTCCTTGGTCTTGTAATGATCCTGATCAATATAAATCTAGCTCTTAAATTTTGTTCCTGTCTTGGACTCAACAATAAAACATTTTTTCAGTCAAGTTTAAGGGTACAGATTTCTCCACGAAGGGTGTTGAGTTTCAAAGATTTCAAGTTTAGAGAGAGTTACAAGTTACCACTGTATCCCCTCTGCTTCTGTTTTAAAGGAGCCAAAAGTGGTGGCCATGTTCCTCTGCTCCCAGTCCATTTAGCTGTCAGAGCTTATTAAAACAGAGCTTCATCACTAAATTCTGAGCTGGCGCACCCCAAGCTAACCAAATCAATTCAATCTCTCTGAAAGGTAAAATGTAATTACCTTTTCTGTTTGATTGTTTTTGCTGCTCATTTAAATGACAATGATCTATGTACACGGCAGCGCTGACAGCAGGTAAACATGTTTCCCCAGGGCTGGCTAATAGGCCCTTCAATCAGAAGCTGTTCAGTGCTCTTTGAGAAATTGCTGCAAATGAATACAGACACACATGCACAAAACTATACACACAAAATGACTGTGTGAAAGTGTACAGCCCTTGCCCTTTTTCTACTGTCTGGGCAGAATTGCATTGAAGAAAGCCCTATTTGAGTCATTTTGAGTCATCTTCGATCTGATGTGACCTGCATTTGAAATAAATGTGCAATATATGTCTGATCTGTTGCTTAAAGCTGGTTCAATTCTCTGACTGAATGCATCATGCTTTTCTCCAGAGACAGGTAAAATGCTTTAAGTTATTGTATATTATTGCCTCCAACTGCTTACATCACTCATGAGGCAAAAAATTAATATTCTGCATTCACAGTGGAGTGAAACGAGCATCCAAACACTTGTTTTTGTTATTTAATAGCTGTTGAGTTCCTATATGTACTTGTTTCTGCAGGTTGGTGTCATTGCAGTGCTGAGAATATTTCACCACCCAAATAACATCTGGCTAATCTGCTTCTATTTCAGTTAATGGATGGGGAAGAGAAGGCTAACAGTGTACAGAGTAACAGATGTCCTACAGTCAGTAACTGCATACCTAAAAGGTACATCTATATGGTATTACAAGCTCAAAGTATGCATCTAAATAGATTTATGCAAACATGAATAGGGTCAAATGCATATGTAAAACTGTATGTAAAACAGTGTTCTTTTGGAAAGGTCAAATATAAAACCCAGACTGTCATCGTATGCTGAGAAAACATGTGTCTGAGAGCACTGACATAGCTAATGGCGTCTGTGTAGATGCCTGACCAGCTGATAGCACCAAAAAACGGATTTTGTAGTTGGCTAGTGTATTTTAATGCTGTGCTACCTGAGCAAACTGTGTTTTAAAAACAGGCAGTTGTAGCTTAGTGGTTAAGGTACTAGACTTGTAATCAGCAGGTTGCCAGTTCAAGCCCCACCACTGCCAGGTTGCCACTGTTTGGCCCTCAATTGCATAACATTAAAACCACCTCCTTGTTTCTACACACACTGTCCATTTTATCAGCTCAACTTACCATATAGAAGCACTTTGCAAAACTTTTCTACAATTACCGACTGTAGTCCATCTGTTTCTCTGCATGCTTTGTTAGCCCCCTTTCATGCTGTTCTTCAATGGCCAGGACCACTACAGAGCAGGTATTATTTAAGTGGTGGATCATTCTCAGCACTGCAGTGACACTGACATGGTGGTGGTGTGTTAGTGTGTGTATACCTGCTCTATGGTGGTCCTGTGGGGGTCCTGACCATTAAAGAACAGAGTACTACAGTCAGCAATTGTAAAACTACAAAGTGGAGCTGATTAAATGGACAGTAAGTGTAGAAACAAGGAGGTGGTTTTAATGTTATGGCTAATCAGTGTATACTGTACACAGTACTGTAAGTTGCTTTGGATAAAAGTGTCCTCTAAATAATAAAAGAACAATAATCATAATTTAATTCAAAGACCATAGTGAAGATCAGGCAAAGAACAGGCATATTTTACCAGGGTCTTTATTGTCACCAAGTAAAATGTAGGGTTTTTTCCATAGCCATTGTTGCCAAGCGCTGTTAAGTAAGTTGCATTAAAGCACAGAACCAGCCCGGCTAATTAGCTTAGCTTCAGTTTAGTCAGCATCTTCTAATAATAATTGTATAATGTGTAATTAGCTGTAATTAGTTAATGATTAAGGATTTTAAATGATACCATTAATGTGACACTACCCTCTTCTGATTTATTCTTTGCTGGGATTGCCTATAGGTATCTTCTTTTCAGCTGGAGAACTGACTTTCTTTTCATGATAATTAATTTAATCCAAAATCTGAATTAGTCATTTAAAGAAGTTCATGTATGTGAATTAATAGGCACTTTAAAATCAATCTGTAAAATCGTTTCAAGAGGTGGTTTAATAAGCATTTTATTAAGATTTAAGTGTGCATCTATTTAGGTACAAATATTCTTATTATTGTTATTATTATTTACCATTTGAAAAGCAAAACCACATCACATATGGTTAAATAACATTTTAATGAAAGCATAATGGCAAAAATCCGTGCTGGGTGGCATGGTGGGTATACTGTTGCCTCACAGCAAAAAGGTCCTGGGTTTGGTCCCCAGGTGGGGCGGTCTGGGTTCTTCCTGTGTGGAGTTTGCATGTTCTCCCCGTGTCTGTGTGGGTTTCCTCCGGGAGTTCCGGTTTCCTCCCACACTCCAAAGACATGCAGTCAGGTTAATTGGAGATACAAAATTGTCCATGACTGTGTTTGACATGTTTGTGAGCTGATGAATCTTGTGTAATGAGTAACTACCGTTTCTGTCATGAATGTAACCAAAGTGTAAAACATGACGTTAAAATCCTAATAAATAAATAAACAAATAAATAACTATGTAGGGCTCTGGTTATGCCAGCCCACCACAGCTGAGATCAAGGTTTGAATATCAGCTGTGCTTTTGATCAGCTGGGCATCTATACAGACGTGACTGTCAGAGGGGGAATTGGTGCCATGTCCAGGTAATTCCTGCATTGCAACCAGTGTTTCCTGATAGATTCCTGATAGAAGAGCCTTCCTCAAGGTCCCAACAGTGGCTGCATGGAAGAGCCGGGATTTAAATCCATTACATTTTGATTAATGGCCCAAAGCTCTACCCACTTGGCTAACACTGTCCCAATTGTCACTGCTGTTCCAACATTATGCTGTGCTAACAATTGCTATGAATCTTTTATACATTGTATACTAGCTAACCAGAAATACATTTAACAGAGACACAGAGGTATGAATGAATATGGTTACATTTTTATAAAGACACAAATCAGACACAAAATGCCTAAATCGAGCTTGTGGAAACAGGGTGAATGGTATGAGGATTTCACTTGGCTTTAATGTTTGTGCAAACCAATAGGTTAAATAAAACCCATAGCATCAGTTTTTATTTCTATCTGAGCTTTAGAAATTCAGCAAGCTTTTTTTCCTCTGGCAGGTAAAAGGGGTTGAGGTTGGGTTTTCTCAAAGCCCCTGAAATCCAGGGGATTCACAGCAATCAGCCGTAACTCTGCGAGAATAATATCAAACGTCAACGTGCCTCATGTGCAATCCTCCTCTCTTCGCCTTTCTTTTTCTCAAAGAGGGATGACCTTGTCTGTAAGGTATAAACTGACTGACTCTGTCACCTCAACTGAAAATGTAAAAATATTAGCCACGTGTTTGTGCAACTTACATGAAACCACATTTTTTTAGTACGTTTATTGTGGGTTTTTTAAAAAACATCAAACATGAGGTCACAAATATACATACAGCAGCGTAGTAATTTGATCGTGTAAATATCTAGAGTGTAATTAAATTTTGTGGCAGGGCCTTATAACTGTTTGTTCTATCATTATATAGTGGGGGTTTTTTTTTTTGCATTTTTTTTTTTTTTTTTACATTTTTTTGCATTTTTTTTTTTACCCCTGATCAACGTATTATTTCTCTACGCTGTGCAGGCACCATCAACCAGCCAGCAGAAGTTGTAATTGCATCAGTTATGAGGTCCCTATCCGGCTATCCTGTATGAACAACAAGCCGCCCAGCCCAGCCAATTGACAGAGCTGAGTTTCGACCCGACAAGTTCGAAATGTCTGCTCTGCTGTGCTAGCGTGTTTTACCGATGCGCCACCTATGTAGCAAGTGGTACACTCAGAACCAAGTTTCTAAGTCATATTTTGCATAGGAGCACTAAATATTGTTTTAGTGTAAAACTATTATTCTATTTCATTAAGCAAACATTAATTTATGTTGTCTTGTAAAATAAAAAAATTTTATTGTTACTTTTAATTCTTGGTCTTGTAATGAAATCAATCAATATAAGTGTAGCTCTTAAGTTTTGTTCCTGTCTTAAAAAAAATGTTAGCCCTTTCTTGATCTGGAATACAGTGGTACCTTGAAACTCAACGTCAATTGATTCTGGAAGTGGCATTGTGTTTAAAAGGAGTTTCAAGGTATTTTCTCCCATAAGGACAGCTATAACACAATTTCAAAAGTGAAACAGGAGAAAAATCCAGCTAACACAGATATACTGTATGTGGACGCTTTTAGAGTGAATGTGATGGTTATTCCACACAAATGCAGATTCGTCTCATATGCGCACTTTGATGACAAGTTACTGCACCACTCAAGCCAAATGCTGAACAAAGTGGCTGTTCTTTGTTCATTTGCAATTAAATAAATTTCAAATTAACAATTTTAAACACTTTGAGTTTAAGGTAAACATCGAGTTTAAAGGTACAAATTTCTTGACAAAAAGTGTCAAGTTTCAAAGATTTTGAGTTTAGGGGGCATCAAGTTACAAGGTACCACTGTATTACAAGCCTTGGTTTTGTCCTGATCTGAACCATTAAAACCCTTGGTATTAACAATGAGAAACCTTGGGTTTGTTAGAATCTTAATACGTCTTGGATTTGTCATGGCTTTTTTACCCATGAAAGACTTGTTTTTGTCCTGATTTGTGTTTCTTGGTCTGACTGTGGTGTTGATTATTTGAAAAGTTTTGGTCTATTCATGGTATTGACTGAGATGGTCTACGCTGGTGACTAGAGTACTTCCTAAAGAATAACCCTATATTATACATTTATATAGTTACACATACTTCCTATATAATATCTTACACGGCAACATGTCAGTCTATTGATTACAGTATCAATTAAACAGTAATGGATTGATATAGCATCAGTGCATAAGTGACATATTCTGTTAGAGACATAAAGTACTATCAAGAGAAGAGCGATTGAAGAAATCTGACTTTGCTGTTAAGTGATCTAATGAGACTCAAGGTGTCTCCTGTCCCAAGAGGCATGGAAGAAGGCTATCAGTAATTACCATCTCATATTATGCACAGCCTCCTTTACTGCTCCTTAGGGAGAGGAGCTTAAGTAGTGCTCTGAAGTTGGTGAAGTCTGTACAGTGAGAGCAGAGGTGCCGTCATTATCCCTGAAGTGTTCTATTTGTAATGCTGGCTAATGATTTTTTTACACAAGCTAATCGACCAGTCTGGGATCTTAAACCTGCTAGACCTCAGAAAATTAGGGTTTGATTATTTCATTAAGTCATGTGTGCAAAAGCATTAGTTGTCTAATATACAGATGTGGGAAAAAAGTCAAGTCAAATGTATTTGTAAAGCACTTTTTACAATAGACATTGTCTCAAAGCAACTTTACAGGACCAACAGACTAAAAACCCATGCTGAACAAGCCGAGGGCAACAGGGCTAAGGAAGAACTCCCTTAAAATGACAGGAACCTTGAGAGGAACCAGACTTAGCAGGGACCCATCCTCCTTGGGTGGCCTGGAGAATATTTTGAATGAATAGGATTTACACAAATCATACATATACAAAATTAAATGTAACTAAAATTATAACTAATTATGATGATAAATGATAAATAATGTAAACAACTGGAGTTCTTTATTATTCAGTCCAGTCTGTGATAAAGTCCGTAGTGAGTTTTTGACATGTTTGGTGCTAACACGACAGGTACCGTCACATCTAGCAGGAGCAGCATTGTTGGCACGGCAATCTTGTCTTGCAGGCTTCAACCTTGGGTAGGTAAACAGGTTTCCATCAGAACCACATCGGGGTAAAACAACAGAAAATGTAGTTAAAATGTGAAATTGTTAGGAGTAAAATATCAGTTTTGCAGAGAGTAGTATGACACCCTGGCACCCCTAATTATTACAGCATAACTAAAAGGGAGAGAGAGCAGGTAACAGTCATGAAGGCTTTCTAGGACATCAGCGCTCACCTCCCCCACCGTCATCAAACCTGAGTGATCGGACAAGAGAGGCAGAACAACAGCAACCCAACATCCTTGATCACCACAAGTTTCTATGACCTAGAACCCTCAGTGCCTTACAAGTTACTTACAAGGCGCTACAAGTTGCCAGAACAGTTTTGATGCATATTGTTTACTACAAGTCACATTACTACAGGTCACAAGTCCAGGAATCTGTGCTAGAAACAACATCCCCATCCACAGCTGTTTTGAAGATGGTTGTGGATGGATGCACTGTCTAACAAATCAGTGTAAATCCATGGCTCTTCGACTCTACCCTTACAGCTCATCCATAGCCACTGAACCCACTCTCTGTAAGCATTTAGGCCTGCACTGTTCTCTTGGTGTACACCACACATGCCATTAAATTAAACCCTTCTATGTGTGCCCATTTACAACTTTCTTTTAAAGGATTATTACTATTTCTACTACCAAGAATTATGTGTATTAGAGTCTGTTTAGTTTTGCTTAAACACCTGGAAACATCTGCACTTCTGCCATGTTTCCATACTCATTTATAAGTTGTCACTTGTCTAGATTTTTTTAGAATAATATTCCATGATTGTTTTGAAATGAAAGCATTTATGTATGTATAATAAAATAATTTTTATTTTTATTTTATTATATAAGACTATGTGATTAAATCACATGTAGGAATAACAGCACTTTAGTACCACTCCTCTGATGCCCCTGGTTGACTTATATAATGCCAGCACTTAAAATACCTGCATGGCTTTGCATCTGATAAAGAAATGGACACCCATGAAACGTGTGCATTATCCCAGAAGTCCTTTCCCATGGCCCTCGTAATCAATCACAATGAAAAGCTGCACCCCCATACCCCAACATCCTTCCAGTCGCCCCTCCACTATCCCCACTAAACAGTTTTTTTTATCCTGAGAGTGAGCACTGGTAGACAAACCCAAGGAGAAACAAAAGAAATGGCCCAATTATCCCTGGCAAGGACAGCACCTCTTCTTTTTTCTTCCCAAACACTCCTAATGTGATTGTGTCCGTCACTCGTCTTCCACTGCCAACTGCAGCCACTTCAGATCAACCTGGAACCTTTGCTCAGGCGCTGACAGTCAGTTCTACCAGGCTCATACACACAATGGTAATGAGGGTCAAATGCAGGGTTGTTAAAGGCATGCAGCTTAATGGCTGATCATATGGCCAAAGCATGTAGACACCTGACCATGAGCTTGTTGGACATCCTATCATAAAAACATTCGTAATGTCTGGTACTTCAGTGGACAAGAAGGCCTGGCCTGCAATCAGCATTCCCATTTATCCCAGAGGTGTTAAATTGGGGTGGGTTCAGAAATGTATAGACCTCACTTTATACACAAAGGCAAGGTCAGGTTTGAAGCATACAGTATAAAAACATTTTTAAACTTGATTTTACACAGCTCTTTCCCATAGATGTGACAAACATCTAAACTCAGTAATTAGGGTGATGTGATAATACTTTGGACTATTTAGTATTCATTTGGAAAGGGCTGTAAAGCTATTTTTAAGACTGCTCTAAGACTCCACTATACCACAGTGAGAGCTATTATCTCTAAAGGACACCTGGTACTTGAGTGAATCTACCAAGGAATAAACAGACATTTTAACTTTTTAAAATGTAAAGGTAGCACATTGTACACGGACTTATAATAAATTATGACACCTTGTAGATGTAAAGTCAGAGACGATCGCTCATCTATTGCTGCTCTTTGAGTTGCTCATCTTCTAGACCATCATCAGTGGTCACAGGATGCTGCCCATGGGGCGCTGTTGGCTGGATATTTTTGAGGTTGGTCAGTCCAGCAGTGACAGTGAGGTGTTTAAAAACTCCATCAGCGCTGCTGTGTCTGATCCACTCATATCAGCACAACACACACTAACACACAACCACCTTGTCAGTGTCACTGCAGTGCTGAGAATGATCCACCACCTAAATAATACCTGCTCTGTAGTGTGGAGCTGATTAAAGGACAGTGAGTGTAGAAACAAGGAGGTGGTTTTAATGTTATGCCTCATTGGTGTAAGTAATTTCAATAACAGTAATAATGGTTTCTGAATACAGAAAGTGTTGCCAATCAAGTTGCACAACATTTTATTGTCTTATAATTACAAATGAGATGGAAATATCTGGAGAACACTTAGAAACACAGCTGTTTTGACAGTGTGATAAGCAAGTATTTAATAAGCATAAGAAATTGTGTATTTCCTCTGCCAATTGTTTTAAACACACCCTCAGGAGCTTACTGTGCCCATACCTTACACTGCAACCATCTTTACAGCTCACAGCTCACTATTACCCCTTGCACCTTAATGTCTTTTAAAAAACAATTGAAGTTTATTCCGACCATCCTTACAGCTGTAGCATTTGATTATCACATCACTTTTTCTGATAGAAAAGAATCATTTCAATAAATAGACAACAGCTCATGATCGACAGTCGCTCTTGTTGTATTCCATCCATTAATACAAATGAAAATAGTTTTAAAAAACACAGATTGAATGGGAATGCTGTGAAGAAACAGTACTGGGCCTCAGGCGCATCAGCAGGGAGTCCTAATAAGAAATATTGATTCCCCTGTTTTCTTTAAATGGGCCTGAAGCACCAGCAGTGAAAAACATAGCATAACATTTAAAGGTTTGTGTAACGATCAGAACTACACATGCTGCCTTTCGGGGGGATTAGGTGGGAGATTGAGAAGTGGGATTTCTCACAATCAAGACAGAGAGAGAGCGAGAGCAAGAGCGAGAGCAAGAGCGAGAGATGAGAAACTCATTGTCTTCACAGTGGAAGAGATGTCCTGAATAAACGGGTGGAAAAGGATTTAATAGAAGACTGCATTATTAAACATATTTCTTAGATGCACGTATTGATTTTTATTCCGATGCTTTGGAATAAGTATTCAGTCCCTGAACTGATTTATATTCCATTGTCTTAGATTGCACATTTTAGCTACAACATAGTTAGGTTTATAGAAACAGTGGGTGTAAAACAGTGTGCACTGTGTGTAAAAAAAGGTTTAGTTGAAAATAATATTAATACTCCTTGTACTAGTTACTAGTTAGACTAACTTTTTATTGCTATACAGATATAAACACAGTGTTGTGGGACAAGTGTCATGAATCTAGAATGCAGCAAAGCACTCTTGGCTCATTATTACTGCCATTTATATTCTTTGTACTGTGAAAGATTATAGTTTTCTCCTTTTATCAGATTATATATATATATATATATATATTTACATTTTTTTAATTTGGATATAATGGCTTCAGTTGAGTCCTAAAGAATTTGAAATGGCTTTCATGTTAATACATATTGATATACATTTGATATATTTCAGTGATAGTGTTCCTATAAATGCTTTAAGTTGAATGCTTGACTTTAATATAGGTTTTGGACAACATAAATAAATGTCCCTTTTTACACAACTGTAGCCAGTCTCTTTGTGAGGTCTACCAGAATGGTTGAGATTGTCCACATAACAGATTATAAAATAGGGAAATCCAATTAGAGGTCATTCATGTCTGTTAATATGAACCTATTAAAAGATAAAACATGAATTTGCAAAATACTGCTTGGAAGACTCCCAAAAATTTCAGCTTTTCAGTTAATATTTCAAACATGATGTGTGTTTGTGTGTTTACAAGGCCAACCAGCCAGGAAATGCCATATCCACAGTAAAGTATAGTGGTGGTAGCATCATGACATGGAAAGAGTTTTAAAAATATGCCCCCCCCCCCCTTAGCAGAAAGACTGAAAGCAAATATATTTAGTAATAAATTCATTTAAAAAATACAATGCAAAAGCATAATACAGTATAATAAATTACACTGTATAAAATTGAATTCTACTCCTTATCTTGTAACATTTACTGTGAAACTTCAATGATGTTCAGTGCTGCACTGCATGACTTTCCAGGCAGGAATACGCTGGACAGGCACTAATTCATCGCGCGGCTTTAGACATCCCCCAATGAATATGTTTGTAGACACCCCATGGGCTGATAGCACCAATAAGATTCGAACCCAGATCTCAGTGGCAGCAGGCTAGTAACATACAGCCTCAGTCGATCCACCTGAAGAAAATGACAGTTAGCAGAAGGTAAAGGGTGAAAAAAAGCTCTGTCGCTCACATAGTAGAGGAAGATAGAGGAGGAAGTAATAGCCCTGACAAGAAAAAGCCATCCTGTTCCGCTGTTGTGTGAAACATTGTTCAGGCCACTGACCTTGCAATGCTATTTAACCTACCCAATAATTTTACTGAGAGCTCAAGGGCTCCACAAAATATGCCATTGTTAGATGCTGGAACAATGTCCACACCACCCACTAAATCTAAAGTGTGTCAGTCATGTGCTTCCAACAGTGGTTAATCACATTCTATCACCCTCACATTCTATCTCAAAAACATTGTCACCCAGTAAAAATGCTCGATCAGCCAATGCTTGCTTGAAATTGTCCCTTTCCAGAATATAAGGTGGGTGGCTAAGCTTGGGAGGTACAGCTGACGATGTGAATATTTAGGCCAGAGCACATAGTTCTCCCAAACGCAATACAAAGAAGCCCAGTTAGTTCAAGCTGGCATTCCCAGACAATGAATAGACCCACAACAGAAACAACAGGGGGGCTTATAGAAGAGCTACGAATATAACAAGACCAAATAACCAGAGAAGAAATATGTTTGTCGTGTGAGTTGGGCCAGGCATTTTTTACAGGGTGCAAATGAGGGGAGTTTTTGTTTTGTTGCAAAAACTGGCCCCTAAGTCAGCATTTGTGTCGCCTCGCTCTGTCTGCTTTACACATACTCACTCAGAGTTGGTACATTTGCTCCTTTGTGTAGGGGTTGTGAGAAAGGCTGGCTTGTTGAGGCTGAGACTAAGGTAGGGGCAGAGGGAGGACTGGAGGCATAAGCGAGTGATTGTGTTTGCATGGGAGGATGTCGCTGCCCAGCCGTTCCAGTGGAGAGCTGGTACTGAATCTGTGGATGCCAACAGCGAGGACATTATATTATGCGCTATATGGAGAAAAGTATTAGGACACCCTTTATAATTTCATATGTTTCAGCCACAACAATTGCTACCAAGGTGAAATAAATATAATGGAAATTATATAAAGGAAATTTGCCACTACAGTTTATGGAAGGTTCTTTCCTTTTCCAGGTGAAAAAAAACATGAAGGAGCTTGGTTTACAAGTGAGAAGCATTCTCAGAAGAGTGGCTGTTCATATAGCTGAACAAATCACTCTATTTTAACACTATTTGTTTTTGAAATGTGATGTCCAACAAGTTAATGATCAGGTGTCCAAATACTTTTGGGCATATACTGCACATGCCTACATATCTTGGGATTTGGGGGATCAACTTGGTATTTAGGGATTTTGCCAAGTAATCTTGGGATTTTTAATTTGCACTCAAGCAATTAAAATCTGCATGCAATTTTATGTCATAAATGACAAAGCGTACTACTACAACCTTTGGTTGTTGCTGATCATTTCTGTCACGAATCAGGCCTCCTAGTGCTTCCAGTGCTCACGTTTGTGCCACACCCCTCTCTCCAGGAGAACATGTTGGGGGCGGTCTTGTTTTTGGTTCCTTTGCAAGGCTTGGACAATGAAGCTAATGATCCACAGCTGCTTCTTGTTACAGGTAATGCGCAAGGCATTTAAGGGAGCAGCTGTGGATCCTTTAGCGGAGACTATTTTACCTTTGTCATGTCGGTTTGCTTCCTAGCGTATGTTTGGTTTGGTTTGGTTTGGTTTGGTTTGGTTTGGTTTGGTTTGCCCTTCCCTAATATTTAGCTTTGTTCATGTATGTTTAGATTAGAGTTTAGTCAGCTTTAGCATTGTCTATGAGAAGTTAGCATTAGCTTAGGTCATGTGTTAGTGTGTCTTATCTTGTGCATTCCTGTCTTGTTTGTCTTTTGTTATTATTAAACACTTTGTCTAACAGCATATCTTTTTTTTCCAGGCATTTACTGTAGCAGACGCTTTTAAACAAAGTGACTTACAGTACTGTTGTACTACCTTGTTCAAGAGCCCAACAGTGACAACCTGGCAGTGATTGGGCTTGAACCAGCAGCCTTTTGATTACTAGTCCAGTACCCTAACCACTAGGCTACAACTGCCTAGAGGTTAGGGTAATCTGGAAGCTGCTAATAGCCTTCACTTTTTAAAAGGGCTTTTCACTAGATATTGGAGTATTATTGAGATCATGATGATAATAAGACCTGGCATCTTACTTAACCCTGCTCATGTCAATCAAACTTATCCTCACCTCACATAGTAAACCATTTCTTTATTAACCTCACTTTATGCAGCCCTGCCATGCTGAAACAATGAAAGGCTAAATTCATCACCATGAGGAGTTAGAAGCACATAATTCTCAAGATCGTTAGTGTATGCTGTAATGTTAAAATTAAGTAATATTTTTTCTTAATTGAAACAAAGAACCCACATCCATTTTTTCTTTTAATTACAAGTGGCCTATTAACGTCTCTGGGAATTTGGTCACATTGAGTTTACAACCTACCCCAATAAACTGCACGATTTACACTGATCAGCCATAACATTAAAACCACCTCCTTGTTTCTACACTCACTGTCCATTTAATCAGCTTCACTTACCATATAGAAGCACTTTGTAGTTCTACAATTACTGACTGTAGTCCATCTGTTTCTTTGCATGCTTTGTTAGCCCCCTTTCATGCTGTTCTTCAATAGTCAGGACTCTCCAAGGACCACTACAGAGCAGGTATTATTTAGGTGGTGGATCATTCTCAACACTGCAGTGACACTGACATGGTGGTGGTGTGTTAGTGTGTGTTGTGCTGGTATGAGTGGATAAGACACAGCAATGCTGATGGAGTTTTTAAACATCTCACTGTCACTGCTGGACTGAGAATAGTCCACCAACCAAGCATATCCAGCCAACAGCGTCCTGTGACCACTCATGAAGGTCTAGAAGATGACCAACTCAAACAGCAGCAATAGATGAGCGATCGTCTCTGACATCTACAAGGTGGACCAACTAGGTAGAAGTGTCTAATAGAGTGGACAGTGAGTGGACACGGTATTTAAAAACTCCAGCAGCATTGCTGTGTCTGACCCACTCATACCAGCACAACACACACTAACACACCACCACCATGTCATTGTCACTGCAGTGCTGAGAATGATCCACCACCTAAACAATACCTGTTCTGTGGTGGTCCTGTGGGGGTCCTAACCATTGAAGAACAGGGTGAAAAGAGCTAATAAAGCATGCAGAGAAACAGATGGACTACAGTCAGTAATTGTAGAACTACAAAGTGCTTCTATATGGTAATTGGAGCTGATAAAATGGACAGTGAGTGTAGAAACAAGGAGGTGGTTTTAATGTGATGGCTGATCAGTGTATTTCCCTGCTACATAGTTTGTTAATAAATTTTAGATTTTTGTAAAAAAAAATGCCACATAAATCCTGGTTCCGATGTTTTATTTAGGACAATATTTTTTTTCTTCACACCCTATCCAGCTCTGCAGAGCTTTGATGAGACAAAAACAAATTAACAGCTGTCTGGTTGGTCTGGTTCATCTTCACACCTGTGGTCACCCTCCACCTCATCCCGCTTCTTCATCAAGGTCTGTTCCGGTCTCCACAGCGACTGTGAGCGGGGAAACGTGATGGTTTGGGGCGAGTGTTTTATGCACACACCCTTGCTTGTGCCTTCTAATGGCCTGGAAAGGTGTTAATGTGTTTTTTTCAGTTAATTAACCTCTTCAATTAGAGAGCTGTGGCGGAGAACGAGAGGCAAAATGGGGGAAAGAGATGAAGAGGAAAGAATGAGAGACAGAGACTATTAAAGAGATATGGGAGGAGAGAGAGAGCAGAGGAAGGAGGGTGGCGGTGATAAAAGGTATTACCTTAGAAAGTATGTAACTGGTCCTTGTCAGGAGAGGGATTAGTACAAGAGCAGAATAAGAATTGTGCTCATTAATTTAGAGCTTTGCTAATGACCTGTAACTTTTCCAATGCTCCTGTTGACTGTTATTGTCTAGCTCTGCTGTATGTATCTGGGGATTAAACTTTACAAACAAGAGCCGAAATGAATCCTGAAAAGGTCATTCTCAGCACTGTGTTAGATGCATCCACTTCTGTAGCATCGACCACACGTTGGTAGAGCTCAGGTCATGCAGAAGCAAAACCAATGCAGTTAAGGGGAAATTGCATTAAACAGCCCTTATTTTATTTTGGATTATATGGCCAAAACTATGTAGGCACCATTGCTAGCAGGTCTAGAACATTAATCATACTAAATCAATTGTATGCTTTCAACCTTGTGGCAACAGTTTTGGAAGGCATTGTCCTGTTCCAGCATGACTTCGCTCCTGTGCACAAAGTGAGGTCCATAAATATATGGTTTGACACGTTTTGTCTGGAGGGGCCTCCAGGGGCTTGGAAAGAGCCCTGACCTCAACCTCATTAAACATCTTTAGGATAAATTGAAATGGCAGTTTGAGTCAATTTCCCCCCAAAATAGGGGAACTCCATATCAATCCCATGGTTTTGGCATAGGATGTCCAACAAGCTAATGATCAGGTGTCCACATTATATCTACAATCCCAAATCAGAAAAAGTTGGGACAGTATGGAAAATGCAAATAAAATAAAACACAGTGTTCCTTACATTTACTTTGACTTTTATTTGATTGCAGACAGTTTGAACCCAAGATATTTCATGTTTTGTCTGCTCAACTTCATTTCATTTGTTAGTATACCTCCATTCCTGCATTTCAGGCCTGCAACACATTCCAAAAAATATTGTGGCGGGGGCAACTTAGGGCTAGTAATGAGGTGAAAAAACTAAATAATGATGTGATTTCAAACAGGTGATGTCAACAGGTGATTGTAATCATGGTTTGGTACAAAAGCAGCATCCAGGAAAGGCTGAGTCTTTGATGAGCAAAGATGATCAGAGGATCTCCAGTTTGTCAACAAATGTGTGAGAAAATGATTGAAATGTGTAAAAACAATGTACCTCAAAGAAAGATTGGAAGGGATTTGCATATTTCTCCCTCTACAGTGCATAAAATCATTAAAAGATGCAAGGAATCAGGTGGAATTTCAGTGCGTAAAGGCCAAGGGCGCAAGCTTAAGCTGAATGCCCGTGATCTTCAATCCCTCAGACGGCACTGCATCAAGAACCGCCACTCAACAATAGCTGATATAACCACATGAGCAAGGGATTACTTTGGCAAACCTTTGTCAAGCACTACAATACAGAGTTACATGCACAAATGCCACTTATAACTTTACTGTGCAAAAAAGAAGTCTTATGTTAACCATGCCCAGAAGCGGAATTGACTTTTATGGGCTCTGAGGCATCTAGAATGGACCATCACACAATGGATATGTGTATTGTGGTCAGATGAATCAGCATTCCAGGTCTCTTTTGGAAAGAAATGGACAATGTGTGCTCCGGACCAAAGACGAAAAGGACCATCCAGACTGTTATCAGCAACACGTCCAAAAGCCAGGGTCCGTCATGGTATGGGGCTGTTTCAGTGCCCTTGACAAAGGTCATTCACACTTCTGTGATGGCAGCATTATTGCAGAAAAGTACATTGAGGTCTTAGAGCAACATATGCTGCCTTCAAGATGTCAAGTGTACAGGTACTGGACTGGCCTGCCTGCAGTCCTGACCTGTCCCCAATAGAGAATGTGTGGAGAATTTTGAAACAAAAATGCAATAACGACGACCCCGTACTGTTGCACATCTTAAGACGTGTTTGCAGGAAGAATGAGACAAAATAAAACCTGAAACACTAAATCACTTGGTATCTTCGGTGCCAAAACGTCTTTTAAGTGTGGTGAAAAGGAATGGCAACATTACAAAGTGGTAAATGCTTTACTGTCCTAACTTTTTTTTGGAATCTGTTGCAGGCCTGAAATGCAGGAATAGCAGTGTGCTTACATGTATAGAAATATTGTATTTATTTCGGCTTAATCCAATTTTTGCAGTTTGAACAGAAATTCCTGCTTGTACCTATCTTGAAATGGCAATTTCCACTCACTGTTAGTATTCACATTTAATTCATCCTGTATCTCTCCTACTGACTTCCACAAAACTTCTCATTTTCTTGCTCACTGCCTGATCTATTTATCAATTTTCCACATTCCTCATTTTCTAGCATCATAAATCTCTATGCCTGCATTTAATGGCCACTCCAAATGACTCTTCGCACCTTTCCATCTCTGCCACTTTGTTACAGGTGAGCCGCTGCTATGTTAACACCCACCAAAGATTAAATAGGTCACGCATCATCCGTCCCAGCCATCATTCTCCCTGTTTGCTGCACACTTATTTTCTGCCTCACTAGCTAGTGGGGGGAGGCAAGCAGAAGGAGTTTATGCATGTTTCACATTGCTAGGGTTCATCTTCCAGTTGACATTGATTGATCAGGCAGTCTTGCAGTGGTGCTGCCAACACCCTTTTATGCACAAATCGATATGCCACCACTGTTATATGTGAATGACACTAAGAGGAATAGAGAAGGTTGCTTACTCTTACAAAAGTTTGTGTTTTTGTAATGAGTAAAATAGCACATGCTGTTCATTTTACATGTTTGCCTTGGGGGAAATGTAAATTTGACGTTTCCTCTAAAGGCAGCATGTTTTGAGAGACATGAGTCCCATACACCAAGCATAATTTATTGGAAAATAAAAATGTCATACACAAACAGCTTTTTGATAATCGTTTTTATTATTGAGGAGATGCCCACAAGGTCACTTAACATGCCACACCAGATTAGTAGTTAACGGAAACCTAAGCATAACCTTCTTATTTTTAAATCAGTTGGCAATAATGTGAATATTTCTGCCATTTTGGGGTCAGGCACTGACACTGGACAAGTACACTGATCAGCCAAAACATTAAAGCCTCCTCCTTGTTTCTATACCCACTGTCCATTTTATCAGCTTATCAACTTACCATTTAGAATCAATTTGTAGTTCTACAGTTACTGACTGTAGTCCATCTGTTTCTCTACATGCTTTGTAAGCCCACTTTCATGCTGTTCTTCAATGGTCAGGACTCTCCCAGGACCCCCACAGAGCAGGTATTATATAGGTGGTGGATCATTCTCAGCACTGCAGTGACACTGACATGGTGGTGGTGTGTTAGTGTGTGTTGTGCTGGTATGAGTGGATCAGACACAGCAGCGCTGCTGGAGTTTTTAAATACCGCGTCCACTCACTGTCCACTCTATTAGACACTCCTATGTAGTTGGTCCACCTTGTAGATGTAAAGTCAGAGACGATCGCTCATCTATTACTGCTGTTGGAGTTGGTCATCTTCTAGACCTTCATCAATGGTCACAGGATGCTGTCCACGGGGCGCTGTTGGCTAGATATTTTTGGTTGGTGTACTGTTCTCAGTTTAGCAGTGACAGTGAGGTGTTTAAAAACTCCATCAGCATTGCTGTGTCTTATCCACTCATACCAGCACAACACACACTAACACACCACCACCATGTCAGTGTCACTACAGTGCTGAGAATGATCCACCACTAAATTAATACATACTCTGTAGTGGTCCTGGCCATTGAAGAACAGCATGAAAGGGGGCTAACAAAGCATGCAGAGAAACAGATGGACTACAGTCAGTAATTGTAGAGCTACAAAGTGTTTCTATATGGTAAGAGGAGCTGATAAAATGGACAGTGAGTGTAGAAACAAGGAGGTGGTTTTAATGTTATGGCTGATCAGTGTATCATTGGACATGTTCATTTGACAGGTATCAAGCACTGATATTAGACAACATCTTAATCCTGTTTCATTTTACAGTAAAAGTGTTTGGGCTTGAGATCAGTTCACCCCCACCTAAGTTAGACCTCACTTTCTGCACAGGTGTGTGTCGCTGCCACAAAATGTAAAGCATATAATATATTTTATATAAATGATTGTAAACACATTAGCAGGAATACTGTTGATACAAACAACTTAAACCTATTCTTATAGTATAATATGCTACTTAAATAGAGGAGACAACTAGACATCTGGATGTAGGATCTTTACAGGCCTTGAAGTCCACCACACGTCTCTGTGCCACCCAAGCATTGCCCTCTGTGTGCAGACTGAGTTGGCCATGTGTGTCAAATGCCAGTGAAATGCTCTGTGTGACATTCTGTGGCCTTATTGTAATTGAATTGGAGCTGGACTGTGAGTTTCAGTAGTGTGGTATGTGGTATGTACTTATTCTTATTTGGATGACATACCTATTGACAGTCAGAGGGGATCAGCATTTATAATTAGCAATCTAGGAAGTGTTCAAGTGTAGTGATAATGGGAATACAGTAACATAAAGCTTATTCCCCACAAGCATCCCTAAGGAGGTAGTATGTTTAAAAGTTGTATGTCTGTATAATGACTGTGTACATAATACAGACATAGTATAATTAATATATAGTAGACGTTGATCGGTATGGCCTTAAATACCCTGCAATGATCGTGAATATCTGTGAATTTAGATTGGTCCTTTTTTGACCTTAAAGACCTCCTGAAATGTTAGATTTTGGATTTAGTGATTCTTCAGTAGGATCCTTTGGTTACCACAGAATTAACAAATCAAACCAGAGAAAGTCAGACATCAGCAAAAAAAAGTGTAGGTTAAGGTAATGTGGTGTATCTATTTTTGCCAGTCAGCCATGCCCATGAACTAATGTGCTAGTGTGTCAGCAATGCAAGTCTAGACAAAGATTCACTGCTATAACCCTGATAAACACCAACAGTCCATCTCAATGGAATAGTCCCACTGTGGCTTTGAATTTCCCACTTGTGGTATTCCTGGAGTCAATTCTCAAAACTGCTCTAAATGCCCCCCTCAGCCTGTCACAGGTTACACAAACCAGGCTCATGTTCTTTTTTACACTATTGTATTCTATGGTTCTTATATTTGATTTTAAACTTTCAACTAGTAAATAGTTTTTTTTTTAAACCAGAGAGGAAAAACTTGCATTTGCCTGTTTTATAAAATATATAACATATTTAAAGGATTACTGGTCAGCATTGTATTGTTTCTATTATTACAAATACAGCAGAAATAATCTGGAAATGATGATAAATCAGAGCTGTTGAAACCATCGATCATTTACTTGAAAAAACAAGACATGAGAAAGCACAGAAACAATGAAGACATTTAAATTTATCCTGCCGGTCATGATGTACATGTATCCTGATGACCCCTTCTCTATCTTTACTGTTCACATAGCGGACTACAGTGCTAATTTAATGAAGTAATATTTTTAAAGCAAGTCTGTGTTTGAACATGTCAGATGTTGCTCTTTCCCTGAAATTTTCACACATAACAGTTAGTCAGGGTCATAAAAGAATGGCCATACTGGTTCTGAGAGAAAGGATCACTCAAATAACCAGACAGCTATGTTAAGCGCTGAATGAACTGCTGCAGGTATAAAAGAAATCATAACATTATTCACCATACTCCTTTGAGTCATGCAGAACAAAATAAATCCAGTAAAAGTTCAGAGGTTGAATTTGGGCTCCGCTTTGCACCATTACTTCACCTACTGGTGACTTCATTTATGATAAGCTGTTGATGTCATTGTCTGCTGGTCAGTTCAACAGTGTCTTGTTTCAGCACTGAGGGCCTCTGCTAAAAATGAATACTGACAGAAACTTTGACTCAGTGTCCTAAAGCTCAAGGATTTCCATCTCCCAGTAACATGCAGAAGGTGAGTGAAGTGTATGTGTGAGTGAGTGAGTGAAGAATTCACTATGACAGGGGTGTCAAACTCATTTTCACAGAACGCCTCATCAGCATTATGGTGGCCCTCAAAGGGCAGATTGTAACGTATGCTGCTGTGAATGCAGTCTGCCTTTAAATTCTTGGACAATTAGTTGTTTTTCTTGGAGGCTAAATTTTGTGTTTGGTGTCAAAATGCCTAATTTATACTGTACATTTATAATGTATATCTACATTTATATTGTACTCCTTTACCACAGACACGGCCTCATAACACAAGAGACGTACCAGTTTCTCTTTTTAAAGCACAAACTTGTATTCACTTTCCCATCTTTCATTAAATTACCTTTCTTCTGCCTCAACTTTTCTTCTTGTATATTTTGGGATTATTTGTAAATATTTCTCAACATCACTTGTTGGAAAACCGTTTCAGTTAAACGTTGATGTGGAAACACTGCCATCTAGTGGAGGAATGCAGTCACTTTGCGGGTCACAAAATCGGCATGCATTGTGGGAGATGCAGTTTATGTATGATTTTACAGTGTATTTTAAGACAATCATACATCTTTTAAGCTCTCACGGGCCACATAAAATGACATGGCGGGCCTTAAGTTTGACACATGTGCACTATGAGAATATGATAGATGACCTTTTGTGGCCTCAAGTAATCAAGTCAACATCAGTATACAGAGAAACAGAAATGAAAACAGATGAAAACATGAACAATAAACTCACTCACTCACACCTAATGTAATGGGATGCCAATGCAGGACATTTATTCAAAGTAGAACAATACCGTACCTAAAAAACTACTTATAAACAGGGGCCATTCACAAATACACTATATGGACAAAATTGTAATAAGTAATGTGGTGTTATGTCAAAAAAAGATACCAATGTAATATGCGACAAACACAGAGTGATGACAAGGCAAATCGTGAGACAAGGCAAGTTACCCTGTAAAGCTGAAGCATCAATAAACACACCTAAAGGTGCAGTTGGACTTACAGTCTTTAATTTAAAAGAAAGACATGGTGTTAGAAGTCCTGTAGTATGTGTGTGTAGGTATTGAACCCAAAAGGATTTTGTTCCAAGCTCCAAGGAAAAAGGTAAAAGTAAGGGGAGGATGGCTGACAAACTAGAGAACACTGCTGCACAGAGAGTGGGAGGACCGAGTGCTAGGAGTCTTTTGACTTAAGAGTAAGCAAAATGGATTTAGATGTTTGAGTGACTTCGTTTAGCAAGTAATTTGCAAGCCAGCTCAGAGAAACATCAGATAAATAGCCTTATTTACTGCATGGCTGACGAAGCTGACGATGTGTTGAGCGGCTGAGCATATGCTAAAGTTAGAGGTGCTTTTCAAGTGTTCTTCTTTGTTAAGAAAAATGGTATATGTAAACGTGCCAGGTTTAATATGAGAGAACAAGAAGGGAATGTGGATTCTTTTATAATTGGCTTATATGCTGTAGCGAAGCACTGCAGTTATGAAGCTATATCACAACAAACTTGGCGCTAGCGGATTTCTGGCTTTTTGAATGTATGCAGTTTGATAAACCTAACTCTGGAAAAAGCTATTATTATGGCAAGGAGGTGAACCGACAGCAGTGGTCCCTTAATGGCAAAGGTATGTATCAACAGATAGAGTATATAAAAGCATTCCCAAAAACACTAAACTCCAGATTACTGACAGCCACAAGGATAAACTTTGGGAATGCTAGCTGGAGCTAAAAGTTGGACAGAAAACTGGACCGGAGCAAGCCTTTGCCAGGCTATATTTTCTTTAGAGAAATTGCAGGTTTGCTAACAAAGAAGCTGGCAAGTTTGAGGGGGAGAAACAGTGATATTTAGAAAAACTCCCACCTGGAGCAAATTCCTGCTTTTGTAAAGCAGAAGGACCTGACTCTCACATGCCTCACTGCCAAACTAATTTAGCAGCTACTTTTAGGGCCAGTTTAAAGACACAAATTTACCTGCTGGCATGGTTTTGGGAGGTGTGTGAAAATCCCAAATGTACCCAAAAAACCCATGTTGACAAAGTGAAAACATGCTAGGTTGGGTGCAGGGTGTGACTGATGAAAGATGGGTTTCATATCTCCAGAATACAGCAGAATGTCATCTACATATGGCACTACAAACCTGTGGAGTAAGTCACGGTTGACCTCATTAATGAAAGACTTGAATATAGCTGGTCTATATCCCATATGAGACAGGGCAATATCCCATTACCAATTTTGTGAAAATTCTTGCTTTACTGAATTGATCCGATGTGGCTGGTACCAAGGGTAAGGGGGTAGTGGAACTTAATGATGAGATTGAAGGCCCATTAGTCTATACACAGTTAAAGACCCCATGATTCTTGTCCATAACAAAGAATCTGGCCAACAAGAGATGGTAGAATGAACCCCAGCTCTTGAATAAACACCTCCATGGCAGTGATTTATTTGACTTAGCATCTAGAGAAGTCCCAGATATTAGGTAAATAGCACAATCTCAGGGATTAAGATGCAAAATACACAAGACTTTGTGTTTGCTAAACACTTCCAGTAGATGGTAGGAAGTCTTGGGATGTGACTAGGGTTTGTTTTGCTGGGACTTTTAATTGCCATAGAGCAGCACCAGAACTAAAACCTCAAAAAGCCCTTCCTAACTAGAAACCAAACCAGATAAAAAACATGTTAGCTAGTAAAATTATTATTATTATTTTTAATATATTGTCACAATTTGGACATATATAATTGTCTTGAACTTTGCCATTCCTTGCAACTTGCACATCCCCCTTGCTGGTAAATGCACTTCACATGGCACTTCACCACTCAATGTTGGTAGCTCAAACTGAAAGCAGAAGTCTCTGTTGCAGAGGCAAGAAGGTACCAGACATGTTGGAATATTCTGTAAAATGTAATAAAAACAAGAATCTATGTCCATTTTACCTAAAAACAAGCTAAAACTTGGACTCATCTGACCACAGCACACATTTCCACATTTCTATCTGAGATGGGCTCTGGCCAAAAGTACTCAACAATGTTTCTGCATAGAACTGATGTATGGCTTTCTCTTCATGCTAAAAAGTTTTAGGTTTGATGCAGCAGCAGACTGTGTTAAGTAAAAACTATTTTCCAAAGTACTTCCAAACTCATGACTCCATATTTATCACAGTTACATAATAGTTTCTCATGCAATGCTGTCATGTACATTTAAATGTGGTTTCTGGCCTTGCTCTTAATAAACTGACACTGACACAAAGTGAGTTTGGTGCAAAGTGGTGAGACATGAGCCATCTGTGTTTGCAAAGAACGAATAATTCTCCTTTTATTCCCAATCATGATTACCTCACCTGTAACCAATTCACATGCTTTTACATGGTGTTACTTGAGGTGTTACTTGGGGTTTGTTAATCTTCCTTTAACCGCCCCTGACTCAGGCATGCCTTACTTGGTCTATAGAGCACCAAACTAGGCCAATGGCACCACTTAGACTTGTCAGAAATTGTGGCAAGTACATAGTAAATTTTACTGAATGGTTATATAATTTTATAAAAACAAAGCCTATTAACTTTAAATCAACTTTTTCTATACACTCAGAACAAAGGTGTCAGAAAAGGTTATTTACAGCAATGCTGTAGAAAATGGTACAAGTGGGTCTGTTTAATATGCAGGTTGTTGATGATGCCACAAGAAAAATTCTCTTCTATAAATATTTTGACATTAACTGTTTTATTGTAGCACCAACTAAAATAACCAAAATTATAAATATACATTAACCAAAGAGATTTTATTAAGGAAAACCCAATCTTATTCCTTCATAGCATCAATAAAAGGAATGCTTTGCTGTAAGTGTCCACTTGTTAGATGAACAATCAAAAGTCAAGAATGAAGAGTCTAGAATGAAGATGAACAAGGGCATGTTAAAAAGAGTACTGAAACTCAAGGCCTTTAGACATGAGGAACCGATTAACCTTTGGTCTATGTCAGAGTTATCATAGTGAACTACTTGAACTGCACAGAACTGAGTCAAGAACATACTGCAAGAGTCATATCGTGCAGTATTATTTAGTCACAGGTAGAGCCAAAGTTTAGATATACTTGTAGGGAATGTAAGCTGCAGCACAGTCCTGGGATTGATGCCATTTTTCTATTTTGTTACTGAATGATTGGAATTTTTTTTGGTGGTAAACCAAGTCATAATAATGTAAAGTGTGGTTTTAACTGCAAATAAACTAGTAGAATGCAGCACACTTAGAGTGACTATTTTAGGAGGCTTGTTCAGTACAGTAGACCCTTGACTTACGAATTTAATTGGTTCCAAAGGGCTGTTCTTAAGTCAAAATGTTCCTTAGTTAAACCTATTTTTCCCATAAGAAATAATGTAAATAGAATTAATCCGTGCCAGACCTCCCAAACCACCCCTTTACCTAACCTTTCTTATGTCTTAAATTGTCTTTTTAGTTATAAATACAAGTATATTTCCCCTTAAATCGTAAATTATAGAATAGACATTACTGTAATAAACAATAATAAACAACAATACACAGTAGTACAGTACATAAAAACACATCACATTTCAGTACAGTACGTGTGCTGTACCATACACCATAATACATTTCCTTCTTTTTATATAAAATGTATCTACCAGAAACAACTCTCATATTTCTCTATTATTTCCTTCTTTATTTCAATAGCATTGTATTCTGTAGGTGTAATTGCATGAAAGAAAGAATACTTTACTGAGCCTATTTCCTTCTTCTCTCTCACTCACTGTCCCCTCTGTCTGATACACAGTGACAGCTACTGGCAGGAGTAATTATACAACAACAAATAGTGATTTTTTTTTCACCACTACGCTTCCTCTGCACCTTCTTTGGGGACATTTTAATATTGAATTTTACAAAATATAAAGAAAACACCGGAAAAACACCGTCCGCTGTACGAATGTTCGCTCACTGTATATATAAGAGAAAGAGACGGTTGGAGTAAACTTGTTCGTGACGTCACGTGTTTCGCGAAATTCTGTTCGTAATCCAAAATTTTTTCGTACGTTAAGTTGAAAAAGATCGTAATGGTAAACCGTTCACAACTCAAGGGTCGACTGTATTACTGCACAATATAACAGACATACAAAAAACTTGTAAGTTCCAAAGATTCATCGCAGCAATTTACATTGCAGTTTCTTCTGCACAATCAGTCATTGTCAGCCAAGGCGCCATTTTGGAGGTATTGTTGTAGTCAGCGGTACAGTGAAAGTAGCAGCAAAGTCAATTGCATTACTTTTGTACTCTTTCGTAGCAGTGAAAGCTGGACAAGCTGAAGCGAAATAAGAGGGTACAATACCGAGACATTACTGAGCCAGAACTGTCCTACAATTCTTTTTAACCGTTCTGCTGTTGATTTAATGTGTTTATGATCATGCTCACGCTACCATATTTCACAGTTAGAATGAGATTTTGGCCTTGGTGTGTAGTGCATATTGTCCCAACAGCCTTGTGGAACATCCTATTGTACAAGTTTAATCATCATCTACAAGTGATTTTTGCTGCTAAAAGAGAATTTTGTGTTTTATCAATTAAAAACAATGTGGTTTTTAATTGATAAAAAGTACACCTGTGCTTTTTATTGGTTCAAAGTTTTCCTAGAATGACACGAATGAAGATCAGATAATCATTTGGATCAGTCCAGGTGAATTTATTTGATTCTCAAGCTTTCTTTCATAGCCAACTGTGTAAAAGACTGCTTAATACAATTTGCACGTAGACAGCAGAACTAGAAAGCAGAACATGAAGATGAGGAAGTGAAAACCAGGTCAGCGGATATACGTAATGTGTATGTATACTGGATACACAGCAGCACAGAGTGTTATTATAGTGCTGTAGCTTATCTCTAAAACATTCAGGATGGAAATGGAATGTTAGCAAGTTTGTGTTGCAATCAAAGCACTCTTGAGGTTCCAGAATGTCAACTAATGATAATGAAGTGTAATTAGTTAGAAGGTGTCTTAAGTACAAGACATCTCTTTAGCCCAGTCTCTAAAGCAATCCTATAAAACAAAGCCATTTACTTTAATTAAAAGTCTGTTACTGTGTGTTACAGTAGAAGTGAGAGAAGTCACACTGTAGAGTCATTGCTTGTGTTTAAACTTTAGTTACTCTAAGCATGGCGCTTGATGACTAGGCTGCCATGTAGTGATGTTAGTGGCTTATGATTACTAAGGAGGGGGCCAGACCCATTATCCTAACCTGCTGGTAACGGCCTAATGTGGTGGCCCTAGAATTAAATTATGCAGCCAGCACCATATAACACTTGTATAATTATATGATGTACACAGATTAAATTATGTTGTAAGTTTCAAACAGTAAACAGTTAAAACGATCCTTTCCACTAAATATATGATTTTATATATCATATATAAGATTTTTTAAATATCTAAACTAGCAGAGAGGGTTAAAGGGCCCAACAGTGGCTGTATGGCAGAGCTGGGATTCGAACTCTCAACCTTTTAATTGATAGTCCAAAGCTACACCCACTAGGCTACCACTGTCTACCACAGTTTTGGACAAAGACATACACCGACCAGGCATAACATTATGACCACTGACAGGTGAAATGAATAACACTGATTATCTCTTCATCACGGCACCTGTTAGTGGGTGGGATATATTAGGCAGCAAGTGAACATTTTATCCTCAAAGTTGATGTGTTAGAAGCAGGAAAAATGGACAAGCGTAAGGATTTGAGCGAGTTTGACAAGGGTGAAATTGTGATGGCTAGATGACTGGGTCAGAGCATCTCCAAAACTGCAGCTCTTGTGGGGTGTTCCTGGTCTGCAGTGGTCAGTATCTATCAAAAGTGGTCCAAGAAAGGAACAGTGGTACACCGGCGACAGGGTCATGGGCGGCCAAGGCTCATTGATGCACTGTAGCTCAAATTGCTGAAGAAGTTAATGATGGTTCTGATAGGAAGGTGTCAGAATACACAGTGCATTGCAGGAATTGCAGGAATGGTTTGAGCAGCATAACACAGAGTTTGAGGTGTTGACTTGGCCTCCAAATTGCCCAGAAATCAATCCAATCAAGCATCTGTGGAATCTGTGGGACAAACAAGTCCGATCTATGGTGGCCCACCTCGCAACTTACAGGAGTTAAAGGATCTGCTGCTAACATCTTGGTGCAGGGGCAAGGCTGTTTTGGCCATACAGGGACCAACAAAATATTAGGAAGGTGGTCATAATGTTATGCCTGATCTGTGTATAAGTCACAAAAACTGTTTCAGAAATTATTGCCACTAGAGTGCTATGACGTACGTCACCAAGAGTATACATGTAACCTTTTAATTTTAACAGTTAATTCATGTGCTGAAGTGAGAGTAAAGTATACTCAATACCAACTTGAGCTTCTTCAAAACACAAACCAAACCCGTTTGCATTAGTTTGCAGTGTTTCGTTTTTATTTGTGGATAAGTAGTGCAGTTGTCAAGTACAAGACCATTCTGATTAGTATTGTACAGTGTAACTCAGTGTATGGTTTAATCAGCAGGTTTACCAATGCCAGGTATCTTAAAACAAGATTAAAGAATTTTAGAATGTATAGTCCTGTTTAATACCTATACATGCACAAATATGTATTATTTACTCACTTGCCAGCAAAGTAATAAATGCAATGAATTTATTTAGCCTAATTCAAAGCCAAGCGGTCAATGAAAAAGACATTGAGATGATTGCACAAAGCATTTTAAAGCCTAGACAGAGCAGGAAAGGATATTTAGGGTCATCTTAGATTATCATAGTGATCAGAGGGACAGTGGTAGCCTAGTGGGTAAAGCTTTGGGCTATCAATTGAAAGGTTTAGAGTTTGAATCCAAGCTCTGCCATGCAGCCACTGTTGGGCCCCTGAGGAGCAAAGCCCTTGACCCTCTCTGTTCAAGGAACGCCATACGATGGCTGACCCTGCGCTCTGACCCCAGCTTCCAAACAAGCTGGGATATGTAAAGAAAGAATGTTATTGTTCTGTACACATGTACAGTATATGTATATATGAGAAATAAAGGCATTCTATTCTATTGGATGATGTATGATATACGATAAGATGTTTACTATAGACAAGTTAATGGTTACTAGTTGACTGGGTGGCAGAAAAATAACTCTATGGGATTCTATGCTAAAAAGCAGAGTACAGAATGCTATTGTCTTCAACATTCAAACCCTGAAATGGAGTGACCAGTGTCGTGTGCATATTTTTTTATTAGCTCAGATATTAATTTTTAGTCATGTGCACAAGCAACGGAAAAGGCCGATGGAATCATATGAAGCCTTTTTATTGGTTAGCTATTTTTGCAGGGTCTCCATCTGGTTATTTCCAGTCAGATGTAATCAGCTTCCTATCTATCTGAGATTCCTATTAAACTTGAAGTGCTCTTAAGCTCAAATTCAGCTTTTAATCATTGTAACTTGGGTGGATGATTCAGTTTCTGTTAAATGTAATTTTTTATTGGTTGGCTTAGTCTAATGCTATGCTAACACTAACAGCTGGCAAGTTATGTTTTACCATGATCTACATAGAAGTTTGTATGATATAATTTGAAATACACTGATCAGCCATAACATTAAAACCACCTCTTTGTTTCTACACACACTGTTCATTTAATCAGCTCCACTTACCATATAGAAGCACTTTGTAGTTCTACAATTACTGACTGTAGTCCATCTGTTTTTTTGCCTGCTTTTACTCTGTTCTTCAATGGTCAGGACCACCACAGGACCACCACAGAGCAGGTATTATTTAGGTGGTGGATCATTCTCAGCACTGAAGTGACAATGCCATGGTGGTGGTGTGTTAGTGTGTGTTTTGCTGGTATGAGTGGATAAGACACAGCAGCGCTGCTGGAGTTTTTAAATACAGTGTCCACTCACTGTCCACTGTATTAGACACTCCCACCTAGTTGGTCCACCTTGTAGATGTAAAGTCAGAGACGATAGCTCATCTATTGCTGCTGTTTGAGTTGGTCATCTTCTAGACCTTCATTAGTGGTCACGAACGCTGCCCACGGGGCGCTGTTGGCTGGATATTTTTGGTTGGTGGACTATTCTCAGTCCAGCAGGGACAGTGAGGTATTTAAAAACTCCAGCAGCACTGCTGTGTCTTATCCACTCATATCAGCACAACACACACTAACACACCACCACCATGTCAGTGTCACTGCAGTGCTGAAAATCATTCACCACCCAAATAATACCTGTAGTGGTCTTGTGGGGGTCCTGACCATTAAAGAACAGCATGAAAGGGGGCTAACAAAGCATGCAGAGAAACAGATGGACTACAGTCAGTAATTGTAGAACTACAAAGTGATTTTATATGGTAAGAGGAGCTGATCATTTTATGTTTAATTTTATGGCTGATCGGTGTATTTACCCACTATATGATGAAAAACTCACAGGTAATGATTTTTAATAATAAAGATTTAGCTACATTTCTGCTAGGGGCTGCTGTGTAATATCAGCTAGCTTTAAGCCTCTAGACGTATTTAAATTTCAGTTATTACAGTATGTTATCAATGTTTTTGCTACTATTAAACAAGTCACCAAGAGTTTAAATAGTAATTCATTATTTACTCAGTTGCCAGCAGTAATAAATGCTATGAAAATACTTTGGCTAATTTAACACCAAGCTGTTTAATTAAAAATGATGCTAAAATGGTTTCATGAGGTTTTATAATGAGCTTTTCTTTAGCTAGCCAAGATGCTAAATTGCAGAAGGATGTGTCTGTTTACACATAAATAAATCAGTACTTAAACACTATGGGTGGTGCATTAATTTTGTATGGAAGTCACAGCACCAAGAAGAGAATCAGACAGCAGCAATCACAGTTGTGAAACTGAAGTCTCCTTTCAAGCAAAAATACAGCAAACAAATCCACCTGCAAAACTGTAACAGTTAGTGTCCTCATTTCCCAAACCATCAAATTCTTATTTTATTTTACAATATGTCCCAAATTTTCTGGAAACTGGGTTTATATAATCCTCAACCCACAGTTCAATTATATGCATATATATCAAGCATAATCAAGAAATCTGCCCCTGCTGATGAGCTTTGAGTAGCTCATCTGTTGGAACAGTTCTGCCTTCATGAAGCTTTAGACCATTTTGATTATCAACCATCTGTTTCACATTAGGGTTTGAGAGGAGAGTGTAGGAACCTCTTACATGTCACCACAGTTGCATATAATCATGGGCACGGCAGGTAAAGTACTTGAAGCAGAACACAGTGATTACACAAATGACAGTATATTCACTATATAGTCAAAAGTATGTGAACACCCCTTTAATCTGTTGAGTGCAGGTGTTTCAACTACACCCATTGTTTGTTTGTTTGATTAGGATTTTAACATCATGTTTTACACTTTTGGTTACATGACAGAAACAGTATTTACTTATTACACAAGGTTAATCAGTTCACAAGTTTTAACGTCAAAAACAGTCCTGGACAATTTTGTATCTCTAATTCACCTCACTTGTATGTCTTTGGACTGTGGGAGGAAACCGGAGCTCCCAGAGGAAACCCACTCAGACAGGGGGAGAACATGCAAACTCCACACAGAAAGGACCCGGACCGCCCCACCTGGAGATCGAACCCAGGACCTTCTTGCTGTGAGACGACAGTGATACCCACTGAGCCACCGTGCCGTCCCAGCTACACCCATTACTAGCAGGTGCAAAATTGTATTAATTATATAAAATAAATTATATTGTTTCAACATAGTGGCAACACTTTGGGTAAGGCACTTTATCTGTTTAAGCAAGCAGGCCTCTAAGCTGTTTAAGCAAGGTTTAACAAGTTTGGTTTTTAAAAGAAATACCAGTGGCCTGCTTATAGCCCTGACCTCAACCCTTTGAAACACCTATGGTGAATTGAAATGTTAAAAAAATATTGTAAATGCAATAGAAAGAAGAATCTGTTATTTGTTAATTCACTTAAATCTTTATTTAACTGATAAACGTACAAGAGTTTCAATGTTTTCATTGATCAACTTCATATAATTTTGTAAATCTAAACACATTTAGAATTGATTCCTGTGCCACTCATGTGACGCAGCAGTAAAACACACTAGCACACCAGAGCTGACATTTCGAGCTCGTCGGTTTAAAACTTGGCTGGGCGGCTACATGAACAACGATTGGCTTGTTGTTCATACAGGGAGGGAATAGCCAAAAAGGAACCTTATGACTGATGCAATTACGACCTCTGCTGGCTGATTGATGGCACCGGCACAGAGTCGAGGAATAATGCAATCAGGGTGTGGCTCTCTGTACACAAAACTGATCCACATATGAACTCGCCTCGTGCAGGCGGAAAGATGCAGTCAGATGAAAGATGCATTTTCACGCTCATTGGAACACCAGTGGTATGCTTTGAGCCCTGACCTCAACCCTACGAAACTTTTATATGGTGAATTGGAATGGAAAAAAAAAATCCAGGCTTTTTGTCCAACAACATTGCCTCACTTTGCAAATACACCGACTAGGCATAACATTATGACCACTGACAGGTGAAGTGAATAACACTGATTATCTCTTCATCACGGCACCTGTTAGTGGGTGGGATACATTAGGCAGCAAGTGAACATTTTATCCTCAGAGTTGATGTGTTAGAAGCAGGAAAAATGGGCAAGCGTAAGGATTTGAGCGAGTTTGACAAGGGCCAAATTGTGATGGCTTCACGACTGGGTCAGAGCATCTCCAAACTGCAGCTCTTGTGGGGTGTTCCCAGTCTGCAGTGGTCAGTATTTATCAAAAGTGGTTCAAGGAAAGAACAGTGGTAAACCGGCGACAGGGTCATGGGCGGCCAAGGCTCATTGATGCACGTGGGGAGCGACAGACGAGCTACTGTAGCTCAAATTGCTGAAAAAGTTAATGCTGGTTCTGATAGAAAGGTGTAAGCCCATGCCTCAACGACAGCAAAAGGGGGACCAACACAATATTAGGAAGGTGGTCATAATGTTATGCTCAATCAGTGTATATGTACATTTTTCCACAGACACACTTCAAAATCTTGGAGGGGGTCAATATTATGTAATTACATTTATTTATACAGTCATTATTACATGTAATTACTAAGGAATAGCATAGCCAACAATCTTATGGTCAGGTGTTTACACTTTTGGCCATATAGTGTAAAATATGTCTGTATATGTATATACATATTTGCTATTACAGACATCTTGTTCTACCCTTCCTTCTTCTACTAATAATCTGGAGTTTCCTCAAAAGGTTCTGTGTAAATGTTTTTCTGTATCATTTATGACTGGATAATAAATCATAGAGGTAGTAATTTATAGAGTGGGATCAATTCTTTTCAGGTGGGACTTGATTATAGATCATTTGTACAGTATTTGCTGCAGGGTAGAATTAGACTTTATTACAAATATTCAGCTGACAAACCCAGTGTTCATATTCATTTAATACATATGTAAGCATTTTAATTGTGTGTGTGTGTGTGTGTGTGTTTTGATTTGTTCCATATACTGTGGGATTTTGAGGATCCACAGTTTTAAATATCTGTGGATATGTTCCTCTGTTTTTATAGTTTTTTGCCCTATTTACTTCCTTAAATTTTTTTAATTTTGAGATATCAACGCTGTTTCTACTCTAAATCGTCAGGCCCAGTGATGACACCACTGCTTGTAAACAATTTTTGGATACGCACTCCCACTCACCCACCACGCCCATTTTTTTGCCCCATTAACTTTCATTCTTTTTTTTTAATTTTGAAATATCAGTGCCGCTCCAACTTTAAATTTTCAGGCCCATTGATGACACTGCGACTTGTATTCAGCTTTTGGGTACACACACCGGCTCACCCGCCACACCCCTTTTTTGCCCCATTCACTTCTGTTAATTTTTTTAAAACTTCGAGATATCAATGCCGTTCCGACCCTAAATCTTTTTTTATATATATTTCGTTTATGCATTTTTTTCCTTTTTTCTGCCGACTTTTTAGTGCGTCCAATTACCCGATTGTGTCATGCTTCCTCTTCACTAATGCCGACCCCCGCTCTGATTGGAGGAGAACGAAGCTAACCCACGCCCACTCCGACACGTGGGCAGCAGCCGTATGCATTTTGTCACCCACACTAGGCGAGAGCATTTATGCGAATCAGCTCTGTGTATGGAGAGACACACCGCAGTCTTTCCCTGCCTCTGTGCAGGCACCAACAATCAGCCAGCAAAGGTCGTAGTGCATCAGTTACGAGGAGTCCCTATCCGGCTTAATACCCCACCCCTATATATATATATATATATATATATATATATATATATATATATATATATATATATATATATATATATATACTGTATAACAACAGGCCAATCGTTGTTCATGTGGTCGCTCAGCCCAGCCGGATGGCAGAGCTGAGATTAGATATAATGTTTTTGAAATCCCAGCTTTGGTGCACTAGCGTGTGTTTTTACTGCTGCGCCACCTGAGCGGCCCCAACTCTAAATTTTTAGATCCAATGATGACACTGCAGCTTGTATACAATTTTTGGATACGCTCACCAACTCACCCGCCACTCATGTTTTTTTGCCCCAATCACTTACATTCAGTTTTTGAAATTTTGAGATATCAACGCAGTTCCAACTCTAAATCTTCAGGTCTGTTGATGAAACTGTGACTTGTATATAATGTTTGGATACGCTCACCCACTACGCCCGTTTACCTGACCTGCAATCACACTCACATTTTCTTCAGCAAATGCACCTCTCTAGTTGTTATTTTTAATAGTAGTAATAGTACATTTGATTTTGTTTTGGTTATTTACAGATTATTAATTTGTAATAACTGTGCTTAAATGGGAGATGATGCAAATTTGGTTTACCTGCCCTCAAGCACCTTAAAACAATGAGGATACCTGAATACAAATGTAATTACTGATGCTCTTGCTAAAGGCAAATATATATAAAAAAAATCTTCAATTCTCAGCTTAAGTGCTATTGTTTAAAAATCATGCAGCAGAACTGTACCTAATGTGCCTCTAATGAGTATGTGTGCTTTCACCTAAAACTCTTATAATAAATGATCCAAACCATAAAATACTTGCTCTGATGTAATGTCTAGAGCCCCATGACACTGCCAGTGTTTTTAAATTCACTGTCCTGTTTAGTGAGGGTGAAAAAGACTCTTTAAGTGTATATGACTAAACATCTTTTCAAAAAGGTTGTTTATGGAGTGTTTAACATTTCACTGACCATCATGCATGAGACTCAGAAAACAGTTAACGTCATCTTTCAAACCGCACTGCTTTTACTTTGGGGGACAAAGTGGTGGAGGCAGCAGCAGGGTGACAGATGATAAATACTGGCCTCTTAGACAGTGGCGGCTGACAGGGCCTGTTTTTAGCAAGCACTCGCTACCCGTGTACAAGTGTTCTGAACTGCATTATTTTCTGTCAGTTCATCTTAAAAAGTGGCGGCTGACTCGTACCCTGTGGTTTGGAGAGTGTTGGTGCTTCTCTGTGGGTGGTAAGGAGGCTTACAAGCTTTAATAAACAACTAAAAAGTGTTAGGGGTAGAAAACTGAAAGTGTGCTATAAAGTACTTAATATTCATACCTGTGGAATTGTTTGTACTTACTTTGCTAACAAACAAAAGCAGGTCCTTTAAAAAAAAGAAAAAAGCTGTAATCTTAAATATTCTGTCTTCAGTTATTTAAAACCACCTCCCTGTTTCTACAGTCACTGTCCATTTTATCAGCTCCACTTACCATATAGAAGCACTTTGTAGTTCTACAATTACTGACTGTAGTCCATCTGTTTCTCTGCATGCTTTTTTTTAGCCTGCTTTCATGCTGTTCTTCAATAGTCAGGACCACTACAGAGCAGGTATTATTTAGGTGGTGGATGATTCTCAGCACTGCAGTGACACTGACATGGTGGTGGTGTGTTAGTGTGTGTTGTGCTGGTATAAGCGGATCAGACACAGCAGCGCTGCAGGAGTTTTTAAATACCGTGTCCACTCACTGTCCACTCTATTAGACACTCTTGTCTAGTTGGTCCACCTTGTAGATGTAAAGTAAGAGACGATCGCTCATCTATTGCTGCTTTTTGAGTTGGTCATCTTCCAGACCTTCATCAGCAGTCACAGGACGCAGCCCACTGGGCGCTGTTGGATGGATATATTTTTGGTTGGTGGACTATTATCAGTCCAGCAGTGACAGTGAGGTGTTTAAAAACTTTAGCAGCGCTGCTGTGTCTTATCCAATCATACCAGCACAACACACTCTAACACACCACCACCATGTCAGTGTCACTGCAGAGCTGAGAATGATCCACCACCTAAATAATTCCTGCTCTGTGGTGGCCCTGTGGGGGTCCTGACCATTGAAGAACAGCATGAAAGGGGCTAACAAAGCATGCAGAGAAACAGATGGACTACAGTCAGCAATTGTAGAACTACAAAGTGCTTCTATATGGTAAGTGGAGCTAATAAAATAGACAGTGAGTTTAGAAACAAGGAGGTGGTTTTAATGTTATGGCTGATTGGTGTATAATATTTTATTATTATTATTATTATTATTATTATTATTATTATTATTTATTCCTTGTCTGTTTTACCCCATTTTTATCCTATTCGGGGTCATGGTGTGTCCAGTTCACTGGGCAAGAGGTAGGAAACACAACAGTCCATCACAGGGCAAACACACACACACACACTCAGGGCAATTTAAGTACATTTAATTAACCGACTGCATGTCTTTGGAGCACGTGAAAAAACCCACACAGACACAGGAAGAACATGCAAACTCTACAGAAAATGCATAGTCTAGAACAGACCTGGATCGCTCTACCTGGAAATGGAACCCAGGACCTTGGCTACCATGCATTTCACCGAGCCACTGTGTCATCCTATTATTATTGTTATTATTTATTTATTTATTTATTAGGATTTTAACGTCATGTTTTACACACTTTGGTTACATTAATGAAAAAACAGGTAGTTACTGATTACACAAGATTCATCAGTTCAAGTCTTTAATGTCAAACACAGTCATGGACAATTCTGTATCTTCAATTCACCACACTTGCATGTCTTTGGACTGTGGGAGGACAACAGAGCTTCTGGAGGAAACCCACGCAGACAAGGGGAGAACATGCAAACTCCACACAAAAAGGAATCAAACACAGGACCTTCTTGCTGTGAGGTGACAGTGCTACCCACTGAGCCACTGTGCCGCCTTTATTGTTATTATCAGTACTATTATTATTATTATATGATTCCTGATTAAGTGATTCATCCATTTAAGGTGATTCATCCTCATGAAATTGCAGTAGTTTACTTTTTTTATACGAATGATATGCAGTTAATATATTGTAAAATTGAAAAAAGGAGTCCAGTCTTCATCACCTGTTTGCTGTACACCAGTGAGTGACCTTTGTATCACTTATCTAATTTGTCAACCACTGTTCTTGCATGGCCCTTTACAGTAAAAAGGTCTTATAATAATATATCATATAATAAAACTCATGTGGAAAATAAATCCTTTCCCTTTGTCTGGAGCAGGTTTCACATTATACAATTATCAAATCTGTCAATACACCGTCATGTCAAGTCATCATTCAGAAAAATATATTAGTATAATGGTGGCCTATGCTCCTATTTGCCACGCCCCTCCATCTGGGAGCACATGTTAGAGGAGTGTTTGCTGTCACTCGCAAGACAACGCCCCTCATTATAATTGGTCTCCTGCTAGCTAATGATCCACAGCTGCACCTTGTTTAGGGGTAATGCTTAGGGCATTTAAAGAGGCAAGTGGATCATTTGGCTGAGATTATCTTGGTTTGGTTTAGCTGTCATGATTTTGGTTTGCTCCTGTTGGTCCATGCTCTTGTTCATGCTTATTTTTAGATTTGTTAGTCTAAGATCATGTTTAGCCTTAGCTTAGGGTCTAGTATAGTTTAATCAGGTTTCTTGTGTGTTTAGATTAGTGTTAGCTGTTAGTGTAGCATAATTTAGCTTGAGCATTGTTTGTGTGTTTAGATTAGTGTTAGCATTTAGCTTAGGTCGTGTGTTTGTGTCTGGTCTTGTCTTGTCTTTTGTGATTATTAAATATCTTAAAATCATCTCTGCGTGTGTGTCCGCCACTCTTGTCACATCTTGGCCCATTCGTTACAGCCTAGGCCTCCAGATATGCCTCGATAAAACAATTCAAAAGGCAAACACAAGAAAGATGGAGCCATTCGTGGCCGGGTAAAAGAGAACAACATGGAAATCCTACAGAGCCTTTCTCATGACCAAAGAAAATCTATTATGATTAATTTTCTCTGTAGCAAAGTTGGTGTGATTATTGCACAATGTACCTCTGGCAGACAGGTTATATAATTACATGGCTGGATGTTATTGATATTCATGTTAATTAATATAAATAAAGGAACAACATATGTATGAATTTGCATTTATTCTAAATGGATTAACAGGCAGCATTGTACATTTATGTTTCTAAGGTGAGGCCTATATTCAGCTTACAGTATAATCCTTCAGATATGATGTATATAAAATATTATATTATTAGCAAATCCAGAGACTTTCAATAAGCACATTTTTGTGAAAAAATGAAAAACGCTTAGAGCCAGATTCATCTGTGGGTCATCCTTTTATCACCCTTTTGTAAACAAATGTACCATCACCCTCACAAATTCTAATTCCATCTTTACAGCAGGTTGATAAATTAGTGTGCTAATAATGCTAATTAACTTAGTGTAAGCACTCGCTGCATGCTTTCTGTGTGTGTCTGTTTTTTTTTTTGTTTTTTTTTGTTAATGATTTATGTATCTATTTGTAGACACAGACCTAAAACCCTTATAGTTATCACAGATGGAATGTAATATAGACAGCAAGCATACGTAAATAAATACAGTGATACCTTGTAACTCAACGTCCCTTAAACTCAAAATCTTTGAAACTCAGTGCCACTAGTTGAGAAATTTGTACCCTTAAACTCAACGTTTCTCTTAAACTCAACGTGTGTGCGACTGCTGCTTTGCTCAGCTTTTATTTATTTATTTAATTTCAAATTAACAATGAAACACCGCTTTGTTCAGCACTCAGTTTGAGCAGTAAAACATCATCAAAGTGTGAATATGAGACGAAGCTGCATTTGACAAAGCTCCACATGTGTTTAGCTGGATTTTTCCTCACTGTTTCACTTTTAAACTTGTGTTACAGCTCGGGGTGCTGAAAAATGGTAAGAATCAGCTTCTTCAAGAGTCTAAAACATTTATTGTGAAAAATAAAGCTTAACGTGGTTTAATGTACTAAAAGAACAACACAGGAACACTAAACCTCTCCTAATTATTACTGCTCATAAGTTCTCTCCTCTACTGAGGCAGTGATAGCTCAGTGGTTAAGGTACTGGACTAGTAATCAGAAGGTTGCCAGTTCAAGCCCCACCACTGCCAAGTTTCCACTGTTGGGCCCCTGAGCAAGCCCCTTAACCCTCAACTGCTCAAAATCATGTTCAGTCATAATTGTAAGTTGCTTTGGATAAAGGCGTCTGCTAAATGCCAAAAATGCAAATGTAATGAAATTCCTAACTCATTGCTTTAGTACAATAAGTCACGTTAAGTGCCGCCATGCTTTATATAAAATGAACGCCACATTTTGCTGCTTCTCATGTGAATACGGTATTCCAAGATAAAGCATCTCCACAATTAAGAAGCATAAGGAAACAATAAAGAGCAGTTTTATTGTATTTTTATATAGATTTTTAACTGTTTTTAATTGTATTTTAGTGTTTTTATATTATATTTGTGTTATTTTCAGTGTATAGGTGTCAAAAACAACCCCATTATTTTACATTAGCCTAAAATATATGTGGGACCATGAACACATTAACAAGTTACCCATACATCCTTATGGGGAAAAAATACCTTGAAACTCAACGCCTTTTAAACTCAACGTCACTCCCAGAACCAACTTATGTTGAGTTTCAAGGTACCCATGTGCAAGTTTATACTATACTTACATTTGTAAGAAAAAGATTATGCACCTTTTGGTGCGATTTACATTTCTGCATCATATCCTTATCAAATGTGATCTGATGTTCATAAACCATTTTAAACTAGCACCACTACATTGTACTTTCTCTAAGAACTTGTTCATGTGACAACATTTGGGTTCTGAATTATGACAACCATTATTTAACACAATTTTTCATTTTACTGTTCTAATGTTGTGTGTCTTGGGTCAATGTCTTGTTGCATTTTTCAGCTTCTGTTAACTCTAATATTATCCTGTTTCCCTTCAGATTTTTTAATGATTTGTTTTCTCAGTTGGCCTGTGAGACGATATTTCCGCTTTAAAATGTAACCAGCAAACAGCACAGAGGGGGTTATTATCTAGACTAAATAGCACATTTTTTAAAGCAAAATGCCAATCCTCAATACAAATAAGCACAGTATCAAACAGTGGTTGGAAGCCCACACATTTAGAGAAAAGACATGGTTGGTCATTCTTACTCTGATTTAAATTCAGCCTCTTAATGAACTACTTGTTTTTTGGTCCTCTGTTAATTTGTAGCTGGACCACCAACATTCTTTCCACCAACAGTAAAGGTGGCAACATTCTAATAGACAAAAAGACTGTTTTCACTTAACCCTTCGCATTTTAATTTGAATAGGCAGGTATGAAGGATGTATATGCTTAGTTTTGTATTTGTTTAAATGCTGATTGTCAAACTATGGTGTTCCCGGTCTGCAGTGGTCAGTATCTATCAAAAGTGGTCAAAGGAAGGAACAGTGGTAAACCAGTGACAGGGTCATGAGTGGCCAAGGGTCATTGATGCACGTGGGGAGCGAAGGCTGGCCTGTGTGGTCCGATCCAACATACGAGCTTCTGTAGCTCAAATTGCTGAAGAGTTTAAGCTGGTTCTGGTAGAAAGGTGTCAGAATACACAGTGCATCACAGTGTGTTGAGTATGGGGCTGCATAGCCACAGACCAGTTAGGGTGTCCATGCTGACCCCTGTCCACCACCGAAAGCACCAACAATGGGCACGTGAGTATCGGAACTGGACCACGGAGCAATGGAAGAAGGTGGACTGGTCTGATGAATCACGTTTTCTTTTACATCACGTGGATGGCCGGGTGCGTGTGCGTCACTTACCTGGGGAACACATGGCACCAGGATGCACTACGGGAAGAAGGCAAGCTGGCAGAGGGCAGTGTGATGCTTTGGGCAATGTTCTGCTGGGAAACTTTGGGTCATGCCATCCATGTGGATGTTACTTTGACATGTACCACCTACCTAAGCATTGTTGCAGACCATGTACACCCTTTCATGGAAACAGTATTCCCTGATGGCTGTGGCCTCTTTCAGCAGGATAATGCTCAATCCAGTCAATCTGTGGGGATGTGCTGGACAAACAAGTCCGATCCATGGACGCCCCACCTCGCAACTTACAGGAGTTAAAGGATCTGCTGCTAACATCTTGGTGCCAGATACCACAGCACAGCTTCAGGGGTCTAGTGGAGTCTGTGTTTCAGTGGGTCAGGGCTGTTTTGGCTGCAAAAGTTTTGGCTTTTTCCAACATTATATTAGTTTTTATAGACCTTGCTTTGTGCACAGGGGGACAGTAAAGCAAGATCAAGGAAGGGTCTTCCCTAAACTGTTTATCTGTATAAATTAATAGCATATTATTTATTTAATATAATGATTTATTACACCTGTTATCAATTGTTGTGGCTAAAACACAATTCAAAAATTAATACTTTTGTCCATATAGTGTATACATATTTTACCAGCGCTTAATTCTGGTCAGGGTCGCGGTGGGTCTGATTCAGTGGACGAAAGGCAGGGAACCCCAGACAGGTCACCAGGCCATCACAATGCAGTTTTTATCAGTAGCAAAAATTGTCCTGCACAGAACCCTGACCTCAACCCCAATGAACACCTTTGGGATTGATTGGAACATAAAAATCTTGTGGAAGGCTTTCGCATTAGAGCGGAGACTGTTAATGCAGGAAGAGGGTACCTCGATATTTATTTACAGTGTTTTGGAATGGAATGTCCAACAAGCACATGGTCAGGTGTTCACATACTTTTAAGCTTATTTCATACTATTGTTTAAATGTACGTACTGTGGGTGCATTGGTAATTTTCAGTTTTTCACAAGCTCTTTCCATACCTGTTACACTCTAAGGAGATCAGATGGACAGGATGTCTAGAATTGGGGTTAGAATGTCCCCAATAGGACCATCAGTCCACGTTGGCTATTCATACTCAGCTTCCTTTGACAAGGGCACACCTGCTCCTGGTCCACTCTGACAGCATATATCCATGGACAGTGAGTCACAAATAGCAACCTCACTCCCAGCGGCTCATCCAAGCGTGATTTATGAACCGAGTCCAATATAAGCGCAACAATGGTCTAACCTTGGGTAACAATGCCTTGTCAAACCAGTGACACTAAATGCCATATATATTTGTGCTCTAATGTGGAGGTCATTTCAGTTCGGTTGGAGGCTAGAGGGTTGAGAAAAGGCAATTAACAGGAAGATTTGACAGGTTATTAGGCACTGTTCTACTGAGTGTGACACAGAGCCTGTTTTAGTTAAGCTCAGCTGTTGAAAATATCACTGCAGACGTTTTTAAGCGCTTGTAATCTGCACTATTGCATGACTTGTATATTAATGTAATGTCTGTTGTAAGCACTAAGAAGTCTTTTTTATTATTCTCAATAAATAAACCATCTTTTCTACAGTCTCAGTATACATGTGTCAGTAAGCTAGCATCATAACTGCATAACTGCAGAAACACAAAACAGGATTCTCAGAGCTTCTTCCTTCATTCAAAAAGAAATGTAAATGGTTTGAATGTTGTTGAATTTTTTATTGAAATGTCAGCACATCATGGTTATGTTACCCAGCACTGGATTTTTAGACAGGACTATCTGCAAAGCAACAGCCCTACTGGGATGTGTGTTCTCCTTTTATGGAACAACATTGTCACATTTGGCCTCAATATTCCAGTCCCTACTCTGAACTGATTCCTGGATGGTCTTTCAGTTTTTAGGAAGGATGTCAACGTTGTAGATTTGTCACACAAATTCCTTTTGATTAAAATGTCATGTTACCATATTTCTCATATACAATATTAAAGCTTGGTGTATTATTAACCAATACAGATCAGGTGATCTGGAACTGACTTTCTCACAGTGGCTAAGTCGAATCTTTAAAGGCAAGATGTGCAAAAACTTGATGGCACGATTATTACATTTGCCCTGTGCTTACATGGTTGATCTTCAATGTTTGTCCTATGGATCATATGCAAAGAATATGTCAAAGCCTATTCAATACTACAAGGGTTTAAACTCTATTCATTAAGAATTTCATCACTTTGCTACATAGTCACCTTCTGATGCATTTTTTCCAGCATCGTACCAACTTTTTTTTATATACAGTAGACCCTTGACTTACGAACTTAATCGGTTCCAAAGGGCTGTTCTTAAGTCAAAATGTTCGTTAGTTAAACCTATTTTTCCCATAAGAAATAATGTAAATAGAATTAATCCCTGCCAGACCTCCCAAACCCCCCCTTTCTAACGTCTTAAATGGTCTTTTTTGTTATAAATACAAGTATATTTTCTTTTAAATCTTAAATTATAGAATAGACATTCCAGTAATAAACAACAATACACAGTAGCACTGTACATAAAAAACACACATCACATTTCAGTACAGTACGTGTGCTGTACCTACACCATAATACATTTCCTTTTTTTTTTTATAAAATGTATCTACCAGAAACAACAATAACTTTCATACTGTACTCATCATTTACATTGACATCTTTGGCTTGCAGGGAGGGAAGAGGGGGAGGAAGAATTGAAGATGATTATTGTTTGGAAGGGAAGCCCTTTTCCAAAAGAACATCAGGAATCATGTCTGGAGTTGTTTCTCTCCGTGGTTGAGTGTGTTTATTTATGCATTATGCATTTCCCCTTTTTCTCCCGAATTGCCCGATTACGTCATGCTTCCTCTCCACCAATGCCGATCACCGCTTTGATTGAGAAGAACGAAGCTAACCCACGCCCCCTCCGACTCATGGGCAGCATGCCGTATGCGTCTTATCACTTACACTTTGACGAGTGCAGTGCAGCTCAGCACTGTGTACGGAGAGACACACCCTGAGAGCACTCTTTTCTCAACTCTGTGCAGGCACCATTAATCAGCCAGCAGAGGTCGTAATTGCATTAATTATGAGAGAGAGAGACCCTTTCCGGCTTAATCCCACCCATATCTGAAGAACAGGCCAATCGTTGTTCATGTGGCCGCTCAGCCTAGCTGGCAGGCAGAGCTGAAACTCGATACGATGTATTTGAGATCCCAGCTCTGGTTCCAGTGTGTGTTTCTACCGCTGCACCACCTGAGCGGCGTACCAACTTTTTAATGCCATCAGCAAAAAATTTTTTTGGTTGGACGCATAGCCACTGATGCACCGCTGCTTTCACATCATCATCACATAAAAATCTTCTTCCACTTAAAACTTCTTTGAGCGTCCAAAAAGGTGGAAATCAGAAACTAAAGCCGGACTATAAGCTCTCTCAGTCTCTCAGACACGACCAATTACTACTCCTCCCACCCTCACCGTTTCCAACCAAAATATAAAAGTGCGGAAACTCTTTAAAGATCCCTTGTACATTCATTTATTTTTATAAACCACTTCATCCTGTTTATGGTTGTAATGTGTAATGCATCCTGTGTCACCCAGAAACACTGGGTGTAAGGCAGGAATACACAGTGGACATGGTGCCAGATAACACCTGAGTATCCCACATTTGCACATTTATTTACTCCTTAATTACACCTAGCTATATTTAAAGGTGCAAGGAAACCAGAGTTCAACCTCTGACCCTTTGGGAACATTTGCATAATTCCAAAATTACAACCCCAAATCAGAAAAAGTTTGGACAGCATGGAAAATGCAAATAATAAAAAAGAGTTTCTTACATTTTCTTTGACTTTTATTTGATTGCAGACAGGATGAACCTGAGATATTTCATGTTTTGTCTGCTCAACTTCATTTTATTTATTAATAAACATCCATTCCTGCATTTCAGGCCTGCAACACATTCCAAAAAAAGTTGGGACAGTAAAGCATTTACCACTTTTTAATGTTGCCATTTTTTTTCACCACACTTAAAAGACATTTTGGCACAGAGGATACCAAGTGATTTAGTGTTTCAGCTTTTATTTTGTCCCATTCTTCCTGCAAACACATCTTAAGATGTGCAACAGTACGGGGTCGTCGTTGTCACATTTTTCCTTTCAAAACTCTCCACACATTCTCTATTGGGGACAGGTTTTGCATTGTCTTGTTGAAAAATGCATGGACATCCCTGGAAAAGACGATGTTTTGAAGGCAGCATTAGTTGCTCTAAGATGTCAATGTACTTTTCAGCATTAATGCTGCCATCACAGAAGTGTTATTGACCTTTGCCAAGGGCACTGACACAGCCCCGTACCATGACAGACCCTGGCTTTTGGAGTTGTTGCTGATATCTTGATGGTCCTTTTCTTCTTTGGTCCGGAGCACACAGCGTCCATTTTTTCTAAAAAAGACCTGGAATGCAGATTCATCTGACCACAATACACGTTTCCACTGTGTGATGGTCCATCCTAGATTCCTCCGAGCCCAGAAAAGTCAACACCGCTTCTAGACATGGTTTCTTTTGGACATAGAGCTTCTATTTTGCACAGTAAAGTTTTAAGTGGCGTTTGTGCATGTAACTCTGTATTGTAGTGCTTGACAAAGGTTTGCCAAAGTAATCCCTCACCCATGTGGTTATATCAGCTATTGTTGAGTTGCGGTTCTTGATGCAGTGCCGTCTGAGGGATCGAAGATCACGGGCGTTCAGCTTAAGCTTGCGCCCTTGGCCTTTACGCACTGAAATTCCTTACCGAATCCTTGAATCGTTTAATGATATTATGCACTGTAGAGAAAGAAATATGCAAATCCCTTTTAATCTTTCTTTCAGGTACATTGTTTTAAAACATTTCAATCATTTTCTCATTCATTTGTTGACAAACTGGAGATCCTCTGCCATCAAATCTCATCAAAGACTCAGCCTTTCCTGGATGCTGCTTTTGTACCAAACCATGATTACAATCACCTGTTGACATCACCTGTTTGGAATCACATCATTATTTAGTTTGTTCACATCATTACTAGCCCTAAGTTGCCCCCGTCCCAACATGAAATATCTTGGGTTCAAACTGTCTGCAATGAAATAAAAGTCAAAGTAAATGTAAGGAACACTGCATTTGTATTTTATTTGCATCTTCTATACTGTCCCAACTTTTTTTCCCAACTCTGATTTGGGGTTGTAAATTTTTTTTGTGTGAAACAGTAGCAAATTTAGGGTACTATTTGCATTTCTTAATTGTTAAACAATTAAATTATTAAACTATTAACTATTCATTACTGTATTATTTTAATATAATGTATTGCATCCACCACAGTAAGCTATAGAAAATATAGTACATTTTAATGTTTTGTTTTATTGATGTATGCAGTTCCTATGACTGAATAATCAGAAGACATAGTTTTTGTTTTTGTACATGAATTTAACATCTTTTATCAGTTTATTGTGGGATTTCTTAAACAAGCTTGTTGGGCACCCCATTCCAAATCCACCCAATGGCATGAATATGAAGTTAACTACTTTTTGCAGTAATAGCCTTCACTCATCTGGGAAAGCTTTCCATAGTATTTTGTATAGGAACATTTTTGAGCTCCGTTATTAGCGTGCAAAAAGTCCTGGCTCACAATCAACATCTCAGTTTGTTACAATGGGTTTTAATAAGGCTAAAAACAGAGTCAATAAAATTTCTCCACACCAAACACATCAAACCGTGTCTTCACTGACATCATTATTATTATTATTTTTGTTTATGCATTTTCTCCCCTTTTTTCTCCATTTTTTTTAGAGCGTCCAATTGCCATGCCCCCTCCGACACGTGGGCAGACGAGTGCAGTGCAGCTCAGCGTTGTGTACGGAGAGACACACCCTGAGAGCACTCTTTTCTCATCTCTGTGCAGGTGCCATCAATCAGCCAGCAGATGTCGTTATTGCATTAATTATGAGAGAGAGACCCTGCTTTCACATCATCATCACATAAAAATCTTCTTCCACTTAAAGCTTCTTTGAGCGCCCAAAAAGATGGAAATCAGATGGCGTTAAATCCGGACTATAAGCTCTCTCTCAGATTTTCAGACACGACCAATTACTACTCCTCCCACCCTCACCATTTGTAGTAAAAATATAAAAGTGCGGAAACTTTTTGAAGATCCTTCGTACATTCATTTATTTTTATGAACCACTTCATCCTGTTTATGGTTGTAATGTGTAATGCATCCTGTGTCACCCAGAAACACTGGGTGTAAGGCAGGAATACACAGTGGACATGGTGCCAGATAACACCTGAGTATCCCACATTTGCACATTTATTTACTCACTCACACCTAGCTATATTTAAAGGTGGAAGGAAACCAGAGTCCAACCTCTGACCCTTTGGGAACATTTGCACAATTACAAAATTACATTGTTTGTGTGTGAAACAATGGCAAATCTTAGGTACTATTTGCATTTCTTAATTGTTCATTTTGATATGATTGAATTATTAAACTATTAACAAAGTATTTGTGTATTATTTCATTATAATGTGTGGTACATCCTGAGTAAACAACATAAAATATAATACAGTTAAATGTTTTGTTTTATTGATGTATGGGGTGGCACGGTGGCTAAGTGGGTAGCACATTCGCCTCACAGCAAGAAGGTCCTGGGTTTGATCCCCAGGTGGGGCAGTCCAGGTCCTTTCTGTGTGGAGTTTGAATGTTCTCCCTGTGTCCGTGTGGGTTTCCTCCGGGTGCTCCAGTTCCTCCCACAGTCCAAAGACATGCAAGTGAGGTGAATTGGAGATACTAGATTGTCCATGACTGTGTTTGTAATGAATCTTGTGTGTAATGAGTAACTACCGTTCCTGTCATGAATGTAACCAAAGTGTAAAACATGACGTTAAAATCCTAATAAACAAACAATTTTATTGATGCAATTCATGTGACTGAATAATCAGAAGACATCAGAAGTTTTTGTTCATGAATTTGACTTCTTTTATCAGTTTATTGTGGTTTTTCTGTATTTACAAAACCTAATGGCCACAAGCTTGTTGGGCATCCCATTCCAAATCCACCCAATGGCATGAATATGACGTTGTAAGTCCTGACTCACAAACAATGTTTCAATTCATTGCAATGGGTTTTAATAGGGCTAAAACAGAGTCAATAAAATTTCTCCACACCAAACACATCAAACCGTGTCTTCACTGACATCACTTTTTACACAAGACCACAGTCGTGCTGAAACAGGAAATTCCCCAATTTTTCCCCTTCTTTCCTAAATCGTTGCCACAAAGCTGACATAATTTATTTGATACAGTTCATTTTAAGCAATAGTTGATGCTGAAACATCCAAAATTGAATGGGAGGAGTGTCCACATACTTTTGGCTTGGTGGTGTATTATGAAATCTGTCATGACAATTTGGATACTTATAGCATAGTCTTGTTATAATCCCTGATGATCTTTTATGACATATTTTATCTAGGTTTATGACATGCTTATGTCAGTGTTGTGATGGAGGGTTTGACAAAAGTGCTATTTATTGCTCCTTGTTACGCCCAATACAGCAAATGCTTCAGTAATTAGATAATTGGTTAAATCTGATGTGGTTACATGAGGTCAAATATTTAACTTCTCATTGACCCTTAAGCACTCCCCACATTTTTCCAAATCAGCCCTGTGTGGTCCAGAGTTCCAGCACTAAACTTCATGTTCCAAAAAGTGAATTTCCATCAAGCCTTCATCAGTGTGGAGCCACAGAAGAAACCTCTGCTTTATACAGTATGTGACCCATAGCTCAGTGCTGTAATGAGTCAGCCAGAACAGCTCCACCAAGCAGAGGCTTCTTCCACCACCCTACATTCAGCATTGTAATCGGTCCTTCAGGTTCATCAGGACTGCTCAGCTGCTGACTGGGACCCTTAAGCAGCTGCACAGACACACCCAGAGACTTCCTCCTCCTCCGCATGGAACATTCCATGCAGATGTTTGCGAGACTCTCTGCTTTCACTCCATAAAGTTGTTTCAGACAGGCAGCTTTCACTTTAACTATGCTGTGTCAGTGCAGTTAGAGACAAACTTTTATTTACTGTGATTTCGCAATGTTCTAGCATGGTCATTATCTGTGAAGAGGGTTAGAGTGTGCCTCAGGTTTATGGGGTGTAAAATGTCTAACAAAAGTAATGCCCTTCAGATTGTTGTTTACTGCTTAAATGAATAATTTGGACCCTTCGTTGTTTCTTAAATGCATAGCATTATTAAAAAAAAAAAATATATATAAAGCATTAAATGTAAAGTCCACTTGCCGTAGAGAGCAACGACGTGGCTAGGTATCCTTCTCTTCCTTCCCAAATTTGGCCAACAGAAGGTGCATGGCAGCACACTTAATTAATGTGTCAGTTCCCCTTAAAAAACACCTGAGACTCATATAGCATTAATTTGCTCCAGGTGGGAGTGTTTCTCCCACACAGTTTTGCCAGCTCCTCCGGTTGGCAACCTGCTTTCTCTGGATACGTGATGCTGGGTTTGGTTTCTGCTGGCATAGAATGCCAGCATACTTTTTTCTTGCTCACGGAACTCAGTCAGCATTGTGGCACTTTTTGCCCATCATGACACGTCTTTTTTTAATAGAGCTCGTATATCTCTGTCCCTAACTCAACTTTAAGGTTTACTGCAACAGTACGGGGTTGTCGTTGTCGCATTTTTAATTTCATTTCACCACACATTCTCTATTGGGGACAAGTCAGGACTGCAGGCAGGCCAGTCCAGTACCCGTACCCTCTTCTTCCGCAGCCATGCCTTTGTAATGTGTGCAGCATGTGGTTTTGCATTGTCTTCTTGAAAAATGCATGGACGTCCCTGGAAAGACGATGTCTTGAAGGCAGCATATGTTGCTCTAAGATCTCAATGTAGGTTGTTTTTTCACCGCATTACTAGCCCTAAATTGCCCCCATCCCAACTTTTTTTGGAATGTGCCTGAAATGCAGGAATGGATGTTTATTAATAAATGAAATGAAGTTGAGCAGACAAAAGATGAAATATCTTGTTTGCAATCAAATAAATGTAAGGAACACTGCATTTCCATACTGTCCCAACTTTTTCTTATTTGGGGTTGTCTCCATTGTGAGTTGCCGAAGTTTTGTGTTTTTTTTTTTTTTTTACTTTGTTCCTTTTATTTTGGCCACTGCTTTTCTTTTCCTAACGTGGATTTACAGGTGAGGAACTGCTCCAAAAAAGGAATGTCACACTCTCTTAAGGCAATTTGCTTTCCCAAGACGGCTCCATTCTGAGGCCCAAAATGGTGCAACAGTGGGCCATGTTCCCAGAAAACTAAAGGATGCTGGCATCAAATGCCAGCGGAAGATCAGACTCAACTGAGGAAAAAGAAGCAATTGTGCCAACAAAGGAGCTGGCAATTGTTAAAGGGAGAAAATGTAATATATAGAAAAACTTTCACTTGAAGCTAATTAATTAATTATGAGTCTTGGAAAGGAAGACTGACAAATCAATCATCTGCACTACTGTGCCCCCTTTGTTGGCGAAAAAGGCCAACTAAAAAGGACATGACTCTTAACTAGGGTAAGCCGCCGAACTGAAGTCAGCAGTCGCCACGTTATAGAAACTGCACCTATTAATGACACCAGAAAGATACTACAATAATTATGCGCTCAGGTGGTGCAATGGGATATTCTGCTAGCACACCAGTGCCGAGATTCTGAACACCTCCGTTTGAAACTCGGCGTAGCCACCGGTCGGCTGAGCGCCATCTGGCAGGCATAATTGGCAGTGCCTGCAGCAAATACTAAATGGCCACCGTATCTGCTGGTAGGTGCGGACCGGACGATGTAAGGGTTGGTCTTCATACGCTGTGTAAGGACCCTGATTGGCAGAAAAGATGCCTTTGTTGGAAGAGGCGTGAGCAGCTACAAGTTCTCCTCAGATGCAATGGGGTATCCCTCAGCAGCGGAAGACAAGTTGACTGCACTAAAATCGGGAGGAAAATGGGGAGAAAACGCTAAAATGTCCAGTTAGTAACCAGCAATGGACAAAAGTGGCTTTTGACTGCATGAACTGGATGTCTTCCATTAATCATGATTCCAACTCAACTATAATTCGTATGTATTTTTTCCCCAATAATGCACCAAAACTAACTTTCACCATCAATCCGATTTAGATTTTCTAATAAACATCTAAGTTTACCGCCACCTAAGTATTATAAAGTCCCTTTCATCCACTGCACAAAATGAAACAGCATCCAGTCTATAGTATCCATAGCTCTGTAAACCACATCCAACAGGTGAAACTGAACTTTAGAGACCACTGACAGATTGACCGGTTCTAAAACGAGCTGACGGAAATCCTACGACTTTGCCATGGGATTGGCTGTATGATGTCTTTCATTCCCTCGGGTCCCATCTAGAGCCATCTGCCAGGAAGGGTGGTGGAATGCGGGTGTATCGGTGGGAATGCCGCATGGACTGGATTAGGATGGGAATGTGAGGAAAGAAGCATGAAGCCTTTTGAAAGTGCCTTGAAGCTGACAGAACATACAGCTAATCAAGTTAGAAAGAAAATAAATAGAAGGAAGATGACATGGGTAAATATTCTATCACTAAAATATGACATCACAAGGTTTTTTAGTAGTGCATTTGTTAATAAATGGTAATATCTCAACACAAAACACTGTGAGAAATAACAGAAAAGATGAAGATGGCAGTCAAGAACAGTGTGCAGATACAGTATGGACATTGGTTAGATGTGAAGACTTAATTCATTCATCTTTAATATATAGGCATGAATGCCAGCATTTTACATTCACACATTCGCCCACTCAATTACTATAGGTAATTTAAATCAGTCAGTCCACCTTCTTCATGTTTTAAGGGGGGTGAAAGAAGCCATAAGAAACTCAAACATACTGTATGAAACATGACAAAGTCTTCACAGACTGGAGGTGTGGATTGAATCCAGGAATCAGAATCAGCTTTATTCACCTAGTATGTTTGCACGGACAAGGAATTTGTTTCCTGTTGCTCTACAATATACAGACAATACAGTACACAAAGACGCTAAGCAGACAATGTAAAATTATAATGAGCTAGTAAAATTTGCATATATACAAAAAATAGAAAAATAGCCTAAATATATATAAATAATATACACAGATCAGCCATAACATTAAAACCACCTTCTTGTTTCTACACACACTGTCCATTTTATCAGCTCCACTTACCATATAGTTGGTAGTTCTACAATTACTGACTGTAGTCCATCTGTTTCTCTGCATGCTTTGTTAGCCCCCTTTCAAGCTGTTCTTCAATGGTCAGGACTCTCCCACGACCACTACAGAGCAAGTATTATTTGAGTCATTCTCAGCACTGCAGTGACACTGACCTGGTGGTGGTGTGTTAGTGTGTGTTGTGCTGGTATGAGTGAATGAGACACAGCAGTGCTGCTGGGGTTTTTAAACACCTCACTGTTACTGCTGGGCTGAGAATAGTCCACCAACCAAAAATACCCAGCCAACAGCGCCCTGTGACCCCTGATGAAGGTCTAGAAGATGACCAACTCAAACAGCAGCAATAGATGAGCGATCGTCTCTGACTTTACATCTACAAGGTGGACCAACTAGGTAGGAGTGTCTAATAGAGTGGACAGTGAGTGGACACGGTATTTAAAAACTCCAGCAGCGCTGCTGTGTCTGATCCACTCATACCAGCACAACACACACTAACACACCACCACCATGTCAGTGTCACTGCAGTGCTGAGAATCATCCACCACCTAAATAATACCTGCTCTGTGGTGGTCCTGACCATTGAGGAACAGGGTGAAAGCAGGCTAAAAGTATGTAGAGAAACAGATGGACTACAGTCAGTAATTGTAGAACTACAAAGTGCTTCTATATGGTAAATGGAGCTGATAAAATGGACAGTGAGTGTAGAAAGGAGGTGGTTTTAATGTTATGGCTTATCGGTGTATATTAGAAGTGAAATTACAGTATGATACAATACAGTGTATGTGAAGTGCAGAGTGAATAAAGTACAAAAGTTCCTGATCATTGTTGCTCAGGCTGTAGTCACATGTTTCATGGTACATATCAAAGATGGAAGACTTTACCAGTACCAGACATTTATTCATGAATAGAGGCATGAATAGAGGAATCTGCTGCAGTACAAACAAAATAGAGCTGCTCTGACCCTCTGTTCCCGCTGGCCGTCCCATGTATAGGAAGCCTAAGACAGTGATCATGAATCATTGCATACCAAAAGCAAATGAAATGTCCTTCATTGGCATGGTTTTTCGTCCTGATTGTGGAAATATTATCTAGCTAAACTAAAACAAGAACCCCAAGTTCTGTTCGCCTCCTCTTTAAACCAGTCCCTGTTTTTGATTTGTCCATGCATGTGGAGTGGAAAAAAGCATTGTTTGTGTGTTGCTAGGTGGGTGTAGCAGATAAGTGGTTAAAGTTCAAGGGTGCTGCTGCAAAGGTTAAAAGTTCAAATTCCTGGCACAGCCAAACCTTCATTGTTGTGCCCTACAGCAAGGATCCTATACCTCAGCTTCTCTAAACCCTGCTTTCATATAAAGGTGGCATACAGGAAAATGCAAATAAAACATGCAGTTTTTCTTACTTTGACTTTTATTTCATTGCAGACAGGATGAACCTGATATATTTCATGTTTTGTTTGGTCAACTTTATTTCATTTATTAATAAACATCCATTCCTGCATTATAGGCCTGTAACAACATTCCCACTGTCTTGGGACAGTAAAGCATTTACCACTTTGTAATGTTGCCATTTCTTCTCACAACACTTACAAGACATTTTGGCACAAGGAATACCAAGCAATAAAGCGTTTCAGATGTTATTTTTTGTATTAGAATTGTCCACGACAAGTCAGGACTGCAGGCAGGCCCGTCCAGTACCCGTACCCTCTTTTTTTGCAACTCTGCCTTTGTAATGTGTGCAGCATGTGGTTGTGCATTGTCTTGTTATGGCATTTGTGACTGTAACTCCGTATTGTAGTGCTTGACAAAGGTTTGCCAAAGTAATCCCTTGCCCATGTGGTTTCATTAGCTTTTGATGATGGTTTCTTGATGGAGTGCCTTCTGAGGGATCAGAGATCATAGGTTTTCAGCTTAGACTTGCACCCATTTACATTTTAAGCATTTAGCAGACACCTTTATCCAAAGTGACTTACAATTGAGACAGTATACATTGCAGGCAATTGAGGGTTAAGGGCCCAACAGTGGCAAGCTGGCTGATGTGGGGCTTGAACCAGCAACCTTTTGATTTCTAGTCCTGTACCTTAACTACTGTGCTACACTGCCCTGCACTGAAATTCATCCAGATTGCTTTAATTGTTTAATGATATTATGCACTGTAGAGGGAGAAATATGCAAATCCTATCTGATTTATTTTTGAAGAACATTGTTTTTAAACCTTTCAATAGTTTTGTAAGATAGTAGTTGACAAATATATTGGGTCATACTGTATGCAGTGAAGTAAAAGTAAGTAAGTAAATGTAAGCTTTTTCTAATTGTGTTTTTCTTACACATCTCTCATGTGGAGAAACATTCAGCTACTAGATATGAGTAACTACAACTATACATACAGTGGGGCCAAAAAGTATTTAGTCAGCCACTGATTGTGCAGGTTCTCCTACTTAGAAAGATGAGAGAGGTCTGTAATTTTCATCATCATGTACACTTCAACTATGAGAGACAAAATGAGAAAAAAAAATCCAGGAAATCACATTGCAGGATTTTTAAAGAATTTATTTGTAAATTATGGTGGAAAATAAGTATTTGGTCAATAACAAAAGTTCAACTCAATACTTTGTAACATAACCTTTGTTGGTAATGTCAGAGGTCAAACGTTTCCTGTAAGTCTTCACCAGGTTTGCACACACTGTAGCTGGTATTTTGGCTCATTCCTCCATGCAGATCTCCTCTAGAGCAGTGATGTTTTGTGGCTGTCGCTGGGCAACACGGACTCCACAAATTTTCTATGAGGTTGAGGTCTGGAGACTGGCTAGGCCACTCCAGGACCTTGAAATGCTTTTTACGGAGCCACTCCTTCGTTGCCCGAGCGGTGTGTTTGGGATCATTGTCATGCTGGAAGACCCAGCCACGTTCCATCTTCAATGCTCTCACTGATGGAAGGAGGTTTTGGCTTAAAATCTCACGATACATGGCCCCGTTCATTCTTCCCTTAACACGGATCAGTCGTCCTGTCCCCTTTGCAGAAAAAGAGCCCCAAAGCATGATGTTTCCACCCCCATGCTTCACAGTAGGTATGGTGTTCTTGGGTTCTTCTTCTTCCTCCAAACACGACGAGTTGAGTTTTTACCAAAAAGTTCCATTTTGGTTTCATCTGACCACATGATATTCTCCCAATTCTCTTCTGGATCATCCATATGCTCTCTGGCAAACTTCAGACGGTCCTTGACATGTACTGGCTTAAGCAGGGGGACACGCCTGGCACTGCAGGATTCCCTCTCGGCGTAGTGTGTTACTGATGGTAGCCTTTGTTACTTTGGTCCCAGCTCTCTGCAGGTCATTCATCAGGTCCCTCCGTGTAGTTCTGGGATTTTTACTCACCGTTCTCATGATCATTTTGACCCCACGGGATGATATCTTGACCTTAAGGGAGATTATCAATGGTCTTGTATGTCTTCCATTTTCTTACAATTGCTCCCACAGTTGATTTATTCACACCAACCTGCTTGCCTATTGTAGATTCACTCTTCCCAGCCTGGTGCAGGTCTACAATTTTCTTCCTGGTGTCCTTCGACAGCTCTTTGGTCTTGGCCATGGTTGAGTTTGGAGTCTGACTGTTTGAGGCTGTGGACAGGTGTCTTTTATACAGATAACGAGGTCAAACAGGTGCCATTAATACAGGTAACGAGTGGAGGACAGAAGAGCTGCTTAAAGAAGAAGTTACAGGTCTGTGAGAGCCAGAAATCTTGCTTGTTTGTGGGTGACCAAATACTTATTTTCCACCATAATTTACAAATAAATTCTTTAAAAATCCTACAATGTGATTTCCTGGATTTTTTTTTTCTCATTTTGTCTCTCATAGTTGAAGTGTACCTATGATGAAAATTACAGATCTCTCTCATCTTTCTAAGTAGGAGAACTTGCACAATCAGTGGCTGACTAAATACTTTTTGACCCCACTGTATTTGCCTTATTCCCTTAATACTTAAATAATTGTCTTTATAAAATTAGTTTGTGGGGGTCCATGAATTTTTGTGTATTTGGCTTCAAAAAGTGTCTCTTTTGCATTATGGGTTACTCTATGGTACTCTATGTGTTGTGGAAAAAGGGAGGAGCCCTTAATATCTGTGCATGACTCTTTGAGAGGGGTCATTGTGGCGATGTCTCCATGCTGGAAGTAATCTAATTGTTTTTGTGTCCTGGTTCCATGCTCCAGTAGCCGAAAGGTTACAATAGTGCCTAGTGTTCCTCTCTGAGAACAATCAGTCTCTATGTCTGTGCTGGACTAGAACAGTCAGGGACTGCTCTGACTGTACATACTGTCTAGAATGATCACACGTACCGGGAAATCGTTGCATCATGTACAGAAATATTTCAGCATGCACACACCCATTTTCACAATGTGCATGTCTTTCATAGTACAAATGAAAAAAGACAACACTGTCAAATTTGCATATAATACAATGGGAAATTAGATTCCTATAGATAAAATGATTTAAGATATCCCTTGGCAATTATGGCAAGAAAAAAATCTATTGCTGTTATTATTGTGCCAGTCAAATTAACGGGAAGAGAGCTTTTGGCAATCTAAATCATAGTCGGGTGTGTTGTGTTTTCCTGTATTAGTTTTTTATCAGTGGTAATGGAGAGTATTATCACTTACTTTCCATAACAGACAGAGCTGAAACTGAGTCCTCTGATATCATAAAGGAAGGTTAAATCTCTCATGTGTTCACTTGTCCCAACTAGAACTCACACACTTTTAAAACAAAACTTGCAGCTGCGAGCGAAAGAGGTTGATTAATGAAAATCTGACTAATCTATTATAGACGCAGGAGCAAAGTGCAACATCATAGTTTAATAGCAAAAGGCAAAAATGTACGCCTGTCCAAAAGTACACTAAACTAACAGATGCAAGATGTTCTCATCCCTTTAAAATGAACACAGTTTCTACATTAATTATTCCGAGTCAACCGAGTCATAATAATGAATACATGCCTCCTAAACTACAACCCCAAATCAGAAAAAGTTGGGACAGGATGGAAAATGCAAATAAAATAAAAATGCAGTATTCCTTACATTTACATTTCATTTGTTAATATACCTCCATTTCTGCATTTCAGGCCTGTAACACATTCCAAAAACAGTTGGGACGGGGACAATTTAGGGCTAGTAATGAGGTGAAAAAACTAAATAATGGTGTGATTCCAAACAGGTGATGTCAACAGGTGATTGTAATCATGGTTTGGTACAAAAGATGATCAGAGGATCTCCAGTTTGTCAACAAATGTGTGAGAAAATTATTGAAATGTGTAAAAACAATGTACCTCAAAGAAAGATTGGAAGGGATTTGTATATTTCTCCCTCTATGGTGCATAATATCATTAAACCATTCAAGGAATCGGGAGGAATTTCAGTGCGTAAAGGCCAAGGGCGCAAGCTTAAGCTGTAGAAGAAGAGGGTACGGGTACTGGACTGGCCTGCCTGCAGTCCTGACCTGTCCCCAATAGAGAATGTGTGGAGATTGTTGCACATCTTAAGACGTGTTTGCAGGAAGAATGGGACAAAATAAAAGCTGAAACACTAAATCACTTGGTATCCTCGGTGCCAAAACATCTTTTAAGTGTGGTGAAAAGGAATGGCAACATTACAAAAGGGTAAATGCTTTACTGTCCCAACTTTTTTTGGAATGTGTTGCAGGCCTGAAATGCAGGAATAGATGTTTATTAATAAATGAAATGAAGTTGACCAGATAAAGCAGAAATATCTCAGGTTCATCCTGTCTGCAATCAAATAAAAGTCAAAGTAAATGTTTTTTATTATTTGCATTTTCTCATGTTTTGTGTTGCTGTCCCAACTTTTTCTGATTTGGGGATGTAATAGCAAACAAGCCGTTATACATTTAATTTCTCATTTATTCAAAACACTGTTTAATTATTTACAGTCCAGGCTATGAAAGGACACGGTGTAACTCCCTAGACTAGCTACTTCTCTAAAAGTCAGGTGTTCTAGTTAATCAGATGAGAATGAAGATCGGTTATTAAAGTTGCACTGACACCAAGAAAGGAATAACTGGTGAAGCCTAGCAAATCATTTCAACAAGATTAAGGAGTTGATTAAGCCACATAAAAAGGATTGTGGAAGATTAGTACTGTTTCGCTGGCTAAATAAACACCAGTCAGAAAGATGAATAAAACCAAACAAGTGTTGACATTAAAAACCTAAAGTAATGTGCTGTGATAATATTGTGTTATAAGAAGAGAAACACATAGAAAATGTCAGACAACCTGGATGTTTCACATGACTAACTCTATGCCAAGCTGTAAAGCATGCTGCAGAAAGCATCATGATTTTGGGCTAGGTTGAAAGCCTGTATTTATAAGAGACAAAATCATTCAATGTTCTATCACTGCATTTTAAAAGATAATGTCAGAGAATTGGTCAGTTAACTGATGCTTAACAAAAATTCAATGATGCATGAGACAAAAGTCCAAAAATAAAGCTACAGAATGAACCTATGCAGAACAAAATGCCCGAGGTCAGAATATTACGGGACAATATATACTATAGAATTAAATGTTTGGTCCTATAGTCAAACACCCAACCATAAACATGTTGGGCATCCCATCCCAAAATTTTGGCCATTAATTTGGGGTTTCCTCTTACCCCAACAGCCTCTGCTCTCCAAAAGCTATTATCCACATGATTTAGTAAGTTTGTGCACAGATGTTGGATGAAAAAGCCTGGCTTGCAATTGATGTTTCAATTCATTCCAAAGGTGATCACTGGGACAGATTAGAGCTATGAACAGGCTTCTGAAGTTCCTCCACACCATTTGTTAAACCTAATCTTTATGCATCTTGATTTGTGTATGACGCAAAGTCATGCTAGAACTGGTAAGATGCTTTCTCAAACTGTTGGTAAAAAGTTGGATGAATATTTATTTTATCTAATTAATTGTACAAATCCCAAATCAGAAAATAATAAAAGTAAGAGTTTCTTACATTTACTTTGACTTTGATTTCATTGCAGACAGAATGAACCTGAGATATTTCATGTTTTGTCTGGTCAGCTTCAATTTATTTATTAATAAACATCCATTCCTGCATTTCAGGCCTCCAACACATTCAAAAAAAAGTTGGGACTTATAATGTTGCCATTCCTTTTCAACACACTTAAAAGAGGTTTTGGCACCGAGGATACCAAGTGATTTAGTGTTTCAGCTTTAATTTTGTCCCATTCTTCCTGTAAACACGTCTTAAGATGTGCAACAGTACGGGGTTTCAAAATTCTCCACACATTCCCTAATGGGGACAGGTCAGGACTGCAGGCACGCCAGTCCAGTACCCATACCCTCTTCTTCTGCAGCCATGCCTTTGTAATGAGTGCAGCATGTGGTTTTGCATTGTCTTGTGGAAAAATACATGGACGTCCCTGGAAAAGATGACGTCTTGAAGGCAGCATATGTTGCTTTAAGATCTCAATGTACTTTTCTGCATTAATGCTGCCATCACAGAAGTGTAAATGACCTTTACCAAGAGCACTGACACAGCCCCGTACCATGACAGACCCTGGCTTTTGGACTTGCTGCTGATAACAGTCTGGATGGTCCGGAGCACACAGCGTCCATTTTTTCCAAGAAAGACCTGGAATGCTGATTCATCTGATCACAGTACACGTTTCCCCTGTGTGATGGTCCAGCCTAGATGCCTTAGAGCCCAGATAAGTCAACACCGCTTCTGGACATGGTTAACTTAAGGCTTCTTTTTTGCACAGTAAAGTTTTAAGTGGTATTTGTGCATGTAACTCTGTATTGTAGTGCTTGACAAAGATTTGCCAAAGTAATCCCTCACCCATGTGGTTATATCAGCTATTGTTGAGTGGCGGTTCTTGATGCAGTGCTGTCTGAGGTATCAAAGATCACGGGCGTTCAGCTTAAGCTTGCGCCCTTGGCCTTTATGCACTGAAATTCCTCTCGATTCCTTGAATCCTTTAATGATATTATGAACTGTAGAGGGAGAAATATGCAAATCACTTCCAATCTTTCTTTGAGGTACATTGTTTTAAACATTTTAATCATTTTCTCACACATTTGTTGACAAACTGGAGATCCTCTGGCCACCTTTTCTCATCAAAGACTCAGCCTTTCCTGGATGCTGCTTTTGTACCAAACCATGATTACAATCACCTCTTCACATAACCTGTTTGGAATAAGATAAGATAAGACTTTATTGATCTCCTTGGGGAAATTAACTTTTTTGAATCACATCATTATTTAGTTTTTTCACCTCATTACTAACTTTTCTGATTTTGGATTGTATAAGCCTGCTAGCAATTGTGAGGTTGAATAATTAGAATAATAATTAGCTGAATAATTAGAAGTTGTCCACATACTTCTGACCATAAAGCATATTGACTACTGACTCTTAGAAAAATATTTACATGTAATATAATATTTATATTGTACAGTAATAGTTTGGACTTTGAAAGAGGGAATCCCTCAATTTTTGATTGATGTCAGATATGCCTTTGAGCCATTCTCAAATAAATCTCACCCATGCTGTGTGTGTTTTAAATTCATTTTGCCTCAGGATGTTCCAGTCTGACCTTATTCTTTTCCTCTTGACTCCTTTTTTATTTCTTAACACAGTTCCTTTGGTGTATTATCTCAAATAATTTTGCTTTTAAGCTACTTTCTTCCTTTCTACTTATCTCACTTTTATGTGTCATTTTTAAATTCCAAATTTGTACGCTATCCCATTAACCTCGTAGTTTCACTTTTACCCATCCTTGTTAGCTACGATGACACATCATCTGGGAAGAAGCTTTCCCTTTCAATACTGTGTTAATTACGTTAGTATTTATTTAGCCAGGCAGTCCATGGAGGGGGTGTTGGTGGGGGTTTCATGTTTGACAGAGAGGGATTGACTCCTGCACTAAATAGCCCACATTCCAATGCTCTGATGCTGAAACTAACATGAGTTCCCTCTTTAATCTCTGCAGCACATCAAATTAGCACCCTGTTAAGACATAACACAAAGAGCCCAGCAGTCAAAAAAACTCTAATAAATATTATTCATTCATTTTCATAAACTGCCTTGTTCCAGTCAGTGTCTCTGTGGTGGGTTCCAAGGCCTACTTGAAAACACTTGGTGCAGAGCATGAATACACCCTACACAGGGCACCAGGGAATCACTCTATTACACAGTTACCTACTTAATTACACCTAATGGGCAAATTTTGAGTCCCGGCACCTAGAGAAAACTCATATGGATATGGGGAGCACACATAATTGCTCTGATTGTAAGGATCAAGACCTGGGTACACCATGCTGCCCAAACTACAATCAATAGTACTAACTAACTATGCATAAAAATATACTACAGCATCTGTTACATGTTTCATGTGTCAAAGATCAGCCATAACATTAAAACCACCTCCTTGTTTCTACACTCACTGTCCATTTTATCAGCTCCACTTACCATATAGAAGCACTTTGTAGTTCTACAATTACTGACTGTAGGCCATCTGCTTCTCTACATACTTTTTTAGCCTGCTTTCATGCTGTTCTTCAATGGTCAGGACCACCACAGAGCAGGTATTATTTAGGTGGTGGATGATTCTCAGCACTGCAGTGACACTGACGTGGTGGTGTGTTAGTGTGTGTTGTGCTGGTATGAGTGGATATGGAGCAGTGCTGCTGAAGTTTTAAAATGCCATATCCACTTACTGTCCACTCTATTAGACACTCCTACCTAGTTGGTCCACCTTGTAAATGCACGTCTATTGCTGCTGTTTAAGTTGGTCATCTTCTAGACCTTCATCAGTGGTCACAGGATGCTGCCCATGGGGCACTGTTGGCTGGATATATTTTTAGTTGGTGGACTATTCTCAGTCCAGCAGTGAAAGTGAGGTGTTTAAAAACTCTATCAGCGCTGCCGTGTCTTATCCACTCATACCAGTACAACACACACTAACACACCACCACCAGGTCAGTGTCACTGCAGTGCTGAGAATGATCCACCACCCAAATAATACCTACTCTGTAGTGGTCCTGGAAAAGTCCTGACCATTGAAGAACAGCATGAAAGGGGGCTAACAAAGAATGCAGAGAAACAAATCAGTAATTGTAGAACTACAAAGTGCTTCTATATGGTAAGTGGAGCTGATAAAATGGACAGTGGGTGTAGAAACAAGGAGGTGATTTTAATGTTATGGCTGATCAGTGTACGTTTATAAGGCTGTGACAACTATATTGCTCAAAGACTGCACAATAAAGCCATTGTAATGCCATTGTAAAGCTTAAAGTAAGTATTTTGAAGCTCAAAATAAGCATTCACTGGAATGTAAATAAATCATTGGGCCCTCCAGTGAAAATAATGTCTGGTTTAATGTTGTGGAACAGGATTAAATTCAATGAAACTCACTCAATAAAACATTTTTGCTGGTAATGAGCCTTACAGAAAATTATTGAATATTATTATTGCTTTTTGTTGTTATTTTGCTTATGTACTCAATCACATAACTTAGGTGGAAAGGTTTGATTCAGTCTGAAAAACTAGCGCTAACTGCATAATTATTGAAAGAGCTGTTAACAATGTATAATAATTTTGGCTTGCATTTAATAGATGTATAAGTAATATATCATATTTTGAAAAATTAAAAACTATAGGCATTAATATGTAATTAGACAGCCTGTCTGGAGTTTGCTAAATGGCATATGAAGGAATCTGGCAACATGAGAAAAAAATCTGATCAGACCAGATGTAAATTGAATTCTTTAGGCAGCACACAAGCATATGTTTTGTGAAAAACAAGCACGTCACATCACCTGGCTAATACAATTTCTACAGTGAAACATGGCGGTGGCAGCATTATGCTATGAAGGTGTTTAATGGCAGGGACAGAGAAAGATCAGGGGATGGATACATGCAGCCAAGTATTGGAACACCCTTAAAGGGAACCTCCTCCAGGACACACACACAAACTAAGACTGGGCTGACGGTTCACATTTCAACACAATAATGACTCAAATAATGGGTTTGATGTAACGAATATTGGGCTAGACATGACAGAGGGTTACACAAGACAGGTGGGGAAAAGACAAGACATACTAACACAAGACCTAAGCTAATTGCTAATCTAATTCGAATGCTAATCTCTAAGCTAACGTTAATGTAAACACACAGACACTGCTAAACCTAACTGAGCTAAGAATGCTTAAGCTAAACAGGAATTTGGACTAACAACCAGGAACCAGACTAAACAAGACTTTTGAGCATGAAATGAACAGGAGCAAACCGACAGGAGCTGCAACCTTATATGCCATGAGCAATCTAACTGGGATGAGGTGCAGCTGTGGATACTTAGCAGAAGACCAGTCACAGTAAGGGGGCGTTGGCTTGCCACTGAATACAAACATTATAAACATGAGCTCCTGGAGAGATGGGCGTGACACTTAGGAGCACTCCAGGAGCACATACAGGCTGGATATGTGAGACCTGAAGATGGCAACCCACAAGCATTTGATATCCACTCTGTGAAACAGGCCTTCAAAACCACTATTTAAGGGGTCTGAATACTTCTGTAAATTAGAGGTTTTAGATTTAGATTTTTAATTAATTTTGGGAAAACTCCAAAAATGTTTTTACTTTGTCATTATAAATGATTGTGTTGCTTTATGTAAAAACTGACAATTTTATCTGTTTACAATAAAATCCACAAACCAATAAAGTGTGCGAAAATTCAAGGAGACTGAATACTTTCTGAATGTACTGTCCATTTACCAGTGTGTGTTGTCATGATTGGTACTGGTACTGTCTTTTGAGGCACCTAGTGTAACATCTCTTCTACAATGAATACAGAAAACAAAGGCACTAGTGAAGAAATACCAAGGATGACTGTTTATTTACAACTGTGTCAGCTACTCAATCCACAAGTGAGCTACAACCCAAGTGTTTGACAGGAAACCAAAAGAGAAAAACTCCGCACTTTTTAAACTCTATTTATTATGAATTTCAAAAACAAATGACATCATTTTTCTACATAGTCACCTTCACCTTTTACATCATCATCACATGAAAATCTTCTTCCTCTTAAAGCTTCCTTGAGGTGTAAATCAGATGGTGCTAAATATGGACTATAAGCTCTCTCAGACATGACCAAATACTACTAAATTACTAGTTTTCAGTAAATTCAGTACAGACTCATTGTACACCAATCAGCCATAACATTAAAACCACCTCCTTGTTTCTACACTCACTGTCCATTTTATCAGCTCCACTTACCATATAGAAGCACTTCGCAGTTCTACAGTTACTGACTGTAGTCCATCTGTTTCTCTGCATGCTTTTTTAATCTGCTTTCACCCTGTTCTTCAATGGTTAGGACCCCCACAGGACCCCCACAGAGCAGGTATTATTTAGGTGGTTGATGATTCTCAGCACTGCAGTGAAACTGACATGGTGGTGGTGTGTTAGTGTGTGTTGTACTGGTATGAGTGGATCAGATACAGCAGCGCTGCTGGAGTTTTTAAATGCCATGTCCACTCACTGTCCACTCTATTAGACACTCCTACCTAGTTGGTCCACCTTGTAGATGTAAAGTCAGAGACGATCGCTCATCTATTGCTGCTGTTTGAGTTGGTCATCTTCTAGACCTTCATCAGTGGTCACAGGATGCTGCCCACAGGGCGCTGTTGGCTGGATATATTTTTGGTTGGTGGACTATTCTTAGTCCAGCAGTGACAGTGAGGTATTTAAAAACTACATCAGCATTGCTGTGTCTTATCCACTCATACCAGCACAACACACACTAACACACCACCACCATGTCAGTGTTGCTGCAGTGCTGAGAATCATCCACCACCTAAATAATACCTGCTCCGTTGTGGTCCTGTGGGGGTCCTGACCATTGAAGAACAGAGTGAAAGCAGGCTAAAAAGGTATGTAGAGAAACAGATGGACTATAGTCAGTAATTGTAGAACTACAAAGTGCTTCTATATGGTAAGTGGAGATGATAAAATGGAGAGTGAGTGTAGAAACAAGGAGGTGGTTTTAATTCTATGGCTGATCGGTGTACATCCAGACCCATTGTGAACATGATCAGAATCAGACAGTATCATTAAAGATAAATAAGTATAATGTATAATTAAGGGGCTCAGGTGGCAAAGTAGTAAAACACACTTGCCCAGTACCGCTAAGATTCAGGGTTCGAAGCTGAGCCATTGGGAGGTGCACTTTTACGTGCGCTCTCAGTGCCAGTATCAAACCAGACAAAATACAGATGGTTATGTCAGAAGGGCATCCGGCAGACCAGGTATGTGGACCATAACGATCCGCTGTGGCAGATATTACTGTGAATATTATTTTGCTGTCCTGCAGAATTATCACTATATTATCTTCCCACTGTTATGGCACTGCTGCCAGATTGTACACACCAGTGCCATGCTGTTGATGAATAAACATGGAATTGCCATGGTGAGCACTTGTCCCCATGCTCTTACTTCAAGCTGGGTTTGGTTTCATAAGTTTATGAGATGTTTTTATTTTTGGACTGACCCCACATCCTGGCTCAGATAAAGTCACCAAGGGTGAAAGCAAGGGCTTTATAGGGGGGTCTTTGGGACAGAGAGAATGATGATATAGCAGAGAGGAAGTTGGGAACATAGAGCTATAAGGGTAGATATATGTGCAAGACTTAAGGGAAGTAGATAGAACATGAAAGTGTTAGAACTCTCAGTACCCACTTGAGCCAGACTAAGACAGACTTGCTCTTTGCCTGGTTTCAGGGTGCATGTGTGCAGGAATGCATTCATTAATACAATTCTCTGGCTCTCTCACACAAGGCTTCCGTCACCGGGTAAGTGACTGAGTGCTAAGCACTGGACTGGAGGTGGCAGGACGGGGGGGGGGGGGGGAGGCTGCCTGGCTCAGTAGGAAGGGTACAGAGTAAATAAGACCGGAGAGAGAGGGGCACCCTGACACAGGCCTCCTCATCCAAGGCGATCTGCATGAGAAAGCGCCGGTACTACAAAAGGATGAAAAGGTGCTGTGCAAGACCTGGACAATCCCTTCCTGTTCTGAACGGTGATTTGTTTCCGTGCCGTCAGAGACTGGCCTCCTTCCCCCTAACCCCACAGGCCCTTTCACACATTCCCACCCGCTTTGTTTTCCAGCACTTTCTAAACACTCTGCCACCGCTTTCTTTTCCTTGTTTTCATTCACGTGAAAGCTACTGATGGACCAATATGTGAAATCAAACAGAGACTGGAATGATTGTTTTTTGCAGCTATTTTCTAAAAGCCAGGCTGCACTGGGCATGGGAACCGCTTTGCATTACAAAAGAGGGGACAAAACATTAAGCCAATTAAAGGATCTATACTAATGAAGCGATTCACAGATTTATAAATCACAGTTTACTTTGAAACATTAGCATAAGTTAAAAATAGCATTAGGTATTGTTATTATTAACAATGGCATTGATATTTGTTTATTTGCTAAGACATAAACTATACTGTATTAAGGACACACATTCTAAAATTTGATGTTAAGCCTTAAAACTAATAATTATGATTTATATTTTCTTATAATGATTATAATAATAAAAAAAAAACTACATAATTGTTAACAGTGATGGGGTAATAATTCTAACATCTCCTAAATGGATTAATAATATGACATGAATTGTGTTTGAACATTCTTTTCTTTATTATAAATGATTTTTATAATAATATTAATATTATTATAAATACTTAAATATTGTAATTTACATAAAATACTATTCATATTAAATTTGTTTGCAATATCTCCTTGGGCAGCACAGTGTCTAAGTGTGTAGCACTGTCGCCTCACAGCAAGGAGGTCCTGGGTTCGATCCCCAGGTGGAGCGGTCCGGGTCCTTTCTGTGTGGAGTTTGCATGTTCTCCCCATGTCTGCTTGGGTTTCCTCCGGGTGCTCCGGTTTCCTCCTACAGTCCAAAGACATGCAAGTGAGGTGAATTGGAGACACTAAATTGTCCAAGATTGTGTTTGACATTGTGAACTGATGAACCTTGTGTAACGAGTAACTACCTGTTCTGTCATGAATGTTACCAAAGTGTAAAACATGATGTTAAAACCCTAATAAACAAACAAACAATACCTCCTTTATGTAAAGATATGTTAATACGTTTATTCATTCATTAAAGACAATCCAGGAATGGATACATTAAGCCAAAAACTAGAACATCCTTAAGGAGAACCTCCTTCAAGGCACACACAAACTAAGACTGGGGTGACATTTCGCCTTTTAACACAACAGTGACCTATAGAATTTGAAGAATTTGAATTTGAAGTCTCTGAATGTCCTTGGTTGACCTTATGGAGATACCTGAAGATGGCAACTCACAGGTATTTGCCACCCAATCAAATCCACAACACTTTCTGAACCCACTGTCCATTAACTAGTGTGTTCGGTATTGTCATGTAGTGGTATGATACTGTCTTTTGAGACATCTAGTGTAACCCCTGTCCTGCAATAATTATAGAAAACAAAAACACTAGAGAAGAAATACAAAGGAGCATAGCTTGTTTTCAACTGTGCCAGCTACTCAATCCTAAGATGCTCACGGCATGCTGCCCACGTGTCAGAGGGGGCGTGGGTTAGCTTTGTTCTCCTTAATCAGAGCAGGGATCGGCATTGGTGGAGAGGAAGCATGATGCAATCGCGCAATTGGACGCGCTAAAATGGGAGAACAAATAAATAAATAAGTACAAAAAAAACTACAGTGGAGAAGTAAAAGAGATCTGCAAATACCAAACATGTACATGCTGTATAATAGCTTTTAAATATAATAATATAATTTCCCCAAATAAATAATTAAAATGTACATGATTCCAATCATGAAAAAAATGTCTGTAAAGTCTGACATCATGCATCTCGACTAAAAAGGACAAAACATTCCTTTATAAGGACTAAAAAGACTTCAAGAAATTTAGGTGGTGGAGTGACAAGGTTAGTCTCTGACAAAAAAAGCAAAAGTGATAGACTGGTTTGATTTACTATGTCGTATGGTATAATCTGTTACACTTGACAAAATAAATTGAAAAAATAAAATTTTAAAAATGTTTTTTAAACATACACAAGAAAGTTTAGTTTTTTTATTAGTGGCAACATAATTGGGTGGTAAAAACAAAAACAAATTGTTTTAAAAACTATTTAAATGCTTAGATTTAAGGCATACAAACAACTGTACTTCTTGACAATCTTGACTCCCAACCAAATTAAATTAAATTTAATTTATTGTTGTACCATGCAAAGTTGTTGTGAAAATGGTCCTTCAATTCAGCAGACCTGAAGAAAAGAGTCTGGCAGGCCATGTTCACAAATGCTTTAGTTAGTTAGCCTGTATGCACAGTGTTTAGCACTTCCCTGAGGAGGTTCCCCATTGAGATAAATGCCTCATTTTCACCATGATTCATTCTGATGTTCCCTGGCATTTATTCTATCACACTTTGTCCTTTTCTCACATTCTCACAGTATGGTAGACATTCCCATGAAGTTTGCCAAGCGGACACAAATGCTGTCTGTCTGCAGTTTATGTGATTAAAATTCAGAAAGTGGTTAAAAACTGCACCCAAATAAAAGATTTGATCTTTTTTTTAATCAGGCTGTGCCACCCGGTTTGCACTATACAGTCACATATTAGTTTTTGTGAACAAAATGCATCAACGACCTTTAAGTTAGTATGAATTAAGGATGTTATTCTGTCTCCTTCATGTGTGTGTGTGTGTGTGTGTGTGTGTGTGTTGAATGTGTATGTGTGTATATGTGACTTCATGTATCTGTGTAAGACTTTGTGTGTATGCATGTTTATGTGTTCAGATGTGAGTATGTGTGTATGGTTTTTTATGTGCCATTGTGCATTTGTATATGAGTGTGTATGTGAGCGTGTGTTCTAAAGTGTGTGTATGCGTGTATGTGACTCTGTGCCAAGTGGATACAAATGCTGTCTGTCTGCATGAAGTTTTTGTGATTACAACTGTGATTACAACTCAGAATGTGATTTAAAAGACTGCACACAACATATTTAAACTCTTTTAAATCGGGCTGTGCCATCCAGTTTGCATCCAGTCACATATTTAGGTTTTTGTTAACCAAATGCATTAACGAGCCCTAGGTTAGTATGACTTTATGTTTTTTATTCTGTTTCTCTGTGTGTGTAACTTTGTATGTTGAACTTGTCTATGTGTGAGCGTGTGAATGTCTATGAGTGTATGTGTGACTATGTGTGAGAGAGTTTGTGTACACATGCAGATGTGAGTATGTGATTTTATATGTATATTTATGTATAAGTAAAAGTAAAAATTCTCAGTTTCTTTTTTTTAGTTTAATTATACAGTGTTTATAAAACACACATGAGGACTGGATTAACTGTACCTTCATAAAAGCCATTTCATTTCATTTGAAGTGATGTCACAACATGACATGATACAACATTTTCATTACAACAGTTAATTTGCTGTGATTATTATTCTAGTCTTGTGCATTTTGAAACCTTATGGTGGTTAAGTAAATATGTATATTCTTTTACTGGTCTGCTCAACCATTTGGTTGAGCTTACTTTGAGTCTTAATACTTAGGTAAAGATAAACTGTATTTAAATAATCTTGTTTGGGCCGTATCTACTCTTTGGTTGACATGTGTTAAACTTAAAAATATTGGTAGATGACACTGTGATGTTAAGAAAACAGCCTTTCTAACCTATATGTGCTGGTGTCTTCCATTTGTGTACACTTCTACTCTTTGTTAAGGTAGGCTTCTTGTTTAAGTATACTTTTTGTTTTAACCTGTGCTAGAATCTATCTTTGTAACTTGTAACTTTGTTTTGCCTTGTGCTAGAATTTAAGTCACCTTTATTTATATAGCACATTTAAAAGACAACCAGTGTCGGCCAAAGTGCTGCACAAAAATCAACGTAAAACATAAAGCATAAAACAATCAAATCAAACAAAACATGATGACAATACAGAGACAAACATGATCAGTAAACATACAATCACTGAAATGACTCAAATGGCTGAGAAAATAAATATGTTTTTAAATTTGACTTAAAATGAGTTATTGTAGGGGATTCCTTTATTTAAGTTGGGAGACTGTTCCAGAGTCTCGGGGCAGCTACAGAAAAGGTCCGATCACCTTTGGACCTCATCTGCGAGCGTGGAACTGTTAAAAGCAACTGGTTGGAGGATCGGAGGGATTGTGATCAGGCCATGCAAGGCTTTAAAGGTAGATAGATAGATAGATAGATAGATAGATAGATAGATAGATAGATAGATAGATAGATAGATAGACAGACAGACAGACAGACAGACAGACAGACAGACAGACAGACAGATAGATCGATAGATCGATAGATCGATTGATAGATACTTTATTGATCCCTTTATTGAAGGAAATTAAAGAACAAAAAAAAAAAAAAAAAAAAATACTATTAAGAATTTAACTAAGTTGTGTACGAAAAAAATACTGTGTGCACTGGTAAAAAAAATATGAATAGTTTGTTGTTAGTATAGTCCCAAGAAACTAAGAAATGCAAAGAAATATATTTTTTTAAACATTAGTTTCTTGGTGAGACCATTAAAGGGATAAAATAATGCCAAGGACATTTATGAACAGTTCCAGGTGTTACTGATTTATTTTATAAATGTTTATAATTTATACTTCATTTTTATTACCGTCACATTGTGGAAGATTTAGCATGTTTAGCTTACAATAAAAATAAATAAATAAAAAAATTTCAAAAAATAAGTAAAACATTCAATTTTGCATTACTGACACAAGTTTTTGGAGGAGAATACACACCTTAATAAATATTTTATTAATTACAGTAGACCCTTGAGTTACGAACGGTTTACCATATGTACATGTGACGTCACGAACAAGTTGACTCCGACCGTCTTTCTCTCTCTCTCTCTCTCTCTCTCACTCACTCTCTCTCTCTCTCTCTCTCTCTCTCTCTCTCTCTCTCTCTCTCTCTCTATATATATATATATATATATATATATATATATATATATATATATATATATATATAAATATATATATACAGTGAGCGAACATTCGGACAGCGGACGATGTTTTTCCGGTGTTTTCTTTATATTTCTTTATATAAAGTCCTCAAAGAAGGTGCAGAGAAAGCGTAATGTTGAAAAATTAAAAAATCTATTACATTTGTTGTTGTACAGTATAATTACTCCTGCCAGTAGCTGTCACTGTGTATCAGACAGAGGGGACAGTGAGTGAGAGAGAAGAAGGAACTCGGCTCAGTAAAGTATTCTTTCTTTTGTGCAATTACACCTACAAAATACAACACTATTGAAATAAAGAAGGATATAATAGAGAAATATGTTGTTTCTGGTAGATATATTTTATATAAAAAGAAGGAAATGTATTATGGTGTATGGTACAGCACACGTACTGTACTGTGTGTTTTTATGTACTGTACAGTACTACTGTGTATTGTTGTTTATTATTGTTTATAACAGTAATGTCTATTCTATCATTTAAGATTAAGGGAAAATATACTTGTATTTATAACAAAAAAGAGCATTTAAGACATTAGAAAGGTTAGGTAAGGGGGTGGTTTGGGAGGTCTGGCACGGATTAATTCTATTTACATTATTTCTTCTAAACTTCTAAATAGGTTTAACCAACGAACAGCCCTTTGGAACCAATTCAATTCGTAAGTCAAGGGTCTACTGTATTTTTAAAATTAGGAGTTTAAAAGTGTATGTATGTGACTGTGCGCGCGCATGTATGTATGTAGGTGTGTGAGCGTGTGTGTGTGTGTGGCGCTCTAGACTGGGGGCACGTGGTCACGTGACGGAGTTGGGCAGTGCAAGCGGAGCAGAGCGCTGACAGACAGAGGAGCTCGCAGCACTCACACTGAACAGCTCCGTTACTGACACTAACACACCGAGACACACAGCTACAGGAGCAACTACAACTCCCACCATACACATCACACACACGTCGGTGATTACCGACAGCAAACCGAGGGGACTCGGAGAGGACACAGCTCCATTAACCGCCCCTCAACTGTCGCGCTGAAAGGAAGTGCAGGAAAAACCGGCTGAGATCTTTAAATCAGCAGCGCGGTGCGAGCGGAGCGGAGCGGTGCTGCCGGGACCAGTTGCCTTTCGCCTTTGACTAACTTGTGGAATTTATCGAGCGAAACTGAAAGCAGACCGACCTACCTCTCTCATTGTTGTGTACTTTTTAACATTTTTGTATCAGTGCGTTTTATTCTGTGAAGAGAATCACTGAGCAGGACTAGGAGAGCTGCAGCAGATACAGAAGAGACAGGAGACACCAGCGTTTCGTTGTTGGCGCAGAAGAACCCGAGAGCCACCGACACTTGTTCCCAAACACACTATTTCTTATTTATTTCTTATTTATTTTCTTGCTGGGGCGTCAGTTTTTTTTTTTGACAGCTTGGAATATGGTGGGGGAAATGGAAACGAAAGAGAAGCCGAAGCCGAGCCCAGACTATCTCATGCAGCTCATGAACGACAAGAAGCTGATGAGCAGTCTGCCCAACTTCTGCGGCATCTTCAACCACCTCGAACGCCTCCTGGATGAAGGTACACTGCATAATCAATCAATCAAGAAATAAATACATATATTAATTAAAACTATCCACTTTTGCTGTCACTCACAGGCTGCAGACTGCGCCAAAGTCAGGGTTTTGCATCCAGTGATGTCCAAACGCATAGCCAGACATACAAAGGGTAATAAGCAACAGGTCAGCTTCATTGACTGTTATGCCAGATGTAAACAAAATTAAGAAACAGTTCCTTCAAAGCAAGAATTTAAGTGACTAATCAGTTGTATCAGGTATCACCAAACTGTTCAACTTTAGCCCTGAAGGATTGTAGTTGTGCACGCCTGAATTTAAGAAAGTGACCATTGACATAAGTCATAAGTCCCTAAAAGTTTATTTCCATTTACTTATAGGTCTCTTAAATAGCTGTTTTTTTTTACAATAACTTTTACAGTACTCTACTGAGATTTAATTTTAAAGTTTGGTACTTTGGGATTTGTTTGTCATAATTATATTATTCAATTAATTACTGTAGTTTGTTTATTTATTAGGGGCGGCAACGGTGGCTAAGTGGGTAGCACTGGGGCGGTCCGGGTCCTTTCTGTGTGGAGTTTGCATGTTCTCCCCGTGTCCACGTGGGTTTCCTCCGGGTGCTCCGGTTTCCTCCCACGGTCCAAAGACATGCAAGTGAGGTGAATTGGAGACACTAAAATTGTCCATGTGTTCAATGTGAGCTGATGAACCTTGCGTAATGAGTGACTACTGTTCCTGTCATGAATGTAACCAAAGTGTTAAACACGACGTTAAAATCCTAATAAACAAATTGTTTACATTCATGACAGGAACGGTAGTTACTCATTACACAAGGTTCATCAGTTCACACAAGGTTATATCGAACACAGTCATGGACAATTTTCTCCAGTTCACCTCACTTGCATGTCTTTGGACTGTGGGAGGAAACCGGAGCACCCGGAGGAAACCCACACGGACACGGGGAGAACATGCAAACTCCACACAGAAAGGACCCGGACCGCCCCACCTGGGGATCGAACCCAGGACCTCCTTGCTGTGAGTTCACCGTGCCACCCCTAATTACTGTAGAATTCAAGCAATAGAATTATTATTCTGCAAATAAATTGTACACTGTGTTTAGAGATTAGAGATGAATGAGTGAGTAAGGATGAATGAGTGTGTAATGGTGCATGCATTTGATCAGTGGACATGACAAGCTGTTAGACACCAGTCATTTCAGACTGATGGTCAATGATTGTACATTGTTATACCATATCCATATACAGTACTTGTCCATTTTGAACATTATATTGTGGTCCAGTGATGATCCATGCCCTGTGCTGCCCTACAGTCTTTTCTTAAGTTTGTGCTGACATTGACCTGTTATACACTGTTTAATATGAGCTAAAGCACATGTGTTGGCATACCAAAATAATTATCACTTACGTCCTTTAAGTATTAACCTCAGTGCATAAATGAACGAGGGTGTGATGTCATGTCTAGGGTGCATATCTGTCCTGCATCAAGTGGTTCTGGGAGGTGTTGGATTCATGGCAACCCTAATCAGGATAAAGTAGTTAGTGAACAAAATGAATACATAATAATAACAGCAGCAACAACATCAGCAATAATGTGCAATAATAATAATAATAATAATATATTTTAAATTCATTTTTTGTTTAGTGTACTTTTAAACGTCTACCCATACAAACACAAAGCTGCAATAATTCACATGTATATTGACTTGCAACTATTAATAAAATAGGATCAGTTGTAAAAATCAGTTATTCAGCAAAGATGATTTTAATGGGTACAGTGAACAAGTTCACATCCATGTAGTATTTAATCAGTGTCTTAGTTTGGGGAATCAGTCCACATAGATCCATGACTTGAGACTTTGACGGACTATGCTAAAATCTGACCCAACGTGTCTTAAATTAATAAATGATTATTATTATTTCAGATAGTCTAGGGTAAAATCCAGCAGTAATACACACTTTATGAAGTGTAGCTTCACAATATGTAATACATTACAAAGAAATTTCATAACAGCCATTAAGAGAATGCCAGTTTTAAATAAGCACAGTATCTGTGGGACACACACATTAAGGCAGGGTGACCTAGAGAAGTAAGGCAACCCAGCAAAACACAAGCTTAACCTGTAAACATATAACTAGCAAATACAGTTTATCCCCAGGTGGGGCGGTCCGGGTCCTTTCTGTGTGGAGTTTGCATGTTCTCCCCGTGTCCGCGTGGGTTTCCTCCGGGTGCTCCGGTTTCCTCCCACAGTCCAAAGACATGCAAGTGAGGTGAATTGGAGATACTAAATTGTCCAAGACCGTGTTCGATATAACCTTGTGAACTGATGAACCTTGTGTAATGAGTAACTACCGTTCCTGTCATGAATGTAACCAAAATGTAAAACATGACATTAAAATCCTAATAAACAAACAAACAAACAAAGTTTTAACAATAAAAATGTAGGATATGTTGCTAAACGGAACATATGTCTAAAGGTGTCAAAATAGCTTGGTGTTTGTGGAACTTTCCTATGGTCAGGAAGGGTATCCGATATTCGTTTTAAGACAAAGTAAGCGAGAAAAAGCCACGCTCAGCTAAAAGCATGATAATATTAAAAAAATAATACATTTTCAGGCGCTTGGGTGGTGCAGCGATCTGTTACGCTAGCCCATCACTGCTGAGATCCGGTTTCGAATCTCAGTTGTGCTTCTGAACGATCAGGTGTCTACATACGTATATATACTTGATGGCCGAAGCTCTGCAACGGACTGGCGTGCTGTCCGAGAGTACTCCTGCTCTGCACCTGCACAGATCCGTCGCAACCCCAACCTGGATAAAGCGGTTGATAAAAATGAAATGAAATTAATTAAATGGGTTATTTAACTCTGTAGATAGTTATTAAAAAGCACAGGTGTTGGTTGACCACACTAAGAGTCAGTTCGCACTAGGGAGAGTTCGCACTATCCTAACTATCAGTGCATTAAAATGAAGCTCTGTTCATTTCACCCCTAAGATGGCTTTGGAAGAATGTGTCTATTCAGGGTCCACTTTTCGAATATCTGTGCATGCTACGTTTAAGTTAATGGCAAATCTAAATAAAGACGAAGTGCCAGACTAAGTGAAATTAATAATATGTAAACATTTAAAATAGTTGAAAGTCACTCTAGTTGGAATGTTTTGATTGATTTCTTGTGACTGTGCTTTGACTTTAGTCAAAATACTGTGTAAGTTGCTTTATTGTGAAGTTGACCGGTTTTAAGCCCCGATTAGGCTGAAATCCGTCTTGGGAATTGTTGGCAGTCCCACAGTGCTTTACTGCTGGGAATTTGGAGCAGTTCACCAGGGGGCTCCTTTCTGTTTCTTTCTGAAAACCTTTCATCCTTTTCTCCGCCGTGGACTTTATGCAGTAGTTAATGGGGTTTATATATCACTTGTCCAAGCAGAGTCCTTTCTTCCCTTAGACTGACTATAAATGTTTTATGGAGCATCAGGACACTTACCTTCAGGGGAAATAAAATCTGATAAAAAAATGACATACAGAGGAACAATTGGTGCACCAATAAAAAAGACTAGAATCACACAGGATTACCAGTAGTGCAGCACTGGCTTTAAAATGAGCTTCTTTTAACTAGTGTCCACTCAAAAAGAAGTCTGTGAAATAAATAGTAATTAACTGAAGTACTACACTTGGGGCGCACCAGCCCGCTACCAATAAAATCTGGGGATCTGGGGTTCCAATCTCAGCAGTGCTATTGTAGGACATTGGCTAATGTTCGGTAGGGGGGTTTAGGTGGTCAAAACAGCCTAGCCATTACAAAGCGCATATGTTAGTGCACTCTCAGTGCGGGTCCCAAGCCCAAATAAAAAATAGTTGGGTTATGTCTGGTATGTGGACCAGATCTGCTGTGGCGACCCCTAAATACAGAAGCAGCCGAAAGAAAAAACTGAAGTACCACAGTTGAGTTGAAAGTAAAACTCTAAGAAAATGTACGGACTAGGGCTGGCTCGATACCACTTTTTATGTCCGATGCCGATACCGATACTGCAAATTAAGTATCTGCTGATACGATACCAATCCGATACCGTCATTTCTCCTCTCAAACAACTAAGCAGTAATAATACATGTCTCAATGCACCATGGTTAAACTAGCTATCTAAATAACAATGCTCAGACTGTGAAACAAATATTCTAAAGGAATAAATACAGAACCTAAAACATCACACTAATGCAAAACTGCTGTTTTTATTTTAACTTTTACACACAGAACATTTAGCAGCATTTTTGGCTGTTTAACATCACCATACAAACATTTAAAATAAAATTTAAAGTGCAACTTTATCTGTATTTAACAAATAAATTATAATTTCAATATAAAAATCTACACCTTAAAGAGGCAGCAACTACTAACAGGTTTCACTTATGTTCAAGCTGTTGTTCACATGACACATCTCGCTTTACGGCGTGTCGTCCAAAGTGTCTACAATTGGAAGATGTGCATGTCAATGAAACGCGATGGACCAATTAGAATTGACGCAGTGTTTGGTTGAGATTTTCCGTTAAAGTTCTGTCACGTTTTTAGATGATTAAAAACCAAAGCGCGCTTATTAAAAAACCCTGCTGGATTTTGAAGAGGACATCTGTGGCTAAACGGGAAACGGTGTAGTTTGTTTTATTTCATAACACTAATGGATTAATCGTTGAGGATGTGAGATATCTCCAAGCCGGGACAAGATAGGTTTTCTTTATCTCAGGTGAACAATGTATCATTTATAAAGCGATTTTTATTGTGTTTAAACAGCGTTTTTAGATGTGGCAGTAGTAGATGATTTTTTAAAATGGTAAAAGTTTAAGTAGATCAGTGTGTTTTAATTTCTGAATGGCCTTATTTACATTAAGTGTTATTTACATTAAGCAACAGTAAGGATCTGATTACACGTTTTTTTTCCTTTCGTTGTCCGATCCAGTGATTTGGGCCAATATCGGACCGATACCGATACAGAGTATCGGATCGGTGCCAGCCCTAGTACGGACACTTTTGTTTTCTTTGTTCCTGTTTAGGCTTTTGTTCTTTCTGAGTCAAACAAAAAGCTATGAAAGCTAAAGGTTAATAAGAAATGTTTTGCTCTCAGACTGGTGCTGTCTACATAAATGGCTGGATATTGATAGAAAGGACAGGTTTTTTGCTTTGAAAAAAATCGTTTTAAGCTGTTTCGTTTGCTTTAAGTTTGAAATGGCTTTGAAATGTAGTTCAGTGCTGGTTCAGTCCTTCCTTTAATCCTCGTGTGCACTGTAAGATGCACATACTAATTAAAAGGGATTGAAGCAATATACGTATAATAGATATCGTGAAGCTATTTGCACTCAAAGTACAGTTTTATTTCCAGCTGCTATTTTTTATAAGAAGCAGTCATAGACATTATACCGTTGAAGCATGGGAATGTCCAGAATGCTTTCTACCAAAGTGCATTCACATGTCTCACACGGAAGCTTTCTATTTTAAAATAGAAAGGACATTATTTTATTCATTCATAGTCAGGGTCAGAACGGCACAAGGCAGGAAAACACCCTGGGCAGGTCACCAGTCTATTGCAGAACATCACTCACACTTTTTCAGTCACTCACCGCTAGAGGCAAATTAAGCTGTCAGTCTGCATTTTGTATGTATGTATACAAGACCCAGTTATAGAACAGTTGGCACATTTTGCTTTTCCATTTCATTTCATTTTTAATAACTGCGTTATTCTGGTCAGGGTCACGGCAGGTCCTGTTCCACTGGGAAACACTGAGCACTAGGCATAAATACCTTGGACAGGAAGCCAATCCACTGTAAAATACATTTAGACCTACAGTATACACTGAACAGCCATAACATTAAAACCACCTCCTTGTTTCTACAAACACTGTCCATTTTATTAGCTCCACCTACCATATAGAAGCACTTTGTAGTTCTATTCCATCTGTTTCTCTGCATGCTTTGTTAGCCCCCTTTCATGCTGTTCTTCAATGGTCAGGACTCTCCCATGAGCACTACAGAGCAGGTATTATTTGGGTGGTGGGTCATTCTCAGCACTGCAGTGACACTGACATGGTGGTGGTGTGTTAGTGTGTGTTGTGCTGGTATGAGTGGATAAGACACAGCAATGCTGATGAAGTTTTTAAACACCTCAGTGTCACTGCTGGACTGAGAATAGTCCACCAACCAAAAATATTCAGCCAACAGCGCCCCATGGGCAGCGTCCTGTGACCACTGATGAAGGTCTAGAAGATGACCAAATCAAACAGCAGCAATAGATGAGCGATCGTCTCTGACTTTACATCTACAAGGTGGACCAACTAGGTAGGAGTGTCTAATAGAGTGGACAGTGAGTGGACACGGTATTTAAAAACTCCAGCAGCGCTGCTGTGTCTGATTCACTCATACCAGCACAACACACACTAACACACCACCACCATGTCAGTGTCACTGCAGTGCTGAGAATCATCCACCACCTAAATAATACCTGCTCTGTCGTGGTCCTGTGTGGGTCCTGACCATTGAAGAACAGGGAGAAAGCAGGCTAAAAAAGCATGCAGAGAAACAGATGGACTACAGTCAGTAATTGTAGAACTACAAAGTGCTTCTATATGGTAAGTGAAGCTGATTAAATGGACAGTGAGTGTAGAAACAAGGAGGTGGTTTTAATGTTATGGCTGATCGGTGTATATGGCTTATATTGCAAAATCATCTATCTGTAGATACACAGATGCCTACTTGACAGTAAATGCATTGTTTGTTGTAACCAAAATATAGTGGTAAAATAATATGAACACCATGATTTATTAAAGTACCTGTAAAAATAATAAGCAGTACATTGTACACCTGTCTGATTATTTTCTGTGGCCAGTCTATTACCTTGTGCAGGTAATGTCATAATTTCTTGCCACAGCAGATCCTTTTTGTCTGCAACCTCATTAGGTACAGTTTTCAAGCTGGTTGCCCTTTCTGACTTAACCCTCCTTACTTTTATCCGGGCGTGGGACTGGCACTGAGAGAACACTGACAAGTGCACCTCCCAACACTTGGCTGTTTGTCCAATCCAACCCCCATCCCTCACTTCCATAAACCCTCATGACATAGCCAATCATGTCTGTGTAGACGTCCGACTTGGCGATAGCGCAGCTGACGTTTAAACCCCGGATCTTTGCTTAGTGGGCTAGCTTGATTTACCACACTGCGCCACCTGAGCACCTTTTCCGTTATCAAAAGTGCTGAAAGAAATCGAAACACCACTCTTTCTCAGCTGTTACAGAAGGTTGAATCAGCCTTTTAGCTAGGGAGTTTCCACATATAAACCCACTATCTGTCTTAGTAGATGTGGTTCCTTTTGCAGTGCCATTACTAAAGCAAAGCTAAATCACAGGTTTTTGCACAGCTCAGCATTACTGCACCGTTGTAGAAGGCAGAGAGTGTCAATTCTAGTTCACAGCTTGTCCCTGCTTACTACGTTGGTCATATATAAGGCTCTGGTTTAGTGTTTTCTGCTGGGGTTTGTTATTATATGTCTTTGAGAAGTGCAGAATGACAACCGAAAGCAGAGGATCATGGAAGAATCCCTGGCATCCCTGACAGAAGAGCAGAGAGATAGTGCAGGAGTTTGCAAACACTGCGGGACTTGATTATGTGATATCCCCTGTGGGGTGTTTGAAATTGTAAAATCCAATAAGTTTGTTGTGTGTTTGTGTGTGTGGTTGTGTTATGATGTTCCATTCTAGTTCCTTTTGTAATATCAAAGGACGATATTGAAGCCTGAGCAGCAGATCCTCACAAATCATGTTTACTAACTCTGTGTTTTTATCAACCTTAACATTAAAACCACCTCCTTGTTTCTACACTCACTGTCTATTTTATCAGCTCAACTTACCATATAGAAGCACTTTGTAGTTCTACAATTACTGACTGTATTGCATCTGTTTCTCTACATGCTTTGTTAGCCCCCTTTTATGCTGTTCTTCAATGGTCAGGACTCTCCCAGGACCACCACAGAGCAGGTATTATTTAGGTGGTGGATGATTCTCAGCACTGCAGCGACACTGACATGGTGGTGGTGTGTTAGTGTGTGTTGTGCTGGTATGAGTGGATCAGACACAGCAGTGCTGATGGAGTTTTTAAACATCTCACTGTCACTGCTGGACTAAGAATAGTCCACCAACCAAAAATATTCAGCCAACAGCACCCATGGGCAGCGTCCTGTGACCACTGATGAAGGTCTAAAAGACTTTACATCTACAAGGTGGACCAACTAGGTAGGAGTGTCTAATAGAGTGGACAGAGTGGAGACTGTCTGATCCACTCATATCAGCACAACACACACTAACACACCACCACCATGTCATTGTAACTGCAGTGCTGAGAATCATCCACCACCTAAATAATACCTGCTCTGTGGTGGTCCTGGGAGAGTCCTGACCATTGAAGAACAGCATGAAAGGCGGCTAACAAAGCATGCAGAGTAACAGATGGACTACAGTCAGTAATTGTAGAACTACAAAGTGCTTCTATATGGTAAGTGGAGCTGATAAAATGGACAGTGATTGTAGAAACAAGGAGGTGGTTTTAATGTTATGGCTGATCAGTCTAAAGCCTTACTTCAGTTTTATCATTAGAAACCATTCAGTTGTATTTAATGTTAGTTTATTTAATCTTAATTAATAGTATTTTAGCACGGTTTGCGTATAACCATGTGCTTCAGCACATCTGAGTATAGTAGCTGGCCCTGGTATGTTAGTCATGAGCAATGTGTCTGTGCAGTCATGTATAGCAAACATAGTGTGTGTGTGTGCGCAGCCCCCTGCACAGTACAAGCATAAACTCCCGGCCTCCTGTTTGTGCAGATGAATGCCCACAGTGACCAACAGGAACAGCCAGCCATGCCTAGCTGTACATTTTACGCAGCAATAAAGGTGATGAATTTAATCGGGGGAACACCCACTCTCCCACTGCAGTGTTCAGAATGCATGAGTTGTGCTGCAAGTCCCTGTTGAAAAAAAGAGGTGCTGTCACAGTCGAAAACATGTTATAATAGGAAGTCTATTCATGAGCGGATGTAATACTTCACACTGGCTTTGTGTTGCTACTAATGGAGCTCTCCAGTATTTCTGTGGACTGACCTTTTAAACACCAGAATTAGCTGACATTTACATTTTGCAGTTACAAATTAAGTAATGCTCATATGCTCTGTGAAGCCATTTTAATGATTTTTTTGTGTAAATTAAGGACATTTTAGCCTTTAAGTTCCATTACTTTTTGCGCAATTTCTACACTGTACCTGCTACCAAATTTACCCACTAATGGAGTCATTTCCTTTATGAATGGTACAGGCTAGCATGTGCTTTATTGTCATTCAAAAGACCCTGTTACTCTTACTCCATCAGTCAGCACTAAACCATTGGCCATTGTGCCCATAGAATCCAATTAAAATATTTTTAGATGCAATTTGTCTTTGCAAGACTTTTAATTGTAATAATAATTTTTCCCTCTATATTCTGTCTTTACTTTAGACACTATTTGTTTTAGTTTTAAAGGCATATTATGTTTTGCTTTTTTCTTTATGCATTCCCCCCCCTTTTTAGCGCGTCCAATTGCCCGATTGCATCATGCTTCCTCTCCACCAATGCCAATCCCTGCTCTGATTGAGGAGAATGAAGCTAACCCACGCCCCCTCCAACACGTGGGCAGCATGCCGTATGCATCTTATCACCCACACTTTGACAAGTGCAGTGCAGCTCAGCGTTGTGTACGGAGAGACACACCCTGAGAGCACTCTTTTCTCATCTCTGTGCAGGCTCCATCGATCTCCATCAATCAGCCAGCAGAGACCCTATCCGGCTTAGTCCCGCCCATCTGAACAACACGCCAATTGTTGTTCATGTGGCCGCTCAGCCTCAGCCAGCAGGCAGAGCTGAGATTCAATACTATGTATTTGAGATCCAGCTCTGCTTTCAGCGTGTTTAAAAAAAAAAAATTTTTTACCGCTGTGTGGCCCATGTTTTGCTTTTTATCTGTTATGCAAATCTTTAGCTGTCAAGCATTAGATGCATTTTGTTGTCTCAATTTGGGCTTTGAAATGCAACTCACATTTTCAACAGTAGACAGATCTGGCCTACAGACAGTCCAGTCTAACACCCACACTCTCTTGTAAAACAGTCATGCTGTTTACGTCGTGTTTTACACACTTTGGTTACATTAATGACAGGACAGGTAGTTACTGGTTACACAAGATTCATCAGTTCACAAGTTTAATGTCAAACACAGTCATGGCCAATTTAGTATCTCCAATTGACCTCACTTGCATGTCTATGGACTGTGGGAGGAAACCGGAGCTCCCGGAGAAAACCCACACAGACACGGGGAGAACATGCAAACTCCACACAGAAAGGACCCAGACCGCTCTACCTTGGGATCGAATCCAGGACCTTATTGCTGTGAGGCGACAGTGCTACCCACTGAGCCACCGTGCCGCCCTCCACGATCAGAATGTGGCTTGGTGTTGGTATGTTTTAATAAGTATGGGCATCTTTATGTCATCAAAAAGGCAGTATAAATTGGTCCAAGATGTAAAAATATTTTTCAGCATTAACGATGCCCTAACATATGTGCAGGTTACACACTGGTGGGAACTAATGTACCCACATACTATGACAGTTGAAATGTAGTTTTGAATTCCACTAACAATCTGGATGATCCATTCCACTCCCAGAGAACAACATCCATTATCTCCAGGATGCAATATAAAGGTCAACTTTATGAGGTGACAAATCAAAACTGGAACTATTAGGGTGTCCAAAAAGTCACGCAAGATTTGAATTTGGCGCCATTTGTGCGGTAAAGTGTTGCCAACGAAAAAAAAAGACAGCGTGACAGCTCACAGTTCAGGGTTATTAAAAATGGAGCGCTACACGAAAGAACAACGCGTTTTCATTGTTGAGCAATATTTTAAAAATAATGAAGGTTTGCCAGCTACAGTTCGCAATTTTCGTACAAAATATGGTCAGAATAGTGATTTAACTTCATCAACTGTAAAGAGATTAATTAAAAAATTCAGGGAGACTGGATCAATTAGTGATCTTAGACACTCTGGCCGTCCTTCAACAAGTCGTTCAACACAAAACATCGAAGCAGTTCGTGAGAGTGTTGCTGAGAGTCCAGGAACATCAATTTGGCACCGTGGTCAAGAATTGAACATTTCCAGAAGCTCTCTACAGCGTATTCTCACGAAAGATTTGCATCTTCATGCTTACAAAGTTCAACTGAGTCAAGAACTGAAGCCTACTGACAACGCACAGCGAAGAGAGTTCGTTGAATGGATTTTGGAACAACAACAAGTGGATGCCGATTTTTCGAACAAAGTCATCTTAAGCGATGAGGCTCATTTTCATCTTGATGGCTTCATTAATCATCAAAATTGTCGCATTTGGGGTTCAGAAAATCCACGAGTGATTGTTGAGAAACAAATGCATCCACAACGTGTCACTGTTTGGTGCGGATTTTGGGCTGGAGGCATCATCGGACCATTCTTCTTCGAAAATGCGGCTGGTCAGGCAATAACAGTTAATGGTGCTCGCTATTGCGACATGATAATCCAGCTTTTTGTGCCTAAATTGCAAGATATGGATGTGGACGACATGTGCTTTCAACAAGACGGTGCCACATGCCATACAGCCCGAGAAACAATTCAATTACTGCATGAGTCATTTCCTGGTCGTGTAATTTCCCGTTTTGGTGATCAGAATTGGCCGCCCAGATCATGCGATTTAACGTCGTTGGACTTTTTTCTTTGGAGTTTTTTGAAGTCTATGGTTTATGCCATCAAGCCCACGACCACCCACGCCTTGAAGGAGGAAATTGAGCGCTGTATCAACGAAATTCAGCCACATTTATGCAAAACGGTCATGGAAAATTTCGACAAAAGAGTGCGTATGTGCCAGCAAAGCCGTGGAGGCCATTTACCCAATATGCTATTCCATACATAACCCTATACTGTATACTTTATGAATCAATTAAAAATTTACAATTTTTAATTAAAAACCTGTGTTCTCTATCAAAATTACTTCTTGCGTGAATTTTGGGACACCCTTATATGGCCATATTGAACAGCGGTTTGTCTGGTGCAAGAAAGGCAAGGCTAATGACCAGAAGAATACTATCCACCACCCTTTTCAAGCATGAAGTGATGAAATTATGTCAGTGATGATGTGGGGATGCTTTTCTGCTACTGGACTTGACAGTCCTGACTTGACTGACATAATGGATTCACAGAATCATTGCATTGTAAGGAGGAGTGTATAAGTGAATAAGGCACTTAATTGCTTGCATTGTATTTTGACACAATTGTAAGTTGCTTTGAACAAAATGCCAAAAATGTAAACCCAAAGCACACTTTTAAGTCAACTTAGCTTGGTTAGGGAATCAGTCCTGAAATATCCTATATTGGCCTCAGATTAGTTCGTTGGAACAGCGTCAGGGACTTTTTTGTCTCCTACATCTCAAAAACAAACTAGTAGGTGAATTGGCTACTTAAGATTTCTTCAGAGTGTGGGTGTGAGTGAATGAGAAAATGTCTGATCCTCTTTGATGGATTGTCATCTTGTCTATGGCTCCTTCTTGCCATTAGTCAAGAGATTGACCTATATACTATACTAAAACATTTAACCATAAAGTAAATATAGTGTAAAATGTAATACTTAATTAGCTAGTGCCCTTCATCTCTAAACTTGTTGCTATAAAGAACAATAATGTAAGTCATTAATCAACAGTAGAGACTGAGTTTGAGTCCATCGTTTAAAGCTTTATTGGTGAGGTATTTCCATAACACTAAAGTAGTTAACCAGTAAACCTTAGCCACTCCAGCTATTACAGGTTTTGTATCACCACACAAACCGGATACAGGTTTATTGCATAATGTTTGTTACAAAACCTGGTAAAGTTAATGGAATAGTTTGGATAGGATTTTTTTCCTTCCAACCAATCTACTGGGACCAAAACGCTTCTAACAATTAGTCTAATTGTCCATATTAATCACTTAACTGAAGCAATTAATTAATTCACAGGAGTTGCAGTAGAGTCAAAGTCGATTTATCCTGAATGAACTTGGATGCTATCCCCTGTTGTCCTTCCTGAGCTTGCTAGTATCATTCTCGCTTTGATTACGAGCAAGAAATAAGTTAGTGACTCATTAAAACCTTGGATAAAGCAAAACCTGTCAACAATACCCACATAAACATGATCAGTTCACATCTTCAGAAAACCCCAAGTGTGTCTTATTTTTTTCTATGTAATTAAATGTTTTCAGAGCATTGTTAATTTGACATCACTGAATAAATTTCTGTAGTAAATTAAGTGTTTACTTGGTTATGGTGGTAGACATGGGACCAGGAAATGTGCAGTATAGAATATGAGGGTAGAAATAGCACAATGAAAAAACACAGATGGCTTGGTTATTAGATCTGGTCAATGAAGGAAAAGGTTCCATTAAACAAATGAATAGTCAGATGTGTATATATGCTTGTTGTCCACTGCCACATTGGGTGGACAGTGGTTAGTTGAGACATCTTTACAGATGTGTGAAAAGTTTTTTTCTGCTTTATCTGATGGAATAAAGACCAGACCAAGATCAATAATTGCAGATTTTTTCCCACCTTCAATGTGACCTGTTGCCCTGACCAAGATAAAAGCTGTGGTAAAACAGACAGTAAATGAAAGAGTGAATGTGACCTGTAACATGTGTAATACACTCGAAAGACAAACTAAAACCATGTAGAGTGGTCATACATGTCACCCTCTTATGATTGGGATGTGTCTGTGTTTAGAATGAACCAATCACTGCAGCTGATCAACTGGTCCTGCAGGAATTTATTATGTGACAATCTTCTTTATTCTTTATATGTCTACACTGAGGGGTAGGGGTTTTAAAACTAAAATCTTTAATACAGAGGAAAACATCCAAACACTGCTACATTTTGCAAAAACCTTCATCTAGCATGAGGGAGAATTTGTTATGGTCTTATGAGACCAAGTTTTAACATCATACCCACAGCAAAGCTTGGTGGTGGTAGCATTATTCTTTGGGTCTGTTTTTCTTTGGTTGGAACTGGGCCTTCAGGCCTCTGATTAAAAGCTGAAGATGAAGAGGAATTTCCCCTTTCAGCATGACAACAACCAAAACAATGACTCCATTAGAAGAAGAACAAAGTTTTGGAAGGGCCCAGTCAGAGCCAAGACCTGAATCCAATCAGGAACCTGTATGGTATCTGAACAGGGCTGTGCACAGAAGATGCCCTCACAATCTAACCAATTAGGAGCGCCTTTGCATTATAAGAGTCAAGATGTGCCATGCTGATTTCTACCCAAAATGACTTAACGCTGTCCTAAAATCTAAAAGTACTAGTTTAAGTGTGTGAATATTAATATACCCACAGTACTCCACCCCCAAACAAAAATAATTTAAAAAGTCTTTGTTTTTTAATTAAATTGTACAGATTTTAGGTCTTATTAAAGGTGAAAAGGTTCTGAAATGATTCATGTTAATATCTTGGTCTTATTTTTATATCACACAAACCTGGCATTGTAACAGGGGTGTGTAGAGTTTTGTATCAACTGTACACACACATTCTGTAGGAACCGCATTGGCATCACATTGCCATAAAGTCATGTGCCTATTTATTTACCCACAACAGATACAACAGTTTATTTAAAGTCAAAATCAATCTTCTTTTATTCTCTTGCTGTTTCCTATTCCATTAGCTGCTCATATATTATTGCAGATTTTCATGGCTGGCTTCCTGTGATGCTGTCATTATTAGCAAATACATCAATGTCAAGCTTTATAACGCATTCACATCTCTCATTTTAAAAGCACTCTGTGTAATTGAAACGGTTTCTCGCAGACTGCTGAGTAAGTTTTTAATGCTTGGTGGCAGAGCAGGACTTGTTTGAGTAAAGGAAGCAGAAGCAGAAAAGACTGCATGGAGATTACTAGTGCAAACAGAACTGTACTGATGTAAAGAAGGTTCGAGTGTGGAAAAAAGCCAGCATCTGAGCATATACATATCAATCTGATTCCATTCTCACTTTTTATCATTAATAACGAACATCTCTTTAAATGATTCATCTCAGATCATTTACATTTAACACATAAATAGCTGTTTCAGCCAGTCCACCTTTCCATATTCGGGTTATGGCTAGTAGAGGTGTAATGATTGGGAGTGGGCTTGAATAGTCGATTAGTCATTCAGCTGCTTATTATTCATTATTAATTCATTGTCTGTTTTAACATTGCTTTATCCTGGCCGCTCAGGTGGCGCAGCGGTAAAGTACGCTAGCGCACCAGAGTTGGGTTTCTAGATACATCTCAGCTGTACCTTTCCGACTGGGTTGGGCGGCAGTATGAAAAACGTTTGGCTGTTGTTCAGGGGCTTAGAGGTAGAGTCGGAGCATAGGTCCTCATAACTGGTACAACTGCGGCCCCTGCTGGTTGACTGACGGCGCCTGCACAGGGCTGAGGAGTAACATTGAGGGGGGTGTGACCCTCCGTGCGCAGTGTCTCTCGGTGTATGAACTCGGCTCGTGCAGGTGAAAAATGCAGGCTGTACTGATTGCGTGCCGGAGGGGGGCGCGAGTCAGTTGAGTGGCGTCCTCAGTCAGCGGCAAAAGGGTCGAATCAGTATGGAGGACACAATCAGGGTAAATGGACACGATTAGAATGGGGATAAAAGTTGGGGGAAAAAAGTGGGAAAAATAGATAATAAAAAAAAAACCAAAAAAAAAAAAACATTGCTTTATCCTGGTTAGGGTTGCGGTGGGTGCAATTCACTGGGAGAAAGGTAGGAAACACCCTGTACAGGTTGCCACTCCATCACGGGGCAAACACACACACATGCACAGTCACATATAGGGCAAATTTGTATCTCCAGTGAACATGATTGCATGTCTTTGGACTGTGGGAGGAGATCTGAGCTCCCGGAGGAAACCCACGCAAACACGGAAAGGAACCCAACAGTGCTACCCACTGAGCCACTGTGCCGTCTCACCAAGCAATTAGTGAAATTAATTATTAAGAATTAATTTATTTTAAATGTTGATTTGTTTTCCATTATACTTACTGTATTCAAATGGACAATATATAGTCAAAAGTGTTTAGACACCTTACCATAAGCTTGTTCAATTCAGTTCAGCTTTATTGTCATTATATTGATACAGGGTTGAACACTATAAGAACGTTACTTCTCCAGTGCAGCAATAATAAAATAGATATTAAAGTCAACAGTGCAAAAGCAATAGACATAACAGAAGAACAAGAGGTAAATACAGAATATGTGTAAGGTCAGAGGTAGTATTAAAGTCTAAACTACAGTAGAAATAAATATGCAGTCTAATCGGTTGCGTCTTATGCCAAGTTCACACTACACGACTTTCCAAGTCGTCAGGTCGCTGTACAGTTCACACTACATGACTGGATCTCTTGTAATCGGGAGTCTTTCAAGTCATTGTGTATTTCACACTACACGACTGATCGGCGAGAGGGGGTTTCACACTACATGATCTATCACCAACTGTAATCGCAGACGAGCTTCTCTGGTCTCCCAAACTACGTTTTGTCACGAAAACAAACGCGAGAAGTGACGAGAGGTTTAATAACACCACGTCTAAAAATGCATGTCAACAAGTAGCGAGCGATCAAAGTTTGTGCGCTGATGTGCAGCGTAAAATCAAAGAGAAAAAATAAATGAATCTGAGTGGATTTGGCTACGTGAACAGCATGGATTGTTCTGTAGTGAGTTGGAGGTTAATACATATTTTTGCAATGCAACGTTGGTATTATGTTTTGTAGAGAACGATAAGATCAAAAATACTGTAAAACTTGTGTGTGTGCCGATGTATTTTGATATAAGCTAGAGTATTCTGTGTTTCTCCTCACACCGTATCTTGCGTTCTCATTGGCTGTGGGATGGGCAGCTATAACAACGTTTGGCTATAGTTCATCCAGGGAGGAAGCTGGATAGGGACCTTGTAACTGATGCAATTACGACCTATGCTGGCTGATGGCATCTGCACAGAGTAGAGGAATAATTCTGATCAGGGTGTGGCTCTCCGTGCACAAGGCTGATCCGCATATGAACTCGCCTCGTGCAGGTGAAAAGATGCAGTCGGCCACTGCTCATGTGTCGTTCGCTCTCACGTGTCGTTCGTGCTCAGGGGTCAGCACCAGTACAGAAGAAGCATAACACAATTGGGTATAAATTGAATGCGCTAAAAATCAGGAGAAAATGCACCAACAAAAGTGTGTTTGTCAGAATTCAAAGTTCAGTCAACTGATGTTGGATGTAAAGGTCTGGCTTGGTATCAATGATCCACATCCAAAAGGCCACTAGTAAATTTCACCAAACTTATCAAACCATGTGCTCATGGATCTTGCTTTTTCCACAGGAACACAATCATGCTGGAAAATAAAGGGGCTTTTTTAGACATTTGCCAAGCATGTAATGTATTTGTAATTATTGATTTTATACTCAATATTTATAGGAGTGAGTGAAACACCAAAACCTGATAATTAGGAGGGAATGTCACATACTTATCTAGCTTGTAATTTTTAATATTTATTTATTTATTTATTAGGATATTAAAGTCATGTTTTACACTTTTTGGTTACATTCATGGCAGAAAAGGTAGTTACTCATTACACAAGATTTATCAGTTCACAAGTTTAATGTCAAACACAGTCATGGACAATTTTGTATCTCCAATTTACATCACTTGCATGTCGTTGGACTGTGGGAGAAAACCGGAGCTCTCGGAGAAAACCCACAGACACGGTGAGAACATGCAAACTCAATACAGAAAGAACCCGGTTTGCCCCACCTGGGGATCGGACCCAGGACCTTCTTGTTATGAGGTGAGAGTGCTACTCACTGAGCCACCGTGCCACCCACTTGTAGTTTATAATGGCTACTTTTTTACTGTTCTTTTTTACCTGTGTCAGGAATATTGTCTAACATAATAAATTGTTTAGAACTGAAACACCTCCTGTAGCCAGAAACCATTGTTTAATCTGACGCTCGTTGTGAATAATGCTACAAACCATAAATACTGTTGAAAACAAGCTCAGCTCTTATCTGCCTGTGTGTCCAACAACTATGTCAGCATGTTGGTCTTGCAGCGAACTTGGCTGGCCTTTGTCTATAGGCTATTTTTCTTCCCGCTCCAGATAGTAAGTGAACGCTTGGGCGGATTTGAAGATTGTTGTTGCTCAAGGATCAAAAAGAGATTGATGTGTTTACCTCATCAGCAGCTCAAAGTTCAAGGTGCAGGAGATACATTTAATTAGATCTCTCATCTTCTAAATGATTTTCAAATGTCCTGTGCTCGGGCCCGCCTTTTAAAGGACACTCTGAGGTACCACCTAATGTGCCATCCCTTAGACTCATCAGTTTAATTCAGATAAAAAGCCATCCAGCCATCCCTGAGTAATGATCGATTTTTTGCCTCTTTAGTATGATTTATTACACACGCCTTTTAGACCGAATTTGCACTTTAAACCTTTGTTAAAGGCTAATGGCTCGCTCAGGTTATTATAGAGTGCCATATTCCATCTAAAAGCTGTCCTCATTAATAGATTTATAAAACTAAAGCCATAATTGCTGTTGATTAGTTAGAGCTAATAAAGGGTGATTACATTCTCCTATTTATGTGCTAGTACTTACTTAAGACTGAATGAAACTTTTGGGGAACAAAGGGCACTTATGACTTTATCATTCGATTGAAAAGCCAGTAGTGACCTTCCAACCTGAAAGCATGTGATGTACACAGTCACTTATTGTGCCGCATTAAGCTATTAACTCCTCACCGGCTTGACTCATGATACCACAATGCAATTAAAGCATAGCGAATCTGGGAATCCAGAGCTGAGTGGGAATTTGGCTTATGCTGCTGTGATTCTGTTGCCACAAAAATGTTTGGAAGGCACCTGCCTATCAGCTGACCTCCACAGCATGCTGCCTGTTAATGGACAAACTCTGCCATCTGAACTGTTTCTTATCAGTTAGAAAAGCAACCTTCCTCCCAACATGTCATCACTGTATGATAGAGCTGCACAGTACAGGAAGAAGTGTTAAAAAATAATGGCCAGTTTCTAATTGACTTTGTTATTGCATACTTGTTACTTGGAATGATTTTAGAAGCAAATATGATATTAAATAAAAGGAACTTGGGTAAGAACCCACAATTTATTTAGGAAACAAAATGAGTCAACACACATCATCATTGTGAAAAAATATGAATTCATCAGCGAGTCACATAAGAGTCGTGTCCTGCTGCTATGCCATTTTGGCTGGCAGAGGGGGCATGGAGGCACAGACGATTGATGTGTCAGTTTCTTCTAATTGACAACACCTGTGCCTTGTAAGCCTTAATTCGCTCCAGGTGGAAGCTTTTCTGTATGTCATGGTTTCTTCCTTTTAAACTTGCCAGCTCCTTGGTAAACCTGCTTTTCTCTGAAACCGTGATACCAGGCTGCTCGGTCCGGTCCGGTTTTCCGCTAACGTGCAATTCCAGCACACTTATTTCTTTTTGGGAACTCGCCCTGTGTCAAGAGTGGATTACCTCAGAAGCAGCGTGCTGTCCCATTTACGTAACATTTTACAACTGCGTCAGTTGGTAAGGTTGGGGTGCCAATGTTCAAGGCTGGTTCTGAGGGTTCTCTATCCTGTCACAGATGGTTGGAGCAGCCTGTCACATTATGATCAGTTCTCAGTTCTGCACTATGCATGTTTTATCCACCTTGTGAGCTGTGGCTGTGTATGTGTCTTTCATTTGTTACCTTATTTCCATTTTTTTGGCCATCTGATTTATTGATGTTTATCCCCTTTTTTTGCTACTGGATGTGGTCATAGTATTGTTTTACGCTGGTTAAATATCCTGCACTTGGATTTATTTTCTCGATTCTTGCAGGTGCGGGGCTTTACCTTGTGCTTTACTCTTGAGGCGTGACCCACTCTGTTACAAAAGAATTGTATCCTTGGCTTGGCTACCTAAATAGAAATAAAAAGTGCACATATTTAATTGCACGTGTCAGCAGTTCTTTAGGGGAAACATATCTACCCACTTATTTTGATTAAACAATACACACTACACCAAGAAAGTGCAATTTTCATCAGAAGGATTAGCTCAGTAGATAATCAGTTCATTGACAATCCACACTTTGCTTTGCTGGCTATGTTGGTGTGCTGATCGATCTGGGTTGGGTTTAGGAAAGCTGGGGGAGCCCTACAGTGAAGACTGAAGGCATTTGATGTATTCTGTTTGGTGACAAAGTGGCCAGGATGCCGCCCCAGGTGTGCAGGCTGACTATGCTTCTTCTGGTGCATATTAGTGCATCCCTACAGAATCAACATTTATTTTGTCATCACCGTCTGAAGCAGCAAGCCTAGCAAAACACAACACCAGCACACACACACACACACATTGCCTATGCAGCACACACAAATACAGCATTTTTTATTTTAAGGGACAGGACTTATCCTATTATTTGAGGTACTTTTAAAGGTGATGTTAGGGATTTTCTTGTGAGGTGGATGAATTTTATTTAATATTTAATGAAATTCTCTTTACATTCTGAAAGCCTTCAATAAAATATATGCTTAAATAAAAAATATGAAGTCTCTTCAGCTGCCCAAGGCTGTGTAGAAAATATGTGGACCATTAACATCCAGCCAGAGCTACTTAAAAATTTTTCATTTTTTATCATTCATTCATTGTCTGTTTTACCACTGCTTTATTCTGGTTGGGCTCACGTTAGGTGCAATTCACTGTGCAAAAGGTAAGCAACACCATGGACAGATTGCCACATCACAGGGCAAACACACACTCAAACACTATATCAGCAAAGGCAATTTTGTATCTCCAGTTAACCTGACTACATGTCTTTGGACTGTGGGAAAAAACCGGAGTATCCGGAGAAAATCCACACAGACACCAGGAAAACATGCGAACGCTACACAGAAAGGACCCAGATCACTCTCCACCTGGAAATCAAACCCAGGACCTTCTTGCTGTGAACTGACAGTGCTACCCCCCATTTTTTATCATCAGATATCTATACTGATACAATACCCAAAAAGGGCGGCACGGTGGCTAAGTGGGTAGCACTGTCACCTCACAGCAAGAAGGTCCTGTGTTCAAAACCCAGGTGAGGCAGACTGGGTCCTTTCTGTGTGGAGTTTGCATGTTCTCCCCGTGTCTGTGTGGGTTTCCTCTGGGAGCTCCGGTTTCCTCCCACAGTCAAAAGACATGCAAGTGAGGTGAATTGGAGATACTAAATTGTTCATGACTGTGTTTGATATAACCTTATGAACTGATGAACCTTGTGTAATGAGTAACTACCGTTTCTGTCATGAATGTAACCAAAGTGTAAAACATGACGTTAAAATCCTAATAAACAAACAAACAATACCCAATAATCAAACTGACCCTTTGCAAGCAAGAATTGGAAACATTAAGGGTGAGATGGTAGCTTGTTTTATGACTCTTTTAGGCATATGATCAATGAAATGCCAGTCAACCTTCCATGTAGTTAGAACGTTAAATGTGTTCGTGGATCAGACCAAAAATATCAGATCTGTATCTGTACATCAGTGTTTTTGGTAATGTGAATGTTGAAGGAACACAGAAGTAATGGGCTACGTTTGTTTGAATTTCAACAATTCAGTTTTAAAAGATTAAGCAAAGTCACAGATTATGATTTTAATAGTGCTGAAATGATTATACACTGTTAAATCTGAAAGCTTTTTTATTCTAAATAACTAATCTATTCATGCCAACAATAGCTTTTCTCATAGACATTAGGGGTGGGAAATGATTCTTTCTTTCATTGTAGCACCATCAAAACAAGGGCCGTTTATTATAAGATTCTATAAGGAACCAAACATGGTTCCTATATGGTATCAGAGATGTTCACAAGTCACAAAATATGAGTCCGAGTCAAGTCACGAGTCTTTAGGCTAGAGTCCAAGTCAAGTCACGAGTCTTTAGGCTAGAGTCCAAGTCAAGTCACAGGTTAATATACACAAAACATATATTGGAAATGTAATGTAGAAATAAACAAATAATCTGTAAGTTCAGATAAAAAAAACAACAACAGATTAGCGACTTTGCCATTTTACTTAGTGCCTTTACTTTCCTAGTCATTGTGCAAATGAAAGTAATTTCCATAACAAGAAGGTACCAGTTAAAAGCTTAAACTGATACGTTTTGTTTTCATTGCCAAACAAAAGCACGCTATAAACCATGGCACAGCGGCCAAAATCCAAAACACAGCAAAACAACTTATAACCACTGCTTACCTTAGCTTATGTTCTTCCAGATGCTATTAAATAAATAACCGTGTGTTGTCCCATTAGGAATATAATCCCTTATTTTGTAAATGTGTGCTTATAATTAAAAACCTACAAACTTTTCCCGGTTGTGAAGTAAAACAGTAAACTCGTTAGCAAGCCAATCAAGCGTTTCATTGACACATAAACTGAATAAATGCAAATAATAGCATTTCTTATTAAAAATTAAAATCTGATTGGTTCAGAAAGCGGTCTTTCAACCATTAGCGCCAATTCCGTAGGAGCGTTCCATTCACCTGAGTTGTTCCTGTGAAGTGCACTATGTAGGGTATTCCACCATTTTATAATAGTGTCCCAAATTAAAATATCAAAATATGTGCATTGTGCATAAATGTGACATGACATGCATATATATATATATATATATATATATATATATATATATATATACAGTGCCATCAGAAAGTATTCACACCCCTTCACTTTTTCCACATTTTGTTGTTACAGACATATTCGAAATCCGATTTGAGTATAATTTTCATTTTTAAAATCTACACGAAATAGCCCATTATGACAAAGTGAAAACATGTTTTCAGACATTTTTGTAAATCTTTTAAAAATGTAAACATTTAAACATAATAGGTACATAAGTATTCAAACCCTTTGCTATGATGCTCAAAATTGAGCTTAGGTGCATCCAGTTTACACTGATCATCCTTGAGATGCTTCTACAACTTGATTGGAGACCCCCTGTGGTAAATTCAGTTGATTGAACATAATTTGGAATGGCACACACTGTCTATAAAAGGTCTCACAGTTGACAGTGCATATCAGAGCAGAAACCAAGCAATGAAGTAAAGGAATTGCCTTTAGACCTCCGAGACTGGATTGGGTCAAGGCACAAATCTGGGGAAGGATACAAAACAATTTCTGCAGCATTGAAGGTCCCGAAAAGCACTGTGGTCTCCATTATTCGGAAATTGAAGAAGTTTGGAACCACCAGAACCCTCCCTAGATCTGGCCGCCCGACCAAACTGAGTAATCGGGGAAGAAGGGCCTTGGTCAGAGAGGTGACCAAGAACCCAATGGTCACTAAGGCAGAGCTCCAGTGTTCCCTTGTGGAGATAGGACAACCATCCAGTAGGTCAACCATTGCTAACACACTCCACCAATCAGGCCTTTATGTAGAGTGGCCAGATGGAAGCCACTCCTCCACTTGCCAAAAAGCACCTTAAGGATTCTCAGACCAGAGGAATTAAAATTCTCTGGTCGGATGAAACCAAAATAGAACTTTTTGGCCTGAACTACAAGCGTCATGTCTGGAGAAAAACAGGCACTGCTCATCGCCTGGCTAACACCATTCCTACTGTCAAGCATGGTGGTGGCAGCATCAAGCTGTGGGGATGTTTTTCTGCGGCAGTAACTGGGCAACTAGTCCGCATAGAGGGTAAGATGACAGCAGCCAAATATAGAGAGATTCTTCAAGAAAACCTGCTCCAGAGTGCTCTGGAACTCAGACTAGGATGACACAGCCAACATAACAAAGGAGTGGCTTCGAGAGCAGTCTGTGAATGTCCTTGAGTGGCCCAGCCAGAGCCCAGACTTGAATCCAAGACTTGAATCTCTGGAAAGACCTAAAAATGGCTGTCTACAGATGCTGCCCATCCAACCTGACTGAGCTTGAGAGGATCTGCAGAGAAGAATGGGAGAAAATGCCCAAAAACAGGTGTGCCAAGCTTGAGACATACCCAAGAAGACTTGAGGCTGTGATTGCTGCCAAAGGTGCTTCAACAAAATATTAAGCCATGGGTGTGAATACTTATGTACCTATTATGTTTAAATGTTGACATTTTTAATAAATTTACAAAAATGTCTAAAACCTGTTTTCACTTTGTCATTATGGGCTATTTCATGTAGATTTTTTAAAAGAAAACTATACTCAAATCGGTTTTCAAATATGTCTGTAACGTAACAATGTGAAAAAAGTGAAGGGGTATATATATATATATATATAATTGTCACATGTAACCAATGTTAACACATGCTGATGCTAGGGACTCGCTGTGGTAGGGACTTGTTGTTTACGAGTCATGAGCCGAGTCGAGTCTAAAGTCGCTGTGTGTGTGACTCGAGCCCCTATCTCTGTATGGTATTACCATAAAGAAACTTTTATGACACCTGTTACATTTTACATTTACAGCATTTAGCCTAGTGAACAACAAGGAACAAGAACATCAATTAATAAATACATTTATTCATTTTTAACCAAAAGAGACAATTTAGAGCAGCCAGTACATTTACAGGCATGATTTTGGGGCCTGGGGGAATGGACTACCTAGGAGAAATCCAAACAAACAACACTGAGATATCATACTGAACTTAGATTGAACCAAGTGTACTTGGAGCTGTAGAGCATTAAAACTACCTGATCTACCTCATACATAGACAAAGGGACACAATATGCTCACTGTATTCCTCCTCTGTTTATGCTGGCATGTTAACTAATGAGTAGATGTTGCAGTTGCAAGGGCAAGGAGGTGACACCGATACAGCCTTGGCACCTGACCAGGCTCTTGGTACTGTTAGGATGCTGTGCCTCTTGAGCGCCCATAAATAAGAGTTTTGGCTTCAGGGATTAAAAGGTGCAGTACAGAAGACGGGGATGATTTCTCCTTCAACCACATCATTCTAAGATGCTAACTATAACCTGAATAGCAGGAGAAATGTAAACAAGCCAGTCAAGTATTGTGCTTTTCATGTTCTTTTTATAATACGGTTGCTGTAATTATATTATTTTCTTTATCCTGCTTTATTTACATTATTTGCACAAACTAATATTGAACATTGCACCCGTAGTGCCTCTGACTCATAATTGAACTTATTATTTTGTTAATTAAAAAAGCAGTCCAGAGGTGTTCCAATTTTGCAAATAGTAGCTGCTCGTTTCATATGGAAAGAGAGTCTCTGCATGACTTTCTCTGATGACTTTGCACTTAGCCGTGCTGTTGTGCTGCTGTCATCCATCTGTGCAGGCTGCAGGGGAAGCGCACTTCATGCTTTTAGAAACACAGCACCACCCGCGCCCGCTCCACCATACCACAATAAGCTAATTGAAGTGGGCCTGTGCCAAAACCAGCGATGCGGGGAACCTTCCTCTCCTCTTCTCTCTTCCTCCTCTTCTTTTTTATTTTACATTAAGGAGTCTTTTTGTACTCTAAGACTTTAGGAGTTGTACGTCTCCTCGGGCTTACTCCTTTTGAAAAAAAATGCATGCACAGAGCTTTGTAAAAATGCACTTCTATACTTCTTCCTTCCTCATAGACAAACACAAAGCGGCTAGGCACTAGTTCCTCCACAGCCTGTATGGGTGGCATGCTGGTCACATGTCTGTCTTGACATATGGTCTATTTATTAGTGTACAGAGAATACAGAAAGTATTCAGACACCTTGAATTTTTGCATAAATTCTCATTATTCTCATTCATTCTCATGTCAGCACTGCAGTGACAATGACATGGTGGTGGTGTGTTAGTGTGTGTTGTGCTGGTATGAGTGGATAAGACACAGCAGCGCTGCTGGAGTTTTTAAACACATCACTGTCACTGCTGGACTGAGAATAGTCCACCAACCAAAAATATCCAGCCAACAGCGCCTCATGGGCAGTGTCCTGTAACTTGGCAGCGTCTCTGACTTTACATCTACAAGGTGGACCAACTAGGTGGGAGTGTCTAATAGAGTGGACAGTGAGTGGACATGGTGTTTAAAAACTCCAGCAGCGCTGCTGTGTCTGATCAACTCACACTAACACACCACCACCATGTCATTGTCACTGCAGTGCTGAGAATCATCCACCACCTAAATAATAACTACTCTGTAGTGGTCGTGTGGGGGTCCTGACCATTGAAGAACAGGGTGAAAGCAGGCTAAAAATGTATGTAGAGAAATAGATTGACTACAGTCAGTAATTGTAGAATTACATAGTTCTTCTATATGGAAAGGGTAGAATTGCAGGACAAATACATTTCCGTAAATACAGGAATGTCCTTAAAGAAAACTCAGACTAAAGGCCACAGCTTAGCGGACGACGTCAGTCCTTGAGGGTCCAGAAATTTTATCAATTCAAAATCAAATCAACAACATGATAAAGAGTGAAAAAAGTCAAGAGATCTGAATACTATTTGAGTCCACTGCATATCTGTCACTTTAACATGTTGTTTACACTTGAGCTTACTGAGTTTCTCTCATTTCTCAGTGAAGTGGTAATTAAGATTAGTCATATTCTATATATAGAAGTGAAACTCTTGGTTCAAACTTCTGACTCATTGTTACATTACAGTCATGTAACTTGATTTTCAAGGGCTGGGCAGAAGCAGGTTTGCACTTTGGATTTCACTTTTTTCTGTTTAAGACAGACCCCTTCTAAGCACCTCTGGGGAGAAAATGTGTGGCGTTTCATCTTATACTAATATTAATTAGTAATTATATTTAACACTCAAAACCAATCAGCAGAAAAAAACAAGTAAAATGCATTATAATGTACACCATCAGTCAGAGTTTAGACAAACTTAGATAAATTTTACTTTATTTATAGTGTTGTCTACATTAGACATCATAATAGAACATTAAAATTAAGCAAGTCTGCAGTAATAAAAATTGTTAAGCAAATCGTTTTATATTGTAGTTTTGTTTTTTAAAAAAACAGCCACAATGGCTGGAAAGCAAAAGCAAAGCAAAAGCTTTACACAAGCAAAAGCTTTACACAAGCAAGAGGCCGGTTTTTAAAGAAAAGTGCCACATTTCACGGCAGTCATCAAATAACATACATAAAGGTAGCGCAGCGGTAAAACATGCTCTCTGTATTCTTCTGCTGTTCACACCAGCACCTGAACCAGACAGTAGGAGTCAAAACTTAACAGATCTGTTCTCTTTAATGATGGTAAAGGTGTAAATGTTTTCCTTGGTGATTTTCACAGCCATGAATTAGGTACGGTATTACTCATTACATACGGAGGATCACTCTACTCTCTCTGTATTCTTCTGCCGCTAACGCCTGCACCTGAACCGGACAGTAGGAGTCAAAACTTAACAGATCTGTTCTCTTTAATGATGGTAAAGATGTAAAGATTTTCCTTGGTGATTTTAGTATTTTCCTAAACAATAAAAAACGCTACAGAGTTATTCTGTGTAGTATTGTAATTCAGGACTGCAGCCCAAATGACCAATTGTTAGACTGATTGTGTGATTGTAAATTTACAATTTTAATAACCGTTATTAGCACTTTCTGCAGAAGCCTGTTCCATTTGCCTCACATGAACATCTGTGGTTTCCCTTTCCATCATTAATCAGTGTAGCCAAAAAGCACACAACAAAAATTTTAATGAGCAGGGCTGTGTATAACTGCATTTTTTGTGTGCAAATAAACAGTATATTTCTAAATGTTTTCATGTAGCTTTTTATAACTTAATAATATAAATAAATAAATATGAATAATTGGTCTGGATTTACTGTGTAATTCTCTGCAGGATACCTGACTTGGGTTGTGCATTTGTCAAACAGCTATTCACTGATCAGCCATAACATTAAAACCACCTCCTTGTTTCTACACTCACTGTCCATTTAATCAGCTTCACTTACCATATAGAAGCACTTTGTAGTTCTACAATTACTGACTGTAGTCCATCTGTTTCTCTACATACTTTTTTAGCTTCTTTCACCCTGTTCTTCAATGGTCAGGACCCCCACAGGACCACCACAGAGTAGGAATTATTTAGGTGGTGGATCATTCTCAGCACTGCAGTGACACTGACATGGTGGTGGTGTGTTAGTGTGTTAGTGTGTGTTGTGCTGGTATGAGTGGATCAGACACAGCAGCGCTGCTGGAGTTTTTAAAAACCTCACTGTCACTGCTGGATTGAGAATAGTTCACCAACCAAAATATCCAGCCAACAGCACCCCGTCACTGATGAAGGTCTAGAAGATGACCAACTCAAACAGCAGTAATAGATGAGCTACATGGTTGATCAACTAGGTAGGAGTGTCTAATAGAGTGGACAGTGAGTGGACACGGTATTTAAAAACTCCAGCAGCGCTGCTGTGTCTGATCCACTCATACCAGCACAACACACACTAACACACCACCACCATGTCAGTGTCACTGCAGTGCTGAGAATCATCCACCACCCAAATAATACCTACTCTGTGGTGGTCCTGTAGGGGTCCTGACTATTGAAGAACAGGGTGAAAGCAGGCAAAAAGGTATGTAGAGAAACAGATGGACTATAGTCAGTAATTGTAGAACTACAAAGTGCTTCTATATGGTAAGTGTCTGATAAATCTGATAAAATGGACAGTGAGTGTAGAAACAAGGAGGTGGTTTTAATGTTATGGCTGATCGGTGTATATTTATATACAGTATATATGCCTACTGACATGATTTTAAGTTTAAAGAGAGGAAACAAATTTCTTACACATCATCTACTGGAATATCTGGTTGATGAGAGATTTTGGATGAGGTAGTGTGGTGTTGTGTGTATGTGTGCAACAATGTGTATCTGTAGATGTGTGTGTATGTGAGATGATGATGATGCAGCAGGTAGGTTTTTGCAGGATCAGGCACTAATACACTGCCGTACAGAGTGCAGACCCAGATGGCGTCTCGGTTTGTGTGTGCTCCCTTTCGTTTCTTCACACCTGCACTCTCACTCCCGAAGCCTAATTACAAACAAAGAAGGGTGTCACTTTCCCGAGCTCCTGCTGTCTCTCACACTGTCCACAGTGATCAGTCTCTGCTCTGTGCCTGTCTACCCCTTACCAGGCTAGACTCCCTTAGTCTCTTTGACTGACAGACTGGAAATCGTGCTTGTTTATAGCTGTACTCATTGGTTCAAACCAGTGCTGATGCTTTGCTGCATTTCACCTAAATCACTGTACTTGACCTGAGAGTGTCACTGATTATGCGGTTTCACACTAAGGTATTGGCTTTCTTATTTATGTGAGCTTTTTTACACAGAAAGATGTTGGTCATATGTTACTGTAGGGTTACCACAAAAAACTCCAAAAAACTTTTCTTTACTGAATGGCTGAATGCCTTTATTTGTCATATATACATATACAGGTGTACAGTACAATGAAATTCTTTCCTCGCATATCCCAGCTTGTTTGGAATCTGAGGTCAGAGCGCAGAGTCAGCCATTGTACGGCTCCCCTGGAGCAGAGAGGTTTAAGGGCCTTGTTTAAGGGCCCAACAGTGGCTGCATGGCGGAGCTGGGATTCAAACTCTCAACCTTTCAGTTGATACCCCAAAGCTCTACCCACTAAGCTTCCACTGTCCCACTGGCTCATGAACAGCTGTCAAAATGCACTAAAATCTTAAAATGAGTTCAATGCTCCAGCTGGGTTGATCAGATTCAGTTCATATTGATTTATTTATTTTATTCTGGTCAGGGATGCACAGGTCCTGTTCTACCAGGAAAGAAGAATCGGGAAAACGAGACACAAACAGAAGAGTTTAATTAGTGTGAATCAAACACCGCTGAACTGAATCAAAACTCTGGAGCCGATGAGCGTGATCAGGATTGGCTGATCGGGACATGTGATAGTCACGTGACAGTCCGTGGGAGCATGGGAATTGTAGTCCATATTGTTAGAAGCAGAACTTGCCCCCTCCATCCACCCCCCAATCACAAGAGGACAAAATCAAAGCTGAGCAGAGTGATTACTTGATGCCCCCCCCCAGTGTAGATACTGATACAGACTCACTCAGTGGTGGAAACAGCACAGTACAGGCTCGTGTTTCTTTTAAGAAACCTGTAAAGAACTTTTTGTAGTTTTGCACTTTTCCTAATGTAAGGAGGTTCTGCTGCACATTATTTAAAATAAGAGTTGTTTGTGAGCTATTATAAAGGATATAGATAATTCAGATTTCTATTTTGTTTTAATTATTGTGATATTGTTATTGTTATAAAGTTTGAGTCCCTTAAAAGGATAATTATAGGTGGTGCTATTACTATTTTTGCACCTCTGCAGTCTTTTAAATTACAATGCAAAAAAAAAAATTTGAGTCTTTTTTTCAATTGCATTATACAAGAAAAAAAAATCGAAATCGTAATCGAGAATCGGTTATAATTTTAAAATAATCGAGATTTTTTTTTTTTTTTGCAAAATCGCCCAGCCCTAGTTTAGACTTTGACATCTTGGACATTTTGACTAAGCGATTGCTAACTGAATTGCTGTAGTATTGCTAGGATTGCCTCATAATGCAAATTAACCAGTAAACGTAAGGCACGTGAATGCTATGCAAATGAAATATGTTCAATTGCTAAACACAAACCTTCAATTTTGAATTTCACATCAAATTGTGTATTATACAGGAAACGGTTTGTGACGCTATTTTCACAGCCGTGAATTAGGTAGGGCTTTATTCATGAGACATTTGAAGCAAAAATTTGACAGTCATACCAGGCTGAGTCAGTCAAATGTAAAAACATCATTACAGAAAAAGCATGACTTGAGCACAAATCAGGTATGAGCACAAAGATACCATCTCTTATTTACTCAGATTCGACCACTTCCCCTACCATTACAGACTGACTGGCCTCAACAGCAGACATGGTTATGCTATTGTATGGTCTTTTTTTTTGTTTTTCTTTCATCTCATGCCTTTTATTTTCTGCCTGTCTGCTTCACTCGGTGGCTCTCCTTTTAACACTCAGCCCTGTTACAGTCTCTCTGTCAGAAACTTCTCTGCTTTTATCCCCTTTAAATCTCACCTCACTCTCTGTATTCTTTCTCTCTTAGACCCTTTGCACTCGCGGACCTTTTTTTGGACTCTGAGTAGGTAATAGCTTTCTGTTGAGAAGATAACCCCTTCACAATCCACCCCCTCACATCCTGTGGGTTCACAATGCAGGCACCACCCGACAGGTCTTCTCATCTGACCTAAAAGTCATGGATTCTTCTGCTTCTGTTTTAATATTAACATAACGACAGACATTCATTTTATTGGATATCAGTAAGCTGGGTAAAGTTCTTTTACAGAGATGGCACTGTTAGAGCTGTTAAAATCACTTGCATACTTTAAAGTTATATGATATGGCCAAAAGTATTCGGACACCTGACCATGGGCTTATTGGACATCAGATTTAAAAAACAAATTGTATGAAAATACAGTGACTTCTATGTGATCTTTTCAGCCATAAGAACAGTCACTCTTTTGAGTGTGTCTGTCGGAATCTTTTCTAATTTAGTAAAAAAAAATGTATGGCTGGGTAGTGATTTTGGTCAAGAAAGCTTCAATTGATGTTCCAGTTCATTCCAAAGCCATTCAGTGGGGCTGACATCAGGGCTCTGTGCAGGCCACTGACAATGTAATCAACATGTCCAGCCAGCTTGTAAAATAAACTTCTATCCAATCATATCAAACAATTTGTCCACCATTTGCGTAAATATGGCAACACAATATTCAACATGATTTTGGTTATTACAGAAACTCAAACTGTGAAAGCCTAGCTGTGATAATAGCTGGTGATGTCTGAACAGATTCCAGATTATAAGAGGGTTCTTCAAAAAGTTTCTGCACTTTTTAAAACCTATTTATTAGGAATTTCAAAAACAAATTACATCACTTTTCTACAGTCATCTTTGATGCATTTTTCCCAGCGTCGTACCAACTTTTTAATGCCGTCAGCAAAAGCCATCACTGATGCACTGCTGCTTTCACATCATCATCATATGAAAATCTTCTTCCCCTTAAAGCTTTTCAGAGTGTCCAAAAAGGTGAAAATCAGATGGTGCTAAATCCATACTATAAGCTCTCTCTCAGTCTCTCAGACACGACCAATTACTACTACTCCCACCCTCATCGTTTCCAACAAAAATATAAAAGTGTGGAAACTTTTTGAAGATCCCTCATACTCAAATTATCTTATCTTCATGACCTTGGCCTATTACATGAGTTGCACGATGCAGTATGTATGTCTTTGCACATTTGGCCAACGGAAATCGACTAATTGAGCCTGTGCCGAAATGCAGATGCCATTAAATGCTTACTATTAAGTATTATACAACAGTTAGTTCCGACCTTACAATCTGATTGGTTGAGAAGCGTTCTAGCCGTGCTGATATTCGTGATAACAGCACGGTCTTTTCACACCACAATGGTATTACTCCGCTGACGCGTTGCCATTAACGACAAGCTTCATGCACACAAACGCGCACGCAGGCGACACAGCCTTTTTTTCCTGGTCACGTTTTAAATCCGTTATCTGATATACAATCTAGCGCACTGTGTAGGGAACATAACCAATTGTCTAATTCACTATCTAGTGCACTATGCAGGGAACATATATCCATGATCTGATACACAATCTAGTGCACTATGTAGGAAACATTAATGTGTTTGTAACGCGAACAGTTAGTTAAGCCCAGTTAGCAGCTCCTAGTAGTTGTTTTCATCCATAGCCTTTGGTGTGTGCGAGAGGTTTTTTTATTTCTTTTTTTCCCTTCGGAGGTTCTTGCTTTCTTCTTCTTGTTGTTCTTACCTCCCTAAAATGAGTTTTTGCAACTTGGGATGTCTGCTTTGTAGTGTTAAACTTTATATTCGTTGTGGAACTACTTTTTGGCGGAAGGTATTGTCAATATTAAAGCATATTTAATATGAAATTCAGGGCTTCTTTGATTTATTTTCTTTATTTATTTTGTAAAAACTGTTGTATAAAAGCAATAGAACACTCGAGGTCGTGTGTTATCGCGAATAACATCACGGCTGAGATGATCTACGGCACTCACCTTCGGTTCGTGCCTGCGACCAAATCACAGCCGTGATGTTATTCGCGATAACACACTCCCTCTCGTGTTCTATTGCTTAAATAAAAAACAACAACAATAAAGATAAAAAGCATAAATGCCTGTAACAGTGCAATGTAGCAGTATGGTGCCTAGAAAACACAGCCTTATATCATGATGCTTTTATCTTCATACATTACTGTGGCCACAACATATGGAAAAGACCATACAATAGCATAACCATGTCTGCTCTTGAGGCCAGTCAGTCTGTAATGGTAGGGGAAGTGGTGTAAGTGTGGACGAAGCAAATCTGAGTAAATCAGAGATGGTATCTTTGTGCTCATACATGTTTTGTGCTCAGGTCGTGCTTTTTCTTATGGACGTTAGGGGCTGAATTACTGGCAAAGAGATGTTTTACTGTTGAGCTGTCTGACCACATAATTTCAAGAGACCCACAATTCTCTACTTCTCTTTTGCATGGTTTGTGGGAATTAAAATGATTCCAGTGTTATTTATTGTTTATTGTTTACTACATAACTGATGTTTTTCGTATCTTCCTTATCAATTGTCTGTGAACATGTGGACTGGGGATGATTACATGTGCTTGTGGGTTATCTAACCAATTAGATCAGGGATGTTCATGCTATTTGCTTGTTATGTATTTATGTATTTAAGTTTTGCGTGAAATTATTATTTTTATGTGCAGCAGTAATATTTAGAACATGCTTTATTATTTTGTGATCTTAATTGCACTTACTGGTCTCTGTAGCCTTAGCACACATTGTAGGTGCACAGTTGGAAACTATAGCAAATTTTAAGTGAATCTTTTTCTAGTCTTTTGTTAGTTTCTGAGACAATGCTGGCTTTGCATTTTTTTGTCAAAGCCTTTTAAAATAAATAAATAAACACAGAACAGTCAAAACATTATGACCACTTCTCAAAAATCTGCATGTCATGGTCACAGAGGATGTTAAACCCAAATGCAGGAGTCTTAAACCTTTTACATTTACATTTTCGGCATTAAGCAGATGCCTTTATCCAAAGTGACTTACATTACAGCTACAGTATACAGTCTGAGCATTTGAGGATTAAAGGCATTGCTTAGGTCCCCAGCAGCAGCAACCTTGCAGTGGTGGGGCTTGAACCAGTGACCTTCTAATTACTAGCCCAGTATCTTAACCACTAGACTGACTTGCTTATCTCGGTGTTTAGGGGGATGACTAGCGCCCCACTCAAGCAGCTTTTCTCAAGCCCAAATCACACACACCATTCTCACAAGCATGTGTCCTCCATCGGTAGGTGATGCCAACTCCACTGACAGTTGGTCATGGCACCAGGGGTTACAACAGTATGATCGGTCTTGGTATCTGCGGGCATCTTTGATTGCAGGGTCTGAACAAGGACATTTCACTGGTCCTTGAATAGGATTTGAAATGTTGGGAGCCGTTCTGTTGAATGGGTGGGAGTTTGGGGACAGGATTCTGTAACGCGCACACACATGCCATGCTCATGCTGGTTGGCGTGAGTGCGGGCAGGGTTATTGGGTGAAGACTTTAACTGCACTTGAAAGCATTCTCTGCATCTAATTAAACATTACTGGTAACACCTAGAGGCAGCTCTTTATAAGTGTACCTGGGGTTCAGCTTGGTGTTAGGTTGTTAGGGTGTTAGGCAGACTTAGGTTGCAACTTGCCAGTGGATTGAGTAGCTGGCGGGCTGCATCCAACCATTTGTTTGTTTCTATTCAAGTCTGTCATTTTGTTTTCCTGTTTCCTGGTGATTTTAGTCATACCCAGCTGATAATGTGCTACACAGAAGTCTAGACTTGTGTTTGGTCTGCATCCTTGCCATCCTTTTGTGTGTGTGTGTGTGTGTGTGTGTGTGTGAATTTGTCACATTCTGTGCCAGGCTTTGTGGCCATATGTACGCAGGTGGCGGCTGCTTGCTTAGTGGTGCAGCAAGACCAGCCCTTGAGCTCAGTGCAGCAAAATGATTGAAATCGGCAAGCAAGAAAGCTGACAAATCACTAAAAAACTGCTTTTAAATGGCATAATACCATCATTCATAAATCACCACTGACAGTTTAATCATCCTGAAGTCTGAAGCCTTGCCTGACCGCCGGACAGCACTCCCTGGTCAGCCCAAAAGAAAACAACCTTAAGTACATGGGCTGTCCACTTCTATTTATACTTTATACCCTAAGGTCCTATAGCAGACAATCAATAAATGTCCCTTCACATTTAGACTTTGGAGATATGATGATGGGGCGGCGTAGTGGTACAGGAAAAGCTTTGTAATATATTGGCTATTTTTTAAATTGATTTTAATTGAGTTTTCTTGTTTGAGTGTACCGCTTTTTTTAAAATGGTGGGCACCAATAGTCTCAGACCACTAGTGAAAATGATTGTTTAAGAAGATATACTTTATTTGTCATATACTGTACATTTACAGGTGTACAGTATTATACTTTTTTTTTTTTAATGGTGGGCACCAATAGTCTCAGACCACTAGTGAAAATGATTGTTTAAGAAGATATACTTTATTTGTCATATACATATACAGGTGTACAGTACAGTATTAGCATTCTTAACTGTAATGCAGTGATTGTTCTTACAAATCATATAATCATAACAGTATAACAGTTGGCATAGACTTAGCTCAAAAACTGATGATCCATGTTATTTCAGCTTGAATTCACAATGCTTGGTTTTCTCTGTGTTTAAGAGCCCCTATACATGCTTTATGGATTTTAGGTCAGGTGACTAGAGGAAAGTCTATGAGAGTCAGCACTCCATGGCCTTCAAGTATTCATTGCAATGCTTGAATGGCTAAAAAGAGCCTCCATGTATGTGGTTAACCCTATGTAGCAAGCTAATCCTGGCACTGCATTAAAGCTGCTTCATGTCAGCAACCACAGAGAAAAGAAGGCTGTCATGCGGATGTAACAGTATTTATAAAGTGGATTTACTGTTTGAAGTTATTTGTCACTAGATATTTAAAATATACAAGGGATCTTCAAAAAGTTTCTACACTTTTATATTTACGTTGGAAACGGTGAGGGTGGAAGGAGTAGTAGTTGGACGTGTCTGAGAGACTGAGAGAGAGCTTATAGTCCGGATTTAGCATAATCTGATTTCCACTTGTTTGGACCGCTCAAAGAAGCTTTAAGGGGAAGAAGATTTTCATGTGATTAAATTTTCATGCGCTCTACCGAAAACATTTTTTGCTGATGGCATTAAAAAGTTGGTACAACAGCTGCTCAGGTGGTGCAGCGGTAAAGACACATGCTGGAACCAGAGCTGGGATCTCGAATACATTGTATCGATTCTCAGCTCTGCCTGCCGGCTAGGGTGAGCAACCACATGAACAACGATTGGCCTGCTGTTCAGATATGGGTGGGATTAAGACGGATAGAGTCTCTCTCTCATAACGTATGGAATTACGACCTCTGCTGGCTGATTGATGGCACCTGCACAGAGATGAGCAAAGAGTGCTGTCAGGGTGTGTCTCTCCATACACAGCGCTGGGCTGCACTGCACTCATCAAAGTGTAGGTGATAAGATGCATACAGCATGCTGCCCACATGTCGGAGGGGGCGTGGGTTAGCTTTGTTCTCCTCAATCAGAGCAGGGATCGGCATTGGTGGAGAGGAAGCATGGCGCAATCGGGAAATTAGACACGCTAAAAAGGGAGAAAAATGGGAGAAAATGCATAAACAAAATAATAATAAAAAAAACGTTGGTACAACGCTGGGAAAAATGCATCACAAAGGAAGGTGACTATGTAGTAAAGTGATGTAAATTCTTAATAAATAGAGTTTTAAAAAAGAACGCTTTTTGAAGAACGCTCGTAGATCCATGGATGAATCTTGAATATTGTGTCTTTGTTGTTGTGACATTGAGTGTGTTTACAAGCAGTGAATAATTAATTGACTGCAAGAAATCTAATTTTGGCAGTAAATTACTTTCAAAGTTTTGTGCAAGTTTAGTATTTACAAACCTTTGAGTTGATCGAGGTCAGTCAATAACTGAATGTCTGAGCAGCATCCACTTTACCAGCTTGGTCCCCACACGTCCTCATGTTTTATGTTACATGGCAGCTGACTAGGGCTGCAACTAACGATTATTTTAGTAGTCCACTAATCTGACGATTATTTTTTCGATTAGTCGACTAGTCAACGATTATTTATGTCATACCCTCCATCTCTGCCTTAACATAACAAAGCTCTGTTATGTTATTTAAGTTCCAATATCAAATTAAAATAATGACCCATGAAACATGAATATGAAACTTAAGCTTGATAGTTTAATTAAATATATTTGAAACATTAATACACAATCACAATAAAAAAATTCAATGAAATAAGAAAGCTTTGGACAGCATTAGAAACTGTTATGTTTCAGAAGTTATCACTCTGGAAATCAAAAACATATATAACATGTGGTTGAGAAACATGTGAATGCTGTCTGTGAAGACCTCAGCCATTTGAGGGGTGCATGAACCTCTTCTCATCACATCCACACTCCATTGCTTAGTGCTATTAATAGAAAGAGCAAAAGAGAAAGCTGTATTAATGATCACAAACTGAAGGCTGTGTATCATAGTTTATTACAAACAGTGTACTGGCTAGTCCAACTAAACCATAACAGGTTAAATATCTTAACTGAATTATCTGCTGAGCTAACTAGCTATCATTAAGTGGAGGAGGCTTATTATTTAGAATGAATGCTCTCATTAACGAGAGCAAAAAATATAGAAGACGAGACAGGGTAACGTTAGGCTATAATGTTAAGTTATATAACGTTACTCATATAAATGACTGATTAACTATTGCACTTAATGAGTTAGCTAGCAAACAAACCTGAAAAATAGTGAACTCTTAGGAAGTTTTCCGACAAGTACTCTAGCATTAACAAACATTAACTACGTTGGTTAAAGCACAAAGCGGTGTAAAAACTTACCTGAATAACGCTGGTCATCACGGCTGCAGGGTGCTCGCGTTTCACCGTAGTGCTGGTGTGAAACCACAACTCTGCTCTGTAGTGTCTGTGTTCAGCTCGTTTCATTGGGTTATTTTGGCTGAAATACTTTAGAAAGTTTCGGTCTCTTTATCTTTGCCTCTCTGTGTTCATAAACTCCCCGCTGCGCCATGGAAGCGATGCTGCGCCCCCTGCAGTTCCTTTAGTGCGTTGCAATAATAACGACGCGTCGACAATGAAATTCCACGTCGACAAATTTTTATAGTCGACGTTATCGATTGTGTCGACTAATCGTTGCAGCCCTACAGCTGACCCAGGTTAAGAGTCGTGTCCTTCTGAGTTGCCATGTTGGCCCGCTTAGGGGGCTTTTCTGGAGTGAACCCAGCCTCAATGCACATTTTGCACCCGCTTTCTCTGCTGTGGGCTGCGGATATTTTGTGTCTAGTATTTGTTACTGTTTCCGTTATTTTGGACACATCCATTACTAGCAATTGTATAAAATACATAATACAATCTATGGATCTAAATTTGTTTCAACAGTTTAAGGAGGCTCTTTTTTATTATTTTGTTTATGCATTTTCTCCCCTTTTTCTCCCTTTTAGCGCGTCCAGTTGCCTGATTGCGTCATGCTTCCTCTCCACCAATGCAGATCTTCGTTTCTGATTGAGGAGAACGGAGATAACCCACACCCCTCCGACACATGGGCAGCAGCCGTATGCATCTTGTCACCTACACGTTGACGAGTGCAGTGCAGCTCAGCACTGTGTACGGAAAGACACACCATGACAGCACTCTTTTCCCATCTCTGTGCAGGTGCCATCAATCAGCCAGCAGAGGTCGTAATTGCATTAGTTATGAGAGAGTCCCTATTCGGCGTTTTAATATCCCACCCATATCTGCACAACAGGCCATGTTCATGTTCATGTGGCTGCTCACCCTAGCCAGCAGGCAGAGCTGAGACTTGATACGATGTATTCGAGATCCCAGCTCTGGTTCCAGCGTGTGTTTTTACAGCTGCGCCACCTGAGCGGCCGTTTAAGAATCCTTTTTTTTCTGTTTCGGCATGAACGTACCCCTGTTTGGCAAGTGATGTAAGTATTGGTTTGGCATTTTTGGTGTGGGTAACTCCAGTGGCACAAACAGAACCCTGACCTATATAAGGAAGTAGAATATTTGTGAACCAAGCCTTTCAGTGTCTGACCTCACCAAAGCTCTTTAAAATTAATAAGTACAAATTACCACACACACACCAAAATATTGTGGACAGTCTTTCAATAATGAGGATGTAATGATTTCAAACTGATTTAAGCCTTGACATATAAAACTTATAATAACTGCAGTGTTCAGACCACACTACTCAGCTGCTTGCAATATGTAGAAGTGCTAGAAGAGCTTATGCTGTTGTATCAGCCAAGGGCATTGTGAGGGAGGACAATTCCATATTATTTCCAATGGTTTTGGAATAAGATTCAACAAGCTCGTGATGCCCTATTCAGTGTCTAAGAACTTTGTTAGTATAGAGAGGCAAATGCGAGTTGTATCCAAAGGAAATTGGAGAATGGAGAGAGCAAGCACTGATTAATCCAATTACAGGGCTAAAATCCATCTGACTTAATCAGATTCCTCAAAATTAGAAACTTTTTCACCACATGCAAAATCAGATTAGAAATCAAATTATGGTCAGATTATTAGTCTGCATGTAAACACAATCAGTGTCAGCATTATTAGCTTGGCTTTAGTAGAAAGAATTAAACCGAAGTTAACAAGAAGTCTTATGTTAGGGAATCACATTAGCAGCATTCATAAATTTACACACCTGCCTCATTTTATGTCAACAACATTTCACCTCGCACCTTGCCACGCTCGCTTTGCAGAATCAATTTAGCTCCATCGTGTAATTACATTTCTCAAAAGAACCAAATGCAAAATAGCATAAAATGCAAATGCCTTGTTTTCTTACCGTACACTCACCTTCAACACCCAGCCGCTGTGCTTCACTGATATCTCTAACGTGCACTATTCCTCACACTGTGACCTGACATGGCATCTTTCTTGTATTTCCTCAAAGCACACTCCTCTTTTTTGGCACTGTAGCTCAAAGCTGTAGCCTTGATTGTCAGTCTAGACGCATAAATCACTATTGATAACAATGCGCTCATCATTTACAGCCATCGAACGGGCTGTGATTTATTGAGATAGGCTAAAGACATTAGGGAATAGACTTTTAGCCTAAACACCTACACCGATCAGGCATAACATTATGACCACCTTCCTAATATTGTGTTGGTCCCCCTTTTGCTGCCAAAACAGCCCTGCAACTGTGATGCACCGTGTATTCTGATACCTTCCTATAAGAACCAGCATTAACTTCTTTAGCAATTTGAGCTACAGTAGCTCGTCTGTTGGATCGGATCACACGGGCCAGCCTTCGCTCCCCACGTGCATCAGTGAGTCTTGGCCGCACATGACCCTGTCGCCGGTTTACCACTGTTCCTTCTTTGGACCACTTTTGATAGATACTGATCACTGCAGATCGGGAACACCCCACAAGAGCTGCAGTTTTGGAGATGCTCTGACCCAGTCGTCTAGCCATCACAATATATCCCACCCACTAACAGGTGCCAAGATGAAGAGATAATCAGTGTTATTCAAAGTGTTATTCAGTGGTCATAATGTTATGCCTGGTCGGTGTATTTAAGGTAGCTAGATAACAGGTCATCAATTTGTTGAAAGGGTTTAACTGTTGCTTATGCAAATACACAATATGGCCTAAAGTATCTGGACACCCCTGATTTTAAGTTAAGGTGTCTTAGCTACAGTCATTTACATTTATATTTTAGACATTTGTACTGCTGTGTACGTTGCTCATCACTGGAGCCACAAGTCATTGTTGGGAAGCACACACAACAATGCACTACAAATTATTTTTCTTTTCTTTTTTTTATGCATTTTCTCCTATTTTTCTCCCCCTTTAGTGTGTCCAATTGCATCATGCTTCCTCTCCGCCTATGCCGATCCCTGCTCTGACTGAGGAGATCGAAGCTAACCCACACCCCCTCCGACACATGGGCAGCAAGCCGTATGCATCTTATCACTCACACACTGACAAGTGTTGTGCCACCTAGAGTTGTGTACGGAGAGACACACCCTAAGAGCACTCTTTCCTCATCTCTGTGTAGGTGCCTCTAATCAGCCAGCAGAGGTCGTAATTGCACCAGTCTGACAGAGAGAGACCCATATCCGGCTTATTCCCACCCATCTGAACAACAGGCCAATCGTTGTTCATGTGGCCGCTCAGCCTTCAGCCGGCAAGGCAGAGCTGAGATTCGATACGATGTATTAGAGATCCCAGCTCTTATTGCAGCGAGTGTTTTTACCGCTGCGTCACCTGAGCGGCCTTTGTTTTTCTTTTCTAAAGCCCTTATCTCAGCTGTATCAGAAATATGTACACGGTACTAAAAAGGTCTCACCTGTGGTCATTCACTCGATGGACAAAAGTATTTGGACACCTGACAATGTTTGGCATTCCGTTTAATAATCAGTGACATTATTATAGAGCTTTCTGCAGTTGTTTTTAATAATGTATTTTAATAATGTATTAGATCATAACCCTTCCAGGAAGCAGTTTATTATCTGCTTCTAACCTTTTCAGTTTTATTTCAGGGGGTGATATCTGTAGACTTTGGCATACATTTATGGGTCTTTATTTATGTGTGATTAAAATATGTATGATGGTTTTGGAATTTTGATTAAACAGCTCATGAATATGGAAGGCATGTTAAGAGTATGTCTGTGGCAGTGATATATCCCCATTGTAATATCTCTTCTTCCTCCTTGATTTGCCCCTGAGATTTGCAATAGATTTATCCTTTGGTAATAGATTTACCCGTCACACAGTGATGGCTCTTAGAGACCAGGTTATTTAATGTCTTTTATAAAACTTTAATGGAATTAGTGGTTTTAATTACCATTTCCACCTTATTAAAGTGCTCTATCTTTTTCCTTCCCTGAACATCATCCATTCATTTACCTTACTTCTGCTTATAATGTGGGATTATCTGGGCTGGTTTAAGAAGTGGAAAATGGAGACTTACTGCTTGCTTCATTATGTGACAGGCGAGATCATGTGTAATTACAGTGATTATCCTTTCTGCCTTTCCTTGGTTTCATGCTGTAGATGTCAGCACCACTACTAGTGTAAAACTTCTGAAGTTTAACAGAGGATGTATTATAATAGACAGTTCATTTTTTATGGTGGGGGGTGGTCACAGGCAGTGTGGGGGGTTTCTCACTATGCAATGATTATCCCTCTATAGACATTTAGGATGTTTTTAGCACAGTTTTAAAGACTGCAAGGCCAAAAGCACACATTGTAATTTGTGGAATTAGTCATTTTGTCATGTCTTTTCCCAAGTAAAGCATATTTTTGGCTTGTTTGTGCAGCAGGTAGTGTTAGGGTACTTGACTATTGATCAAAATGTTGCTTGCAGTGTGTTCAGTCATAATCACAAGTTGCTTTGGATAAAAGTATTTACTAATTGCCTTAAATGTTGGTATATATATTTTTGCTGGGTTTTCTTCTAGGAGTGTAATTTTTTTACGGATGCAAAGAAAGACAACAGCAGACTTGTGTTCCAGATAGGGAAGACCATCAAACCATTCCAGACCCTCAAACCACAACCATACAGAATAAAATTGAGAAGAGACGTGTTGAACCAAAGGAGGTGTGTCAATGATAGAAGAACTGCTGTAGGCAGTAAGCCACCTGGTCCAGATGACAAAGCAGTTTACTTGCTTAGGTTTGGTGAAGAGATGACTTAACACGCTGCATAAGGTCTGCAGAAAAGTGTGGGAGACTAAGATCTGGCCAGAAAAATGGACACAATCAGTCTTCGTTCCACTGCCGAACAACAATGACTTGTTCCAATGTGGAAACTACAGGACCATTGCATTGGTCCCACATACTAGCAAGATCCTGTTGTGAGTAATCCGGAAACAAATGCAAACAAAGTTTGAAGAAGAGTTTGCCCAGGAACAAGCTGGATTTAGGCTAAGACTAAGCACACAGGATCAGATCACAAACCTCCAAATCATTATAGAGAAAGCAAGAGAACGGAACCAGTCATTTATATTTACATTTATGTTTCATTGATGTCACAAACACATTTGACATGGTACATCATGACCAATTATGGATAAGCATGTTTGAAGACAGAAAGTCCAACAAGCATGCAACGTCTCGCCATATCTGTTTAACATCCTTAAAGTACAAGTGATGAGAAGGGTGCTACAAAGATTTACAGAGAATTCAGGATTGGTGGAAAGACCGTTAGCAATCTCAGTATGCTGTTGACATTGTATTATTGGTCACATCACCAGAAGAACTTCAGGAGCTGGTGTGTCGAATCAAGAAGGCTGTAAAGAAATGTGATGACAAACACTGGAGTGCTGGAGATTATAGTGGAAGGTAGCAGATCGAAACAAGTGGACGTCTTATATTTGAGAAGCAGGGCATCAAATACGTCAAGAATGGCAAAGGGCATAGCCGTGATGGTCATTCTTTTTTCAATTTATATAGTACCTTTCTCAAACGCAAGGTCACTTTACACAGTCAAGAAAAATGGGGAAATCTACAGTGAGTAAAAGAATGAATTAACTGTGAAAAGAGATATGTTTTAAGTACGGCTGTCAAACGATTAAAATTTTTAATCGTGATTAATCTCAGAATTTCATATAGTTAATCGCGATTAATCGCATTAAAAACAATCTGTGTAAATGTTATAGAAAACAAGGTTTTTTAAGTAAAATGTTACAATTAAAATGGTGAACACATTTTATGCTAAATGTACTTATGTTAAAAACTGCTGGGACAAGAGAAAACTGTAAGGGAGTTTTATTCACTCACATACTAGGCAGTAATACTATCCAGCAGAGACCCTTGACTTCGTATATATGTCAGATGCGCAGTTATTGTAACAGACTTTTCTGTGGTTGTATCGTGACAATGGTTTGATGGACGTTTCTACACAAAGTGAGTGTGTTTTGACTAGGGATGCATCGATACCATTTTTTCCCAACCGAGTACAAGTACATGTATTTTTGTACTCGCCGATACCGATACCGATACCTATTTAGAATGATGCAATCTGGAGCATTATGGAATAGTGTAGTTTTTAGTGTAAAATAGTGCAGTGGAACAGTTGCTTGGGTTGCCATCACTAATTGTAAAAAAAACAACCACCGCACAGACATCATTGAGAAAGCTTCTGACAAGCTAACGTTAACGTTCATTAATAAACGCACGTAATTAACGTTGTGCACATCATACATGCGATGCGATTCTGCTGATTGAAATATTTACTTTAAAAAGATAATACAGTCCGATCCCATCTGAGCCGATTCTATCAGCACATACATTCGTGGTTCACCTCGGTAAATCGTAAACGACTCTGAGTCGGCTCCCGCTCTGTGGTAATAAGCAGTATAATTAAGCCTGAGCTTTATAATGTAAGCGAGTCACACAAAATGTTCTGTAGTAGTTGGTGTTTATTTACAACCGCAACATTCATTACAACAGTAAACACGGAGAATTGACTGAGAAAAGAAACTTACGCTGCGCTTACAATGAATCGATTCCTGAATCACTTGTATCGACACTGAACAGAGTATTGAACACACACACGTCCTATAACAGCGGTCGCTGCTTTTGTAACCGGTTATCTTTACTGTGAGCTCTATTTTGAAGGGTTTTCTTGTCAAACGGAACTAAATAACATTAAACGTGCGTGTGTGCGTGGTCAGTGAGAATAATTCAATCTGTCTCCCGTGGGTGAAAATGAATTGCTTTAGTTTTAGAAGTGAAAAAATCTCGTAATATCATAATGTAATTTGCGTTAACGGCACTATTTTTTAAAATCGCGTTAAATTGAGATCGCGTTAATGCGTTATTATCGCGTTAACTTCGACAGCCCTAGTTTTAAGCTGATTTTAAGGTTCCAAAATGCAGTGGAAAGCCTCCCAAGGAGGGGAGGTGCACTTATCAACAAAGAGGGGGACCAGCTCCATAATACTGCTGGCTGGGTTGGATTTAAATGTTTATGAAGGACAATGTTTCAATGTTTTGGTGTTGGCTATTTTATGTACAGTCATATACACCGATCAGCCATAACATTAAAACCACCTCCTTGTTTCTACACTCACTGTCCATTTCATCAGCTCCACTTACCATAAAGAAGCACTTTGTAGTTCTACAATTACTGACTGTAGTCCATCTGCTTCTCTGCATGCTTTGTTAGCCCCCTTTCATGCTGTTCTTCAATGGTCGGGACTCTCCCAGGACCACCACAGAGTAGGTATTATTTGGGTGGTGGATCATTCTCAGCACTGCAGTGACACTAACATGGTGGTGGTGTGTTAGTGTGTGTTGTGCTGGTATGAGTGGATCAGACACAGCAGCAGAGATGGCGTTTTTAAACACCTCACTGTCACTGCTGGACTGAGAATAGTCCACCAACCAAAAATATATCCAGCCAACAGCGCCCTGTGGGCAGCATCCTGTGACCACTGATGAAGGTCTAGAAGATGAGCAACTCAAACAGCAGCAATAGATGAGCGATCGTCTCTGACTTTACATCTACAAGGTGGACCAACTAGGTAGGAGTGTCTAATAGAGTGGACAGTGAGTGGACACGGTATTTAAAAACTCCAGCAGCGCTGCTGTGTCTGATCCACTCATACCTATAACGAGGTAATACGTGACAATACCAGCACAACACACACTAACACACCACCACCATGTCAATGTAACTGCAGTTCTGAGAATAATCCACCACCTAAATAATACCTGCTCTGTGGTGGTCGTGTGGGGGTCCTGACCATTGAAGAACAGTGTGAAAGCAGGCTAAAAGTATATAGAAAAATATATGGACTACAGTCAGTAATTGTAGAACTACAAAGTGCTTCTATATGGTAAGTGTATCTGATGAAATGGACAGTGAGTGTAGAAACAAGGAGGTGGTTTTAACGTTATGGCTGATAAGTGTATTTTAAATAACCAGGTGACTTGAGCACTTTTGATCTTTCTGATCATTGTATTTTTTTACATTCTGTCTCCATGCAGACTAGCAATCCATAGGTACACTCAGCTCACTAGTGGTGCTCATTTGCGGACCCTCTCTGCATAAATTATTGATTCAGCCACAGAACTTCTAAATTGCTGTCTAATCCGTATGCAGTTTCATCAGATGTAACCAGAGTACAAATAAGCAAAAAAAGATTCAAAATGACAAGGGATTCAAATAAAAACCATATTACTGTGTATTATAGTCTGTTTACCCTGTCTAACAGAGAGTATGGTTGTTTACCTTGTGTTTGTTGCAGAGATCAGCAGGGTACGGAAGGACATGTACAACGACACATTAAACGGCAGCACAGAGAAAAGGAGCTCGGAGCTTCCAGACGCCGTGGGTCCTATTGTTCAACTCCAGGAAAAGCTTTATGTGCCTGTTAAAGAGTACCCTGACGTGAGTATTCACTCCTTAAACACAAAGAAAAGAGAAATGCTGGTTACAGGTGCATTATTTAATGGTTTAGGTGCAATGCCAATTGGAAGCAAAAAGTTCAATGATAGTGATAGTTAGGTGATATTGTATACCGTTTTTGCTTTTTCGATGGAAAACAGGTCTTCAGGCAAGTCATATTGCTAAACATTAATCTCTTTTACACATTCACAATTACCTAGGAATTATAATGTGAAGCACATAATGTGAAGCACCTTTAACACTCAAAACCAATACATAATGTAAATGTATTACCTTGTAATTCAGTATAACATTCTGCTTTATGTATTCTACGACTTTAAATATATGATTTTGAAAGACATGCACCTATAAGGAACATGTGCTGTATACATATACAGTTTGGCAACTGTTTTTTCTTCACTAAAGAACTGGAACACATTATTTTTTCTTAAAAATGTTTACTAATTTAGGTTCATTGTGGGGAGTTTAACTGTGTGACATGGCATCCTATTCTTCCTTAGTGATTATGATTATAATGACTACTCCTCATGACTTCTCTGTGCCAATATACACCGACGAGGCATAACATTATGACCACTGACAGGTGAAGTGAATAACACTGACTCATCGGCACCTGTTAGTGACAGGTGAAGTGAATTGCACTTCATCACGGCACCTGTTAGTGGGTGGGATATATTAGGCAGCAAGTGAACATTTTATCCTCAGAGTTGATGTGTTATAAGCAGGAAAAATGGGCAAGGTTTGACAAGGGCCAAATTGTGATGGCTAGACGACTGGGTCAGAGCATCTCCAAAACTGCAGCTCTTGTGGTGTGTTCCTGGTCTGCAGAGCACAACAACGAGTTTGAGGTGTTGACTTGGCCTTCAAATTTCGACCCGTCGGCATCTGCATGGACATGATTGGCTAATGTGGCCTAAAACAGCCTAGCCATTGGGAGGTGCACTTGTCAGTGCTCTCTCATAGCTGGTCCCAAGCCTAGCTGTATATAGGAGGGTTGAGTCAGGAAGAGCATTCAGTTTAAAACTATGCTAAGTCTGGTGGTGATCCCTAACTACAGGAGCAGCTCAAAGAAAAAGTAAGTAAATTGTAATATTAAAACTAATGAACTCAAGAACATAAACAGAATTTTCTGACATCACATGCCAAACTGGTTTTGAAACAACCAAATCAGGCTAAATTGAAGCTCTTGGAATAGTCTTTCCTAAGTTCTGACCTCAACCATATCAGAAATATGAAGAATGTACTAAAAAGTCAAATACATGCCAGAAGCTCAACAAATTTGGTGTGGGAGACCACCAAAAATAGTGGTGAAATGTTTAGACTTGACTTGGTACAATCTGTCAGGTTCTAGGACAGATGTAGCCTAGTGGTTAAGGTACTGGACTAGTAATCGAAAGGTCGCTGGTTTAAGCCCCACAACTGCCAGGTTGCCACTGTTAGGCCCTTGAGCAAGGCCCTTAACCCTCAATCACTTAGACAATTTATACACAGTACTGTAAGTGACTTTGGATAAAAGCGTCTGCTGAATGCAGGAAATGCTATTAAATGTACAGATAAAGATATTAATGTAAATGTTTTGCTCATATCGTAAACAGTAAATAATGGATGTTAAAGCAGCTCTGGGTTTAACGTTTTTACATAGGCGTTTGGCGGCGCAGCTGTCCAATATGCTAGCCCTCCAGCCTGGCCGCGTCTCGGAGAGTGATTCACTAAGTTGCTGCTGTAACATTGACACCTACTGTTTCGGCAGAAGAATACAGAGGGAGTAGCTTGGTTCTCTGTGCACAATGAGACTTCGTAGGTGTAAAAATGCAAATGCCAGATTCGCACATGTCGGAAAAGGCTGTGCTAGCCCGCAGCCCTTCTCAGTCAGCGTGGGTGTTGTGCATGCAGCAGGGTTTGCGCAGGGGAATTAAGCATATCCAAATTGGATGCACAAAGGGAAAAATGTCCAAAGGCAAATAGAATTGTGCTAAGAATTACTGTGCATTGACTAACTGTGTATTTAATTACAATGATAATATAATCTACTTTACCCTGCATTAGGAAATGGGCCCAAATCCAATTTATTGATTTTATTAAGAGAAACTCAGCCAATGCGCCGCATGTCGTCTTTTGTTGCATTTTACTGCTCCATCTACTCCTCTCTAACCTAAACAGATCGTTTGTTATAGGCACTTACTGTCAGAGCCGTTCAGATTCTAACAATTTTTCCTCCTATTGTCTGTAGAATCCACCCGAAGGCATTTCAAACTTCAGTTTTTTGTGTGATTTTTAAGCATAGCTGGTGCCCTCAGTGTCTCACTCCCTGTGTGTGTGCACAGCGTTAGTAATAGAGGTGACATTGAAGTGTTTCTCTATTTTCCAGCTTGTGTTGAGTCAGGTACGCTCAGCCGCATCACCAGCTTCCCAGCGGTTAAGAAATCTTTTAAGCAAATACTGTCAGATCTCGCTTGTTTAAGCCTCCTGGCCCAGGGGAGTGCCCAGAGCACTGAGCTGATTGATCCCAATTAACTTGTGCCAGTCCCTCTCGGTTTTTGCATGGGCATCATTAACTGTGCCTTTCCAGCAGGGGCAGGAGTGCAGTTGAGAATTAGCATGCTTTATTCTAGAAAAGTGCTTTCGTTTGTGAGAGCTGTTTATTTGCCAGTTTTTTTTTCTTAGGAGAAGTTAGGAAGGTTGGAGCTACACTACCACATCTGTCTGGCTGATTCATAACAATAAATTAGAATATCACTGCTGTGTGAGGATAAATGCATTACTGCTTCATTCATAAGTCTGTATGTCATGATGAATATAAAGTATTGTGTAATGCTATCTGGACTCAAGATTACTCCTAATTACTGAATTTAAATATTTGGGCTTCTTTAGAATTGGATGTCCAGCAAGCTCAGTGTCAGGCAGCCACAGACTTTTTATTTGTGGTGGGTCCAGTGCAACCTGGACACACTTAGCACAGGGCAGAAATACACCATTGATAAAGCATTATTCTATTGCAAAGCATTTTTAAAAGGTGGAAAATAACTGGAAACATGAAGACAAGGCAAGATCAATAAACACCAAGAACACAATTGGTAAACCTACAAACAAGGAAACTAGGCAAAAACAATGAACACAAAGAGCACAACAGGAAAGCACTACGAACAAGGCAAGAACAATGAACCCAATGGGAAAACCTACAGACAGGGAGACAAGTCAAAAACAATGAACACTAAGACCACAAAACACTCGAACAAGAAACACTAGGAATATAAAGAAATACATGTTATACATGTTACAATAATGCTAACCTTAACACTACAGCTTATCTTAAGGTTTAATACCAAACTAAACAAAACTGGGAGAACATCTAATCACTAAACTGGAAGAAAAGCAAAACTGCTAATCACAACTGGGGAACGTTGTAGCCTAGTGGTTAAGGTACTGGACTAGTAACTAGTAATCAGAAAGTTGCTGGTTCAAGTCCCACCACTGCCAGATTGCTGCTGTTGGGCCCCTGAGCAAGCCCCTTAACCCTCACTAGTTTAGACTGTGTACTGTCATAGTACTGTAAGTCTCTTTGGATAAAGGTGTGGATGGATGGATGGATGGATGGATGGATGTAAATGTAAATGTAAATGCTTATTTCAAATGTTAATTGTTAAACACAGTAAAAGGAACAGATCCCTAAACTAAGCTAAGACAAACTAATCTACAGTAAAAGAAACATGGGATGCTAATCTGAATGCAGAAGAGCAAAGGAACAGGCACATGTCTACAAGACATCAGAACACAAGACAAATGGGACTTGCAACAGGTCTGGAACCATTATGGGGTCAGGAAAGCCTACTAGAGCTGCCGAGGGTCCAGGGGAGCTGTCTGGAAATGGCGAGAGTTCAGGGGAGCCTACTAGAGCCGGCGAGAGTTCAGGGGAGCTGTCTGGTAATGGTGAGAGTTCAGGGGAGCCCACTAGAGCCGGCGAGAGTTCAGGGGAGCTGTCTGGTAATGGTGAGAGTTCAGGGGAGCCCACTAGAGCCGGTGAGAGTTTAGGGGAGCTGTCTGGTAATGGTGAAAGTTCAGGGGAGCCCACTAGAGCCGGCGAGAGTTCAGGGGAGCTGTCTGGTAATGGTGAGAGTTCAGGGGAGCCCACTAGAGCCGGCGAGAGTTCAGGGGAGCTGTCTGGTAATGGTGAGAGTTCAGGGGAGCCCACTAGAGCCGGCGAGAGTTCAGGGGAGCTGTCTGGTAATGGTGATAGTTCAGGGGAGCCCACTAGAGCCGGCGAGAGTTCAGGGGAGCTGTCTGGTAATGGTGAGAGTTCAGGGGAGCCCACTAGAGCCGGCGAGAGTTCAGGGGAGCTGTCTGGTAATGGTGAGAGTTCAGGGGAACCCACTAGAGCCGGTGAGAGTTCAGGGGAGCTGTCTGGTAATGGTGAAAGTTCAGGGGAGCCCACTAGAGCCGGCGAGAGTTCAGGGGAGCTGTCTGGTAATGGTGAAAGTTCAGGGGAGCCCACTAGAGCCGGTGAGAGTTCAGGGGAGCTGTCTGGTAATGGTGAGAGTTCAGGGGAGCCTCCAGAGTTCAGGGGAGCTGTCTGGTAATGGTGAAAGTTCAGGTGAGCCCATTAGAGTTCCCAAGAGTTCAGAGGAGCTGTCTGGAAGTGGTGAGAGTTCAGGGGAGCTCACAGAGTTCAGAGGAGCTGTCTGGAAATGGTGAGAGTTCAGGGGAGCCCACAGAGTTCAGAGGAGCTGTCTGGAAATGGTGAGAGTTCAGGGGAGCCCACAGAGTTCAGAGGAGCTGTCTGGAAATGGTGAGAGTTCAGGGGAGCCCACAGAGTTCAGAGGAGCTGTCTGGAAATGGTGAGAGTTCAGGGGAGCCCACAGAGTTCAGAGGAGCTGTCTGGAAATGGTGAGAGTTCAGGGGAGCCCACAGAGTTCAGAGGAGCTGTCTGGAAATGGTGAGAGTTCAGGGGAGCCCACTAGAGCTGCCAAGAGTTCAGGGGAGCTGTCTGGAAATGGTGAGAGTTCAGGGGAGCCCACTAGAGCCGGCATGAGTTCAGGGGAGCTGTCATGAACCAGAGGAACAAATCAGAAGGAACAGGTGAAGAGAGAGGGGGCGTGAAACAACAACACAAACATTCAGTTCACGTGTTTAGCAATAGTGGGAGACTGAAACTGTTACAGGTGTATTTATCTAGGTCTGAAATAGGGAGAAAATAGGAAAAGATTCATGCTTCACTGGGTCTCTGTCAGGACCCTGGACACATTCATATTCACCTCACGTTCCTGTGAGTTTCCTCCACCTACTTCTGTTTCCTCTAAAAGCATGCTAGCAGTTAGATTCATTCATTCCTTTTTTTAGTGATTTTTACCAACCTTGGTCATCCTGGTCAGGAAATACACTCTGGACAAAGCACAGTCTACATAGAATCATAAATAGAGACATTTTATAGGAGGCAACATCAGGTGAATTGTTTGAGTGAAATTGGACCAATTACAACGAGGATAAAGTGTTTAAATAAACATCGAAATATTTCGTCTATATTTCATCTTTCCTCCAAAGGTAAAATAAATAGATAATATTTTCTAGAACAGGACTCTTTTCTAGAAGAGTGACAGCCTACTCATTAGCTCTATGTCATGGTGCCTATATTCTTTTCTTTTATCTGTTTTCTACTGCATGTTTGTGTATCTGTGGATTCTATGGGTATGAAGCTTTCATTTATGCAGGGTAGTGGCAAAAAGCTTGTTTACTTGAGGGATGAGCTACACACACTTCAAACAACGCATGTGTATGTTTCAGGTACTTTCAGGTTTTGTTTGTGTACTGTTTAATCTTTATAATGTGTACTATCTGTCTGTCTGTCTGTCTGTCTGTCTGTCTGTCTGTCTGTCTATCTATCTATCTATCTATCTATCTATCTATCTATCTATCCATCCATCAATCCATCCATCCATCCATCCTTCTGTCTGTCTGTCTGTCTGTCTGTCTGTCTGTCTGTATGTCTATCAATCTCTCTGTCTGTCAGTCCGTCCATCCATCCATCCATTCATCCCTTTGTCCATCCATCCTTCCATCCATTTATCCATCCATCCATCCATTTATCCATCCATCCTTCCATCCATTTATCCATCCATCCTTCCATCCATTTATCCATCCATCCAGCCATTTATCCATCCTTCCATCCATTTATCCATCCATCCATCCATCCAGCCATTTATCCATCCTTCCATCCATTTATCCATTTATCCATCCATCCATCCATTTATCCATTTATCCATTTATCCATCCATCCTTCCATCCATTTATCCATCCATCCATCCATCCATCCTTCCATCCATCCACCCATTTATCCATCCATCCTTCCATCCATTTATCCATTTATCCATCCATCCATCCATCCATTTATCCATCCATCTATCCATTTATCCATCCATCCTTCCATCCATTTATCCATCCATCTGTCCATCCATCCATCCTTCCATCCATCTATCCATCCATCCATCCATCCATCTATCCATCCTTCCATCCATCCATCCATTTATCCATCCATCCATCCATCCATTTATCCATCCATCCTTCCATCCATTTATCCATCCATCCATCCTTCCATCCATCCATCCATCCATTTATCCATCCATCCTTCCATCCATTTATCCATCCATCCTTCTATCCATTTATCCATTTATCCATCCATCTATCATCCATCTATCCATCTATCCATCCATCCATCCAGCCATCCATCTATCCATTTATTGTAATTCAGCACAAGTCTAGTCTTTGTAAACAATTTAAACTGCACCATTCATCTTTTAGTGAATTAAACTCGCATCACAAATTTCTGTGAGTTGTCTGCAAAGGCCATGTGTGTGTGTGTGTGTGTGTGTGTGTGTGTGTGTGTGTGTGTGTGTGTGTGTGTGTGTGTGTGTGTGTGAAGGTTCTGGCTGTCCTTGCTGCACTGAAGGACGTCCGGGATCATTATTAGTGCTCTTGGGTTCATTAGGAGGAATGAGAGATGAAATAAGATGCCTCAAATAACCACCAGCCGAGAATAGAGTCCCAAGCAGATCTAAGTGGTGTGTGTGTGCACACATTTCCGTCATCTTCTAAATCTGATTTAGTCATTACTTTGTTTTAAGTAATCCCCTTAAGTGTATTTTTACAGTCAGTTTTAAATTTTTTGTCTTTTTGAGGAATATGAATGGCGACTTATGCTTTGATACAATGCCATTCAGTGTGTCTAATAAAGGGAAGTGCACTAATGGCAAGAGACCAACTTTAGAAAAGCAGTCACCATTATAGGCCACTAAACCAACTGTTTTTTCTTTATTCTTCCACTGCAATGCAAACAATACACTTACCAACTTAAAAGCTACTTGTTTCAAATAGAATTTGAGTTATTTTAAATTTGCTATAAAAATTGGGTCAAATATATACACTGATCAGCCATAACATTAAAACCACCTCCTTGTTTCTACACTCATTGTCCATTTTATCAGCTCCACCTACCATATAGAAGCACTTTGTAGTTATACAATTGCTGACTGTAGTACATCTGTTTCTTCAATGGTCAGGACCCCAGAGGACCACCACAGAGCAGGTATAATTTGGGCGGTGGGTCATTCTCAGCACTGCAGTGACACTGACATGGTGGTGGTGTGTTAGTGTGTGTTGTGCTGGTATGAGTGGATCAGACACAGCAATGCTGATGGAGTTTTTAAATACCTCACTGTCACTGCTGGACTGAGAATAGTCCACCAACCAAAAATATCCAGCCAGCAGTGCCAAGTTGGCAGCATCCTGTGACCACTGATGAAGATCTCAAAGATGACCAACTCAAACAGCAGCAATAGATGAGCGATCGTCTCTGACTTTACATCTACAAGGTGGACTAACTAGGTAGGCGTGTCTAATAGAGTGGACAGTGAGTGAACACTGAGTGAGTATTTATAAACTCCAGCAGCTCAGACCAGCACAACACACACTAACACACCACCACCATGTCATTGTCACTGCAGTGCTGAGAATGCTCCACCACCTAAATGATACCTACTCTGTGGTGGTCCTGTGGGGGTCCTGACCATTAAAGAACAGGGTGAAAGCAGGCTAAAAAGTATGTAGAGAAATAAATGGACTACAGTCAGTAATTGTAGCACTACAAAGTGCTTCTATATGGTAAGTGGAGCTGATAAAATGGACAGTGAGTGTAGAAACAAGGAGGTGGTCATAATGTTATGCCTGATCGGTGTATACAGCTGTTAGCACACCAAAAACTGAATTACAAGGGTGTCCACACCCTTTTGGCCACACAGTGCTGAGAGGAGAGAGGTTTAAAATAGGAGAATAACCAGCTGGGTTGATGATGAATGTTAGGGTATGATGAGGTCAGGGAATCAGGGCAGAAGAACAGTGGCCTGGCTCGCCTGATAAAAGAGGAAGAGCACACACTGGTGCCTCACATGCCGGTCCACCGGATAGTCAGTCAGCGGCACGGAAATTAATTTGGTGCATCGTACTTGTGCTGCGCTGCTACCCTCTTGGCAGCGCACACTCGTTCCAATTTGGTGAACAATGTTATTAGGCTGGGAAAGACAACGGTGCTGGAAGAACGTCGCCGCTCCCAGTAATTGTTGCCATTCATTTGTGAGCTCATATCTATAGGAAAGTGTTGTGCGAGAGAGAAAGTGTGTGGGAGATAATGTTAGAGAGCAGACAGCGCTCTGCAGAGGGAAAGCTCTATAAATACTCCTCGCAGGCTGTGGGCACGGACAGAGCTTTTAATTGTAGTCAGTGTGGTGCACAGCGAGGTAGGAAGGGAAGAGAGAGGGAACAGGGCAACAAAGGACGCCTGTCATCTATCATTCCTGCCTCTGTGTCCTTTTCTGGGTCGCGCTCATCCGACGCCGAGATGAGCAGCTATCACTGATTATTAATCATTATAAGCATGCCCGGTAGGATTGATTTCCCCTTCAGTCCTCACTTTGGCCTTGGTCACTGTTCAGCAAGCTTAGAGAGACAAGACATGGGAGGAGATGAACGCTTTGCATTCGTATGCATTAATGTCACTGTTGCTAAATGTTCATAGCTCTCGCGTTCACTCACTTAACCAGGCCTATGTCTATCTCGATTTAACTATATGTTCATTCCTTATACCAGGGATGTCCGAACTACAGCCCGAGGGCCATTTGCGGCCCGTAACCATTTTTAAAACAGCTCGCGAGGTATTTTAGAAATAAAATTAAAGTTGGCCATCTATTTATTTATTTATTCACCCTTTGGTTACATTCATGACAAGACATGTAATAACTGGTAACAAAGATTCATCAGTTCACAAGTTCAGTGTCAAACACAGTCATGGACAATCCCAGCTTTTCAATGGGCGCAAGGCACACATTAACACCCTGGACGGCGCGCCAGTCCATCGCAGGGCAAACACACATACACACACCCATTCACCTATAGGGCAATTCAGTGTCTCCAATTAACCTGACTGCATGTTTTTGGACCGTGGGAGGAAACCGGAGCTCCCGGAGGAAACCCACGCAGACACGGGGAGAACATACAAACTCCGCACAGAAAGGATCCGGACCGCCCCGCCTGGGGATCGAACCCAGAACCTTCTTGCTGTGAGGCAACAGTGCTACCCACCGAGCCCCTTGTGTAACCAGTGATTATATATTATATTAAATATTGCATAGTCATAATACTGAATAATTTCATTTTAGCTAGAACTGTACAATGTAAATCTTACTCATCTTGAAAATGACCAAAATCAAGCAGCCATCCAAAGTTTCTACAGACATGATATGCCTCAATCTAAAGACATTTCAAGTGGTTAATATGCAGTTTAAGTCTAGGATAGATTAAAAAACCACTTTAAGCCACATTAGGAGAAGCAAAGAGTAGAGAGAACATAGAAGCCCAAATTATGTAGATTTTTCAGATTTGTTTCTTCACTTAAATACAGTAGTTCTGCTCATTATATGATTTGTAATAAAAAAATATTATTATTTTTAAAAATAGAAGTTGCTTGGATGGCGCTGCAGTAAACTGTGCAAGCACATTATCACTCGGATCCAAGGTTTATTTATGGCTAGAAGTCTATGAACACACATTATTGGCTTTGTCTTGAAGAGGTAGCAGAGGCCCCACAATAGATTGGCATCCTGTCCGAGGTGTATTACTTCTTGTCGCCCAGTGATTCTGGTGAAACTGGACCCATTGCGACACGGCAAAATAGAATAAATTTTGCAAGTTGTCTCAGACTTTTGGCACCCACTGCGTAATGCATTTCTTATGGTGATCAAGAGAGCGAGATGGCTCTTTTTATGTCAGGTGCACTGTAGCGTAAAATGTCTGAGATGTTGCGAGGGTTGAAAGCAAGAGTTGGCCGATTGCCCTGCCTCTCCAGGTGTCGTTGATTTAATTGAACGCGGCTGAGAGGATGGCCCCATAACTCACCACCGAATGAGGGTGTAATGAAAGCCAAACTACTGGACATTAGCTGGGGAATTGGCTGCAGTCTCCGTACCAGCTGGTCTTGATTAATATGACTTAATTTTGAATCTGTGCGTGCGTGCGGATGTGTGTCGGTATGTCTCTTAGAGAGTTCTCCGGGGAGCGTATATGGAATTTGTAGCGCAGGTATGAGACTTGCTGTGTGCGTAGAGCGTAAATGATTCGCCCTGAGTGAACGCTCTCGGTAAGTCAGAGCACAGCCTATACAGAGAGAAGGTCATATAATGGAACACCTACACAGTCCTCCCTGCCCCCCCTCCCACTTCTCCGGTCATTCATCTGTGATTAGGTAAGGCCTGGCTATTGGAGGACGAGTCCGCTCATTATTTCTGATGATAATAAACAGGAATGCGCACAGGGGAGAGGGCTACTGCAGGAGCGCCTGCGTTCTGGATCACTGCAAAGCTAATGAAGGTTAATTAGGGTTCATTAGGACATGATGACTGCTCACAACAACACCTTAGGCCCGTGTGCAGTAGCCAGACGGCCCTTTAGCTTTGCCTCTTTCTGTTCATACTGCTGTAATGGCAGTGCTATTGGCTGTCCAGCCGAGTCCTGACTTACATCCCTGAGGGATCTGAAGCAATCTCAGTTCAGTGTCAAAACCAGCAGAGTAGCAGCAGGTGAGGTGCCGGTTTTAAATGGGAAAGGGATTAAACTCTTATTTAAAATGGCTATTAATGAGTGTAAATATGGTTTCAGTTTAAAGTGTTGCATGTGTTATGGACCAGTACCACTATCCCTAACTATTCTGTATTAAAATCACTCTTTAGCTTATTGTTTATGGTTAAGAAATGTATTTTAATTGGACCCAGCCATACAAGGCCACTTTCCACAATGCATGTAAAAATGTGATCTATGCTAATGTGTATGAACCCATAAGCTATGTCTAGACACTCATTTGAGCAAGCGCTGATGTTGGTTTATGCTGGTTTGCAGACACACCAGTCCCAACGTGGACCAGAGTTGCGTTGAGTTTTAAAGGCGTTGAGCTTCGAGGTATTTTTTTCCCATAAGGATGTATGGAAAACGTGTTAATGTGTTTCTGTGGTCCCATGGTTTGTTTTGTTTGTTTTATTAGGATTTTAACATTATGTTTTACACTCTTTGGTTACATTTATGACATGGTAGTTACTAATTACACAAGATTTATCAGTTCACAAGGTTATATTAAACACAGTCATGGACAATTTTTTGTATCTCCAATTCACCCCACTTGCATGTCTTTGGGAGGAAACTGGAGCACCCAGAGGAAACTCACACAGACACGGGGAGAACATGCAAACTCCACACAGAAAGGACCCGAACCGCCCCATCTGGGGATCGAACCCAGGACCTTCTTGCTGTGAGGCGACAGTGCTACCCACTGTATGGGACCACTGGGTGGTCCCATGGAACTGCATATATTTTAGGGTAATGTAAAATAATGGGGTTGTTTTTGACACTTACACACTAACATTAAAACAAATATAATATGATAAATACTGAAATACAATTAAACGTTTACTTTTTTATTGTTTCCTTATGCTTCTTAATTGTGGAGATGCTTGATTTCAGAATACCATATTCCTTAGTGAGTTCAGTAAAGGCACATTGACATGAAAAGCGGCAAAATAGCTTTTGTGCTGGCTGTGCCGTTATTTCCTATCAAGTGTGGTGGTGCACAAAGTTTAACGTGACTTATTGTACTAAAACAACGAGTGAGGAATTTCATTAGTGGAGAGAACTTATGAGCAGTAATAATTAAGAGAGGATTCTATGTCATTTTTTTAATACATTAAGTCACATTAAGCTTTTTTTTACGATAAGCGTTTTAGACTCAGAAAAGCTGATTCTCACCATTTTTTAGCACCCTGAGCTATAACACAAGTTTAAAAGTAAAACAGGAGGAAAATCCAGCTAAACACAGATACATGTGGACGCTTTTAGAGTGGATTTGACAGTTATTCTACACAAATGCAGATTCGTCTCATATGCGCACTTTGATAATGTTTTACTGCACTGCTCAAGCCAAGTGCTGACAGTTGCACACGTCGAGTTTAAGGTAAACATCGAGTTTAAGGGTACAAATTTCATGATAAAGGACGTCGAGTTTCAAAGATTTCAAGTGTAGGGGACGTCAAGTTACAAGGTACCACTGTAATTGATCATTCTGATCTTTACTCTGCATATTGCTGCGTTGTTAGCAGAACACTAAAAGGAATTTTAGTGTTAAGTAAGTGCGCTCTGAGAGATTGTTCACCCTCCTCTAAAGGCAGCAGGCTTCTCCTGCCCTCTTTTCTTCCCCTTGTCCCAAACCATAATGAAAACAAAAGACATTATGCAGGAAGGAATCAGAGCGCAGTCATACTCGAAGTCATGCAATAATTAATTTGCCTATTAGCAGTGCCAGCTCGTTTATCTTCATAAGATAATGCCATCACTCTCAGTCTCTGGCAGACCCGCACACGCTCTCTTAAACAGCCCTAATTACGTCCCTGCTGCCTGTTTTATTGTAGTTGATGGAAAACACGCATAATCTCCACTGTGCAGATCATGTAAATAGGCCTCAGACTCCAACAGCAGATATTAGAGATTCTATTACTGCCTAATGATTTTTCTTGATTTTTTTTAGTAAGAGCTGCTTGAAACAGTAAGTAGTCGCCTCTGCTGCAGTTGGGGAGCCGAAATATTGAGCGGTTTTATTGGTTTTTCACATGTTGCTCATTTTGTGAATATGTTTTGAGTTTGAGCAAAAAATAGAGCCTATTCATCTGCACTTATCTCAAAATAAGCACATGTTCTTACATTTAAGGAGCAATAGTGACACAGTTAATAGTGAATAGAACAGTTTTAGTGAGTGGTTGGGCTTCTGGTTTTGTGTCAGAGTTCCGGTTGGGTGGCTCAGCATTGTAAAAAGTAATTAATAAGCCGTATAGTTTGCTAATGATATCAAGGGAAAATTATTACAATATGCTGAAAATATACTTTAGATAGATTGATAGATAAATGGATGGATGGAGGGAGGGAGGAATGGATGGATGGATGGATGGAGGGAGGGAGGGATGGATAGATGGAGGGAGGGAGGGAGGGAGGGAGGGAGGGATGGATGGATGGATGGATAAATGGATAGAGGGATGGATGGATGGATAAATGGATGGATGGAGGGAGGGAGGGATGGATGGAAAGATGGATAGATAGATAGATAGATAGATAGATAGATAGATAGATGGATGGATGGATGGAGGGAGGGAGGGAGGGAGGGATAGGTGGGTGGGTGGAGGGAGGGATAGGTGGGTGGGTGGGTGGGTGGAGGGAGGGAGGGAGGGAGGGAGGGATAGGTGGGTGGATGAATGGATGGATGGATGGATGGATGGATGGATGGATGGATGGATGGATGGATGGATGGATGGATGGATGGATGGATGGATAGATAGATAGATAGATAGATAGATAGATAGATAGATAGATAGATAGATAGATAGATAGATAGATAGATAGATAGATTCTTTATTTATCCTGAGGGAAATTAAAGACTTATATGAAAGGGCAAGTCTTTACCACATCCTTGGACTATTGGCGAGTGGGAACATGACATGGAGCAGTGGCCTGAAATAACATACAGAGACATTTTTAACCTTGCCGGAATGGACGGAGCTTCATGCATAACTACATACGCATTGTATGCTGAGGTGAATCATCATCTCCACAGAGGGAAAGTTGGATGAGCATGCACAAAATTGATGGCCTGATTTTTCCAAAGTCCAACCTGCTTCCTAGTCAAAGCCGGGCAATTTTATTTTTGACTCTTGCAGCACCAAAATGACAGTCGGCTGCTCCCGTGTTGAAAAACCTGCAGCCAATTTAACAGTTATATTAGTAGATATTAGTAGATAAGAGCATAGTAGAATATTATAATATAATAGAATACAATAATAATATACACAGATCAGCCATAACATTAAAACCACCGCCTTGTTTCTACACTCACTGTCCATTTTATCAGCTCCACTTACCATATAGAAGCACTTTGTAGTTCTACAATTACTGACTGTAGATCATCTGTTTCTCTGCATGCTTTGTTAGCCCCCTTTCATGCTGTTCTTCAATGGTCAGGACTCTCCCAGAACCACTACAGAGCAGGTATTATTTGGGTGGTGGATCATTCTCAGCACTGCAGTGACACTGACGTGGTGGTGGTGTGTTAGTGTGTGTTGTGCTGGTATGAGTGGATAAGACACAGCAGCGCTGCTGGAGTTTTTAAATACCTCACTGTCACTGCTGGAATGAGAATAGTCTACCAACCAAAAACATCCAGCCAACAGTGCCCCATGGGCAGCGTCCTGTGACCACTGATGAAGGTCTAGAAGATGACCAACTCAAACAGCAGCAATAGATGAGCGATCATCTCTGACTTTACCTCTACAAGGTGGACCAACTAGGTAGGAGTGTCTAATAGAGTGGACAGTGAGTAGACACGGTATTTAAAAACTCCAGCAGCGCTGCTGTGTCTGATCTACTCATACCAGCACAACACACACTAACACACCACCAACATGTCAGTGTCACTGAAGTGCTGAGAATGATCCACCACCTAAATAATACCTGCTCTGTGGTGGTGCTGTGGGGGTCCTGACCATTGAAGAACAAGTTGAAAGCAGGCTAAAAAGTATGTAAAGAAACATATGAACATTAGTGTAGCTTTTGCATTATTCATGTATGTTTAGCATAGGTTGTGTAGTAGTGTGTCGTCTTGTACCTTGTCTTTTTTGTTATTGTTAAGCAGCATTTCTGTGTGTGTTTCTGCCCCTCTCTTGTCACGTCTTAGCCCTACTTGTTACACTCTTCAGTGAATACTAATCTTAACTGACGCATGTGCACTGAGGGCGGGTAGGTCTCAAATCAGCAGTCTGATCTCCACTCTCAGTTGAAATAAAGCATCAGCTCTGGGGGAAAATGTAAATCATTATCGTCCCCTCGTGTAGGGTATACATTTTTTAACACAATGATTTTATTAGATTGATTATGTTAATAAAATAATAAATTATGAGCCTGATGTTTGTCTGTGCATAACAGCATAAGGGTTGTGGAAGCAGGTGATTATTTATGGTAATCACAATTACCCTAAGTGATAGAGATAATGAGATGTGTCGTAATTGTGACTAACAAAAGATGCGGGTAATTTATTTATTATCTATTATTTATTTATTTATTAGGATTTTAATGTCATGTTTACACTCATAGCAGGACAGGTAGTTAGGATACACATTATTTATCAGTTCAAGTTCAGCAGCAAACACAGTCAGCTGAGGTTGATAAAGGTCAGGCTGAAATACCCGTCGGGACTCATCCAGACTTACAGCCAGTGAAAGAAAGCCTGCGAAGCAATCCTGACAGTAATGCGTGCAGAATTATAAAGATTTAGAGTGAAACAGTCCTGGTGCTGTAGTAAAAAGCGTCAAACCCTGTGATTCCTGCATATCACCTTTACTTCCCCCGACCACCTGCTGGCAGGGAGGATGAAAATTTAATTCACCCCCTTTTTTTTTCTTGACACCTTTCAAAAATCACAGACATTTGAACCATCTTTCTGGCCCGTCACAAAGCCGTACACACAGGTGCAGACACACCACACCACACACACAAAGGCATTCATCAATGCCAATTGTAGTAGATGCGGTGGTGTGTTGCTCAGCAGGAGCAGAACTGGCACAAAGACTCAGGTACAGGAGCATGGCTGTGTGAAAGAGCAGCATCAAAGCTCAGATGACAGACTGAGAGTGGAGAGAGAGGGGAAGTTGTGCAGCCACTCAGGTAGAGTAGTCTCTGCTGTCACATAGGCTTTGCATGGCTATAAAGCATATAAGTAATGCAGGGTGTGTGAGGAGGATAGGGGGTATGTGTGTGTACAAATCTGTTTTATTATGTTTTTTGCAGAGAGGTTTAATGGCTTTCACTGTAGGCACTGTTTGTGAGAGGTGCTATAATAATATTTTAGTAATAATATATACACAGAGGAGGTTACACTTAAGTGTTTTACAAGGTTATTATATTTCCTTAGAATTCAGAACCTGCCAGTTTGGGATGGCTTTGTGTATTTATATTTATTTTAACATGATAGATTTTTTCTGGGCGGCACGATGGGTTGGTGGGTAGCACTGTCGCCTCACAGAAAGAAGGTCCTGGATTTGATTCCCAGGTGGAGCAATCCAGGTCATTTTTGTTTGGAGTTTGCACGTTCTCCCTTTGTCTTTGTGGGTTTCCTTCAGGAGCTTTGGTTTTCTCCCAAATTCCAAAGACATTTACACTGATCAGCCATAACATTAAAGCCACCTCCTTGTTTCTACACTCACTGCTCCACTTACCATATAGAAGCACTTTGTAGTTCTACAACTACTGACTGTAGTCCATCTGTTTCTCTGCATACTTTGGACCCCCACAGGACCCCCACAGATAGCAGGTATTATTTAGGTGGTGGGTCATTCTCAGTACTGCAGGTATGAGTGGATCAGACACAGCAGTGCTGCTGGAGTTTTTAAATACCGTGTCCACTCTATTAGACACTCCTACCTAGTTAGTCCACCTTGTAGATGTAAAGTCAGAGACGATCGCTCATCTATTGCTGCTGTTTGAGTTGGTCATCTTCTAGATTTCATCAGTGGTCACAGGACTCTGCACACGGGTGCTGTTGGCTGGATATTTTTGGTTGGTGGACTATTCTCAGTCCAGCAGTGACAGTGATGTGTTTAAAAACTCCATCAGCACTGCCGTGTCTTATCCACTCATACCAGCACAACACACACTAACACACCACCACCACACCACCCAAATAATACCTGTTCTGTAGTGGTCCTAAGTGAGTCCTGACCATTAAAGAACAGCATGAAAGGGGGCTAACAAAGCATGCAGAGAAACAGATGGACTACAGTCAGTAATTGTAGAACTACAAAGGGCTTCTTGTTGGTATGTGGAGCTAATAACAGTGAGTGTAGAAACAAGGAGGTGGTTTTAATGTTATGGCTGACCAGTGTAAATGAGGTGAATTGGACTGTGTTTAATATTAAAATTTAAACTGATTAATCTTGTGTAATGAGTAACTACCTTTCCTGTCATAAATGTAACCAAAGTGTAAAACATGACATTTAAATCCTATTAAACTAAATAGATTTTTTCTGGTTTACGTGTTAGATTAGCTTGAGTGTTTGCGCTCTGATCCAGTATGTTCCTCTGTGTACGCATAATCTCTTAATTGCCTCTTGATGTGAGTGAGAGTATATGAATGTGTTATGTGATGGCATTTTACGGAATGGCAAGCCAATTTAATAAACAAGGGCAAAGGTCACCCAAGGGCAAAGGTCAACCAATAATAATGTTAAATATGCACCCAACAGTCCACCTGATGCCATTCGCCTGCTCTGGTGCTCAACAAACACAATTAGCCGTGTCTGACGGAGGACTGGGTAGATGTGGAGATCTCAGACTTCTACTTTCTGGTTAAGGCTATGGCATCATCATCATGTTTCAGTAGCCTTTAATTCATGCTAACTGTTTGTACACATGTGCAACCTTAATTTCTTAAGGTTCAGAGCTTTTTTAGGTTTTTCTATTTTAATGCTTGTTGCCTATTCTAATGCATGCATTCAGAGTAGACTTATAAAGTATGGGCACTGAGAAATCACCAAATGTTGTCACTTATATTTAAATGATAACTTGGAGACTGTGAAACGTTAAATAACATTACAGAACTTTCCACTCCATCATATTGGCGGCACGGTGGCTCAGTGGGTAGCACTGTCGCCTCACAGCAAGCGAGGAGCGGTTTAGGTCCTTTCTGTGTGGAGTTTGCATGTTCTCCCCGTGTCTGCGTGGGTTTCCTCCGGGAGCTCCTGTTACCTCCCACAGTCCAAAGACATGCAGTCAGGTGAATTGGAGATACTAAATTGTCTGTGACTGTTTGACATTGAACTTGTACTGATGAATCTTGTGTAACCAGTAACTACATGTCCCGTCATGAATCTAACCAAAGTGTGTAAAACATGACATAAAATCCTAATAATATAATATATATAACACTCCACCATATTAAAAGTTGCTTACAGACCCAATGAGAAAGCTGTATTTTCTAAAGGTTTAAGTTCTGTTTATTTGTTTGTTCATTATATTAAAAAGTTCCCATCATTAATTTCTAAGACAGCAATGACATCAATATTTCCCAAAGGTGTATGTGCACTTTTGACCTTAACTGTAGCTGGAGGAATATTCACTCTAATACACTAATTAAAAAACAGTATACCACCACAGATTTTATTATAATAATACATATATTATTTATATAATTATATATTATTTATACGTTTATGAGCTAAAAATGCCTTACGTCCAGCTCATTCGGCCAATAAGTTAAGGCATTATATTTTAACAGACTTATTATTGACAAATGCAGGTAAGAAGATATTCAAATGTATGTTAGTGTTTTCAATAATGAATATAAACCGATCAGCCATAACATTAAACCACCTCCTTGTTTCTACACTCACTGTTCATTTTATTAGCTCCACTTACCATATAGAAGCACTTTGTAGTTCTACAATTACTGACTGTAGTCCATCTGTTTCTCAGCATATCTTTTAAGACTGCTTTCACCCTGATTGTTCAGGACCACTACAGAGCAGGTATTATTTGGGTGGTGGATCATTCTCAGCACTGCAGTGACACTGACATGGTGGTGGTGTGTTAGTGTGTGTTGTGCTGGTATGAGTGGATAAGACACAGCAATGCTGATGGAGTTTTTGAACACCTCATTGTCACTGCTGGAGTGAGAATCGTCCACCACCCAAAAATATCCAGCCAGCAGCGCTCCATGGGCAGCGTCCTGTGACCACTGATGATGGTCTAGAAAATGACCAACTCAAACAGCATCAATAGATGTGCGATCATCTCTGACTTTACCTCTACAAGGTGAACCTACTAAATAAGAGTGTCTAATAGAGTGGACAGTGAGTGGACACGGTATTTAAAAACTCCAGCAGCGCTGCTGTGTCTGATCCACTCATACCAGCACGACACACACTAACACACCACCACTATGTCAGTGTCACTGCAGTGCTGAGAATCATATACCACCTAAATAATACCTGCTCTGTGGTGGTCCTGGGAGAGTCCTGATTATTGAAGAACAGCATGAAAGGGAGCTAACAAAGCATGCAGAGAAACAGATGTACTACAGTCAGTAATTGTACAACTACAAAGTGCTTTTATATGGTAAGTGAAGCCAATAAAATGGACAATGAGTGTAGAAACAAGGAGGTGGTTTTAATATTATGGCTGATCAGTCTATAAAAAAAGAAGGTAACAGTGTTAATGCAATAAACAGTATAGTGTAAATGATAAAAGACAGAGCAAATTACAGAGCAAATTAGTATTTATACGCAGAGCTCAAAGAAATAACGTCTGTGTGTGTGTGTGTGGTGATGACGGGTGGTCTCAATTTTGCATATATAAATGTACATAATCTACGCATAATGGCAAATGAGGGAATGAAAGGGTCAGTGCTGTTGGTTAGAGAAGCTTTTTTCTGTTGCTAGTGTGACAGCAAAGTCTCCTGTAACACTTCCCTTACAGAAACCGTCCATAGTTTGAGTGAGCGGTTTCTCACATTACAAAGATAATGTGAAGAACCTAACCAAAAAACTGACTCAAGCTAAAAAAGTGAAACTGAGTACCTTGGCATGTAGCGTTTGCCTGCTGGAGCTGCTTCCCCTAGTCTAGGTCACAGCTGAGTTTTCATTACATTTCTCACACTGTCCAGGTTTCTTTTTATTTAGCATAAAGCATCTTGGTAAATTCTCACTGAGAGAGTCAGAGCACAGTCTGGTCATTTGTAAATAAAGAGTGCTGACAGTGTAATGATGTGCAGGCAGAAAAGCAAGTGGAAATAGCAAGTCTCAGACACATATTCTGCTTCTGCGTGCCAAAGCGTATTTAGTTCAGTTATAGGGACGGTCGTAGCAGTCCTTGACTTTTAGGCCACTTTGCTACACTCAACTGAAAGCACTCTTAATATGAAAAGAGCATTCTGAGTTTTCTAATATACAAGACTGTACTGTTTACCATTGTTAATGCTTGACAATGAACAAAAGTATTAGGACACCCCTTTTAATTATTACATTCATGTGTTTTAAGATAAGATAAGATAAGATAGCCTTTTATTATCCCACAGGGGGAAATTTGTAGTGTTACAGCAGCTTTCAAGAATACAAAAAATAGAAAATTACAAAATGTTTACATGTATGTACACATATACTAAATAGTAAGAATATATAAAAATTACAAAAATATAAACAGTATTTATAGAGGAAGTTAAACCAAATATTGCAGTTATTAGAAATATTGCACAAAGTACAGCAGTAAAGTGCAAAGTTACAAAAAATTACAAAAGTAAAAATTACAAAAATATAAACAGTATTTATAGATGAAGTTAACCAAATGCACAGTTATTAAAAAATATTGCACAAAGTACAGCAGGTACAGCAAGTATTGCACATAATTTAAAAGTAATTGCACAGAGAAGTACTAAAAACCAAGGGAATTATTGTGATGGTAATTGTCTACGTTTGGGACGGTGCTGGTTGTATAGCCTGACAGCAGAAGGAAGAAAGGAGCTGCGATGTCTCTCCTTTGAGCAACGCGGGTGAAGAAGCCTGTCGCTAAAGGAGCTGCCCAGTGCAGTCACAACAATTGCTAACAGCTGTAATAAATCAATTATACTGTATAAAGGAAAGTATACACCGAGTCTACACTCACTGTCCATTTTATCAGCTCCACTTACCATATAGAAGCACTTTGTAGTTCTACAATTACTGACTGTAATCCATCTGTTTCTCTACATACTTTTTTAGCCTGCTTTCACCCTGTTTTTTAATGGTCAGGACCCCCACAGGACCACTACAGAGTAGGTATTATTTAGGTGGTGGATCATTCTCAGCACTGCAGTGACACTGACATGGTGGTGGTGTGTTAGTGTGTGTTGTGCTGGTATGAGACACTGATGAAGTTTTTAAACACCTCACTGTCACTGCTGGACTGAGAATAGTCCACCAACCAGCATCAATAGATGTGCGATCATCTCTGACTTTACCTCTACAAGGTGAACCTACTAAATAAGAGTGTCTAATAGAGTGGACAGTGAGTGGACACGGTATTTAAAAACTCCAGCAGCGCTGCTGTGTCTGATCCACTCATACCAGCACGACACACACTAACACACCACCACTATGTCAGTGTCACTGCAGTGCTGAGAATCATATACCACCTAAATAATACCTGGTCCTGTGGGGGTCCTGACCATTAAAGAACAGGGTGAAAGCAGGCTAAAAAGGTATGTCGAGAAACTGATGGACTACAGTCAGTAATTGTAGAACTACAAAGTGCTTCTATATGGTAAATGGAGTTGATAAAATGGACAGTGAGTGTAGAAACAAGGAGGTGGTTTTAATGTTATGGCTTTGCTGCAACAATATGGAAGGCTGTGTCCCAGTGCACAAAGCAAGGTCTATAATGACATGTAAAAAAGCTTGGTTTAAAGAATCTCCAGTGGTCTGCACAGAACCCTGACCTCATCTCCACTGAACTGCTTTGGAATAACCTGGAACATTATTTGTACAAATTCCTGTACAAATTCCCACAGACATACCTTAGAAGAGTGGCTGTTATTATAGCTGAAAAGATTAAGAAGTCACTCTATTTTAATACCATTTGATTTTGAAATAGGATGTCCTACAAGCTCTTGGTCGGGTGTCCTAATACATTTGGCCATACAGTGTTGAACACCTCACTGTGGGACTGTTGGACCTTTTTTTTGTAGAAAAGCCTCCAATATTCTAACAAGACTTTCTAAGGATTTTGAAGGCCAGTTCAGATACAAGGAGTAAAGGCAGGACACATCTTCAGTGCCCACTCTTCCCCAGCATGCCAAAATAGTTTTATGGTCTGATGAGACCAAGATTGATTTTTTTTGCCATAATTCCGAAAGGTATGTTTGGTTAAAAAACACTGAGCATCACCTAACACCACCAACACCACACCCACAGTGCATGATGGTGGCATGATGGTCTTTAGCTGATACTGGGGCTTCAGTCAAGGTGCAGAAAAATATCAACAGTTCTAAATATCAGCCAAGATGTTTTCACGATCTGACAGATATGAAGCGCTTTTGCAAGGAAGAGTGGGCAAAGATTGCCAGGTCAAGTCGTGCCAGGCTAATAGACACCTACACAAAAAGACTGCATGCTGTCATAAAATCAAAATGTGCATATTTATGCAACCAAAAAATCAGTTTTTCAATAAAGTTTTACGTTATAGATCTCAGTAAAGGTGGAATCTTGGTTTCATTTTTTTCATCGCAGAAACCTGGCATTGTAATCGTAGTGTGTAGACTTTCTATATTCACTTTAAGTAGATGACAGGTTATAGCAAAATGTATGTCAGTGTAATTTGCCTCTGTGCGTGAATGAAGCTCTGCTTATGAAAACGAAGACCTCCCGGAGCTCTTTTATGCTTCCCATGATTACTCTCTCACCAAGGGCACCTTGAAAATCTGTCTTAAAAAAGACTTGCATTGATATAAATGAGCGCTTTTCAGTCTCCATAATGATAGCTGAATGTTCATAACCTTTTACTGAGTTTTTTTCTCCAGACAGGTTGCCATTACTTGAATGCAAAAACATTAATAATTGTAATAGACAGGCTATGTAAATGATGGTGAAGTAAATGTAAAGCAGACTTATGAACTAACTATCACAAACTAAAAGAAATAAAAAGGATAAAAACTGGCCTGTTAAATCACTGATTGTCAATGAATTGTGAATACATAAGAGCTGGTCCTTGAATGTTTGCTTTCTCAACATCCCAAACCCCGGCCAGGACTGAACTACTAAATGAAAAAAGCAGCACAATTACACATGCTTTTATTCATTGAAAAAAACACTGCTTTGTATCATATCACAAAAGTATCACAAAATGTATACAGTTCAGCAAAACTACATTAAGGTTACAGTATAAAATAATTACATTTTACTGCCCTGTTATCATTTAGTTCAGTGTGTCAGTAGTGGTACCAAATAACAGCTCAAACTCAACTCTTGTGTGAGTTTGTAATGGTACCAAATAACAGCTCAAACTCAACACTTGTGTGTCAGTAATGGTACCAAATAACAGCTCAAACTCGACACGTGTGTCAGTAATGGTACCAAGTAACAGCTCAAACTCAACACTAGTGTGTCAGTAATGGTACCAAATAACAGCTCAAACTCAACACTTGTGTGTCAGTAATGGTACCAAGTAACAGCTCAAATTCAACACTTGTGTGTCAGTAGTGGTACCAAATAACAGCTAAAACTCGACACTTATGTGTCAGTAATGGTACAAAATAACAGCTCAAACTCGACACTTATGTGTCAGTAATGGTGCCAAGTAACAGCTCAAATTCAACACTTGTGTGTCAGTACTGGTACCAAATAACAGCTCAAATTCAACACTTGTGTGTCAGTAATGGTACCAAATAACAGCTCAAATTCAACACTTGTGTGTCAGTAATGGTACCAAATAACAGCTCAAACTCAACACTTGTGTGTCAGTAATGGTACCAAATAACAGCTCAAACTCAACACTTGTGTGTCAGTAGTGGTACCAAATAATAGCTCAAATTCAACACTTGTGTGTCAGTAGTGGTACCAAATAACAGCTCAAATTCAACACTTGTGTGTCAGTAATGGTACCAAATAACAGCTCAAACTCAACACTTGTGTGTCAGTAGTGGTACCAAATAACAGCTCAAACTCAACACTTGTGTGTCAGTAATGGTACCAAATAACAGCTCAAACTCAACACTTGTGTGTCAGTAGTGGTACCAAGTAACAGCTCAAACTCAACACTTGTGTGTCAGTAATGGTACCAAATAACAGCTCAAACTCAACACTTGTGTGTCAGTAGTGGTACCAAATAACAGCTCAAACTCAACACTTGTGTGTCAGTAGTGGTACCAAATAACAGACACACAAGTGTTGAGTTTGAGCTGTTAATTCAACACTTGTGTGTCAGTAATGGTACCAAATAACAGCTCAAACTCAACACTTATGTGTCAGTAATGGTACCAAATAACAGCTCAAACTCAACACTTGTGTGTCAGTAGTGGTACCAAATAACAGCTCAAACTCAACACTTGTGTGTCAGTAGTGGTACCAAATAACAGCTCAAACTCAACACTTGTGTGTCAGTAGTGGTACCAAATAACAGCTCAAACTCAACACTTGTGTGTCAGTAATGGTACCAAATAACAGCTCAAACTCAACACTTGTGTGTCAGTAGTGGTACCAAGTAACAGCTCAAACTCAACACTTGTGTGTCAGTAATGGTACCAAATAACAGCTCAAACTTGACACTTGTGTGTCAGTAATGGTACCAAATAACAGCTCAAACTTGACACTTCTGTGTCAGTAATGGTACCAAATAACAGCTCAAACTCGACACTTCTGTGTCAGTAATGGTACCAAATAACAGCTCAAATTCGACACTTGTGTGTCAGTAATGGTACCAAATAACAACTCAAACTGAACACTTATGTGTCAGTAATGGTACCAAATAACAGCTCAAACTGAACACTTGTGTGTCAGTAATGGTACCAAATAACAGCTCAAACTCAACACTTGTGTGTCAGTAATGGTACCAAATAACAGCTCAAACTCAACACTTGTGTGTCAGTAAGGGTCCCAAATAACAGCTCAAACTCAACACTTGTGTGTCAGTAGTGGTACCAAATAACAGCTCAAACTCAACACTTGTGTGTCAGTAGTGGTACCAAATAACAGACACACAAGTGTTGAGTTTGAGCTGTTAATTCAACACTTGTGTGTCAGTAATGGTACCAAATAACAGCTCAAACTCAACACTTATGTGTCAGTAATGGTACCAAATAACAGCTCAAACTCAACACTTGTGTGTCAGTAGTGGTACCAAATAACAGCTCAAACTCAACACTTGTGTGTCAGTAGTGGTACCAAATAACAGCTCAAACTCAACACTTGTGTGTCAGTAATGGTACTAAATAACAGCTCAAACTCAACACTTGTGTGTCAGTAATGGTACCAAATAACAGCTCAAACTCAACACTTGTGTGTCAGTAATGGTACCAAATAACAGCTCAAACTCAACACTTGTGTGTCAGTAGTGGTACCAAATAACAGCTCAAACTCAACACTTATGTGTCAGTAATGGTACTAAATAACAGCTCAAACTCAACACTTGTGTGTCAGTACTGGTACCAAATAACAGCTCAAACTCAACACTTGTGTGTCAGTAGTGGTACCAAATAACAGCTCAAACTCAACACTTGTGTGTCAGTAATGGTACCAAATAACAGCTCAAACTTGACACTTGTGTGTCAGTAATGGTACTAAATAACAGCTCAAACTCAACACTTGTGTGTCAGTAATGGTACCAAATAACAGCTCAAACTCAACACTTGTGTGTCAGTAATGGTACCAAATAACAGCTCAAACTTGACACTTGTGTGTCAGTAATGGTACCAAATAACAGCTCAAACTCAACACTTGTGTGTCAGTAATGGTACCAAATTACAGCTCAAACTCAACACTTGTGTGTCAGTAATGGTACCAAATAACAGCTCAAACTCAACACTTGTGTGTCAGTAATGGTACCAAATAACAGCTCAAACTCAACACTTGTGTGTCAGTAATGGTACCAAATAACAGCTCAAACTCAACACTTGTGTGTCAGTAATGGTACCAAATAACAGCTCAAACTCAACACTTATGTGTCAGTAATGGTACCAAATAACAGCTCAAACTCCACACTTGTGTGTCAGTAATGGTACCAAATAACAGCTCAAACTCAACACTTGTGTGTCAGTAATGGTACCAAATAGCAGCTCTAACTCAACACTTATGTGTCAGTACTGGTACCAAATAACAGCTCAAATTCAACACTTGTGTGTCAGTAGTGGTACCAAGTAACAGCTCAAACTCAACACTTGTTTGTCAGTAATGGTACCAAATAACAGCTCAAACTCAACACTTGTGTGTCAGTAATGGTACCAAATAACAGCTCAAATTCAACACTTGTGTGTCAGTAGTGGTACCAAGTAACAGCTCAAATTAAACACTTGTGTGTCAGTAATGGTACCAAATAACAGCTCAAACTCAACACTTGTGTGTCAGTAATGGTACCAAATAACAGCTCAAACTCAACACTTGTGTGTCAGTAATGGTACCAAGTAACAGCTCAAACTCAACACTTGTGTGTCAGTACTGGTGGGCTTCTACCAAACTAACAGACATTAAATGTGTGGTATTAAATTTCAATTGTAGCATTAAATTGTATTTAAAATGTATACTTGTACACACACACACACACACACACACACACCTTCAAGCCATCACCAATAGTTTCTGTATGTAGACACCTAACCAATAGCATTGCTAATAATTTGAACCCTGGATCCCAGCACTAGTGGGCTATCATTATTGGCAGCTGCACCAACTGAGTGCCTATAAAAAATTAATAATAATAATAATGTTTTATGTCCAACATAGTATAACAGTAAAAAATAAATCACAATTTGCGGTGGTACACATTTATATTGCTTCCTCTCAAAGGATTTGTATCCAGATGCATGCAAATGCCATGCTGGTAATGCTGTCTCCGTGCCTTCAAGCACAATTTAATAGCTTTTTTTATTCATATCTGCAATTATTCATGGACAGTCCTATACAGAATGCAACAGGGATGAAGCAATGCTATTATAAAGTACTCACACTTAACAGGGTCTACGGGTTGTGTTGTACAAGAAGTCGATTATGCACAGACTTGCTTATGTGAAAACATCGAATCTGAATAGCTAATCAGACCATGAAGGACTATTGATCAAGAAAAGAAAAGTTCGGTTTAAAATAGGATTTTTGCAAGCGGGCAGAGTGGCGTGTCTGCCGCCTCACATCAAAACTTCTTACATTTAGTATTGACTGTGTTGTTTTGATATATGGAATTCATTTGAGCAGAACATAGAAATTGTTGGATTTAGAAACTAGGGCTCAAATTAATCAGAAGATGGTTTTGTGCATCTTACAGCATTTTGGCAGAGCAAGTCAGTGAGGAGAGGCAACGAATTTGTTTAATCTGGATAAAGCATTATACACTGATCAGCCATAACATTAAAACCACCTCCTTGTTTATTTACACATTGTCCATTTTATCAGCTTCACTTACCATATAGAAGTACTGTAACTATATATATATATATATATGTTTGTTCTTCTCAAACTTTATTAAGAAGTGGGTATAAAAAAAAAAAAATTACAAAAAAATTGATGGGTGGAAGGAATTACATTCATTTTGGAAAAAGTTATTTTTATGTGATAAATTAATTAAGAAGGTCTAAATATTGCCACTGTATAAAACTGATTTCTGATGTGTTCTCTTTAATAAAAAACAAAAACAAAAGAAAGCAATTCACACATTTCTTAAAGCACCCAAAGGTTTTAGCTTGGCAGTCAAACCCATCAATGCTATCAAAGCCAGCAGCATTTTAGCATAATCATACAGAAGCATATGAACAGGACTTGATCTTTTGACTGACAGATCTCAGGTTAGCACTGATACTCAATTGATCGAGCTTTAAATCAATAGCTCTTATCTTCTCGTGGTGGGCCTGAAGCAGGCAGGACACTCACCGTGCATCGAACGCCATTGTCAGAGCTCAGTCTGATGAGCCACTGAGATAACGGTTAGATGGTTTGCTCATACAAGGTGCCTCACTGGAAATCTGATTTACTTGTTTTGTTTTTCTTTTATGTTAATTTAGGTTCACTGATAACACAGGTTGTGTAACATTTCTACAAAGGTTTTACATTTCTGTTTCTTTAGCAGCAGGAGTTTCTTGGTGGTCTTCAACAATTCTGTCTTGCTTTTATAGTCATTTTAGCAGGTTTTTGCTGTGGTCAGCTGTATCAGACTGAGGGAGTTTGTATTCTGTATAGAAAAGGATACATTTAAAACCCAGTACAGTGGTACCTTGAAACTCGACATCATTTGGTTCTGGGAGTGGCGTCGAGTTTGAAAGGCATTGAGTTTCAAGGTATTTTTTCCCATAAGGGTGTATGAAAAACCTGTTAATGTGTTCCATGGTCCAGTAGAACTGCATATATTTTAGGCTAATGTAAAATAATGGGGTTGTGTTTGACACTTATACACTAATAATAACACAAATATAATATAAAAACACTGAAATACAACTGCAAAACAGTTAAAATTCAATAAATAATACTTTACTTTTTTACCTTTACTTTTTTATTGTTTCTATATGCTTCTTAATCGTGGAGATGCTTGATCTTGAAATACTGTATTCCGTTCAGTAAAGGCGCATTCACATGTGAAGTGACACATTAGCTTTTGGGCTGGTTGTGCCGTTATTTCCTATGAAGTGTGACGATAAAACGTATGAGCAGTAATAATTACGAGAGGTTTAATGTTTCTATGTTGTTCTTTTAATACATTAAGTCACATTAAGCTTTTTTTAAACAATGAATGGTTGTAGACTTTTGGAAAAGCCGATTCCTACAATTTTTCAGAACCCCGAGCTACAACACAAGTTTTAAAGTGAAACAGGAGAAAAAATCCAGCTGAACACAGATACATGTGGATGCTTTCAGAGTGAATCTTTTAGTTATTCCACACAAATGCAGATTCGTCTCATATGCACACTTTGATGATGTTTTACTGCACTGCTCGAGCCATGTGCTAAACAAAGCAGCTGTTCATTGTTAATTTGGAATGAAGTAAATACATTTTTAAAAAACTGAAAACTGAGTTTAAGGGCGGAGATTTCTCGACAAAAGGGCATTGAGTTTCAAGGATTTTGAGTTTAGGGGACGTTGAGTTACAAGGTACCACTGTATAAACAATACAGTTACTCTTAATGTTGTAAGGTTTTGCATTTTTATTAGACACTTTCATAATGGCCATTTGAATGTAATACATTAGATATGACACACACATCTTCTTACACATCAGTCATTAACAGAACATTTGGTGTCACAGTAGCAGCTATAGCCGATTCTTACTTTAGTTTACAAAGTTTAGAGATGCAGTCTGACCTATTCGTTACCCCAGTTCTTTATGGTGCACTGAATTGAGCTTCAAGGTATGTTTAGTGTCTTTTAAGTTAAGAATACACCGATCAGCCATAACATTAAAACCTTGTTTCTACACTCACTGTTCATTTTATCAGCTCCACTTACCATATAGAAACACTTTGTAGTTCTACAATTACTGACTGTAGTCCATCTGTTTCTCTACATACTTTTTTAGCCCCCACAGGACCACATGATTCTCAGCACTGCAGTGACAATGACATGGTGGTGGTGTGTTAGTGTGTGTTGTGCTGGTATGAGTGAATAAGACATAGCAATGCTGCTGAAGTTTTTAAACACCTCACTGTCACTGCTGGACTGAAAATAGTCCACCAACCAAAAATATCCCGCCAACACTGCCCAATGGGCAGCGTCTTGTGACCACTGATGAAGGTCTAGAAGATGACCAACTAAATTAAATAGATGAGCGATCATCTCTGACTTTACATCTACAAGGTGAACCAACTAGGTAGGAGTGTCTAATAGAGTGGACAGTGAGTTGACACAGTATGTAAAAACTCCAGCAGCACTGCTGTGTCTGATCCATTGCTGTGGGGGTCCTGACCATTGAAGAACAGGGTGAAAGCAGGCTAAAAAGGTATGTAGAGAAACAGAAGAACTATAGTTAATAACTGTAGAACTACAAAGTGCTTCTATATGGTAAGTGGAGCTGATAAAATAGACAGTGAGTGTAGGAACAAGGAGGTGGTTTTATTGTTATGGCTGATCAGTGTATAAGCACATGCAAGTTATGTGTTCTCAACATTATGAAACATGATGTTTACAGTGCTGAGCAAATTTGCTCTATTAAGCTGTGTTCTGTGCGAGCTCTCATCAGGATTTAATCTTTTTTTTTCTAATTTACAATCAGGTGACTAACTGTGTACATATGTTTGTGTGTTACAGTTTAATTTTGTGGGAAGGATCCTTGGTCCACGGGGGCTTACAGCCAAGCAGCTGGAGGCTGAGACAGGCTGCAAGATCATGGTGAGAGGCAAAGGCTCTATGAGAGACAAGAAAAAGGTAAATCAAGCTCATACACTCCCCCACATACACACCAAGCATTAAAAATCCCACACATTAGCACTATGGAGTCGTGATGCATTTGTAAGCATATGTGTAGGACTGAAGTGGATTGTAAGCTAGCCTGGGCCAGGCTGTTGTGTGCTATTCTGAGGCCATCTGAAATGTACAACTTTCCTAACAGCAGGGAATAACAAGCCCTCCCCAAACTGCAGTTTACTCCTGAGAGCTTTGGGCAGGTGTTCAAACATTGTCCTTGGCCTCGGGTTGCATGAGGGCTGATCCCAGTGTCCTGCCAGGGCTCCTGTCCCAGTCCGACTCCAGCCTGAGGGTTACATGCTGCATATCTATCTCTCCGGACCAGCAGGTGGTTTGGGAGGGTCTGGTACAAAGGGTTACGTCTAGAGTTCATTTCCAAAGTCTATTGAACACTTGAGTAAACAAGTCCCTTGCTAGTGAGTAGTGCTTTTTGATAAAGTTGAGTGGGGTTATGGAGCCATCTTAAGCTATATTAAAACATGTAGTAGATCTCATTTGTAGCTTTATGAGCTTGTTTCAATCCAGCCCACCCACCCATTTTGGTATTTCAAGGACAGTTTTAGAACAGATTACAGAACATTGCTTGCAGGATTTGCTATAATTTAGCCAGGACTTACAGGAATTACACTAGCCCTTTGCATTACTGACACTGCATGTTGCCCAAACTCCCAACTATTCTTTATAAATGTTGTCTTGTGAACAGGGTCATGCTTAAACAGGAAGGAGGCTATTCCCAAACTGTTTCCACAAAGTTAATGTCATCAGGAGATCAGGAGTGGGCTTGGATTACAGTATAATGTCTATCTGCTCTGCCACTAATGGCTGGCAAGTGGCAAGGAGGTGCGGATGACTGTCTGTGCCTCATTAGCAGTAATTCGCTGCACCTTGGAGACACCTGCAAGCTCTCTTTTATTTTACACCGGCACTAGATGTGTTTGTTCTTTTCTGCCCAGAAAAGGGTGTTGAGGCACCCTTTGTCAGGCATGGAGTAATCCTTTAGAGTGGACCACCACAGACCAATCCACACCGGAAGTGGGCTGCCTCAGTAATGGAGTGGCCCAACAAATTCAGTGTGGAGCAGTGTTAATTTCGTTGATGAATGATTTTCGTCATAGTTTTCGTCAACGAACCTTTTTTTCATGACGAAAACGAGACGATGACTAAATAAAAACTACATAAAAGGATAAAAACTATGACGAAATGAATCGACACTTTCGTCAACGAATAAAAACGAGACGAAAATGTTTGGCAGGGATGACATCTAATCAGAACTGATTTAGTTTTGTGGAAGGTAGGGACAAGTTAGAAAGAGATCCAATCAGAACTACTTTAGCGTATGAGGAGAGGCGGGACAAGCCGATTAGCCATCCAATCAGTATTAATATTTTGCAGTACCGTGGTAAGACCACACTTGCACAAATTTGATCTAAACCCGGGAAGACCAGACCAGCCTGTGAACTTTCTTTACTCATGGAACTAGATTAACTCCACAATGTCAACAGGGAGAAAGAGGAGAGTCGATATATGGACACATTTCTCATTTGACGTCGTGAAAAACAAGACGATGTGTAAACCATGTGGGGTGACGATCTCGGGTAAAAACACAACACATCTGAAACATCTGGCACTGCTGGCAGTATAATGGCAACATAATGTCACAGCTGCTTTTATGGTACCCAGTTTTATAAAGAATGTAATATGCAATTTGTTATGAACAATGCATATATTTTTCAGGCAGAGCAAGCCTACTGGTCATTAATATTTTGTTATTGTTATGCTCAATAAGCAAGGTCAGGTAAATAAAGATGTTTGAAATAAGTTAAACATTAATAATATTCCATAACTGGTTAAAGATTTTTCATTTTGTGTAAGTGTATATAATGACTTAAATAATTTAAGGGAAGTGATAAAAAAGCATTTACATTTTACACCCTTTATATGTATTTTAGGGCGGCATGGTGGCTAAGTGGGTAACACTGTCGCCTCACAGCAAGAAGGTCCTGGGTTCGAACCCCAGGTGGGGCGGTCTGAGTCCTTTCTGTGTGGAGTTTGCATGTTCTCCCCGTGTCTGCGTGAGTTTCCTCCGGGTGCTCCGGTTTCCTCCCACAGTCCAAAGACATGCAAGTGAGGTGAATTGAAGATACTAAATGTGTCCATGACTGTGTTCGATATAAACTTGAGAATCGAATAAACTTGTGTAATGAATAACTACCATTCCTGTCATGAATGTAACCAATGTGTAAAAACATGACATTAAAATCCTAATAAACAAACAAATACTGTATGTATTTTAGTCGACTGAATCGACTGTAGATTTAGTCGACTATATTCTTATGATAATTAGTCGACTAAAACTAGACTAAAACTAAAACAATTCAGATGACTAAATTATGACTAAAATTAATTACATTTTAATCAAAAGACTATGACTAAAACTAAATCAAAATTTACTGTCAAAATTAACACTGGTGTGGAGGAACTTCAATGGTCAGCCCAGAACTCAGTCTTTAAACCCATTGAACAACTTTGAGATGAATTGGAACATCTTGCAAGCTAGGCCTTTGTCACAAATACATTTTCTTACTAAATAGGCACTAATGTTTGTAGACACAGTAAAAAACATTACAGAAAAGTGGCTGTTTAAGTTGCAAATAGCGCCAACTTAATATCACTGCCTAATAATTTTGGATGATGTTTTACAGTTTCATTTTTGGATGTCCACATACTTTTGGCCATATAATATACACTGATCAGCCATAACATTAAAACCACCTCCTTGTTTCAACACTCACTGTCCATTTTATCTGCTCCACTTACCATATGGAATCACTTTGTAGTTCTACAATTACTGACTGTAGTCCATCTGTTTCTCTACATACTTTTTAGCCTGCTTTCACCCTGTTCTTCAATGGTAAGAACTCTCAGGACCACTTTAAAGTAGGTATTATTTGGGTGGTGGATAATCTCAGCACTGCACTGACACTGACATGGTGGTGGTGTGTTAGTGTGTGTTGTGCTGGTATGAGTGGATCAGACACAGCAGCGCTGCTAAAGTTTTTAAATATCGTGTCCACTTACTGTCCACTCTATTAGACACTCATACCTAGTTGGTCCACCTTGTAGATGTAAAGTCAGAGACGATCGCTCATCTATTGCTGCTGTTTAAGTTGGTCATCTTCTAGACCTTCATCAGTGGTCACAGGATGCTGCCCAAGTTGGCTGGATATTTTTGGTTGGTGGACTATTGTCAGTCCAGCAGTGACAGTGAGGTGTTTAAAAACTCCAGCAGCACTGCTGTGTCTTATCCACTCATACCAGCACAACACACACTAACACACCACCCCATGGCAGTGTCACTGCAGTGCTGAGAATGATCCACCACCTAAATAATACCTGCTCTGTCGTGGTCCTAGGAGAGTCCTGACCATTGAAGAACAGCATGAAAGGGGGCTAACAAAGCATGCAGAGCAATAGATGGACTACAGTCAGTAATTGTTGAACTACAAAGTGCTTCTATATGGTCAGTGGAGCTGATAAATTGGACAGTGTGTGTAGAAACGAGGTGGTTTTAATTCTATGGCTGATTGGTGTATATGCTTTGGCATTCATAATCATTACCAGGACAGCAAGAGCACCTATTGGAAAAACTTTTCATGTAAAGTCAGGACGCTCTTCAGCTAACCTGTCTCGTATTATACACCTGTTAGCAATGCCCCTAACCTAAAAGGGGTGTCCACATACCTTTAGTATACGATCCCATTCTGAGAAAGAGAGCATTCAGGTTTAATAAGCAGGGTTGGTCCTGTGTTTTCACAAGTGACTCTTGCAGGGATTGTTATCGAAGGTCGTCCCATACGGCGCTAAGGGGGAGCAGGGAGAAATAAAAATAAAACAAGTTCTTTGCGAAAGTACCATCGTCTTTTCACACGCCACTCGCACATCTGGATCGCTCCTGCGTCCCGTTGGAGAACAGCTGGGTGTCAGTGTATCGGATCTCAGCTCTGTGTGCATGTGCGGTACGCATGTTTGTTTGCGTCCATGTGACCACGCATGGTGTGGGAGTCCGTGTGCTGAGATCTGCCCCTCACAGCTCTCCCCGGCAAGAGCGTTCGACACCGACCGGGTCGTCTGAACCTCTCGTCTGTGTAAACATTCACATGCATGCTTGAGTCTGCCTGTCGAGGTAGACGGTTACTAAGGCTTGTGGTTAAAAAGCAAATAACCTGAGTGTCAGTCTTTTTTGACCTTCATTTTTTTTCTTTCGCTCTTGCCAACCAAACAGAGGTTTGGTTTTGGAGATTTAAGCTTATTCTTCTTGCACATTTGATTAGATTATATTCCAGTTGGGTTTCCTTGTCCTGTGTCAAATTGCAATTGTCGTTCACATTCTCCTACGCAGACACACGCGCATAAAACCAATATACCTCTGGCTTAAGTAAAACAAATGCTGACTGACACTCGTGTTTTCACGGAATGCACAATGCTTTGCAGCAGCCCGAGCAGATAAACAGACACAACTCTAATATAAACAGGCAAAATGGAATCATTTAATGGTGCAAGGAAATGCTTATTGCTTATTATTGACTTTCATTTACTGAAAATGTTTTGCATTGTGTGCATTTTGATAAGTCGTGTCTGAGTAAATCTGAGTACTCACACTGTGCCATTTTTATTTACCACTTTCAACGAACGGCATGTCATTAACAGCCTGGTTGCCGAACATATGCAGTGACAGTTCGTCATACTGTACATAACCAGAGAAAAGTCATACATACCGAGTTGTTTTTGTCTCACCGTTACATAAAACACAACTTTATGGCGAGTAGAAGTGGCATCTGGCGGCAGGATCGTTTTCCACGACCACCCAAGGCAAGGCTTTCCACCGGCTGCACATCGATCCGGCTCTCATTTAAATACATCTCATGCTGCCACACATGCTCTTAAAATTGAATCAAATAGACTTCAATTTTCTTTTCTGACTCTCTTTCGGAAGTGTAATGGAAATACCCAGTAATAAACTGAGTAAAGAAAACACACTACACACACACGCTTATACCAACACAGATACAGACAGCTAGACTTTGCAGATCATGGTCATTAGAAGTGTGTTTATATGCACTATAACATGTACTAGCTGGACTAGTAATCAAAATGTCACTAGTTTAAGCCTCGCAGCCACAAAGTTTGCCAGTGTTGGGCCCTTGATCAAGGCCCTTAACCCTGAAATACTTGCATTGTATTCACTCACTCACTTTTTAAGCCGCTTATCCTAATCAGGGTCGCAGTGGGTGCTGGAGCCTATCCCAGCTCTCAATGGGCACGAGGCACACAGAAACACCCTGGACAGGGCGCCACTCCATTGCAAGACAGACACACACACACAGACATCTAAGGGCAATTTTTAGTATTTCCAGTACACCTCACTTGCATGTCTTTGGACTGTGGGAGGATACCAGAGTTCCCGGAGGAAACCCACACAGACACAGGGAGAACATGCAAACTTCACAAAGAAAGGACCCAGACCGCTCCACCTGGGAATCAAACCCAGGACCATCTTGCTGTGAGGCGACAGTGCTACCCACCGTCTGTGTTCAGACGCTTTAGATAAAAGTCTATTTTATCCTAGTCTGTGTTGTTGTGGGTGTAGGTGGGTAGTACAGGGGTCGTCAACCCAAATTTCAAGAAGAGTCAGTTTGTCCCATTTCAACCAAAATTAAACCAGCGTAGGCACCGCAGCATTTTATGTCCACTTATTGCTATAGCGTTTACCCATCTTGGCTGGAAATATGTCACAGTATATGCTAAAATGATTTAATCCACTGTGAAAATGCAGGCTTACTTTGCTCTGCTTTAAGCTATAGCTCAGCTACAGCTGCTTTTCTTGCATCCCGGGTAGGATACTTTCTCAAAAGTAGAGTGATTTCGTGTATATACACTGACCAGCCATAACATTAAAACCACCTCCTTGTTTCTACACTCGCTGTCCATTTTATCAGCTCCACTTACCATATAGGAGCACTTTGTAGTTCTACAATTACTGACTGTAGTCCATCTGTTTTTGCATGCTTTGTTAGCCCCCTTTCATGCTGTTTTTCAATGGTCAGGACTTTCCCAGGACCACTACAGAGTAGGTATTATTTAGGTGGTGGATCATTCTCAGCACTGCACTGACACTGACATGGTGGTGGTGTGTTAGTGTGTGTTGTGCTGGTATGAGTGAATAAGACACAGCAGCTGTGATCCACCACCTAAATGATACCTACTCTGTGGTGGTCCTGACCATCGAAGAACAGTGAAAGCAGGCTAGTATGTAGTATGTACAAGTATGTAGAGGAACAGATGGACTACAGTCAGTAATTGTAGAACTTTAAAGTGCTATATGGTAAGTGGAGCTGATCAGATGGACAGGTTTTAATGTTATGGCTGATCAGTGTATCTCTCAGCCTCCGACTTTTTGTGGTTTGACAGTTTCTCATTGCAAACGTAGAAACATATTTAGAAACCAGCTGGAGCACAAATAAATGCAAACAAGTCTGTCCATTCATCTCTAAATTCTAACATTTAGAGATTATCTTAAATCTCTTCTTTACCACTTTGTTTGCTGTGTTTGCATTTCATTCTTCAGGGTTAACACCTTAACAAATGCCACGCCTCATTAACCTACTGTGTTCATCCACAGTTATGTTCTCACCAGGTGTTTAAGAAGCAATGCTGTTCTTCACAAATGTATCAAATATCTCAGAGAGCATGACAAATTTATCTGTAGCAAGGCAGGCAGCTCTTGTGTTTTTGTCTTAAAGCGTGTGATTTCTCTTAATTTCTGTCAAGAAATGGTCTCTCTATGAAATGGGATTTCCCAAGTCAGCAGACCAGTATTCATCCAGTTTTATGCTTTTAATGCCTGTTATACCGCTCAAATAAAAGAGGCCCATGAATGCTTTCAGTTTATCAGCTGCCAGTTTGAACTTATCATTATTCCGATCAGCTTCTTCTTCAGTATATTTTTAAATCTAGTCCCACATTCCTGTGTCAAACACTGACATTTAGTTTTGTTTCTAAATTTATTGTTCTTAATTAATCAGTTATAAAGATTTATTCATAAGTGAGCCTTTTATACAGCTTAGCTTTGAAATAAAGGAGATATCCCTGCCGACAAAGAGGTTAATGACCATTTCACAGAGATTCGCTTGCATATTTTTTTTTCTCCCCCTTTAGCGCATCCAATTGTTCAATTTGCATTGTGCTTCCTCTCTGTCTATGCTGAACCCTGCCCTGACCGAGGAGATCGAAGCTAACCCATATCCCCTCCGAAACATGGGCAGCAGCCGGATGCATTTTTGCCACCCACACACAGAGTTCTGTAATACGATTAATTGCAAAAATAAGTAGGTCAACCAGGCTCTGTGCTTTTAGAAAGATGTCACAGTGGTCAAATGACTAGTGCTCTATGCTTTTAATGGTCAAGGTATACTACTAAAATTTGTTCCTCCTGTGTCTAATTTGAGTTTACCCTAGTCTAGTTCTAAACTACAGATAGCGTGCTTGTAGGTTGATTGCCTATTCTAAATGACCTTGGTAATATAGAGCGTGTATGAGTGAGTGAGTGTAAGATACCTTACGATGGACTGCTGTTTTTATTCCACAGTGAACATGATTATGCATAAATGAGCTTGCCAGGTTAGTATAGCTTACAGTGCCTAAACTATTGAAATCATGTTTTAACGGTACATACACCACAATGTTACCTAACTCACATAAACTTAGCTTTGGTAGAGATATTCTGCATGTTTCTGGAAGCCTCTTTGGTTGTGGAATAATGTTGTCGCTCTCTTCCACAAGTGAACTGTGCAAGGTCATAGAGATGCTACTAAGTCTTTACATTTATCAGATCACTGCTTAAATGTGACACTTTAAAGTTACCTAATTTTTTATGTACAACCCCAAATCAGAAAAAGTTGGGACAGTATGGAAAAAGCAAATAAAATAAAAATGTGAAAGACGAAAAGGACCATCCAGACTGTTATCAGCAACAAGTCCAAATGCCAGGGTCTGTCATGGTATGGGGCTGTGTCAGTGCCCTTGGCAAAGGTAATTTACACTTCTGTGATGGCAGCATTCATGCAGAAGAGTACACTGAGATTTAGAGCAACATGTGCCGCCTTCAAGACGTCATCTTTTCCAGGGACGTCCATGCATTTTTCAACAAGATAATGCAAAACCACATGTTGCACACATTACAAAGACGTGGATGCAGAAGAAGGGGGTACTGGTACTGGACTGGCCCGCCTGCAGTCCTGACCTGTCCCCAATAGAGAATGTGTGAATTTGAAATGAAAAATGTGACAACGATGACCCCGTACTGTTGCACATCTTAAGACGTGTTTGCAGGAAGAATGGGACAAAATAAAAGCTGAAACACTAAATCACTTGGTATCCTCGGTGCTAAAACGGCTTTTAAGTGTGGTGAAAAGGAATGGCAACATCACAAAGTGGTAAATGCTTTACTGTCCCAACTTTTTTGGAATGTGTTGCAGGCCTGAAATGCAGGAATGGATGTTTATTAATAAATGAAATGAAGTTGAGCAGACAGAACATGAAATATCTCAGGTTCATCCTTTCTGCAATCAAATAAAAGTCAAAATAAATGCAAGAAACTCTGTGTTTTTTTATTATTTGCATTCTCCATGCTGTCCCAACGTTTTCTGATTTGGGGTTGTATTTGAATCATGTTTTTACAGTACTTATAGCACAATGTTACTCAACTCACAAAAACTCAGCTTTGGTAGTGACATCCTGCACGTTACTGAAAGTAAACTAAACTAAAAGTCCTGGTTGTGGAATAATGTTGTCACTCTCTTCCACAATTAAACTGTGCATGACTGACATGAATTTACAGTGAAATAGGAGTGAGAATCATATTTAGCTGCTGTGTGAATGCAATCATAGAGATGCTACTAAGACTTTACTGACCCACTGATCAGATCATTGCTGAAATCTGACACTTTGAAGTTACCAGACTTTTATGTATGTATAAACACACACACACACACACTTACACAAAATGTATTGTATATGAATAAACCTCTGTAAACTTGCTGCGCAGATGTTTAGATGTTGTGTGGTGGGCAACTCTGTTTTGCTGTTTCTTTGCTGTGTATTTGGGCTCTCTTAATGAGTACTGTTATTGTGCCTGTCACAGACACTTAAACATCTTATAGCCATACAGCAGCAGCCAAGCAGTAGCACTAGTTAATTGTGTGTGTGTGTGTGTGTTGAAGAATGTTTATTAAACTTACTTACTAGGAACTAATCAATACAATGCAGATAGTCAAAAGCCGATGTTGGTTTGACTGGTTTGAATTAAACACTGCTCAAAAAAAATTAAGGGAACACTTAAATCACACATCAGATTTAGATGAATGAAAGATTCAAGTTAAAAATTGTTATTGATGTACGAGGGATCTTCAAAAAGTTTCTGCACTTTTATATTTTGGTCGGAAACAGGGCCGGAGGAGTAGTAATAGGTTGTGTCTGAGAGACTTAGAGAGAGCTTATAGTCCAGATTTAGCGGCATCTAATTTCCACCTTTTTGGCCCGCTCAAAGAAGCTTTAAGGGGAAGAAGATACCATAAACATTTTTGCTGATGGCATTAAAAAGTTGGTATGCCACTGGAAAAATGCATCGGAAGGTGACTATGTAGAAAAATGATTAATATATAGAGTTTAAAAAGTTTTTGAATAACCCTTGTAAATTGTGTGATTTGATAAACACAAAGTTAAAACCAAAACCATCAATTCATTGAGGCCTCAATTTAAAATCACACAGAAAATCAAAGTAAAGTATAAAAAATCACAGGCTGATCCAATCTGTGTGAATTTCATCACGGCAACTCATAATGTTACTCAGTAGTGTGTATGGCCCCCATGTGTCTGTATGCACTCTGACAATGTCTGGGCATGCTTCTGATAAAACAGTGCATGATGTTCTTAGGGATCTTCTCCTAGACCTGGATCAGGGCATCAGTGAGCTCCTAGACAGCTTTTGCACTACTTGGTGGCATTTAGATAACTAATACATAACGTCCCTGAGGTTCTTAATTAAGTTTATGTCTGGGAAACGTGAGGGCCAGTCAATGGCATCACTGCCCTGGTCATCCAGAAACACATGAGGCCGGGAGGAACCCAGAGCCCACTGCACCAGCGTAAGGTTTGACAATGGCTGGGAGGATTTCATTCTGGTACCTAACATCAGTCAGGGTACTGTTGGCTATCACATGGAGGTTTGTGCAACCTTCCAAGGACATGCCTACCAAGACCATCACTGACCTATTGGCAAACCGATCATGCTGGATGATGTTGCATGCAGCATAACATTCACCACGTGTCTCATGTGCTCACTGTGAACCTGCTTTGTACATTTTTAGTTATACAGTATGTGCTTACATTTATGGTCAAGGAAGAGGGAATAATTTTCAAGCTGTGTCCCAAACCGCCCCCCTTGTTCAACAATGTGTGTAAATATACCATTTCTAATGCAACAATAACACACACTATTTAGTATGGTAGGCTGCACTTTGGAATGCAGTCCCTTTCCTATCACTATCGCTAGCATTTCTTTGAGCACTGCCTTCAGGGGAAATAGATTGGCTTTTATAATAGTGAGTTTGCTCTCGCCCCAGTATGACACGCGCTTTAAGCAAAAATCTCTCAAAATCCCCTGCAATCTTAAATTAGTATTTGTGGCACAATGTCACTATGCTAACAAGAATATAGCCACGGGCTCATTGGGGATGCAAATTACAGGGAGATTTATACTTCTGAATTTCAAACCCAGTTTAATTACAGTCTTCAAACATGTCCTCGAAAATTTCTACACCTATTCAACAAGGACACCAGAGAGACTCAAAACAGGTGTTGCCCTACCTTGATATGAATGAGACGAACTGACAGCGTACATAATAGGAATACATAATTTAGCACTATCACTTTGTTCTACCTGTCTCTGGTAGTCACAGACAAAAAATAGACAAAATAACATTTATTAAATGTAGAAATGGGTGTATGTTTGTGAATTTAAGCATGTGTAACAGAGGTATCAGTGGTAGACAGGAAACGTGTATGTTGAAGTTAGAAGTTCTCTGACAAAGAACACAAATCCTCTAACAAGGAGCTTTGATGTGCTGCAGCTTTTACACAATCACAGAGTCGTCTGGATTTCAGAGTGTAGCCTTCTCTTATTCTTCTGACTCACTCTCCTCAACCTGAAATCCTCCCCTGGGAGAGAGAATGAGAGAGGAAAAGAGAGAGAAAGAGAGAAGCCCAGTGGTCTCTGACAGTCTTTTTTAGAATTATCCAACTGAGAGCAGCACTGAAACGAAAGGCGAACTGAGGTTTTGGAAATGAAGATTTAGATACATCAAGATACATTGAAAAGTAATGATTTATTAAATCATATTACGGTTCCGGTCTGTAATATAGCCGCAGTAACAAAAAAGTCATAAGAAGAAGGTGGTGAGGTCAGGGTGCCTCACTATAGGTAAAGCCACATACCTATGAGAATAAGATAATTAATTAAATAAGGTAAAATAAGGTAAATAAGGTAAGTTTGGCGGCACGGTGGCTTGGTGGGTAGCACTGTCGCCTCACAGCAAGAAGGTCCTGGATTTGATTCCCAGGTGGAGCGGACCGGGTCGTTTCTGTGTCTAGTTTGCATGTTCTCCCCATGTATGCGTGGGTTTTCTCCGGGAACTCCGGTTTCCTCCCACAGTCCAAAGACATGCAAGTGAGATGAACTGGAGATACAAAATTGTCCATGACTGTGTTTGACAACCAGTAACTACCTGTCCTGTCATGAATGCAACCAAAGTGTGTAAAACATGACGTTAAAATCCTAATAATTAAATATATAGGGCAGTTGTAGCTTAGCAATTACAGTACTGGACTAGTAATCAAAAGGTCACTGCCAGGTGTCACTGTTGGGCCCTTGAGCAAGGCCCTTAACTCTTTATTGCTTAGACAGTATATTGTCACAGTACTATAAGTCACTTTGGATAAATGTCGAAAATGTAGATGTAAGTCAAAATAAATGCACAAAAAACATCTGCACCCCACAGCGTAGAGAGGATATGGCTATGGTGGATGTGGCTATAAAAACACAAGGCACCCCCTCCACTGATTCGTCGCTATCTGCATCCAGCCCGTCAAACCACCTCTGGAAGCAACTTGCCTTATCAGGGCATTCCCATCGTGACACCAACTGAATTCCCCAGAAGAAAATAAAGAATGCCGTCATATGCGCCGTTGAAAAAAATCATACCAGAGGTGCCCAGATGGCACAGCGGGATATACCGCTGAACTCCAGTGTCCGAATCTCGGCTCTGCTACCGGTCGCCTGGGCGCCATCTAGCGGGCACAATTGGCAGAGCCTGCAGAAGACAAAATTGGTCATCAAGTCTGCTGGGTGGGAAAAGACCAGACTAATAAAGTGGGTAGGGTCTTCAATTGCTGTGCAAGGCACCTGGCAGAAGTGGATCCTCATGTGCCACTGAGGCATGGGCGAAAAAAAAAGTTTGAGGGACTGTGCACTCGTTGGAGGATGACAACTAATTGGCTATGCTAAATGAGGAGAAAAAGGGAGAAAATGCAAAATAACACACCAGACCAAGCTTGGAATTACAACTACAAAGAGATTAAGCAGGTTACAACAAGAGAAGCCAGCAACTGTCTAGCACAGTGCGCATAATTTAATTACACATCCCTCCACCTGAAGAGAGGAGCATGTGACCGCTGTTTAAGAGAAGTGGTTAATTTTGTATTAACAAAATTAATAGTTTCCTGAAAATGTTATTGTTCATCAGTTTTTATAAAAATAACACATTTTTATTAGATCATTTTTTAATTTTATAGCATTGAATTATGGAAGTTTGCATCCCTTTTGCATCTTTTGGGGGCACAGTAGCACAGAAGGTGGCATTGGTGCTGTCCAGATGCAAGGTACTATTGCAACATAACAAAAAAAGTGGGGAAAAAAACACGTTGGATGTTGGTAGGGGATTATAACAGCTGATACTTGGGGCTCTGATATTTGCAGTCAATTAAAATGAGGAAATACAATCTTTTTTTTCTATTTATTTATGCATCTTCTCCTAATTTAGCTGCTGGGTATATTTGCCTGCTCCACGTCTGCGCAGTCCTCAACCCCTTCTTATTTGCTGGATTTGCACATAAGGCTCATTTACTTCTGCACATGCGCCTCGGTCTGCTAACCAGGGCTAACCTTGCACAGCGTCTGAAGACCCCACACACTTGGTCCGGTCTTTTCCCACTTAGCAGACTCGATGGCCAATTTTGTCTGCTGCAGGCTGCAGCCGGGATTAAGTTCAGAATCTCAGTGCTGGTGTGCAAGTGGAATTACAATATTTTTGATAAAATCCTTGCAGGATGTAGACCTGTGGTTCTCAAACATTTGTGGTCAACAGGCAGCTGTAAATAATTGCACCACTAGGAAATAATTGCACCACTAGTTCTTCTTTCGACTGCTTCTGTTGGGGGTTGTTATTTATAAACCTCCACTGTGTCCTTCCTCTCCTCATCCCTTATATATCATTATTAGTATAATTCTCATTTCTAATCTGCACACACCCAAATTTTATTAGTCTCACCTCTGTAACTTCCTACATGTGCTGTCCCTCTAACCTTTTAATGATTTGAAAAATCTTAATGATTATCATCTTTATGCAACCCACTGCAAAGTCACTAAACTCTATAGTTAAAGATGAATGAATTACCAAGGCAATTGAAGACCTTAATGTCTAAAAATCTGCCACAAATTGCTCAAAAATATCATGAGCTGAAGGGCTTGTTTGCACAAAACATATCTGAATAGACGGATCGACTGGTTAGGGTACTGGCCTAGTGATAGGAAGGTTGAAGCACCACTACAGCCTTTATCCCTTTTAACCCTTCAGTTCTTAGCATGACTGTGACCTTTTCATTTACACAGGACACATTTCACCTAATTCGCTCGTACTGTGTAACCATACTGTACCATCCTTCATTCTACACCTTATAATTTATCCGTCCCACTTCTCCCTCTACGCGCTCGAGTCCGTAATCTCTCTCCCCTTCCTCCTAGTGAGCTGTGATATTAGTTCTCAGAGGCTTGAGCGGTAGGGCGATACTTCAATTCGACGTTATAGCCTCTGTGAGGATTACAAAGGATCCGGACAATAGATTTATGGACATTGATTATACCAGTGCTCAGCTACTGGATAGCCAGCTAGGGACAGAGACGAGGAGGGAACGGAGGGGGTAGACGCAGAGAGAGAAATAGTGGAGGTGTAAACAATGGACTAGTGGATGGCTGCACAGCTGGACATGTTTCCTCTGGGAGCATCACCTTGACTACGAGTCTGTCACTAGGTTTCCTGCAGGGCTAAAGTAGACATGATGTGAGAAAACATGGGGGAACACACAAATACACCGACACAGTTAGAGGGCCATCAAACACGTCATTAGATAGAATAGATAGAATGCCTTTATTTGTCATATGCACATATACAGGTGTACAGAACAATGGAATGCTTTTTCCACATATCCCAGCATGTTTGGAAGTCGGGGCAAGAGCGCAGGGTCTTCCATTGCACCGTGCCCTGAAGCAGACAGGGCTAAGGACCTTGCTCAAGGGCGCAATAGTGGCTGCGTAGCAGAACCTGGATTTGAACCGACAATCTTTCATTTGATAGCCCCAAGCTCTACCCACTAAGCTACCACAGTCCCAAACAAAAAAAAATATTATGAATTAATAATTCAAAGTAGTATTGAAGCTTGTTTACTGATTTTGGTAAATCTGATTAAGGCGGTAACCCACCACCACCGAGATTCGAACCTGAATGAGATTCATTCACAGAGGAGTTTTTACAGACACGTTTAGCTGTGTTTCTTATAGGGTGGCCGAAATTTTGGGATAGATTGTATTCTCTCCTTGTGCTCAGTGTTTCCTGGTAGAACAAGACCCGTGCATCCCTGACCAGAATAATATAAATAAAACAATATGAATGGAATCTGATTAACCCAGCTGGAACATTGAACAAATTTTAAGATTTTAGTGCATTTTGACAGCTGTTCATGAGCCAGTGGGGCAGTGGTAGCCTAGTGGGTAGAGCTTTGGGCTATCAACTGAAAGGTTGAGTGTTTGACTCCCAGCTCTGCCATGCAGCCACTGTTGGGCCCTTGAGCAAGGCCCTTAACCCTCTCTGCTCCAGGGGCGCCGTACAATAGCTGACCCTGCTCTCTGGTTCCAAACAAGCTGGGTTGTGTGAAGAAATAATTTTGTTGTACTGTACGTCTGTAGGGTGGAAATCACATTGTAGGATTTTTAAAGAATTTTTTTGTAAATTATGGTGGAAAATAAGTATTTGGTCAATAACAAAAGTTCAACTCAATACTTGGTAACATAACCTTTGTTGGCAATGACAGAGGTCAAACATTTCCTGTAAGTCTTCACCAGGTTTGCACACACTGTAGCTGGTATTTTGGCCCATTCCTCCATGCAGATCTCCTCTAGAGCAGTGATGTTTTGGGGCTGTCGCTGGGCAACACGGACTCCACAAATTTTCTATGGGGTTGAGGTCTGGAGACTGGCTAGGCCACTCCAGGACCTTGAAATGCTTTTTACGGAGCCACTCCTTCGTTGCCCGAGCGGTGTGTTTGGGATCATTGTCATGCTGGAAGACCCAGCCACGTTCCATCTTCAATGCTCTCACTGATGGAAGGAGGTTTTGGCTTAAAATCTCACGATACATGGCCCTGTTCATTCTTCCCTTAACACGGATCAGTCGTCCTGTCCCCTTTGCAGAAAAACAGCCCCAAAGCATGATGTTTCCACCCCCATGCTTCACAGTAGGTATGGTGTGCAACTCAGCATTCTTCTTCCTCCAAACACGACGAGTTGAGTTTTTACCAAAAAGTTCCATTTTGGTTTCATCTGACCACATGATATTCTCCCAATACTCTTCTGGATCATCCATATGCTCTCTGGCAAACTTCAGACGGGCCTGGACATGTACTGGCTTAAGCAGGGGGACACGCCTGGCACTGCAGGATTTGAGTCCCTCTCGGCGTAGTGTGTTACTGATGGTAGCCTTTGTTACTTTGGTCCCAGCTCTCTGCAGGTCATTCATCAGGTCCCTCCGTGTAGTTCTGGGATTTTTGCTCACCGTTCTCATGATCATTTTGACCCCACGGCATGAGATCTTGACCCCAAAGGAGATTATCAATCGTCTTATATGTCTTCCATTTTCTTACAATTGCTCCCACAGTTCATTTATTCACACCAACCTGCTTGCCTATTGTAGATACACTCTTCCCAGCCTGATGCAGGTCTACAATTTTCTTCCTGGTGTCCTTCGACAGCTCTTTAGTCTTGGCCATGGTTGAGTTTGGAGTCTGACTGTTTGAGGCTGTGGACAGGTGTCTTTTATACAGATAACGAGGTCAAACAGGTGCCATTAATACAGGTAACGAGTGGAGGACAGAAGAGCTTCTTAAAGAAGAAGTTACAGGTCTGTGAGAGCCAGAAATCTTGCTTGTTTGTGGGTGACCAAATACTTATTTTCCACCATAATTTACAAATAAATTCTTTAAAAATCCTACAATTTCTTTTTCTCATTTTGTCTCTCATAGTTGAAGTGTACCTATGATGAAAATTACAGACCTCTCTCATCTTCCTAAGTAGGAGAACCTGCACAATCAGTGGCTGACTAAATACTTTTTGACCCCACTGTAATTGGAGACACTGAATTGCCCTATAGGTGAATGGGTGTGTGTATGTGTGTCTGCCCTGCGATGGACTGGCGCCCCGTCCAGGGTGTTACTGTGTGCCTTGCGCCCATTGAAAGGCTGCATCTAAAATGCATGGTACCCTGGAAGTTAGATTATTACTGTATATGTAAACCACTCACCGTGTTCCTGTGTGACAGTAGTTGGATGGCCGAGCCGTCACAGTCAGCCACAGAGGATACATTTTTATCGCCTGTCAAAACCAAGAAAGGCAAAGTAAATCATGCATGCGGAAAAACGACGGATGAGCAGTGAGAAAAAAAGAACGTGACCTAATGCGAACTAGACGCCTAATGATAAATCATATTGAGCACGCCCGACGTTGCTAATGCCGCGATATTTCCCCTTGCCACGTCAAGCAAGCAGGGCCAACAATGAAGCCCTAATGAAAATCAGCAGGCAAAATGCGGCGGCACAGACGGCTGTGTGGATTGCCATCAATTTCCCATTTTGCTGGCACGAGGAGAGAAATGAGCAGTTTGCGTGCCTGATTATTGCGGAAATCAAATCTAGATTTTTTTTCTGTCTGGAAAATTGTATATGAAAAGAACAACAGGCAGAAAAAAGCAGGGAGCAAGCAAACAAAAGACAAGTTCATTTCCCTAACTGAACTGCTATTTCCTGTTAATTAAACACCCGGTGCACTTCAGCTTTGGCAGATCTTCAAATCGAGCTGGAGTTTCAGAATCAGTGCGGTGTTTCAGACATGATTACGATGGCGCTTAGATGGCACAGCTGTCTCATACACCAGCCCACCATCGCTGAGATCTTGTTTTGAATCTCGGCAGTGCAACTGGCTGGCTGATCAGCCAGGCATCCACACAGACATGATTAGTTTGGTCTGTTGATGGCTGAAGCCTTGCAATGGATTGGCGCCTTGTCCAGGGTATTCTTCTCTTTCCAGGAGAACACAATGATCAGTGTTGCCGTGATTCTAACTAGGTAGATTATATTGTTGATTCATGTGATTAATTTGAAGTAAAATAATGGCAGCACGGTGGGTAGCACTGTCACCTCACAGCAGGAATGTCATGGGTTCAATTCCCAAGTGGAGCTTTCCGGGACTTTTTGTGTGGAGTTTGCATGTTCTTCCCATGTCTGTGTGGGTTTCCAGGTTCCTCCCACAGTCCAAAGACATGCAGTCAGGTTATGATTGATTGATTGATTACTTTATTGATCCACGATGGGAAATTTCAGTGTTACAGCAGCAATTAATAAAGATCACAAAACATCACACAACAACATGTCAATAAAGAATAAAAAAAATTAAGTAATGTAATGCAAAAAATAAACACATATAAATATATATATATACAGTATATATACAGTGGTACCTCGGTATATGTATTTAAACCGTTTCAGATCCTTGGACTTATACCAAACAGGACGTATACCAAACGAATTTTTCCCATAAGAAATAAAGGGAAAATGATTAATCCGTTCCCATGAAAAAAATCCTATTGTTATTGGCATATTATACGTTGATGGGGTTGTATAAAATAATGTATAAAACAGATAGTTCCGGTCCTAAAATCTGATTGGCTGAGCTGCGTTCAAAGCCATTGTAAAATCCCCGATATACGCACATCTATGACCACCTCACATCATTCCATATTAATACGCCACTGAAAAGAAAACTTGGTTGAACACTATTTTAAGTCATGTACTATACATGGAAATTTCCAGAATTTTATGTTCGCCCTCATGTTGCCTAGCAACACGGCACATAGTTAACGGGACTACAGTACCTGTAGTACAGTACCTGAAAATTCTAGCGCGGGTTGTTCACTGAATGGTAGCAACTGGTGTAATGACGCTTGTGGCTTTGTCTCGCGGGAGGTAAACAAGGGTAGCACGCGGTGTCATGACTCATTTTGACCCATACAAGTTCTAGCACGCGAGTCGTATTCCAAACAAAGGTCGTATAACAAGCAAAATTTTCCGCGTCCAAACAGGACGTATACCAAGTTGGACTCATTCCAAAGCGGACGTATACCGAGGTTCCTCTGTATATAAATAGAGAAAAATACATAAAAATATATATATTAAAAATATATAATATACAAAATAAGAAAATAAGACATCTAACACAGAACCAAAACTAAAGGTGTGGGTAAGCCTAAAAAGGTGCAGTTATAGACATTATGTGCGCAATTATAAGCTGTGCAAATAAACCAGTACCATGTGCAAATTGCAAATCAAGTAGTACCATTTGTAGTAGTACCATTTGCAAGGTTTATTGTCTTTCGTTGTTACTATAGGTTCTGCGTCCTCCTCTTGCACCAGTGAGAGTCATTATAGGTTGCCACAGCTGTGGGCAGGTTAATTGAAGATACTAAAATTCCCCTAGGTGTGTGTGTGTGTGTGTGTGTGTGTGTGTGTGTGCCCTGTAATATACTGATGACCTGTCCAGGGTGTTATCTTTTGCCTAGTGAATTGTACCCACCACAACCCTAAACAGGATGAAGCAGAATGTGGCAGTTGAAGTCTAGTAGTTTAAGTACTGGACTAGTAATCAAAAGGTCGCTGGTTAAAGCCTACCACTGCCAGGTTGTCACTGTTGGGCCCTTGAGCAAGGCCCTTAACCCTCAATTGTTTAGACAAAATACTGTCACAGTACTGTAAGTCGCTTTAGAAAAAAGCGTCTGCTAAATGCTGAAAATGTCAAATGAAGTCACCCAGGTGGCACAGCGGGATATTCCGCTAGCACACCAGCGCTGAGATTCTGAACTCCTCGGTTCGAAACTCAGTGTTGCCACCGGTCAGCTGGGCGCCATCTAGCGGGCATAATTGGCACGGTTCTGCTAGGGCGGTATGACCGAATGCTGTGTAAGGACCCTGATTGGCAGATAGAGAGGCGCCTTGGCAAAGTGCTTAGGTGAAAAAGGGTTCCCGCAAAGGGCTGTGCTTGGGTCGGAGGAGGCGTGAGCAGCAATATACCCACCTCGACTGCATTCAGGGATCCCCCAGCAAGCGGAAGACAAATTGACTATGCTAAATTGAGAAAATGGGAGAAAATGCATAAATAAAATAGAAAAAAATATGTAAATGTAATGTAAATGAAGTGGTGGTAAAACAGACAGTAAATAAATGGATGGATGGATGAATGAAAGAAATCAGACATAATTAAGTTTGTTGAAGAAGCCAGTAGAAGCTTGTTTTCTGCTTTACTTCAGTAGGTGTAAAAGCCTCCGCCAATACACATCATGCATACGCTTTTGTTTTCGCTCCAGAGATCAGCACGTTCCTCCATGGCATGTGTTTAACATCTTGTCTTTGGTGTAGGCAGCACATCAAAGTCGCAACATCTCTTTCTGTTTCGTTTCACGTTTATTTCTATGTCCTTTCCTGTTGCACCCTGGCTGCTTCTTTTCTCTGTTGGAGAACTGAAAACATTGTGCATTGTTTTGCTCTTTTTAAGGTCGTCGGATCACATGACCAGATCTCTCTGCAAACTAGAATGCGTAAAAAGTTAAACAGTTTTGTCACCTAGTTCGAAGCTAAATTGTATCACAACGTTCCTAAATAAAGTCAAACATTTTATTTCACTCACAAAGCTTACGAGCATTAACGTGTTCATTAGTTCTCAAAACGTCCCCATTGTGTTTTTCCAGGAGGAGCAGAATCGAGGAAAGCCCAACTGGGAGCACCTGAACGAGGACCTGCACGTCCTGATTACAGTCGAGGATGCTCAGAATCGTGCTGAGATCAAACTCAAACGCGCCGTAGAGGAGGTCAACAAGCTGCTGGTGCCTGCGGTGAGTAACTTCTCTGTCACTTCCTGTTACAGCTCATGACTTTTGTTCTTCCTCCAAGATGCAGCACGGCATGGCTATTTTTACACTCATGACACTGCATATCTAAGTGACCGAGAAGGGATTGTCATTAGACTGATTTTCTTTTTGTTTGTCCTTCTTAAGTACTGCTTGTTGACCGTGTATGTAGAACTGTGTTGTTAACCTGCTGTCCATTTGTAGCTCAGACATTTGTGATCTTGGCCTGTCATTAGGCGAATATACATTGCAGGGTCACACACTTCACATTCAGAAATACACATGGTGGTTTTAGGTTGTATTAGATAAACTCCTAGTGTTGTATTATCTTTATACACTGATCAGCCATAATATTAAAACCACCTCCTTGTTTCTGCACTCACTGACCATTTTATCAGCTCCACTTATATAGGAGCACTCTGTAGTTCTACAATTACTGACTGTAGTCCCTGTGTTTCTCTACATATCTTTTTTAGCCTGCTTCCACCCTGTTCTTCAATGGTCAGGACCACCACAGAGTAGGTATTATTTAGGTGTTGGATCATTCTCAGCACTACAATGACAATGACATGGTGGTGGTGTCAGACACAGCAGCACTGCTGGAGTTTTAAAATACCGTGTCCACTTACTGTCCACTCTATTAGACACTCCTACCTAGTTGGTCCACCTTGAAGATGTAAAGTCAGAGACGATCGCTCATCTATTGCTGCTGTTTGAGTTGGTCATCTTCTAGACCTTCATCAGTGGTCACAGGACGCTGCCCACGAGTCACTGTTGGCTGGATATTTTTGGTTGGTGGACTATTCTCAGTCCAGCAGTGACAGTGAGGTGTTCAAAAACTCCATCAGGGCTGCTGTGTCTGATCCACTCATACCAGCACAACACACACTAACACACCACCACCATGTCAGTGTCACTGCAGTGCTGAGAATGATCCACCACCCAAATAATACCTGCTCTGTAGTGGTCCTGTGAGAGTCCTGACCATTGAAAAACAGCATTAAAGGGGGCTAAGAAAGCATGCAGAGAGACAGATGGACTACAGTCAGTAATTGTAGAACTACAAAGTGCTCCTATATGGTAAGTGGAGCTGATAAAATGTACAATGAGTGTAGAAACAAGGAGGTGGTTTTAATGTTATGGCTGATTGGTGTATTATTACCACTTGTCCCAGACTGTCTTTCCCTCTGATACACCTCACACTTTCTATTTTATGCCCTTTCGTTGCTTATTTTAAGAGGTTAGAGTAGTACTTGGTTTCATAACTGCTTTATAGCGCATTCACATGAGAAGTGGCAAAACCGTTTTTGCGCTGGCTGTGCCATTGTTCCCTATGGAAAGAGGCAGTGCTGCGTAGCATTTTTGCCGTGCTGGGCTTGTGATCTTTGTGCTTGCCGCAGTGCTCAAAGTTCACCTGATTAAAATTTGATCCAGTTTGCCACTGACCTTTTTAAAGCGCCTCAAATGAGATTAACTATTTGATATGATGTGGTAAAAGCAACTCAGGCAGTACAAACAACCCTTAATGTATACAAAACCAATTGTGGGGTTTAGTGTTGCTATGTCATTCTTTTAGTACATTAAATCACAATAAGACTTTTATACTGTCTTGGAAAAGCTGATTTCTCATTACCTCTAGCAATAACACAAGTTTAAAAGTGAAACAGTTTAGAAACAGTAAGTCAAATAATGCCAGACCTGGCATTGACTTCCTAATATAACTATAGATCATCTGATAAAGTCATTGCCTTAATGGCAGCACATGTTTTTCTACAATTCCAATATACACCTTCGCACCATAACATGACAGATGTTGGCTTTTGCATCTTTTGCTGATAACAGTCTGGATGATTCTTTTTGCACAGAGGACTCAATGTCCATTTTTTTGCCTGAAAAATCTTATCTGACCACAGCACACATTTCCACTGTCATTTGTTCCATCTGAGATGAGCTTGGGCCCAGAGAACTCTGTGGCGTTTCTATGTAAAATTGATGTATAGCTTTCTCTTTGCATAATAGAGTTTCAGGTTTAATGCAGTGTTAGACTGGTAACTGTGTGACAACAGGTTTCCGAGGTACTCCTGGACTTTCAGTGGCCTTAAAGTTCATGCACACTCAACAGTGGTTTTGGACTGAGATTTATCTGGATTTCCTAGATCTTTCCACAATAATATGTATGGAAGATGGTAAATAACTTAAATTATTTGCAGTCTTGCATTGAGAAACGTTCTTTTTGCATAAAGCCTGGCAAAAAGTGGTGAGCCAAGACCCATATTTGCTTGCATGGACTGAGCCTTTTTTGGATCCCCCTGTTATCATGATACCCTCACCTGTTACCAATTCACCTGCTTATTGTGAAAGATGTTTCTAAATGATGTTTGGTGGATATTACAGCATTGTCTCATTCAAAATGACATAATTAGACATCCTGTTTGGCCTTTAAAAGCAATTATCTCGTATTGCTTTGCAGGTTACTGTACATCACACAGAGTAGCCTATCATCCCTGCAGTCAGCTTCGTCTCGGCAAACAGACATATTTGGACCCTATTTGTTTTTAAATAGCAGTGTTGAACTCGGTGTTCAGATGGCGTGTGTTTTGTGCTCTAATTCCGGCTGATTTACAATTCCTCTTTTCGCTTCTATTCTCTGTCATGTCACTTGAAGAGTAGGAAACGAAATTTTTCCTTGTCATTCCTAAGAAAGAGGAAGTGCTCAAGAGATTGAGTAATATGTTTTAGACCGCTGGCATCTCCTTCATACCTTTTCAGCTGAGCTAGTAAGAACAAATCTGACCACAGGTTTATTTTGTTTTGTCATGTCTGGACTGACAGAGCATCGCTAGTGTGTTTGAACGCTGGACAATGTTTGATCCTGGGTATGACAAATTCAGGTCACTTAAAAGCAGAGGTGAAAACATCTGTGCAGATACTTTAATACTGTTTTGCCTAAGTATTCAAAGTGCATTTGAATATTAAAAAAATAACCCTAAGGTTATGATTTAATGATTCAGCTGTTGTATACAGCAAAAACGACCTTGAAATAGAGATTTTGCAATTAAATGATCGCTGTCTGAGCAACAACACATGAATAATTTAATGCTGCTACATTTTTAAACTGCCTTGTGTTGTTTTTAACACTTTTCAAATTGCTGACAAACTTGTAAGTTTGAAATGATCTTACATAAGTTACTGGTAAGGAACTAGCTGGCCATGTGTAAAAACGGTATGTTTGATCAGCCATAACATTAAAACCACCTCCTTGTTTCTACACTCACTGTCCATTTTATCAGCTCCACTTACCATATAGGAACACTTTGTAGTTCTACAATTACTGACTGTACTCCATCTGTTTTTCAGCATGCTTTGTTAGCCCCCTTTCATGCTGTTCTTCAATGGTCAGGACTCTCCCAGGACCACTTTACATTAATTATTTGGGTGGTGGATCATTCTCAGCACTGCAGTAACACTGACATGGTGGTGGTGTGTTAGTGTGTGTTGTGCTGGTATTAGTGGATAAGACACAGCAGCGCTGATGGAGTTTTTAAACACCTCACTATCACTGCTAGACTGAGAATAGTCCACCAACCAAAAATATCCAGCCAACAGCGTCCTGTGGGTAGTGTCCTGTGACCACTGATAAAGGTCTAGAAGATGACCAACTCAAACAGCAGCAATAGATGAGCGATCGTCTCTGACTTTACATCTACAAGGTGGACCAACTAGGTAGGAGTGTCTAATAGAGTGGACAGTGAGTGGACACGGTATTTTAAAACTCCAGCAGCGCTGCTGTGTCTGATCCACTCATACCAGCACAACACACACTAACACACCACCACCATGTCAGTGTCACTGCAGTGCTGAGAATCATCCACCACCTAAATAATACCTGCTCTGTGGGGGTCCTGACCATTGAAGAACAGAGTGAAAGCAGGTTAAAAAAGTATGTAGAGAAACAGATGGACTACAGTCAGTAATTGTAGAACTACAAAGTGCTTCTATATGGTAAGCAGAGCTGATAAAATGGACAGTGAGTGTAGGAACAAGGAGGTGGTTTTAATGTTATGGCTGATCAGTGTATGTGCAAATTTTAATTTCACACAATAGCACAGAAAAAAATATTCAAATAACTGCACATATATATCAAGGTTTAGCTATTGTCTGAATTTATGACTGCACAATATAACAGTCTTGGCAAAAATAGAGGTTTATGAAACACAAGCAAGGTGGAAACCACTAATTAACTCAGAGAAACACCACCGCTTGTTTACATTTTGCAAAAAAAAAAAAGCATCTGGATGATCTCCAAACCTTTTGGGAGAATTTTTATTGACAAAGAAATAAAAATGTAAATTTTACTTTTTATTGTACATGGTGATAGTGTAATAACTTTGCTACACCAAGCCTGGAATTATCAAGGGACCAATAAATTCCGCTCTCTAACAAAATATTGTTTTAAAAAAATATAAGTTCATCTTTCCAGAAGCTAAAGCTGAGATCTAATCGAGTTATGTACCGGAACAATAATGCAGAACACAAAAACAAGTCATTTAAACAACTAAATTGAAACAGAATTAAAGGGTTGGGGTAAAACAGATCTACAAGGATGAGTGGGCTCTAATTCCTGTACAGAGATTTACAGTATATCAAAGTTTAAAAAGTTTTTGAGGCAGTAACTTTTGCTAATGTTAATCCAAACAGGTATTAAGCTAAGGAAAATATAATAGTGGTATAGTAGTGATGAAGCGCTGTAGGTGTTGCATAATAAATAAAATTAATTTGGGTCGGGTTTGTAATGTAGCAACCTAGCATATGTGAAGATGCTTATTTGTCTTTGTTGGGCATGTAGCCACTGCTTTTTTGTTCAAAGAATGTACACTGATCAGCCATAACATTAAAACCACCTCCTTGTTTCTACACCCACTGTCCATTTTATCAGCTCCACTTACCATATAGAAGCACTTTGTAGTTCTACAATTACTGACTGTAGTCCATCTGTTTCTCTGCATGCTTTGTTACCCCCCTTTCATGCTGTTCTTCAATGGTCAGGACTCTCCGAGGACCACCACAGAGTAGGTATTATTTGGGTGGTGGATCATTCTCAGCACTGCAGTGACACTGACATGGTGGTGGTGTGTTAGTGTGTATTGTGCTGGTATGAGTGGATCAGACACAGCAGCGCTGCTGGAGTTTTTAAACACCTCACTGTCACTGCTGGACTGAGAATAGTCCACCAACCAGTCCTGTGATCACTGATGAAGGTCTAGAAGATGACCAACTCAAACAGCAGCAATAGATGAGCGATCATCTCTAACTTTAGCTCTAACTAGGTATGAGTGTCTAATAGAGTGGACAGTGAGTGGACACGGTATTTAAAAACTTCAGCAGCGCTTCACTAACACAATGAATGCCAAAACACTGGTAAATGAAAGCAAAACTTAATAGGAGACTGGAGCTGTACACCAGACCTTTGTGGGGTGACATCAGGCCCTCATGTCCACTATCTGAGAGACATGTTGCTAAACCACATCCTGCCCTATATCTGCTTACAATCTCAGTTGCTCATTGCTTTGTCTGTATCCGTGTCACTTGCTGCTCTGTCACGTGACTCCATGTCATGCTTTCTCAATAGGAAAAGGAATGGTTGCTTGTTGTTTTGTTGCTAGTGTGAACAGATGTTTGTTTGAATTGGAAATTGTTTAAATAGTAAGGGTAAATAATAGGATTTAAGGTTTTTGCATTATACAACCTTTTCGGGCGGCACAGTAGCTCTGTGGGTAGCACTGTAGCCTCACAGCAGGAGGGTCCTGGGTTTGATTCCCAGGTGAAGCTTTCCGGGTCCTTTCTGTGTGGAGTTTGCAGGTTCTCCCTTTGTCTGTGTTTCCTCCATGTGCTCCGGTTTCCTCCCACAGTCCAGAGACATGCAGGTGAGGTGAATTGGAGATACAAAATTGTCCATGACTGTGTTTGATATTAACTTGAACTGATGAATCTTGTGTAACCAGTAATTAGCTGTTTTGTCATGAATGTAACCAAAGTCTAAAACATGATGTTAAAATTTTAATAAATAAATAAATACAATATTTTCCTTACATAGCCAAACATGATGGTTTCCATTTACAGGAGAGTAGCAAAAACGCAATAGTAAACAACTATTCCTAGGGCACTTTGAGTGCTTTATATAAAGAAATAAATGCCTCAAATATTAATATTAATTTTATAATTCTTTTTGGCAGGCATGTTTTTCAGAATTAAAGTTAAAAACAGTAAGTCTGGACTATTGCATGGTAAATATATTACAGAAAGTAAAATGTTAGATAGCAATGTATCTGTAATTTTATTAGTCAGTATAGTCATAGTCATATGATATCTCGAAGTTACGTGATCCAGTAGTCTCTTCATGAATGTCATGGTCATTACATTACAAAGCTAGAGGAAGTGTGCTAACAACTACGGCATGACCACTGAGGCCTGGTTCATTGATTTCATTAGCCGCTGGACGTTAATGAAGAACACAAGACTACCGGGTCAGTCTCTGGAGAGCCTGGCTGCATCTGAGCTGAAGCTGTAGGCATTATTTATTAGCACTATTAAAATGTATGTCCATTAACAGAGGCAGCAAATTAGAGTTTTGCTTCTTTTGAAGGTAGTGGCCCTGATTTACTGAAGACGTGTGTGTGTGTGTGTGTGTGTGCCAACTCGGCAAAAATGTTAAAGCTGTTTTGCAAGCACCATTTTTGGAAAACTGTGTTTTAAATCAATTACAAATGTTCTTGTTTGATTTGCAGCTTTGCTGTAATGAATATGTAATTAAAGTAGTTTTATCTGAGGTGCAGATGTTTTACCAACACTTTATCAGGGTCATGGTCAGGGTCACAGTGGGTCTGGTTTCCCTTACCATAAAGGAACACTTTGTAGTTCTACAATTACTGACTGTAGTCCATCTGTTTCTCTGCATGCTTTTTTTAACCTGCTTTCACCCTGTTCTTCAATGGTCAGGACCCCCACAGAGTAGGTATTATTTAGGTGGTGGGTCATTCTCAGCACTGCAGTGACACTGACATGGTGGTGGTGTGTTAGTGTGTGTTGTGCTGGTATGAGTGGATCAGACACAGCAGCGCTGCTGGAGTTTTTAAACACCTCACTGTCATTGCTGGACTGAGAATAGTTCACCAACCAAAAATATCCAGCCAACAGCGCCCCGTGGGACTTTACATCTACAAAGTGGACCAACTAGGTAGGAGTGTCTAATAGAGTGGACAGTGAGTGGACACGGTGTTTAAAAACTCCAGCAGCGCTGCTGTGTCTGATCCATACCAGCTCATCCATACTCATACCAGCACAACACACACTAACACACCACCACCATGTTATTGTCACTGCAGTGCTGAGAATGATCCACCACCCAAATAATACCTGCTCTGTAGTGGTCCTGGGAGAGTCCTGACCATTGAAGAACAGCATGAAAGGGGGCTAACAAAGCATGCAGAGAGTCAGATGGACTACAGTCAGTAATTGTAGAACTACAAAGTGCTTTTATATGGTAAGTGGAGCTGATAAAATAGACAGTGAGTGTAGAAACAAGGAGGTGGTTTTAATGTTATGGCTGATCGGTGTATAATACACAATATTACAAAATTTGCTCCTCTTATCTGTTGATTTGAAAAAGCATGCTGATCCATACTAACTCCACACAACCTTGTACAGTTTCTTTGGGATTAATAAGGACTTGAACTTATTTCAGGTCTACTCACGAAGCAGTTTTTTAAAGATTTTTAAGGCAGTATTGGCATAAAGGTTTAAAATGTGAAAAAAAAGGAGCAGAAAAATGAGAGCGAAGTGTCAGCCTGTCAGATCGTGCTTATTCTTGGTTCACTTTATTTGCTGTAGTATATCATTTGACGCAGAACAAACAGCACTAGTGTCACATTGCGCTTATTTTTTGAAATCTTCTGACTGAGCTGGTTGTTACTGAAGCATCACTGAAGTTCTAGAGCTGCTGGGTGCTACACCTGAAACATTATCATTAAGTCTGACCTCACATCCAGCATCGTTGATCATTACCCACATTCATGCCTAAGCTGTTCAGCCTCTGCATCCCAAGGTAAAAGCCATCAACACTTCTCAACTGGCTTTCAGAGTCCTGTCTCAGAGACAGATAGAAGAAGGCGCCAATAGGTGTGTCCAAAAACCTAGTGAGCTGCCTTGCTGCCTACTGCCTACCTAGGCAGCTGCCTAAGTAGAGATAGACCTTATAAGGCAGGTTATTTAGACACACTACTTAGACAGCAATTATGTCACCGCAGTTTTTGCTTACTAAGCTAACACAGTTAGCCTTAGGCCATTCAAACCAATGGGCTGAGGCGACACAACCCGCTAGCATGCAAGCTAACATCTCCCTCCATGTACCGAAAATGGTTAAATTGTCACTGACAAGGCCAAATTTGTACACCTTTATACAAATTAAAGATCAATGAGAATTTATTTACATTTGTAAAGAACTCCATTAGTTGCTCCACATGGTTCGCCATATTTCAAATCTTTGGCGAGAAAAGTTGTGCCACACAGAATGCTGGGATTGCCTTCACCGCTAAGGAATAATTGCATGCTCCCTCGTTATTCAGTCAGATTATCACTTCAAATTAAGGCACCTTAGTAGACAGCATTTTAAGGTGTTTAAGAATTTAGACAGGCTTCTTCTCAGAAGTGCGTAGGATGATGTAAAATGCTGTCTGTGTAGAGAGCTCACTAGGTTTTCGGACAGACCCAGTGTCTCTCATCAAGGTTGCCATAATTTCCAGTAAAATTAACATACAGATTAAAGGCACCCCATGAAATGTTGCTGCCAGTCCTTCTACTGGGCAGGCAAACAGGCCATCCCAGTATCAACAGGGTTTGCGGCAAATATGCTGCTGTCTTGTAGTATCAAGATTTTTGTGTTTAGTCATACAAACCTCATACAAAGCCACTCATGGGTTGTCTAGAAAATATGTCCCTTTCACCTGCTCAGATTAGTACAAGTTAGTTACATCATCCAAACTAACCATCATCACCATCATTGCTGTTGTTAATCAGAAATTCTGTTTCTGTAGTTCAGCTGGTGCTTACAGGAGCACTGTGACCAGCAGGGTTCTGATAACGCTGTCAAAAGCAATTATCATCAATGGCTTTGTGACAAAAATAAAAAAGGCCCTTACTGCAGACAACTGCATCTGATTGTGCTGACAGAAGCAGCGATTCACAAAATAACAATCATCCACTGGCTGCACACATCATCACACAACCTTTAAACACTCTGATAAGTGATTCAGAAAGACAGGGGTCAGGATGTACAGGGGCAAAAGTCACTCTGTGGAACAGAAGTAGTTGAACGGAGCTACCAGCTCTGAAGTGATGACCTGTAGGACCTGTGTAAAGAAGAGGTTTGGCTGATATGGATAAGTAGACTTAAGACATGTAGACTTAAGACATGCAACTCAGTCGTATCCTGCACCAAAACATTGGCTGTTTAACTGGGTTTGAAGGTGCAGTTTACATGCCAGGTACATACAACAACATATTTTTTGGATGTCCTCCTCATTTATATGTAAATGTGAAAGGGTCTTACGACATGAATGAATTCCAGGCGAGTGTCATTGCACCATGCATTTTCTTTGTAGAACTAAAAAGGGCCTTGGCAAGTAAAACGTAGAAAGAGCAATTTGCAACACTGAGACAAACAGTGAGAAGTATTGCTAACTTGTTAGCCTGTAGTGTGAAACCAGGTGTAAATCAACATAACATTGTTATCACATTAACTGATCCTGGTTGTTCCTAATGAATTTAATTACTTTGTAACCATGGATACAGATAAAAATTTTGGGTTTTTTTTAGCCTGCTTTCACTCTGTTCTTCAATAGTCATGACCGCCACAAGACCACCACAGAGCAGGTATTATTTAGATGGTGGATGATTCTTAGCACTGCAGTGACACTGACATGGAGGTGGTGTGTTAGTGTGTGTTGTGCTGGTAAGAGTGGATCAGACACAGCAGCGCTGCTGGAGTTTTTAAATACCGTGTCCACTCACTGTCCACTCTATTAGACACTTCTACCTAGTTGGTCCACCTTGTAGATGTAAAGTCAGAGACGATCGCTCATCTATTGCTGCTGTTTGAGTTGGTCATCTTCTAGACCTTCATCAGTGGTCACAGGATGCTGCCCACAGGGCGCTGTTGGCTGGATGTTTTTGGTTGGTGGACTATTCTCAGTCCAGCAGTGACAGTGAGGTGTTTAAAAACTCCATCAGCATTGCTCTGTCTTATCCACTTATACCAGCACAACACACACTAACACACCACCACCATGTCAGTGTCACTGCAGTGCTGAGAATGACCCACCACCCAAATAATAGCTACTCTGTAGTGGTCCTGTGGGGGTCCTGACCATTGAAGAACAGCATGCAAGAAGGCTAACAAAGCATGCAGAGAGACAGATGGACAACAGTCAGTAATTGTAGAACTACAAAGTGCTTCTATATGGCAAGTGGAGCACTTCAGGAGAAAACTGAAAAAATTTCTAAAAGAATATTTCTCAGTGAATGTTTGCAAATAATTCTTTTGCCATTTACTGTTCATAATATTGTGAAAATAAAATTTATGGAATCTGGAGAATCTCAGTCTGTGCAGGGCAAAGCCAGAAACCACTGCTGAATGTGCATAACCTATGAGCTCTTAGATAGCATTACATGAGAAAATTACACAGAAATGCTGCTGTGATAAATATAGTATAGCCACATGGACTTGGGAGTACTTCAGAAAGCCATTGTCACTTAACACAATTGCATCAAGAAACACACTGAAACCCTATTTCTTAAAGAGAAAGCCACACATCTGTTCTATTCAGAAATGCCTCAGAGTTCTCTTGGCTCAAGCTAATCTCAGATGGTCCAAAAGACAGTAGAAATGTGTGCTGTTGAGATGAGTCCACGATTTAAATAGTTTTCAGGAAAAATGGATGTTGAGTTCACTATGCCAAAAATTAGAAGGACCATCCAGACTGTTATCAGTGAAAGGTGTCATAGACTGGGGGCCCATCAGTGGCATGAATGACTTGCATGTGTGTGAATGTTCCATTGATGCAGAGAAGTATAATGGGATTTGGAGACACATGCTGCAAACAAGGTGATGTTCATTTCTGGGAAGTCCATAATTATTTCATTCACACAATGCCAGGCCTAATTCTGGCCTAATTTTGTGTTACAATAGTGTGGCTTTATAGACACGATATGCATGTGCTTGACTGGCCTGCCTGCAGTCCAGATCTGTGTCCTATTGGAAATGTATGGTGCAGCATAAATAGAAGAATCAGGCAATGGTGACCATGGACTGTTGAGAAGCTATGGTCTCGGATCAGGCAATAATAGAGAAAAAATTACACTTGCAAAACTGCAACAATTAGTGTCCTCAGTTTCCAAACCATTAAAAAGTCTTATTAATAGGAAAGATGATGAAACATGGGGGTAAACATTTGTCATTCCCAAGTGTAATGCAGGCATCAAATTCTAAATGTGTTTATATATAAAAAAAAATACACTGAAGGTAATGAGTGAAAACATTTTTTACTGCATTTTACAAAATGTCCCAACTTTTCTGGTAATAAGGTTTATACTTAAAATAGATTTAATAGATGAAACACCTATTTAACTGTGGCACATGGCTCCTCACTAAATGACACCTCCCTGAGTGTTTTTAATCTTATAATCTGGCTGTCTTGTTTCGAAACCTGCTGGAACTCTTGCTGATAAATTTGGGGCATTACTCTAGACAAAGCAACACTAAATACCCAATGCTTAAGGGGCTGGTTTAATTAAAGTCCTGTCCATCAGACTTCCTGCTGTGGCTCCAAGCCACAGTCAGGACCGATTGAGACAGCTTTAATTGTCATGGCTGAAGATAAAGTGGAATTTTAAATGAAGGTTTGGACCGGGGCAAGAGCTTTACACACATATACTCCCCCCCATCCCACCACACACATTGGGCTTCTGTGACTAGATGTAATTTTGAATTATCAGAGAACCTGGGGGAAATAGTAAAGCTTTGGTGAGCAGTGGATTCTCCACAAGGGGCGATCTACCTCAACCTGTCAGTCACACAGCCTGCCCTGATTTAGTTATTAGAGTTTGTGCTCAGCAATTTTGTGTAAGGGCTTCTGGCCTTAAGGGATGTAGTGGGTGTTCATTCTTGTTCTTTGTCTGGTCACTGCATGTTCTAAACAATTTTGTACCACATTTTCATCAATTTTAAGATCATCAATTTATATGGCTCTTTTTTCAGATCAACGGTGCTTTATTGACATGGCTCTAGTTTTACTGGTTTGGTTTTTTTACAGAAGCTCTTATACACATGAATGTAATGGTATTTTATTATACAGGGGATATGTGTACATAAAAGTCAAAAAACACAAGTAGAAAAAACACAGCAGCGCTGATGGAGTTTTTGAACACCTCACTGTCACTGCTGGACTGAGAAGAGTCCACCAACCAAAAATATCCAACCAACAGCGCCTTGTGGGCAGCGTCCTGTGACCACTAATGAAGGTCTAGAAGATGACCAACTCAAACAGCAGCAATAGATGAGCGATCGTCTCTGACTTTATATCTGCAAGGTGGACCAACTAGGTAGGAGTTAAAAACTCCAGCAGCGCTGCTGTGTCTGATCCACTCATACCAGCACAACACACACTAACACACCACCACCATGTCAGTGTCACTGCAGTGCTGGGTAAGATCCACCACCTAAATAATACCTGTTCTGTGGTGGTCCTGTGGGGGTCCAGACCATTGAACAGCATGAAAGGGGGCCAACAAAGCATGCAGAGAAACGGACTACAGTCAGTAATTGTAGAACTACAAAGTGCTTCTATATGGTGGAGCTGGAGCTAAGTGGAGCTGATAAAATGTACTGTGTGTAGAAACAAGGAGGTGGTTTTAATGTTATGGCTGATTGGTGTATATTTTCCCTCAGCAAGTCACAGGTTGCGTAGACTGTTTATGGCTCAATGCTGATCACATTTGTTTCTTATCTCATTGTGTATATCTGAAATTTCATGGCAAATTTAAGTGGCACAGTGTGAAGGCAGCATGTCTAAATGACACTAAATAAGAACATTATCACTGTAGAAATTTCATATTTTACAGCTGATTCTTAATATGGTGTACATTGCGTCCCTTTTCCTGGTAACCTGTGTATTTGCGTGCTTAGAGGGCTCAGTGGGTAGCACTGTCGCCTCACAGCAAGAAGGTCTTGGGTTTGATTCCCAGGTGGAGCGGTCCCACTGAGGTGAGGTGAATTGTAGATACAAAATTGCCCATGACTGTGTTTGACATTAAAGACTTAAACTGATGAATCTTGAGTAACCAGTAATTACTTGTCTTGTCATGAATGTAACCAAAGTGTGTAAAACATGACGTTAAAATGCTAATAAATAAATAAATGTGCATGCTTAGACTGGTAATTTAAATGGTAATTGACAGTTGTACTCATTACACATTTGCCACAAAGGTTCTGTTTCTCCTGAAGCAGTGTATTTAAGGCATTGTCTCTGCCATTCATTTAGAAATTAATTTTGTTATTTTGTTAGCAAAAATGACCAACAATTAATTTATAAGTCACTTCAATTTGCAGACATTTTTTCATTATTGACTTTTTGGTTGCACACTATATAGTCAATCATTTGTGATCAGCCATTTGTGATCATACGGTTAGGGTAGTACCACTAAATGATTGATCTCGGAGGATGGGTTACACACTACATGACTGATTAATTGAGGACGAGGATGTCTAATCTCTAAAGCAAATGAGAGTAATATTAAAAAGCTATATAAATAAGATGCGCTGGCGATCGAAGACGTTGAACTGTGAAGGCACAAGTATATTAACAATCTACAAAAGAATAACAAATTGTGGGTGTGTTCGAAAACCTGCCTTGCTGTCTTACTGTTTATATAGGCAGCTGTCTAAGTAGAGAGGATTCTAATAAGTCATCGACTTATAAGTCAGGTTATTCGAACGCTCTACTTAGACAGCCATTACATCAGTTTTCGCTTACTAAGCTAACACGGTTAGCATCATGCCATTCAAACCAATGGGATGAGGTGGCACAACGTGCTAGCATGTCAACTAACATTTCCCTCCGTGTACCTAAAACGGTTAAATTGTCCCTGACAAGCCCGAACTTGCAAATAAATACACTTGTACACGTTTATACAAATAAAAAATCAATGATAATTTATTGGCCCGCATCGTCCACCATATTTGTTATCTTTTTTTGTGAGAAAAGTCGTGCCGCACTGAATGCTGGGTTGCCTTCACCGCTAAGGAAGCATCGGATGCTCACTCGTTCTCCGCTCAAAATACTGTTGAAATTTTAAGATATCTTAGTAGGGAGCATATTAAGGCATCTAGCACTCTCTTTTATAGTGTGGTGTGCTGGGGAGGCAGCATTAAGAAGAGGGATGCAACTCGGCTGGATAAACTGGTCAGGAAAGCTGGAAAAGTGGTCGGAATAGAGCTGGACTCACTTGTAACTGTAACAGAGAGAAGGACTCTGAACAAAGTGCTTTCCATTATGGACAATCAAAACCATCCACTGTACACAACTTTTCTGCAACAGAGAAGTGTGTTTAGTGGCAGGCTACTGTCACAGAGCTGCTCTACAGACAGACTCAGGAAATCCTTTGTTCCCAGAGCCATTAGGCTCTTTAACTCTACGCAGAGGGGACGGGGAGGAACTGAGGACTGAATGTAACAGAATTGTGTCACTTGTACATGTACAATAATATGTGAATGTGGGTGAGCACGTGAGTGTTCACATTTGTGGGCACTCATGTGCACAGGCACTGACAGCACATCCGCACCTTATGTACATAAATCTGCACATTTTCGTACTTTTTCTTACATTTCCTATATTGCACTGTGGTTTCACTTTATACTCTATACTTTATAATTCACTTTAAATTCTTTTTATTATTTATATCTTACAACTGTGACTTATAATCCATACTAGCCTTGCAGTGTTAACTGAAATAACACCTTCATATGTATCACATGTACCATATGTACCCTCAGGTCCTGTTTTGTTGTGTGTTGTCCAAGTGTTGTGGTTATACAGATACTTTTTGTATAATGTAAATCTCTGTAGTGTGTACTATTACTTACTTTTTGACTTTGATTTATGTAACTTGCTACTGAGGCCTCAATTTCCTTCGGGATTAATAAAGTATCTATCTATCTATCTATCTAGGATTTCGAACAGCCTCCTTCTCTGGAGTGCGCATAGGATGACGTAGAATGCTGTCTATGTAGAGAGCGCACTAGGTTTTCGAACACACCCAATGTGTCACACTTTAGCATGAAATATTTTGGTATAATATTTAGAACTTGCTATATCATGTTAAATTATATATGAGACAGTTAGTTTTTAATATTACACATTCGATCACATTCGGTCACATTATTATGAGCACTTTCTACTTTTGACGGCAGCAGCGCATAGCTCATGAAGGAAATCATGTTTCATGAGCTGGCTTGGTGGGTATATAAGGTGTGTGATAGTCTGTCTGCACATAAAGTATATCCCTTGCTGCTGTAAAAGTACCATTGGTAAAATTGTCTTCCCTGGGCCGAATGGGATCTTCCAGAAAGACAATGCAACATGTCACATGACTAGAAATGTCCAACATTGGTTGGAAAAGCATGACCAAGACTTTCAAGTACTACCTTGGCCCCCTAATTCCCCAGACTTAAACTCAATTCAGCATCTGTGGGACCCCCTCAATCGTCGTGTTCGCTCTATGAATCCTCCCCTACGCACCCTCCAGCAGCTTTGCGACACACTGCAGTCAGCATGGCTCCAGGTACCTGTGACAACCTACCAGGACCTTACCGAGTCACTCCCAGTCCATCTAGCTACTGTCCGTTTTGCTAGATGGACTGGGATGTGGTAATGTGGTTAGAATAATGTGACTCGACTGTGTATAAGCAAGTGGTTTTTTTTTTTTTTAATGATAATTTTCTCCTTGGCTGTTTCTGTCTATTAGGCTGTCTTGTACAGGGAGTCAGCTTCTTTTCTGAGGTTTAATGTCTGGAGAAAAAAAGTGATTCTGACTTAATTAACGATGCAATCAAAATTTTATGTTTGCATTTTATACGCCAGCTGATGCCTTCTGAAGACTAAGCTTAAAGAAGCAACAGCAGTTAATTAGGTTGTGCCCTCACACTACTGTAATACACTGATCAGCCATAACATTAAAACCACCTCCTTGTTTCTACACTCACTGTCCATTTTATTAGCTCCACTTACCATATAGAAGCACTTTGTAGTTCTACAATTACTGACTGTAGACCATCTATTTCTCTGCATGCTTCGTTAGCCCCCTTTCATGCTGTTTTTTAATGGTCAAAACTCTCCCAGGACCACTACAGAGTAGGTATTATTTGGGTGGTGGATCATTCTCAGCACTGCAGTGACGGTGCTGTGGTGGTGTGTTAGTGCGTGTTGTGCTGGTATGAGTGGATCAGACACAGCAGTGCTGATGGAGTTTTTAAACACCTCCCAGTCACTGCTGGACTGAGAATAGTCCACCAACCAAAAACATCCAGCCAACAGCGCCCTGTGGGCAGCATCCTGTGACCACTGATGAAGGTCTAGAAGATGACCAACTCAAACAGCAGCAAAGTTTCTAATAGAGTGGACAGTGAGTGGTTGCGGTATTTAAAAACTCCAGCAGCGCTGCTGTGTCTGATCCACTCATACCAGCACAACACACACTAACACACCACCACCATGTCAGTGTCACTGCAGTGCTGAGAATCATCCACCACCTAAATAACACCTGCTCTGTGGTGGTCCTGTGGGGGTCCTGACCATTGAAAAACAGTGAAATTGTGAAAGCAGGCTAAAAAAGTATGCAGAGAAACAGATTGACTACAGTCAGTAATTGTAGAACTACAAAGTGCTTCTATATGGTAAGTGGAGCTGAAAAAATGGACAGTGAGTGTAGAAACAAGAAGGTGGTTTTAATGTTATGGCTGATCGGTGTATATTGTGTGTTTCATTAATGCACCATGCTTGTTGTGACTTAGGACACTACAGGAAAATCACTTGTTCATGCCAGAAAACAGGTGGATTCAGTTACTGTGGAGTTTACACTACATGACTGTGCCAATTGTTTTAAACTTTAGTCCCTGGGATGTTCCTCTTTATGCCTCTCAGTCTGATGTTATAGTCTTCAATTACTTTAGCAAGGCGTCTTATTTTGATTAAGTGGAAACGTTTCCCCACCATCAAATAATCACTGGCTAACAAGCATCACAGATTTCTCTATTTAGGAAAAAAAGCTCTTTCTTATAATTTATTCTATATTCTTTTTGTCTTTTTGGGGGAGGGGGTGCACTGACGTGATGAGATTTTATGGTTTGTTAATGAAAACACAATAAACATAACTTTTGCCAGGCTTAATGACTGACTGGCTTCACAGATAGAACAGATCTTCTCCTGCTTAAGGGACACGTTACTCTATATGGATGAGGAGCGTTGGACTTCAGCTCAGTGATTCGTTCCTTCAGCAAGATTGAACAGCCAAAGCTTACATCTCTGAGAGAGTCCAAGAGGATGTAAGAGCAGAAGGGTCCCTGTGGGTGAGTGGTGCCAGAGCTGATGTTTTGATGTTTTGTGGTCGTGTTTATGAGCGTAGCTGAATGGAGAAATAAAGGGCCCAGTGGTTTGTGGGAGTTTCCATCTGTTCTGTGCACAGCACAATAGGCACCCTCTTGCATGACATGTTTTTGTGCCGCTTGCTGCTTCACTGAGTGCTCGGCCCAGCTGCCCAGGCGGGGAGCCACGCTTTCAACATTGCTGTGTGTAAATGGAGCCGGGTGCATGTATGTCTCTGTATCCCTCTCATTTCTTCTCTTATTATATAATTTCAACTATGAGGATGTACAATCCTGTCATATGGGTCCAATTAAATCAAATGTACTTTAATTCCTGGTGATGCTGAAGATAGTTTGCCAAGTTTATGTCAGCAGTGTCTGTAAGGTGTCTGGAATGTTCTCCCCAAGCACTTTGAGTAAGTGAATTTGCTGCTCTAATTTACTTCTAGGTGTGGGTGAATGAGTAAATAAATGAGTGTGTTGCTTTGCAATGTATTGATGTCATGTTCATGTTGAGTGTTCCTGCCTTGCACCTGTTGTTTCTTGGAAGTTCCCACTCCAACACTGTTCAGGAGGTTTTATTGTCTCAAACCTGTTATAAATGATATAACAACTTATACACTGATCAGCCATAACATTAAAACCACCTCCTTGTTTTTACACTCAGGTGTATTTAGGTGGTGGATCATTCTCAGCACTGCAGTGACACTGACATGGTGGTGGTGTGTTAGTGTGTGTTATGCTAATTTGAGTGGATCAGACACAGCAGTGCTGCTGGAGTTTTTAAATTCCGTGTCCACTCTATTAGACACTCCTACCTGGTTGGTCCACCTCGTAGATGTAAAGTCAGAGACAATCGCTCATCTATTGCTGCTGTTTGAGTTGGTCATCTTCTAGACCTTCATCAGTGGTCACAGGACGCTGCCCACGGGGTGCTGTTGGCTGGATATTTTAGGTTGGTGGAATATTCTCAGTCCAGCAATGACAGTGAGGTGTCCAAAAACTCCATCAGCGCTACTGTGTCTTATCCACTCATACCAGCACAACACACACTAACACACCACCACCATGTCACTGTCACTGCAGTGCTGAGAATGATCCACCACCCAAATAATACCTGCTCTGTGGTGGTCCTGGGAGAGTCCTGACCATTGAAGAACAGCATGAAAGGGGGCTAACAAAGCATGCAGAGAAGCAGATGGACTACAGTCAGTAATTGTAGAACTACAAAGTGCTTCTTTATGGTAAGTGGAGCTGATAAAATGAACAATGTGTGTAGAAACAAGGAGGTGGTTTTAATGTTATGGCTGATCGGTGTATACATTAAATGCTTTATGATTTTGATTCATGTAATTTAATAGTTTCCTCCTAAAAAGGAAGTTGCACAGCAGGTTGGTGCTGCACAGCTCCAGTATACAGAGACCTGGGCTCAATTCCTGGTCATGTTCCGGCCACCAGTGTACTAGAGTGTACATTATGTCCCATGAGGACACAATGTACTCACCTGAATTAGAAAAGAAAAGATGCTAAAGATGTATGAATTATTAAAAGAAGGTTGTTTATCATGTTTCTTTTTTCCTTTTTTTCCTTTTTTCTAAGGTTTATACAAGGCTGAGTGGGTTATTTAACCACAGACCTGTAGGTGTGTAGAATACAGCATTGTGCATCTTATCTATAATTAAGATGTGAAGCAGCTCTTATGATGCACTTAAGTTCTTGTGGCTTAAGCTTCAAAACATTCTGCCATTATGTTGTTTATTTTTTATTGTACAGAGTGACTGAGGCTTAAGGAAAAGATGCAACCAACCATATTTAAAACTTCAGTCATCATTACATTTTTTTTTACCGTAGACATTGCTGGACTACAGAATGTTTTGCTCACATTTACCCTGTTGTGCATTCATGGTCGTAAGAATCTGTTTTGCCTTTTAATTTACATTTCTATTTTTGGCATTTAGCGAATGCTTATATTTAAAGCGACTTACAGTACTGTGACAGTATACTGTCTAAGCAATTGAGGGTTAGGGGCCTTGCTCAAGGACCCAACAATGACAATGGCAGTGGTGGGTCTTGAACCAGCAACGTTTTGATTACTAGTCTACCTGACTTGGTACCTTAACCGCTAACAACTGCCCTATAATAATAATACCTGTCTATATTTATTACTAATTTCATAGTGTTCACTACTTCAGATGGGAATGCATCAATGCTATAAATGTTTTCGCTTTAAGTTGGTTTTTGCATTATATTATGCATTTTGTTTTACACCGACTAATGTTAAAATTAGGGCTGGCTCAATTCCACTTTTTTATGTCTGATACCGATACCGATACTGCAAATTGAGTATCTGTCGATACCGTCAACAACTAAGCAGTAATAATAATGTCTCAATGCACCATGGTTAAACTAGCTATCTAAATAATAATGCTCAGACTGTGAAATATTCTACAGGAATAAATACTTTTACACACACAACATTTAGCAGTATTTTTGGTTTCACTTTCGTTCGAGCTGTTGTTCACACGTGTCGTCCAAAGTGTCTACAAATGGAAGATGTGGATGTCAATCAAACGCGATGGACCAATTAGAATTGACGCAGAGTTGAGATTTTTCGTTAAAGTTCCGTCACGTTTTTAGATTATTAAACCCTGCTGGATTTTGAAGAGGACATCTGTGGCTAAACGGGAAACAGTGTAGTTTGTTTTATTTCATAACACTAATGGATTAATCGTTGAGGATGTGAGAGATCTCCAAGCCGGGACAACTGACAAGATCAGTGTGTTTTAATTTCTGAATGGCTGTTGCAGATGAGCTGTAGATCAGGGGCCATCAAGATGCACCTTGTTATGGCAGTTGCAGAGTGAGCTGGCAATAAACGGCACTCTGTTGGAACGTATCTTTGTGTGTTATTTGCTTTACACACAAACAATGGCCTTATTCACATTAAGTGTTATTCACATTAAGTTTTATTTACATTAAGTGTTATTTACAGTAAGCAAGAGTATCAGATCGGATTACACGTTTTTTTTTTTTTCCGATATCCGATCCAGTGATTTGATCCAGTGATGCAGAGTATTGGATTAGCAAGCCCTAGTTAAAATGTTTTTTTTTTAATAGTTTGAAACCGTACCATATGTGCACAAGAAGTCCAGGCTTTTAATTGGTGTACATTCTTGTTACTAATTTTGATGCTAGACAGCTGTGCAGAATGCACAACTACACCAATTTCTTCTAACGTGCCAAGTTAGGATCTGTGACTGGCTGTGTGTTCGTGCCTGATGTGTAAACAGCAGTGCTTCTTGTCTCTGGTCACATGATTAAGTAGTCATTCAAGTCTGTAGGGTTAAAGGAGCATCAATAGAGCTTTTGTTGACAACTGGAATGTAGAAATCCTGTCCAAGCTTTCTGCTTCTGCACGACTAAATAATGCATCCGGCAGGACTTCTATTTCTTACTACACCCTCTTCCTTCATGTGCCAAAATAATTGCTCAAGTAAAAATTGCCATCTAATTAACAACCTAAACTACTGAAAGACTAGACCCATGTATCTGAGAACCTATAGGACTAGAGATTTGTATCACTGCAAGAAAAGCATTCTTTGATGTGACATCAGAGGACACATTGCCTTGGAGACGAAGCATGAGGGTCTTGCACCATCTTTCAAGTATAAGGTCATATGACCATGGGAGAAAGTGGCTTTAATCCCCCAGCCAAGGCCCCTGCATTTTCTTACTCGCTTTGCCTTGGTAACAGGGACCTTATAATACCCATTCATTCATTTACACTCATGCACCCGCATATTCCCTCAGCCCTTTAACCTATTCTGTCCTCTGTTAAATGACACGTTAATCCCAAAGCAAGTGGAGGCACATACCAAAAAGTGTAGACACCAATGGCTTTGAAATGGAAGCAGCTTTCTGTAGAAGTGCGCTGAAACACGACATGTCCCGGGCACCACAGTCTCCACACAAACGAAATGTCACCAGCTGAAATAGAGGCACCTGTTTTGGAAATGTCCCTGCTTGACAGAGATTGATGCACTGCTTGACTTGGCCAAATGCTGAGAAGCATCTTCTTCGAGCAGACAACAGTCTGGTGTCATGTGTGGGAATTTGGACATCCCAAAAGCTTTGTTTACAGTAATTTGGATACATATACAACAAAGATAAAGTTTTTCATATCAAAGTATTATAGAAACTAGTGTTTACTTTGCTGGGCTTTGCTCACTGGCATATTGTCCACTAGAAAGTAAAAGTCACATGGACATCATCATGCTTGGTTTATAGGGCTAGCCTTTATTTAAGACAGTTACAGAGTCATAAAAGTCATGTGACTTAACATGGATTATGGTTTTATGTATCACTCAATACAGAATAAACAGCACTGTTTAAGGTATTCATTTATTCACCCATTCATCTTCTGTAATCACATACACCGATCAGCCATAACATTAAAACCACCTCCTTGTTTCTACACTCACTGTCCATTTTATCAGCTCCACTTACCATATAGAAGCACTTTGTAGTTCTACAATTACTTACTGTAGTCTATCTGTTTCTCTGCATGCTTTGTTAGCCCCCTTTCATGCTGTTCTTCAATGGTCAGAACTCTCCCAGAACCACCACAGAGCAGGTATTATTTAGGCGATAGATTATTCTCAGCACTGCAGTGACACTGACATGGTGGTGGTGTGTTAGTGTGTGTTGTGCTGGTATGAGTGGATAAGACACAGAAGAGCTGATGGAGTTTTTAAACACCTCACTGTCACTCTTGGACTGAGAATACCAACCAACCAAAAATATCCAGCCAACAGCGTCCCGTGTGCAGCGTCCTGTTACCACGGATGAAGGTCTAGAAGATGACCAACTCAAACAGCAGCAATACATGAGCGATCGTCTCTGACTTTACATCTACAAGGTGGACCAACTAGGTAGGAGTGTCTAATAGAGTGGACAGTGAGTGGACACAGTATTTAAAAACTCCAGGAGCACTGCTGTGTCTGATCCACTCATACCAGCACAACACACACTAACACACCACCACCATGTCATTGTCACTGCAGTGCTGAGAATCATCCACCACCCAAATAATACCTGCTCTGTGGGGTTCTTGTGGGGGGTCCTGACTATTGAACAGGGTGAAAGGGGGCTAACAAAGCATGCAGAGAAACAGATGGACTACATTCAGTAATTGTAGAACTACAAAGTGCTTGTATATGGTAAGTGGAGCTGATAAAATGGACAGTGAGTGTAGAAACAAGCAGGTGGTTTTAATGTTATGGCTAATTGGTGTATAGTCATACCTGTATTAGTCGTGCTTCTATTAGTATTAGTATGTTTAGAATTATATAATTAATACATAATATTTACAGTTTTATTGGCCCAGCTAGTAGTTACACAAGAATAGATTCCCCAATACAAGCTTTGAAAATTCAGTTGGCTCCAAAACCAGCAGACATTATCTCTATAATTTGGCAGCTGTTTAACGTGAATATTTAAGACAACACTTATATCAAGTAAGTGGCGCAAGAGAGTGTTTCCACTGTAAAAGAAATAAATGTATACAGTACTTTACTACATACTACACACAAATTTACTACATTTTTACTGGTTTTTAACCAACCTAAACACTGCCACATCACCCCACTGCTGCGTTCTCTTCACTGGCTTCTTGTAGCTGCACGTGTTCAGTTTAAAACACTGATGCTCGCCTACAAAGCCAAAAATGGACCAGCCCAAAGTTACCTTCAAGGTTTAATACCACACAACCTCTGAGCCACTAGCCTTGTTAGACTTGATCCTCCACCCAAGTGCTGGAATGAACTTCCCTTGTCTGTCCAAACATCTGAGTCTCTCACTGTCTTCCAAAGACAATTAAAGTGACTTTTGTAAGTCACTCTGGATGTCAAAAATGTAAATGTTTTGTTTGTTCATTAGGATTTTAACGTCATGTTTTACACTTTGGTTACATTTATGACAGGAATGGTAGTTACTCATTACACACAAGGTTCATCAGTTCACAAGGTTACATCGAACACAGTCATGGACAGTTTAGTATCTCCAATTTACCTCACTTGCATGTCTTCGGACTGTGGGAGGAAATCGGAGCACCCGGAGGAAACCCACGCAGACACGGAGAGAACATGCAAACTCCACACAGAAAGGACCCACACCTCCCCACCTGGGAATCAAACCCAGGACCTTTTTGCTGTGAGGCAACAGTGCTACCCACTTAGCCACCGTGCCGCCCAAAATGTAAATGTAAATATTCAGTAAAGTGTACATTTCAATGTGCACAATAAAACCTTCTGACATAAAGATAAACCCATACTTGGTTCTACATGACCTGACTGTCCCCCATGGCTCAGAGCATAATTTGGATTCATGAACACACTATTTTACAAAGTGTGTAGCTGGATTATATGATTTAGAAGAAGGATTTTAATTTATTGCACCTGTAATACTGATTTCAGAATGGTAAGTCACTCCTAGCTTTTGTGCTAAATCCTCATTGATCCAGCTACCACTACTGTGCATTTAATGATTTTAATTAGCCTTATTTTATTTATTTATTTTTGAAGGGCAAAAGATTCATACATCCGGTTAAAATTACAACTCCAGCCACTCAGGTGGCACAGCGGTAAAACACACACTGAACACCAGAGCTCAGGGATCTCGAATACATCGTATCGAATCTCAGCTCTGCCTGCCGGCAGCGGACACATGAACAACGATTGGCCTGTTGTTCAGATAGGGGTGGGATATTAATACTCGGATAGGGTCTCTCTCATAACTAATGCAATTACGACCTCTGCTGGCTGATTGATGATTCCTGCACAGGGATGGGAAAAGAGTGCTGTCAGTTACCCCTTTTCCACCGACGCGGCACGGAGCCCGTTCTGGTTCCCGAACTTGATTTTGAACCGGTTCCGCGTGTTTCCACTGGAAAAAAGAGGTTCCAGACAGCGAACTAGCGGGCCAATCTTGCACCACAGAATACTTGGTTTTTCAGCCCGAACCGTGACGTCCATCTGTGGGCGTGTCATGTTGTACAGCATAGCGACAGCAACAATGGCGTCAGCTGGGGTCTCATATGGAGCTTAATGCTGCATTTTTATCTTTTAAACTTCACCTGATTACATTTTGAACCAGTTTGCCGATATTTGTTTGCTGATATTTTCAAAGCACCTTTAAAAAGATGAATTGTGTGATATTACAAGATAAAAGTGACCCGGACAGAACGAAAAACGCTTAACGTGAAAAATAAAGCGTGAAGCTTTTTCAACTCCCCGAGCTGCATAAACACACATGAAGTAAATCCAGTTAAACACAGACACGTGGTATTTTATAGTGGATTTGATGTTTATTTCACACAGATTAATGTTCATGTTGTGGAACTTTAATGATGTTTCACCGCTCAAGCTGAGCGCTGAGCAAATCGGCTATTTGCGCAGAGAGTCGCGGTGTAACCGAAGCCCAAAACTCCTCTCACGTCAATAAACTAAAGAAAACCAGAGACAAACACGTCACGTCTTCTTATCACCGATAGGTAGATCGCTGCTTTTTACATAAAAACAAACATCTGTAACAGCAGCACAAATGCTCGCACATAATAGTAAGTAATACTTAGTAAGTAACACCCACCGATGATGACGCTGCTTGGTTCTCAAAAAACTGGTGGAAACGCGCGTCAGTTCTCTACAGAACACCAAGGTTCAGAGAAACCTGAACAGCACCGGTTCAAGAACCACGTTTTTTTTGGTGGAAAAGTGGTAAGTGTGAGTCTCTCCATACACAGTGCTGATCTGTATTGCACTCGTCAAAGTGTAGGTGACAAAATGCATACGGTGTCGGATGGGGCGTGGGTTGGCTTCGTTCTCCTCAATCAGAGCGGGGATCGGCATTGGTGGAGAGGAAGCATGACGCAATCGGGCAATTGGACGCACTTAAATGGAAAAAAGGGGGAGAAAATGCATAAACACAGTAAAAAAAATAAAATTACAACTCCAGATCACCAGGCAAAAGTCCCTAAAGCAAAAAACACTTATTTTTTTACATTTCTTTTAAATGACGCACATGCTGTGTGGCTCCACTGTCTAAATGTAACACTGTGACATTTTTTTTTTTCACATTTAGAGTTGTCTCTAAGAGCTGTCACATAATGTAGCAGGAGTAAGCAGTGATGTAGAACAGATTCACTTCATTTGAAAGAAATGCATCCTCAGCTTTAAAAACAGAGCATTTCTGTGCATTCCTCCAGAATGATAAGGGATGCACAGAAATTGCTTAATTATTCTATTTCATTCAGATCGAGAGATGCTGTAGTACCTGCAGAGATGTTGAATTTGTGAGCACTTATAGAGTTATATAAGATGTGGTGCATTTTTAAGGCCAAATTGACTGAAATCTCTTTTCAAGTCAGTGATGGCTGTTGGCTTCTGGTCATGTTGAGGAGATAAGAGGATTCCATCTGTGTGAAGTCAAGACGTTAGTTCTCTTTCTGCTCTTTGCCCCTCCCTTTATTTCTGTGTAATGTTTTTTAGCTTTGTGACTCGCAGGCTTGTCGCATCTCTTTTCTTGTGCATATTTTCAGTGCTTGTGGCTGCTTTTTATGAGGACAGAGGGAATAATGGCATGTTATTATGTGGAGCAGAAACTGGACCATCTGGACTGTTTCTATAAGAGTGAGTTATAAGAGGGGAAAAAGGGAAAAGTGTCCCCTGTTTTGAACCTGTGTGCATGTGTGTGGACTTCCTAAACGATAAAGTAAGTTTCCCTGGCTGTCGCTCAGTCTGGTGCACAATTAGCTGGGTATAAATGGACTCTCTCATTCACTTTCTGGCTCTCGCTGGCTTTGTAGTCTCCTCAGTTCAAAGCCAGTTTGATGTATGAGATTTCCTACCTCCTCTGATTATGCTTTTTTACTTCCAATCAGGAGAGTGCCTACGCTTTGACAGCTAGTCACTGCTTCAACCCACACAGACATTAGAATTATGTGTGTGTATTTGTTTCTCAGTGTGTATGTGTGTGTACATTTAGCACTATGTAATTACCGCTGTACCAGAGAGTTCTCTGGAATTTCAGCATTAATGACTCATAAAATGTGGTCAGATCTTTATTCAAGTAAAGATACCAGCCACATTCTGGTTAAATCAATAACACAAACAGTTGTACTTTTTACAACAAATTGCATATTCTTTCACAGTCTAGGATGGAAACAGCATTTGAAATCTAAGATAAGATAAGATTCCTTTATTGATCCCCATGAGGGAAATTCGATTGTTACAGCAGCTCCAGCACAGTGTAAGTACAGTAAATAGAGTAGATACAATGGAGTAGAATGAAATAAATAAATACATTTAGCATAAAAGAATTAATCTAGTATTTAATATCGGTTCCACTTTAAAATAAGACTACCTTTGTAAAGGGTTTATAAATGGTTAATAATTTGTTTATTGAGGGTTATTAATTAGGTTGTAAATACCTTATAAGTCATTAATCAGTTATAAAGCATAAATAGAAAAGGCAACAGGAACGGTATTTGACAAATAGTGAACCTACATCATTGCCATATAGTGAACCCACTTCAATCTGTAATTTTAAACCTCAGATCTTGTCAGATAATCTTGCTTTGTCTTCTCTATACTTGTGACAGCCACAGTCAGATAGTATGCTGAAATTGTCAAGGTAAAAGTAAATATTGCTAAGACCTTGTGAATTTAGTCCTTTCATATGTTAATGTGTGCCACATTATTGTTAATGACTAGAAAGGCATCCTGCTGGTGGTTAAATGGTTAAACTTATTAACACGTGATGAAGCTGACGGGTTTAATGCTGACTGATAGAGAAGACAAAGCAAGATTAGTATCTGACAAGATCTGACAAGAGGTTTAACATTACAGATTGATGTGGGTTCACTATTTGGCAATGATGTAGGTTCACTGTTTGGCAAATACCGTTCCTGTTGCCCTTTCTATTTATGCTTTATAACCGCTTATTAATGACTTATAAGGTATTTACAACCTAATTAATAACCCTCAATAAACACAATTGTTCAACCATTTATAAACCTTTATAAAGGTTGTCTTATTTTAAAGTGGAACCTTAATATCTACTAGAATATATTTTATTTTTTCCAATAGCCAGTGATCAGACTTGAAAAATGATAAGGATAAAGAACATTTCCTGGTCAATACACAGCATCTCAGATGAGTGAAATCGGATTTGGCTTTTCCAAAACACTGATGTTCTCTCTTGACAGAGCAAACTGTTAAGCTGTATGTGATGAGCAACTACTGTGACATTTATCTGTGGAATTTTGGGACAGTGGTAGCCTAGTGGGTAGAGCTTTGTGCTATCAACTGAAAGGTTGAGAGTTAGAATCCCAGCTCTGCCATGCAGCCACTGTTGGGCTCTTGAGCAAGGCCCTTAACCCTCTCGGCTCCAGGGGCGCTGTGTAATGGCTGACCCTGCGCTCTGACCCCAGCATCCAAACAAGCTTGGATATGCGAAGAAAGAATTTCGTTGTACTGTACATTTGTATATATGACAAAAAATGCTTTCTATCTACTCTATTTAATTGCCACAGTCCTATACAAGAACCCTCTTTCCTTCCTTTTTTAAAAGTAAAAATGAGGTAATGAAGTTGGTGAACAGTATGTTTTTCACTTCAATACATTGGTTTGTATTTCTACCAAAATGAAACTTTCAATTTATCCATAAACATGGAAAAATGCAGATAGTAAAGAATACAGAGTTTCTTACATTTACTTTGACATTTATTTCATTCCAGACAGGTTAAACCCAAGATATTTCATGTTTTGTCTGCTCAACTTCATTTCCTTTGTTAATATACCTCCATTCCTGCATTTCAGGCCTGCAACACATTCCAAAAAAAGTTGGGACGGGGGCAATTTAGGTTTAGTAATGAGGTAAAAATAAATAAATAAATTATGTCAATTCAAACAGATGATGTCAACAGATGATTGTAGTCATGATTTGGTACAAAAGCAGCATCCACAAAAAGCTGAGTCTTTGAGGAGTAAAGATGAGCCGAGTGTAAATATAAGAAACATATGCTTTTAATTTTTGGTCTTTTTGTTTTGTTGCACTTGTTTCAGTGTGGGTGCTTGGGTGGTACAGTGGTAGCCCGTGCTAGCCCACTACAGCTTGGTTACAGGGTTTGCATCCCCAGCGGTGCTATTGGTAGTCAGACAAATCAAGGTTTATTTGTCACATACATAGTCATACATAGTACAACTGGCAGTGAAATGCTTTAAATGCTTTAAGACGTCTACATACAGACGATTGACTATATCTGGAGAGGACGGAGGTGACTAAGGCCCCCATGATGGATTGCCGTTCAGTCCATTGTGTTACGGCATTCAGGGAAGCCTGACCCCCCGCCACACTGACCATGATAAAACAGTATAAATAAGATATATAAATAAGAAAGAGAAAAATCTTCTTTCAGTATCACGACTGTTGCATTTGATAATTTATTTATAGCTTAAAACTTTCAGACGCTTCTAACAACATCCCTTTCCCAGCTGGAGTAAAGAATTGCACTTTTGCTGTGTTCAAAACTGACTTCCTGATCATGGTATCCAGACATGATACGTTTGTTCCTGCCAGTTAACACAGGAGCGTGCAGTTATCTCAAACAAACCAATAGCACAATAGTTATTACACCCAAATCGGCAAGGGATGTTAAAGATTTAAGTAAGCGATTGGGAGTTTTTAATGGAATAAGAGCTATGGCATGCATCATTTGAAGTGACAAATAAACCAGATTTTAAGTTCAACATGTTTCTATATTCCAGTGTTCAGTTTTATGTAAGACTTTTACACCTCTTACTACTAAAGCAGACCACTACATGCGAATATGCTAATAAAAGCAGTATATAAGGATTATATACAGTAGGTCACCAAGGAATCACATAATACTGGTCATCAGTCTGTTAAGAAATGTTATTGTGATGCCTGTGTGTGGTGCCAAGAGGTACACAGAATTAAAATCAAAAACAGCCTAAACAAGGCTTTGCATGTGTTTGGACTGTGGGAGGAAACCGGAGTACCCAAAGGAAACCCCCGCAAACAGAAAGGACCCAGATTGCTCCAACTGAGAATCGAACCCAGGACCTTCTTGCTGTAAGGCGACAGTGCTACCCACCAAGCCATAATGCCGCCCATCAATAAAGTGTTACCTTATGTTATCTAAGGGATCTGGTGGATCTGGCTTTAATAAAATCATTGGGTGCAATACAGGGCCTCGGCAGTCCAGATCCATAAGCCCCCTCCACAACTACATAGCCAATCATGTCTGTATGTTGACGCCCGACCGGCCAACAGCACCGCTAGGAATTCGAACACGAGATCACAACAGCTGTGGGCTTGCATAATTTACTGCTGTTCCACCCCTGCACACACTTAATGACTCCATTATGTATCAAGACCTGTGATGACTGTACTGTATTTCACTGACTGCCTTTGCACCATTGAATCATGTGACTCCTAGTTAATGTTACTAAGCTGATTACTGGAATTATTGTGAGTCAGAAGCGCTTCTCTCCCAGTATAATACAGACACAGTGATGCCTTGGGTCCAGTTTTTAATAGTCTGAACAGCCTGAATATTCTCCTTTAGAACCAAGGTGTCTCCAGAACAGCTTTAAATCTAAATTTTCAGTCTAAATTTTTTTAAAGAGTAGAGGGTGAAAATCTACTTAACAGTTGGTACAGCCCTGACATCAAGTTGTGTGTGTTTCTTCCTACTGTTTTCTAATTTTTTAAATAAAAGGTTGCCCTGAAGAAAAAGACTTGCAGCCCTGCAGTGATTTACATATAGTTTTATTAGCTGTACATATGTTTCACTTCTGTGTTTATTTTAGGGTTGCGCTTTTAAAGCATTTAGCAGCTACACTGTAGCTACACTGCTTTTACCTATGCCACATGTTCCTTATAAAAACATATTTGTCAGATTTTGTGAGCAATGCACCAGAATTTTCTTTTTGGAAGTATGTTTGTGACCAGACGTGAGGATCAAACCCTTGTCCACAGGTCCCATGATGCTGTGGAACACACCCTCCTCCAGCTGCACCATCATGTCACTCGTGGTCGTTCATCTTTTGTATAACGTCTTTAACTCTTGTCAGGTACTAGATGGGTTCTGGAGACTATTTCTGCAACACTGAGCGTGAGGCAGGAATACAGGGCGCTAATACATCACTGTGCAACCGAGGGGCAATTTTGAGCAGCTACACCATGTTTTCGGGAGATAAGAGAATAATAGTACATAAAGGAAGCCAGCAAAGAGCATAAGGGCACATGTCAGACTCCACACAATCAGTAACAATGAGCTCTGCAGTACCGGTCCTTGGTTTGACTTCTGCTTGCGTAATTTGTGCATGGGATGATACAGGGCCCGCATAGGCATTCACAGTTCACACAGAGATTGTTTTATTGTTTTATTGTTTTATTTGGATCCCCATTAGCTACTATTTCCATAGCAGCTATTCTTCCTGGGGTCTGACAAACAGAAATACATACATACAAAACAATTAAATAGTACATAAGTAAGAGTAAATAATCAAGAAAAAACAAATAACATGGTAGAAGTAAGGTAGTATTTCATTATAATCACCCTATCCCCTTTTCTTACATTAAAATTTCCCTGTTTTAGCTTGAACTGCCCGGTTATTGATCTTGCTAGCACTGATTCAGCTAATCTTTATATTTGTTAAATAATGTCTTTTTAGTGATTTTTTAAACCATATTTTACTCTCAATTTTGAGTAGTGAAACAGGTAAAGAATTCCACTCCTTAATAGCTCTGTAAATCACAGTTCTACACATGTAATTGGTTCTTGCTCTTGGTAATTTAAAATAATTTTTTGTTGAATATCTTGTGGTATTAGTTTCTCTTTCCCTTATTTGTTCTAACTGATCATAAAGGCTCGCTGGATATTTTAGCTCATAAGTATTCTTTATGAGTCCCACAATCTTCAACCTTTAGCCACTCTAGTTCCTTGTGCATTTGATCAATGTTGGTTCTATATGGGCAATGCAGTGCTGTTCTTGCTGCCTTATTTTGCATTATCTGTAATTTCATCAGATGTTTTTTGCTGCGTTAGACCATACTGCTGCACAGTAATCTAAGTTAGATAATACCAAGGATTTTATTACTAGTTTTAATGCCTTCTGTGTAAAAAATTCTGAACATCTTCTTATTACAGCTAGGTATTTGTCTATTTTTTGTTATCATGTTCTCAATAAGCTTATTGTCTTTGATCCAGTTTGTTACTGACTTTAACATAGATTGTAACATAGATGCACATCACACTTGTTTTGTTTTGTTTTGTTAAAGTCAAATGATATGGGTTGCTCCAGCTGCGAAAAACTCTCCCCCTGATCAGCTGTGGAAAGTTTCCTCTGTCCTATTTCCTGTTACTTACACATTCATAATCTGATCAAATCTGAACATATCTATTTTCTTAATGTGTGTTAGACTGTCACATTCTATTATACCCAAACTAGTGCATTTGTAACCCCCTTTCTAATTGTATTTATTTATTAACTTATTAGAATTTTAACGTCATGTTTTACACACCACGGTGGCTCAGTGGGTAGCACTGTCGCCTCACAGCAAGAAGTTCCTGGGTTCGATCTCCAGGCGGGGCGGTCCGGGTTTGCATGTTCTCCTTGTGTCTGCGTGGGTTTCCTCCGGGAGCTCCGGTTTCCTCCCACAGTCAAAAAACATGCAGTCAAGTTAATTGGAGACACTGAATTGCCCTGTAGGTGAATGGGTGTAGGGCAAGCCGTAGCATAGAGGTTAAGGTACTGGACTAGTAATCAGTAATCAGAAGGTCACTGGTTCAAGCCCCACTACTGCCAGGTTGCTGCTGTTGGGCCCTTGAGCAAGGCCCTTAACCCTCAATTGCTCAGACTGTATACTGTAACGTAAGTTGCTTTGGATAAAGGCGTCTGCTAAATGCTGATGGCTGCCCTGCAATGGACTGGCACCCCGTCCAGGGTGTAACTGTGTGCCTTGTGCCTGTTGAAAAGCTGGGATAGGCTCTAGCACCCAACGACCCTAACTGGATAAGTGGTTAAGACAGTGAGTGAGTGAGTGAGTGTTTTACACACTTTGGTTACACAGTCATGGACAATTTCCTATCTCCGATTAACCTGACTGCATGTCTTTGGACTGTGGGAGGAAACCAGAGCACCCGGAGGACACCCACACAGACACATGAGCCATGAGGAGAACATGCAAACTCCGCACAGGACGAACCTGGACCGCTCCACCTGGGAACTAATCCCAGTACCTTCTTGCTGTGAGGCGACAGTGCTACCCACTGTGTGTGTGATAGAGATATTCAAGCTATTTGTGCTTACTTAGAAAGGTCTGTTTTCTCAGAAGTCCTGTCTAGTTCTGATTACACACTATTCTAAACCCATTTCAAACATAACTTCTCTTCACTGTGAAGCTCATTTGTGCCAAGTATTAAATAACAAAATAGAAAAAGATCCTCTTTTCTTGTGGTTTTCCTGTAGGTACTCTCACCAGGGGAATTTGGCAGCTCTGTGTTTAGTCAGTAAATAGGTGCGTGTGGATGAATTTGCACCTTGCCCATGCATACATCAAAAAACTCTGGAGGTCATGAACATTGATCTTAGCTATGGCTAAAGACATACACAGTTCTTTCGGTGTTTTCCTGGAATATTTTCCTGCATAACTTTGCTGTGCCAGTATTTTAAGTGCCACCAAACCACAACCCTGGTCAGCATTAAGCAATTATTATAGGGAAAAACAATGAATTTGATTAAATCAAATAGTAAGAATAGAATGAGGGATGTAATGATACGCAACCCATGATGCGATACGATTCACGATACTGGGTTCACGATATGATTTTTTTCCCATTTTTAACAAAATGAAATTGAAGACAAATTATGACAAAGTTTCCTTTTATTATTTCTCAATTAAATAAAATACTGTTTTTGTGCTTATCTTTTATTTATCTAAATAATGAATGCCCTTTTATTTCTGAGGTAGGTACAAACTATGCCAAAAAATGCTTATTGAAAAATTAAATTCAATTAAATTTTAAAACAAATCCAACATTATATAAATAAATGAATAATAAAAATAAAGAAAGTATCCTCACATACAGTGTATCACGAAAGTGAGTACACCCCTCACATTTCTGCAAATATTTCATTATATCTTTTCATGGGACAACACTATAGACATGAAACTTGGATATAACTTAGAGTAGTCAGTGTACAGCTTGTATAGCAGTGTAGATTTACTGTCTTCTGAAAATAACTCAACACACAGCCATTAATGTCTAAATAGCTGGCAACATAAGTGAGTACACCCCACAGTGAACATGTCCAAATTGTGCCCAAATGTGTCGTTGTCCCTCCCTGGTGTCATGTGTCAAGGTCCCAGGTGTAAATGGGGAGCAGGGCTGTTAAATTTGGTGTTTTGGGTACAATTCTCTCATACTGGCCACTGGATATTCAACATGGCACCTCATGGCAAAGAACTCTCTGAGGATGTGAGAAATATAATTGTTGCTCTCCACAAAGATGGCCTGGGCTATAAGAAGATTGCTAACACCCTGAAACTGAGCTACAGCATGGTGGCCAAGGTCATACAGCGGTTTTCCAGGACAGGTTCCACTCGGAACAGGCTTCGCCAGGGTCGACCAAAGAAGTTGAGTCCACGTGTTCGGCGTCATATCCAGAGGTTGGCTTTAAAAAATAGACACATGAGTGCTGCCAGCATTGCTGCAGAGGTTGAAGACGTGGGAGGTCAGCCTGTCAGTGCTCAGACCATACACCGCATACTGCATCAACTCGGTCTGCATGGTCGTCATCCCAGAAGGAAGCTGACGCACAAGAAAGCCCGCAAACAGTTTGCTGAAGACAAGCAGTCCAAGAACATGGATTACTGGAATGCCCTGTGGTCTGACGAGACCAAGATAAACTTGTTTGGCTCAGATGGTGTCCAGCATGTGTGGCGGCGCCCTGGTGAGAAGTACCAAGACAACTGTATCTTGCCTACAGTCAAGCATGGTGGTGGTAGCATCATGGTCTTGGGCTGCATGAGTGTTGCTGGCACTGGGGAGCTGCAGTTCATTGAGGGAAACATGAATTCCAACATGTACTGTGACATTCTGAAACAGAGCATGATCCCCTCCCTTCGAAAACTGGGCCTCATGGCAGTTTTCCAACAGGATAACGACCCCAAACACAACCTCCAAGATGACAACTGCCTTGCTGAGGAAGCTGAAGGTAAAGGTGATGGACTAAACCCAATTGAGCACCTGTGGCGCATCCTCAAGTGGAAGGTGGAGGAGTTTAAGGTGTCTAACATCCACCAGCTCCGTGATGTCATCACGGAGGAGTGGAAGAGGATTCCAGTAGCAACCTGTGCAGCTCTGGTGAATTCCATGCCCAGGAGGGTTAAGGCAGTGATAATAATGGTGGTCACACAAAATATTGACACTTTAGGCACAATTTGGACATGTTCACTGTGGGGTGTACTCACTTATGTTGCCAGCCATTTAGACATTAATGGCTGTGTGTTGAGTTATTTTCAGAAGACAGTAAATCTACACTGCTATACAAGTTGTACACTGACTACTCTAAGTTATATTCAAGTTTCATGTCTATAGTGTTGTCCCATGAAAAGATATAATGAAATATTTGCAGAAATGTGAGGGGTGTACTCACTTTCGTGATACACTGTACATGAATTTGGCTGGAAAATCCCCCTACCTGGCAACTTTGTGAAGTGCCGTCAACCAGGCGAGGTGAATAGTGCCAGTGCCCTTTGCTGTTTAAAGTGAATATTGATTCATCTTAAATGAATAATCCGTTCGAATCATGGCACATGTGCACCGATTTTTAACTGTCTTGTGGTGCATCGTTACACCCCTGTCACTTCTTTGCAGTAGTTGGCTGCACAGATGGGTCAGCTTATTTCAATGCCCTCTGTCTGGAGCTCCTGAAAAAGCAATCCACATTGTGTTGTCAGTCCTGCATATTCTTGGCCCTCCTCATTTTGAGTCCTGTCAAAACACTGCCTTCAGTGTTGTCATGTGGGTGCCTCATCACATGCCCAAAGTAACGTAACTTGCGGGACTTAATATGGTTTAGTGGCTTCTTTTCTGTTCTGGCCATCTTGTAGACTTGCTCAGTGGTCATCATCTTCCTCTATGATATTTTCAGCAGTTAATGTTTCTCTTCTGTAACGTCTTTGCTCCCTGCACATTGTTTATGGGTTTAACTTTGTATGTTAATCAATTGAAATTTAAAGTCACAAGTAAATAAAAAGTAAATTCATCAAACCCTCTGTATTCAAAGTGGTCAAAGCTTTAATGTTTTAAATTAAATGAAAAAGTTAACAGTGTTATTGCATTGTTATGTAACTATGGCGTAACATCCAGCGCTGTGTAAAAGTAATAACTTTTTTCTGATTGCTTCTCTTATTGCATATTAGTCACACTGAATGATTTCACATCATTAAACAAAACATGCTATTACACAAAGGGAACTTAAATTAAAATACATTTTGTAAAACAACATTATTCTTATTTTTAAAATAATAACTAATATTTTAAAAGTTAATAACCAATATTTAGTAACACTAAAATATGCAACTAAACATTTTCTTTAATCATTTTTCAGACTACTCATTTAACGTCCACCGCATTACCAAAGCATTTCAGAACTATAGCTCTGACACTTCAGAAGAGCATACAGGTGGCACAGCGGCCTATTACGCTAACCCACTACTGCTGAGTTTCAGGTTCGAATATTTCCCAGCTGGGTGTTTACACAGACATAATTGGCATAATTGTCTGAGGGTGGGGTAGCTGAAACCCAAGCCCTACGTTGAATTGGTGCCATGTCCGGGGTATTCCTTTATTGCCCCCAGTGTTTCCAGGGTAAACCAGACAAAAACAGGATAAAGACAAAAACTTCTAAATATTAGTTCTGGAACTCACTTGGCACAGCGGTAAAACACGCTTGCACACCAGAGCTGACATTTCAAACTCGTCTGTTCGAAACTCAGCTCTGCCATCTGGCAGGCTGGGCACCTACATGAACAACGATTGGCTGTTGTTCATACAGGGTGGGGCCGGACGGGACCTCATAAATGATCTAATTACGATCTCTGCTGGCTGATTGCACAGAGACGAGAGATAATGCATTGATCAGGGTGTGGCTCTTTGTACACAAAGCTGTGTCCGTATATGAACTCGCCTCGTGCAGGTGAAAAGATGCAATCGGCTACTGCACGTGTGTCGGAGGGGGCGTGTGTCAGTTTTGACTCTCCTCAATCAGGGCGGGGATCGGCATCAGTAGAGAGAAAGCGTAATGCAGTTTGATAATTGGATACAACTAATCTAGTCTGGATATAACAGCAAGTCTGGTGTGAATTTGCCTGAGTTTGTGATCTTATATCCTTTGAACCATTTTTGATTAGGGATATTAAAGTGCTGATTCAGTTAAGGACCACCGCATAACATGTTTGATTGTTTGTATAACAGCAAAAAGGTCCTGTGTTTGAATCCCAGGTGGTCCATTCTGTGTGGAGTCTGCATGTTCTCCCCGTGTCCGCTTGGGTTCTCTCCCACAGTAGGTTAGGTGAATTGGGGCTACTATAAATCGCCTTAGGTGTGTGTGTGTTTGCCCTGTTATGCACTAGTGACCAGTCCAGGGTGTTTCGTCTGGTAAATTGTACCCACCACGACCCTGAATAGGATGCAGCAATGGTAAAACAGACAGTGAATGAATGAATGAATGAATGAATGAATGAATGAAGGCTATTTTTGCTATTTACCTGAAATAAAAACACAGATGTTGTTTAAAATTTAATTATGGTTTGATGGTTTGGAGAGGATTTAGATGCTTTTTTTTTTGCAAATGTCAGATGAGCACTGCAGTTTCTTAATTTAACTGGAATAATTGTGGCCGTGGCCTTGAAGAAATTTTAGGAACAATAATGAAGAGAAAAAAAGACGAAGAACAAAGAGAGAAATGAATCATAGGAGCGACTTTGTATTTGCAGGATTTTTTGTTTTGATGCGTGCAGATTTTGTTTAATAATCTTGGCAAATTGAGTCCATTCTTCACAAGTAATGGACAATTTATATCAGACATGTATTAGAGTCGCCTCATTATCTTTAGGCATTTTCTAGACATCAGATTACTCGAATTTTCTTCTTTCCGTTTATGCACCAGAGAATTTAAAAGACAGTTTTTACTTATTTTCAGTTAGCAAGTGTGACTAGCCTATTATAAGATGTGCTGCTGCAAGTCTGATCAGCATTAGCAGTGGGTTAAGATGCGAACATGAATAGGGTTCAAGCTTTTCAGTTGCTTCTGTGAGAAATACTATCTTGTGTTCATATACACTGATCAGCCATAACATCAAAACCACCTCCTTGTTTCTACACTCACTGTCCATTTTATCAGCTCCACCTACCATATAGAAGCACTTTGTAGTTCTACAATTACTGACTGTAGTCCATCTGTTTCTCTGCATGCTTTGTTAACCCCCTTTCATGCTGTTCTTCAATGGTCAGGACCACAGAGCAGGTATTATTTAGGTGGTGGATGATTCTCAGCACTGCAGTGACACTGACATGGTGGTGTGTTAGTGTGTGTTGTGCTGGTATGAGTGGATCAGACACAGCAGCGCTGCTGGAGTTTTTAAATACCGTGTCCACTCACTGTCCACTCTATTAGACACTCCTACCTAGTTGGTCCACCTTGTAGATGTAAAGTCAGAGACGATCGCTCATCTATTGCTGCTGTTTGAGTTGGGTATCTTCTAGACCTTCATCAGTGGTTACAGGACGCTGCCCACGGGGTGCTGTTGGCTGGATGTTTTTGGCTGGTGGACTATTCTCAGTCCAGCAGGGACAGTGAGGTGTTTAAAATCTCCAGCAGCGCTGCTGTGTCTTATCCACTCATACAAGCACAACACACACTAACACACCACCACCATGTCAGTGTCACTGCAGTGCTGAGAATGATCCACCCCCCAAATAATACCTACTCTGTGGTGGTCCTGTGGGGGTCCTGACCATTGAAGAACAGGGTGAAAGCAGGCTAAAAAAGTATGTAGAGAAAGAGATAGACTACAGTCAGTAATTGTAGAACTACAAAGTGCTTCTATATGGTAAGTGAAGCTGATAAAATGGACATTGAGTGTAGAAGCAAGGAGGTGGTTTTAATGTTATGGCTGATCAGTGTATACTATATGATAAAAAGTATGTGGACACCGGACCATGCATTAGTGGGACATCCTATTCCAAAACCATCTCCTATAACACCCTACACTCCTTTGAGAAGGCATTCCATAAGATTTTTGTATTTGTTTGTGGAACTTTTTGTGCCCATTTAGTCAAAAGAGCCATTGTGAGGGCATAGACTGGCTGGCAGTTGATGTTCTAATTTATCTTAGTATTGTTTAATGGGGTCAAGGTCAGGGGTCTGTGCAGATCACTGAAGTTCCCTCAGGCCAAACCATGTCTTTCTGGACCCCACTTTGTGTACAGGGGTACAGTGAAATAAAAAAAATGTCCTTTTCTAAACTGGCTAAGTGGGTCAGCTGAGCTAGTCCACTTGACAAATTGCCAGTGGTAGTCTAAAACTGGGGCTCCAACTACATGAAAATTTTATTGACGTTATTGACAAGAAATATAACTGATTATTGGCTGAATTAATAATAAAATGCCTTATTGTCTGAAAGCTATAAAGTTAACATACTTACATTAAACCAAACAGCGTCATCTCCATGTGATTCTATGTTTTGTATAATATACACCGTCCGGCATAACATTATGACCTATGACAGGTAAAGTGAATAACACTGATTATCTCTTCATCACGGCACCTGTTAGTGGGTGGGATATATTAGGCAGCAAGTGAACATTTTATCCTCAAAGCTGATGTGTTAGAAGCAGGAAAAATGGGTAAGCGTAAGGATTTGAGCGAGTTTGACAAGGACCAAATTGTGATGGCTAGACGACTGGGTCAGAGCATCTCCAAAACTGCAGCTCTTGTGGGGTGTTCCTGGTCTGCAGTGGTCAGTATCTATCAAAAGTGGTCCAAGGAAGGAACAGAGAGGGTCATGGGCGGCCAAGGCTAATTGATGCACATGAGGAGCGAAGGCTGGCCCGTGTGGTCCAACAGACGAGCTACTGTAGCTCAAATTGCTGAAGAAGTTAATGCTGGTTCTGATAGAAAGGTGTCTGAATACTCTGCAACTCTGAGAAAAAGCATTGTCCCGAGACAGGAAGGGCTGGAAAGGGAATGAGGTGTGGCATGCGTCCATACATGTGTGTGTGTGTGTGCTCAGCCAGCAGCTGTGAGTACTGGGAGTGGAAGACATTCTTGGAGCACTGGCATCCGGTTCCATTCACACAGCCCATGTCCTTCTGATTCTGATTCAGCCAAATCAGAGTGACTCTCTCTCACATGGTCCAGCGCTTCACCAGTGAGAGACTAGTCAAACAGGCCCAATCAGTATCACTGTCCTTGAAAAATGATTGCATAGTGATAGTGAAATGTTCATGCTTTGGTTATGTTAAACATACGTTGCTGCATGAGCCAGTGTGGTCATGATTTGCCGGGATGACAAGTATGATAAAGGAAAGTCTAAATTGTGTTTACTTGTGATGTTTTATATACTCAGCAACAAACCTTTAGACTATATAAAGAACTAAAAGCAATATCCACTAGAGGGCAGGTCAAATAAAGGCATTTCAAATTGGCTATCTGGCTAAGGATGTTTTTTGCTGTAGAGCACCTTGAAGCTGTGTTATAAATGCATGCACAGAGAAAATGCATGCTCAGAGCATTGCCTATTTTATCTGGGTTTGTATGTAAAAGCTTGAGCACAAACCAATACATTAAAACATGATGTTCATAAAAATAGGAACCATCTTGCACATGTGCTCATTGTTATAAGAGCAGTAAAATTTAGGCCATAAAGTTATTCAAAAGATAAGATTTTCTGTTGTGTTATGCAAAAAAAAAATGCTTTTGTTACTAGAGTGTAAGGCTTGACAGTTAAGATACTAATTAACTGTCAGATGGTAGAAATGTGTTTATTCTGACACATAGACACATCATTTTAGCTACAGCAAGTGCTGCTTAGCTGCCATAGATTTGGCGGGACTGCTTTACACAATTTCTTGTAATAAGTATAAGTAAAGCCCTACCTAATTCCCCGTTTCTCGTGAAATGAGCCGAAATCTCCCGAAATATGCAATTTGCTCTAAAATTCTACATTTAAGGTTTGTGTTTAGCGATTTACCATTTCTTATTCGCATAGCGTATGAAATATGAGGTGCAATATGCAATACGAGGCGGTCCTAGGTTCGAAACACGTCGTTGCCACCTGTCGGCTGGGCGCCATCTGGCGGGCATAATTGGCAGTGCCTGCAGCAGATACTAATTGGCCACCGTATCTGCAGGGTGGGGACTGGACTATGTGTGGGTGGGTGGGATCCTGATTGACGGAAGAGACGCCTGTGCAGAATGCAGGGGTGAGAAGAGGAGGACTGTGCACGTGTCGGAAGAGGCGTGTACAGCGACATGCTCTCCTCAGATGCAATCTGGTATCCCTCGGCAGCGGAAGACAAATTGAGTGTGCTAAATTGGGAGGGAAATGGGGAGAAAATGCATTTAAAAATTAATAAATAAAAACAAATAAATAAATAATTTGTATGTAATGTTAAGTACTCATGTCAGAAGGCTAGAACGAGGAATAAGGCTTTTTATTTGGGTAAGATTGCATTTATTTGTCAAAACTTACAATGTTGCATTGTGGTTGATGTACAACTGTCATTTTTTACTGTTACTTGGCATAAAATGCATGTTTTTTTGTCCTTATTCAGTTAGAATAGAGTAATTGTCTTTTGTCACTGTAAAGAGATAAAGTGAAATTGGGTTGTGACTCAAGAAACTGAAAAAGGTTGTAAAAGGTTATCATGTTAAAATATAGATTGTTTTTGTAATTTCTTTGTTCTTTGTGAGGTTTCATGCCCTAAAATGCACTAAATTGTAGGAATGACCCAAATGCTGATACCATGACAAATAAATGTACTGCCCACCCAACTTAAAAGTGCAAAGATAATATTAACAGTCCACATTCTTGTTTAACATTCAAGATCTCACAGGCTGGCATGTTACTTACAGCTAACAATTCAGTACAAACACAGTGTGTATGCGACCTATAGAGAAAGTTGGTTAATGAATAATAAAGAGGCACAAAGAGAGAGCCGAGGGAGACGGAGTCAGCCTGATAGACTGTGATGGAGAGGGTTAAGCAGCTAGGCATTGTTTTCCAAAGGTCATTATGATCCCAGCCTGAATAGCTCCAGAGTGATTCTTTTTTATGCAGACAGACAATAAAAGCATTCCACTGCAGCTGACCTGCACTTCGGCTCTAACGCTCACTTTAAGTCCTTCAGCCCGCCGCTCTTTACCCATCTATCCCCCTTATTCCCGCTGTTGCGACATTTGTGCTAAGGGTTGGACAACATCATTTGACAACACCTACAGTTGCAATAGGAAGTATTTATTCCCTCAAGGAGGGTAAATAAGGATTTATAACTCAAAACTTTTCTGCAGAGCTAGATTTTGCTTTAAATTAAGTTTTATTGTTGATATACAGCAAAGGAATAAAGCAAATGACCAATATAGTAAATGATGCCCAAAATTTCATCCAGATGCTGTAGCAATCTCATTAGAACAACAAAGAAAAGTCCCACTGTTACTGCAAAAGTCCTACAGAATGACCTGATGAAGGTGAGTGTCAGTGGCCTCTATAAGCATGACGTATTTCACAAGAAGTGGAATACTCCAGAGGGATTTTAAATAGGCTTGTACATTTGATATTTGTATTCAGTTCAATACACATTACCTTTTATGCTGGTGAAGGGGGGGGGTGGGGGGTATTTCCAGGTAAATGTGACTTTAACCTGACAAATGGGTATAATTCAGACCTCCTGTATGAACAGAAATCATGAGAGCTGATTCACTTTCAGCATCTTGGGATGATTTACAGAGCACAATAAAATGACAGTTCTGCATGATTGCCCTAATGGACATGCAGACTGGGGAGTTCCTATCTCAGAGTATAAAATTTAGAATGCTGTCAGGGCAAATGGATTCATTTGGCTTTCTTAATGTGACTTATCAAGCATGAAAGTCGTTTAGAGAGTACTGATCGATTGTGTAAATCAGGATAATTAACGGGCAAGTACTAATCTGATGCACTGTTTGCACAATGGAATTAAGTCAATTTATTTGTATTGCACTTTGTACAACAGATATTTTCTCAAAGCAACTTTACAGAATACAAGACCAACAGACCAAAGACCCCTGGAGACCAAGAACCTGGTGAATTACTATTGTGATGGGACACCATGAGAAAAAAAAACAAATTTAAGAGTCATTTTAACATATCGATTTAATAAAACACATTATATGAGGGTTATTCAAAAAGTTTCCATACGTTTTTAACTATATTTATTAAGAATTTCAAAAACAAATGTCATTATTTTACTACATAGTCACCTTCCTATGCATTTTTCCCAACTTTTTAATGCCATCGGCAAAAAATGTTTTCGGTTGAGCGTGTAGCCACTGATGCACCGCTGCTTTCACATCATCATCCATATGAAAATCTTCTTCCCCTTAAAGCTTCTTTGAACGGTCCAAAAAGGTGGAAATCAGATGGCGCTAAATTCGACTATACTGTAAGCTCTCTCTTGGTCTCTCAGACACAACCAATTACAGTAGACCCTTGACTTAAGAATTTAATTGGTTCCGAAAGGCTATTCTAAAGTCAAAATGTTCGTTAGTTAAACCTATTTTTCCCATAAGAAATAATGTAAATGGTATTAATCCGTGCCAGACCTCCCAAACCACCCCTTTACCTAACCTTTCTAATGTCTTAAATGCTCTTTTTTGTTATAAATACAAGTATATTTCCCCTTAAATCTTAAATTATAGAATAGACATTACTGTAATAAACAATAATAAACAACAATACGCAGTGGTACTGTACATAAAACACACACCACATTTCAGTACAGAACGTGTGCTGTACCATACACCATAATACATTTCCTTCCTTTTTTTATAAAATGTATCTACCAGAAACAACAATAACTCTCATTTTTCTCTATTATTTCCTTCTTTATTTCAATAGTGTTGTATTTTGTAGGTGTAATTGCACAAAAGAATAACTTCCTTCTTCTTTCTCACTCACTGTCCCCTCTGCCTGATACACAGTGACAGCTACTGGCAGGAGTAATTATACAACAACAAATAGTATTAAATTTGTTCCTTTTCTCACCACTACACTTTCTCTGCACATTCTTTGGGGCCATTTTAATATAGAATTTTACAAAATATAAAGAAAACACTGAAAAAAACACTGTCTGCTGTCCGAATGTTCGCTCACTGTATATATATAGAGAGAGAGACGATTGGAGTCAACTTGTTTGTGACGTCACGTGTTTCACGAATTTTGGTTCGTAATCTGAAATTTGTTCGTACGTTGAGTTGAAAAAGATTGCTTGTAACCCAAAATGTTTGTATGGTAAACGGTTCGCAACTCAAGGCTCTACTGTACTACTCCTTCCACCCTCACGGTTAACAACAAAAATTTAAAAGTGTGGAAACTTTTTGAAGATCCCTCATACATTTTAAAATCCTTTTTGTTGCTGGGAGATTTCCTTCACGTACTTTATTTTAAGTAGCTTTTTTTGTCTTGTGCACGTCACTGTGAGTCGTCTGATGGAGTTTCTTGAGTAGCCTCTTTATGTTGACGAGTTGCTGGGAGCCTTCTGACAGTTTTTGTAGAGCCTGAGATTCATATTGTGCTTCTGAGTACTCCACAGGAAGAGACGATGGGCTGAGCCCCACGGCTCCTGGAAGACAGGGAACAAGATGTAGTGGCTTTGCCATCCTAGAGCAATTCCTTGTATTAAACCGAGATCAACTGTATTGATGTTTGCTGCAAACCCACACACACTCGCACAATCACTTCGGCTTTGTGTGGCTTTGTCTAGCGTGATCACGCTGTGCGTGCAGAAAGGCTCTGGGCAACTTTGTTACACAGGAGGTGAGGCTGAGAGATGGAGAAGAAGAGGATGAGGCTAAGAAATGATAAGGAAGAACTGAGTGCTAAGATGTGTTAAAAACTTACAGCTGACTCGTGATTAGCTGTCGGAAGATGAACAGCGAGCGATAAGAGAAAGGCATAAATAATGAGAATGAAAACAGCTTTTGATTTAAAGAATAAAGAAAAATAAACTGCGGGGAAGAAAAGCCGTGTCAATCAGAGGGTTTATTAGAGCTGGATTTGCTCCATAGCTAATTTTAGCTTCTAGGCTAGTTCTGTCTAGGAGCATATCATTCTGTGATTGAGTCTTTAAGTCATTCTGAAAGAAAGTATGTGTCGAATTTTGTACATGTTTCTTTTTGTGTATTTATATGTCTATAATAAGAAAGGGGAAATAAAAAAAGGGACATCCTGTGTTTGTTTTTGTTTTACTGTATGCGCTGTATCGGGAGGATTTGTATAATGACAACACAGCTCCTCTCACTGGCTCATACCTGATAGTGCATGATACTGAGGAATGTTATGTTTATTCTCTAAATACATCATCATCTTTAGGAGAGCAGTGGAACTGACAGCATTCAGAAACACTGGGAGCAAGGCACCAGTCTATTTTAGGGCAACACACATCACATTATCCTTTCCTCCCTCACTCACACATGAGGGAAGTTTAGTAACAAATCCACCTTTTGTATGTTTTTGGAAAGCTGGAAAAACCTGGAGTACTTAAAGAAGTCTACCTTTAAGTCTGCCGAATTATTGCTGCTGTATGACCCCAATCTTAAAATGATGCACCATATCACAAAGACTGGTCCCATTAACATACCAGTTTCTTTAATGTTTATCAGTGGCCTCCACAATCACCAAATCTCAGTCCAATAAAGCACCATTTGAATGTGGTAAAATGAGAAATTCCCAGAATTACAAATTTCACAGCCATTATAGCATGCAACTATGGGTGCGTTCGAAAACCTAGTGAGCTCTCTACATATAGCATTTGACGTCATCCTATGCATGCTTCTGAGAAGAAGGCTGTTCGAACTCTTAGATGCCTTAAAATGCTGCCTAGTAAGGCACCTTAAATTTGACTAGTATTTTGACTAAATAATGAGGGAGTAATGGTGTCATTTATTTGCAAATTCGGGCTTGTCAGTGACAATTTAACCGTTTTTGGCACACGGAGGGAGATGTTAGTTGACATGCTAGCATGTTGTGCCACCTTATCCCATTGGTTTAAATAGCATGAGGCTAACTGTGTTAGCATAGTAAGCAAAAACTGACATAATCGCTGTCTAAGTACTGCATTCGAATAACCTGACTTATAAGTCGATGACTTATTAGAATCCTCTCTGCTTAGGCTACTGCCAATGTAGGCAGTGGACAGCAAGGTAGCTCACTAGGTTTTTGCACACACCCAATGTCAGTATGAAGAGAAATCTCGAATAAATGTTTCCTTGTGGAATTTTCGCCACAAAGAAAATTGTGAATGTTCTAGTGTATATCTTAAACACAGCTAATAAATTACCATGGCTGTACAGTATATTAAAATATCTTCTTTAAAGCCTTTTACAATTTAGATTAACATTTGATATATACACTAGGGCAGCACAGTGGCTCTGTGGGTAGCACTGTCCTGTCACTGTTCAGTTCTCAGGTGGAGCGATCTAGGTGTGGAGTTTGCATGTTCTCCCCATGTTCGCATGGGTTTCCTCCCTCTGAGTGCTCCGGTTTCCTCCCACAGTCCAGAGACATGCAGTCAGGCTCATAGGAGATATAAAATGACCATATGTGTGTGTGTGTGTGTTGAACTGGCAACCTGTCCAGAGTGTTTCCTGCCTTTCGCCTAGACAATTGCACCCACTGCATCCCTGACCAGGATAAAGCAGTGGTAAAACAGGCAACGAATAAACGAATGAATGATATATACTATGTGGACAAGTTGTAGCCTATGTAGGCAGTTAAGGTACTGGACTAGTAATCAAAACGTCGCTGGTTTAAGCCCCATCATTGCCAGGTTATCACTGTTGGGCTCTTGAGCAAGGCCCTTAACACTCATTTGCTTAGACAGTATACTGTCACAGTACTGTAAGTCACTTTGGACAAAAGCGTCTGCTAAATGCCGAAAATGTAAATGCACAAAATGACTGGGACTGCCCTTCCACTTTTTTAATCCATTGATGTATTTTAGCAACAACAATTGTTAACAGTTGTAATAAATCAATTATATAAAAGAAATTGTATGCTTACAACTTTGCAGCAACAGTTTAGGGAAGTCCCTTTTTTGTTCCAGCATGGCTGTGCCCCAGTGAACAAAACAAAGTCTATAAGGACATGAAGAAAAGCTTGGTTTGACCACAGCCCCACTGAACAGCTTTGGAATGAACTGGAACATCAGTTGAAGCTTTCTTGACCAACATCAGTGCCCAACCAAAACAAATGCTCTTTTATCTGAATATGCACAAATTCCCACAGACATACTTCAGAGTTTTGTGATAAAGTCTTTACAGAAGAATTGCTGTTGTTATGGCTGAAAGATCACTCTGACATACTTCAAAGTATTGTGAGCCATAAAAATGCTCGTTTATCTGAATTGGCACAAATTCCCACAGACATACTTAAGTATTGTGAGAAAGTTGCTTTTGTTATGGCTGAAAGATCACTCAGTTTTAATACTATTTGTTTTTGAAATGGTCAGGTGTCCAGATACTTTTGGCAATACACTGTAGTGTATTCCAGGATTCTTATAAGTTATGTAATAAAAATTAGACTAATATATGTGAGAGCTTTTATTATTATTAAATTTAACCTCTATTTGAGGTAAATACCTTTTACCTCTATTCAGGTCACTAGCAAACTTTTTCACCTGATTCCCAGGCTTTGTAAAACAGAGTAATACAGAAACTGTCCCACTGTAACTGTAAAGCACAGCAGCAGCAGAGGTCCTGGAGGCCTCTCAAGGACAGCGCCCATTAGGCTGATTACATAAAGACAGAGAGTGATTTATAACAGCTCTTCCTCTCTACCACACGATTTATCACCGGCCTCTTGACTTAATAAAGTATTGATATTTAGTCACAGCCCGGGCAGGGGTGTGTTCCGGGACCTTGGAGGATCTCTGCGGCTTACTCTGACAGGCCACGAAATGCATCTCTCCTTCTCTGTTTCATCCCACGACACCTCAAACAAATCAAATATGAGGATGGATTGAAGTCTGATAGCATTACACTTGCTGAGTTAATTGCTGCTGTGGGCCTGTGAGACATCATACGGACTTGTGCTGTGGCAGTGAGGGAGAATAATGAAAACAGAGTTATTTTTCTCACACTGTTGCAGCCTCAGATAATACAAACATAGAAGGTTTTGCTCTGATTTGTTTCATTTTGGGGTTTGTGGAAATTGTTTAAAATATAGATTATTTTCTGATGATTATTGAATTAACTTAAACATGGCTGCAAGAGGCACCCAGGTGCCGCAGTGAGATATTTCGCTAGCACACCAGTGCTGAGATTCTAAACTCCCCAAGTTCAAATCTCAGCTCTGCTACTGGTCGGCTTGGCGCCCCCTAGCGGGCACAATTGACAGTGCCTGCAGCAGACAAAATTGCCCATTAAAGTCTGCTGTATGGGAAAAGACTGGGCTACAAAGGGGGTGGGGTCTTTGACAATGTGTAAGGACCCTGGTTAGCAGCCCGCGGCACTTGTACAGAGGTGGAGGAACAAGGAGGTCCATGTGTGTGCGAAACAAGCCTTACGCGTGAATCCAGAAGCGGTCGGTGGACTGCGTATGCGTCGTAGGGAGCATGTGTCAGGCAAACTTATACCCTGTTGGGTCTCCAGCAGCGGAAAACATAATGGCTACACTGTATTGGGAGAAAAAGGGGGACAAAAGGCATAAAATAGCAAAAAAGCAAAGGTTGAAACAAATTAATAAGGTGAACATTTGGTGCTGTGATGTAACTGTGATTTTTAGCAGCCACTGTGGTAACACATCTAATCTAATGCTCATAAATAATGCTATATGCTAATTATTAAGTAGTTGTAAATTGCATTATTGATAAATACTATCAGCTGCGCTATCAGCTGGTTGGGCATCTAAACAGACCTGATTGACTATGGGGGATGGATGAGACAGCCTAGCCATTGGAAGGTACACTTGTCAGTGTACTCTCAGTGCAGGTCCCAAGCCCAGCTAAAAATAGGATGGTTGTGTCAGGAAAGGCATTTAGTGTAAAGATTGTGCCGAGTCTGGTATAGCAACCAGATCCATTCTGGCGACCGCTTATATATACGGGAGCAGCTGGAAAAACTTGGAACCACTTGTATTATGTCTCCATGTACGTGCACTAGACTGTAACAATGTGTCTCAATGCACATACATCTACAGTAAGTCTCTATGCACCCAGCCTCACTGCACTGCTGCTCACCCACTACTCAGTAAGCACTTCATCACTTTGACTATTATGCCGATTTGACAACAGAACAAACGATAAGCTAGATCTAGCTAGATCTGAGTAATTGGCTCAGGGTGGAACAGCAGTCTAATCTCTAGCTCTCATTTGTGCTATCTACCTGGCCAGCTGTCCAACAGGCACGATTGGTCAAATTATTTCCTCTGATGGCAGGTTAAGGCACTGATATAGCTCTCTGTGAGACAAGCAGCCGGCGACTTTATGCATATTGAGGGGGCGTGTGATAGCTGTGGTGCAGCGGCGTAGGATGGCACAATCGGAATTGGACATGACTGACATCAGGAGAAATGACGTAAAAAAATTCAGACATTTTATTTCATGTTTTTTTTTTCATCGTTTAGCTAAATGCCTGTTGTCACATGACACTTACCAATCAAGGAGGGTGTGGACTATTTTAAGCTTTTTTGGAGTTGCATAAAGCTGTCCAATGTCTTTTAACTGTAACCTGTGCCAAAGTATAGTGCAAATGGTGCTTTATTTTGTGCACATGACTGGGTGTTGCTTTAATTAATAGAATTCGCTCTGTGGATTCTCAGCCACAGATGGCTTATGGTATTATCAGGATTTGTACATAGGCTACAAACGTACTCGACCAATACTGTATAGTACAGTTACTAAAGCACTGAGTGCTATATCAGTGCTTTGATGTCATGGTGATGGTGGACGCTGGCGCATTTGGCTGCCACTGCCGTTGCCGTATTTTGTCATGTTTTGCCGTGTTTTGTTGTATTTTTGTCATGTTTTTCTTTCGCTTTCGTCTTTATGTGGTCGCTGCCGCTCCTGTTGCTCTGTTTCTTATTCGTCGGATGGTCTCGTCGTCTGATGGGGACTGGATGGCTGGCATGTGTTGGATAATTTTGAAAGATGCGGACGCTGATTGCAGTGTGCAGCTATGGAATTGCTTGGACTCCGATTCCTGCTTCCCTCTCCCGGGCCACCTTCGGCTTTGTGCTTGCATTGGGATGTCGCGCTCCTCCCTCGCCGGGGGGTGCATCCATCGGGGATCTCGTGGGAGTTTCGTGGTTGGATGGCACTGGTGGTGTGCTGGCTGGCCTGGCTGGGTTGGCTAGCATGGATCTTGACCTGAACTCTCTCCGCTTTGGATTACTTAACATCCGTTCGCTATCCGGCAATGGTCCTCTGGTCTATGATCTCCTGAAAGATCGTGGATATGACTTCCTTTGCTTGATGGAGACATGGTAACAACCTTGTTGACTTCTCCCAGCTGAATCAGTGCACTCCACCTGGGTTTGTTTACATCTGCGAAGCTCATGTCACGGGATGAGGAGGCGGTACCGCGTTTCTCTTGTAGGGTTTCCACAGTATCTGTCTTGTATTGTCTGTGTATTGTTGTTTAACTGCTCTGTAAGATGTAAGGTGCCCTGGAGTGCTTTGAAAGGCACCTATAAATAAAATGCATTATTATTATTATTATTAGTATGTGCAGCCTGGCATCAGTCGCATATACTTGTGTACCAGTATGTGACTGTCTTTCTTTGTGTTTTTGCCAGGCTGAGGGAGAGGATAGTCTGAAAAAGATGCAGCTGATGGAGCTGGCCATTCTGAACGGTACCTACAGGGATGCCAACATCAAATCACGTAAGTGCCTTGACATTTTTCTACCCGGATTTGTTTGTACTGACCGTGCTGGTATGGTAAAAGCCCTGTGTGATCTGTGCTTGTACTAATGCTCAGTGCTGCACTCTCAGGTAACCCTGATTCCCAGATAAGAGCACTCACAAAACAGCTCGCTGGTTTGTTTCTACATTGCACCGTAAGCCTGTAAAAGCTTGCAAACAGTCAAAAGGTTTAGTTTTTTTTTACTTACTGAGCATTGCTGTTTGCCTTTCTGCTTTATTGCTTTTTTGCAAACGCTCCCACGCTTACAGATTTTAATAAAAGCTAAATATAAGTATAAACACTGCACAATCGGCTTCCCCGTCTCTAACTAACCACTGTCTGGCTGTGTTATGTATCATGTACAGCTCATGGTGGGTACTAACTTGTTTTGTCTCTCCTCTTCTCCTTATTTTTCTACATCATCCCTATTTTCCTCCCCCTCTACATTCCCTCCATTCACTGCAGCTACCCTTGCCTTCTCTCTTGCAGCGAGTGCTCAGGCTCCCCGAATCATCAGCGGCCCGGCGCCCATGCTGCCCCCGACGGCCCTGCGCACTCCAGCACCTGCTGGCCCCACCATCATGCCCCTCATTCGCCAGATCCAGACCATCATGCCCAACGGATCAGCCCACGCCCACGCCGCCACCTTGGTGCCACCTGGGCCGGAGTCGGCCGGCCTGATTTACGCCACACCATACGATTATCCGTACACGCTGGCGCCGGCTACATCCATCCTCGAGTACCCGATCGACTCCAGTGGCGTGTTAGGTAAGCACAGCTGTGAGTGCCCTGGCATGCCACCACACCAACATCCACTCGGCCAGTGGAGTGCAGCACCAACCCTGCTCCTGCGCCACACTTCCTAAACTCCCACCACTCCTCACTTTCTCCTGATGGAGCCTATTTCAGTGGAGCTCTCTTTCCCTTGCAATAATAGTTGCTGCCACTCTCACCCACCTATCTAAAATGCAACAAATACAATAATGCAGTTTTATTTCATGCAGTCTCGCACTTTTAAAGTCTATTATTGCAACAACAACAAAATCTAACAATGTGAGCATTGTTATTATTATTGGCCTTATCTGCTTGTAATTATCAAAGAGTGTTTCTTTGCCTCTCTCGTTCACATAGTTTTTCCCACTCTCACTCTGAAATGCCCTCTCCCCTCACCACACAATGCTCCAACATCATTAAGGCACTTGAGAAAAGCTGATTATTTGTATGTAGCAAACAGCATTTTACCACTTTTACACAGGCTGGTCCTAAAGCCACAGTGTTACCTTAAGCAGTGACAAAAATGTATTTAGGAGCCAAGATCGGCGTGTCCAATTAGATAAGCCGAATATACTTTAGCTTTTGTCTTATAATTAAACTTTATTCAGCCTAGATCAGGTGTTCCAAGCTCAGTGGTGTAGCCCTGCATTAAGCCTGGTTTATGCTTCCTTTAGAATAATATTCCAAATAGGTGTTAACATCAAAAAGGTTCTTGAGTCTAATTCGTTTTATGCAGCCCCCTTATTAACATATAAATGTAAGCCATGTACAGATTCACAAATGCCACCCAACTCACCCCATTAAAAATGATGATCAGGTGATAGCACCTTAAGGCTAAAACTATAAACTGCTTGTTTGATTTGCATAACCTTGCACTGAGCAAGTGCTGCAAACCAGAAATTGGCTGTTCAGTCAACAGGGTGGCACGGTGGCTCGGTGAGTAGCACTGTCGCCTCACAGCAAGAATTTCCTGGGTTTGATTCCCAGGAGGGGCGGTCTGTGTCCTTTCTGTGCTGAGTTTGCATGTTCTCCTTATGTCTGTGTGGGTTTTCTCCGGGAGCTCCGGTTTCCTCCCACAGTCCAAAAACATGCAGTCAAGTTAATTGGAGACACTGAATTGCCCTATAGGTTTGTGGGTGTGTGTGTGTGTGTGTATGTGTGTGTATGTGTGTCTGCCCTGCGATGGACTGGCACCCCGTCCAGGTTGTTACTGTGTGCCTTGCACCCATTGAAAAGCTGGGATTGGCTACAGCACCCCCCCCCCCCCCCCCCCCCCATTGAATAAGCTGTTAAGAAAGTGAGTGAGTGAGTGTCCAGTCAATGGCTTGAACCATTGACTCAGTCCAGTGAACCATCAGCGCCCTTAATTAATACCATATGTAATATTGAGAATTACATTTTTAGGGGTCTGTGAACTATTTTAACTAAGCCGCTCAGGTGGCGCAGCGGTAAAAACACACGCTGGAACCACGATGTATTCGAGATCCCAGGGGCCAATGATTGGCCTGTTGTTCAGATAGGGGTGAGATATTAAAAAGCCGGAGAGGGACTGTCTCATAACTAATGCAATTACGACCTCTGAGTAATTACGAGATGAGAAAAAAGTTCTGTCAGGGTGTGTCTCTTCATACATAGTGCTGAGCTGCACTGCACTCGTCAAAAAGTGTAGGTGATAAGATGCATACGGCTGCTGCCCACGTGTTGGAGGGGGCGTGGGTTAGCTTTGTTCTCCTCAATCAGAGCGGGGATCGGTATTGGTGGAGAGGAAGCATGACGCAATCGGGCAATTGGACGAGCTAAAAAAGGGAGAAAAAGGGGAGAAATGCATTAAAAAAAAACTATTTGAACTTAGAAAATCAACACAACATGACCTTTGTCCAACTACTGAAAAACACAATGTATAAATGTACGCATATGCCATTTTAAATTAACCTAGGGATGTTATCTCTGGTCTGTTTTAAATCAGTTGGTATTGTCTTAAGGATATTGATCTTTGAGGATAAGTCATTTTCATGTCATTTAGACATGAAGTATTATGCAATAGGATTTTTTTTCCAGTGTTGTCAGCATTTCTGGACTGTTTATGTTTAACTTAGATTAACCAACATTACATAGATAGTATGAAAGTCACATAAAACTGGAGCACAATGTGTGATCTGGCCTTTGACTACCCCGGTCTCTTATTTAAAGTTAGGCTCCCATCTTCAGATGAAACATTAATTCTTTATAGGTTTGCGCAGCATAAACCAGGCTTAAGTTGACTTCAGTGTGCTTCTTGGCGTGGCTGGTTTGAATAATGACGTTTGCTCATCTCTCTTCAGTGAGAGAAAAGGTGGTGGGGAGTGTTAATTAGAGAGGAGAGTGGAAGATTTCACCCATGTCTTCTCTCTTGTGTACACCTATACAGCATCCTCAAAGGCCGAAGAGCTGCCGCTCTACCTGGGCTTTCAGACCTGTCACTTTCCCATCACTGTGCAGCGAGCAGAGCCAGCTGGCCGACCTCCCTTTTAAAGCAGACACATTCCTTTGTAACCGTTTCCAAACACCCTACACACCCCCTTCAACACCCGTATCCCCTCCAAACACTCGTCTTAGTGGACTGATCAGACCACGGCCTCCTCTCCCGGGAGCGTTTTGCTCCCCAGCCTGTCTTACTGTTTGTGTCTACAGTGACTTGTGTTCATTTCTTTTGTCTTTTTGTTCTATTTTGTTTTTTTATTTTGTTTGTTTAAATGACTGTGATGTGTTGAAACTGTGTGTACCATAATGAGGGAGAAAAAGCACTGAGCCCCAAACTGCTGCAAACCCTCCCTGGATGCTCCTTCTCTTTGTGTGGAGGGTGCATCAGGAGAGGTAACACGAGGATGGTGAGGGGACAGTGGGGGTCAAACAGCTGACTCCTCATGGTGTGGTGGGGTTATGTGTTTAAGTCAAGCTCAAAACATAGCCGTGGTAGGGCAGTTTGATGGGAATTTTATACATTTATTTTCATTTGCATGTGCTCAGGCAAACAGTAACCAAGTCCTATGGCTTAAACTGTGGTTATACTTGCTGCATGCTGACTTATAGGTGTATGCACCAACATAAGCACGTGCTATGCAAGCAGCTTCAGTCATATACCTTCTGCCTTGATTTATAAGCTGTTTCCAGTAAAAGGTTGCCAGAGCCAAAACATTACAAATGGCATGGTTACAGCTGTGTTATAAATTGCAAAATACGAATATGCAATTAAATAGTATGCAAATTGCAGCATAGCAATTTCCACCGATCAGCCATAACATTAAAACCACCTCCTTGTTTTTACACTCACTGTCCATTTTATCAGCTCCACTTACCATGAAGGAGCACTTTGTAGTTCTACAATTACTGACTGTAGTCCATCTGTTTCTCTGCATGCTTTGTTACCTCCCTTTCATGCTGTTCTTCAATGGTCAGGACTCTCCCAGGACCACGACAGAGTAAGTATTATTTGGGTGGTGGATCATTCTCAGCACTGCAGTGACACTGACATGGTAAGGGTGTGTTAGTGTGTGTTGTGCTGGTATGAGTTGATGAGATACAGTAGTGCTGCTGGAGAATAGTCCACCAACCAAAAATATATCCAGCCAACAGCGCCCCGTGGACAGCATCCTGTGACCACTGATGAAGGTCTAGAAGATGACCAACTCAAACAGCAGATCGTCTCTGACTTTACATCTACAAGGTGGACGAACTAGGTAGTAGTGCCTAATAGAGTGGACAGTTAGTGGACATGGTATGACACTGCAGTGCTGAGAATGATCCACCACCTAAATAATACCTGCTCTGTAGTGGTCCTGTGGGGGTCCTGACCATTAAAAAACAAGGTGAAAGCAGGCTAAAAAGGTATGTAGAGAAATAGATGGACTACAGTCAGTAATTGTAGAGCTACAACGTGCTCTTATATGGTAAGTGGAGCTGATAAAATGGACAGTGAGTGTAGAAACAAGGAGGTGGTTTTAATGTTATGGCTGATCATTGTATCTCACTATTATGGGATGCATACCTGTGTAGCAGTATTAAAATTCTATTTAAAACTCTTTATCAGACCTTGTAGGTTTAATCCCTTAATATGATATAAGCTTTTTGTGGCTAGGAACAAGATCAAAGATTTTTTATGACAAAAATGTTTACAACAAATACCTTTGACCAATACCATCAACACTCTGTGTTGGGCTGTGAACATCAGTGACACTGCCCGGTAACACATACATTTTACAAATACATTATTTTTCTAATTGTTTACACCAACACAATAGAGAAAATGCAAGGCAGCAATCTTGCATTTGCAAATGTCCAGCTAACAGCAAGTATAACCCTGGCCTAGACTTGGACTGCCCTAAAACTGCTCTGCAGACACATTGGATTATGGTGTGTGTTGCTCATTAAGAACAGACACTCCTGGCACTAATTCTCCGTTCCCTCCTTTCATTCTATAGGTGTGGCTTTCCCCACGAAAGGCTAAAAGAGCTTTCGAGGATCCTCACTGAGCCCCTCATCCAATCCGAGTGTTAACACACATGCGCTTTCATTTCACAGCGGCCTTGTTATTTCTCGAGTGCTAATGAACTCTGAATATAAGCCTAGCAGTCAGTAGGACGTACCACTGTTCTGTTTACACTGACCATTTCATGCTCAGTGACGTGTAGTCCATAATGCTGTGAATATTATCAGCTCTATAGTTGTCAGTACTGATTTGTCTTGTAAAAAATGGTAACAAAAAGGGGTTGTGTCTCTTAAAGTAGCTTAATTACTAACCTTCTTAGATATTTCTAATCTAAAGAAATGTTTTAGTATTTGACAAAAAACATGTTTTACAGATGTTGGCACCTCTGCATTTAGTCTCTTTATTATAGAGTCTCTTTAAATCCTCCAGACATCAGGAACCTTTCTTCTGGACTCTCCTCCTAAACACCTCACAGCTTTCTAATAGGCTTTAGGTCAAAGGCTTGATTTTGTGCAGCCATGTTTTTAGTACTTTATGGCGGCCATAATTTTAAGTATCCTACCAAGGTTCTCAGGGCCTTTAAAGGGAAAACAATGACAAAGCATCAGGTCCTATACTATACTTTATGTTAGCTTTCTTTAGTGAACCATCTGTTCCATTAACACCCAGCATTTGTTGCCAAAATACACTGTTTGTTTCATCTAACCATGAAACCTGTTTCCATCAAATATACAGTGAGTCTTATTAAATCCAGGTGCTAAAGTTTAAGATTAGACAAAAAAATTATACTTGAATTAGACTTGATGACCCCAAAAGCCCCGATTATGATCCTTGCAGGCAAAAATAGAAATGTTGCCTCTCTAACCATCCTTCTTACTATGATTGGGGGCACAATACACTTGTTGATTCTAGCTCAGGTTGATTTAACCCTTATGTTCTGTTGACTTTACTGTCAACACTGACTTGACTGCCTTGTTCCTCATGGTCCCAGAGACCCCAGTGTTATGTAGGTAAAATAAAATTACATTAAGTTCCAATTTAAGCAAATTAATTAATCAAATTAACCAGGGAAGGTGGAAGATTTTGTGTGTGTGTGTGTCAGCTGTACCCTCAACACCAAGCAGAAACTAAAAACATAGGAAAATCTATTGCTTTTAATCATGTATTGTAGCAGAGGTGCGCCGAGACCCCAAAAAGAAGAGGGTGTAAGGACACACCCCACATTATAAATATAAAAATATTGTTTCTTGGCAGTTTCTATAGAATTAGGAAAAGTAATGAAAAAAGGCTATTTTGTAAGCTGTTTATGAGGCTCTGGTGTTTTAGGGAACCCAAACAGAACATGAGGGTTAAACTAATCTTTTTCCAACCATGGATATGGAAATTTACAGATGTGTAGCTTTTATTTGTACCCATTCAAAACAGGAGGTCATGGGTTTTAAAAGTGGGTCTTAAAAGTTCCTAAAAACGTATTAAGTTAAAACTATAATATAAATTTTAACATGCTTCAGTTACATTTAATTTATGAGAGGAGCTGCCAAAATTGTGCCACTTATTTTTGTTAAGAGCTATTTTATGTGTTTTATATTAAAATAAGGTTAGATTCGTTTCATGTACACGATGGCCCTTTTGCAAAAATAAATTTTTTAAAAACAGAGACACAGGACTGTTCTATTGACTGCTAAGGTCTATGGTTTTGTTTTGTAATTTTGATTTTTTTTTTTTTTTTTTTTTTTTTTTTAAGAGTTCAAAAAATTAAAAAAGTGATCTTGCTTTACTAATCACTTAAGTCACTGCTGTTTCTATCTTGTTTTCTACCTTTTTTTACTACTGCACATGTGCCTAAAAGCTATAATCTCGGTGCCTTTGGCCAGAGAGCGATTATATCAGTATTATATTTAAGAGGAAGTGGAAAATGCACTTGTTCCTGTGCAGGATTATGTGACTAGTAAAGCTTTGTTCTGTTCTGTGTGTGCTTGTGTACTGTGTCATTTATGTCCATCATACTACTCAAGCAATGCATGGATCCACTTTGAATGAATGCAGTGTTGTTTTTTTCCACTTTCAATATGCTATAAACAAGTATTATTTGTGCCTTAACTTGTATTTTTTATTATTTACCCTATAATTGTTATGCATAATGTAACTGGTCACACTGGTTTATGACGACTGTCCAGTTTGGTTTGATTTCTTTGATGGATTGATTTTGTAATGTTCAGCTGATCTAATCTGTGTATTTGGTGATATTATTACAATCCAAGCAGGTGCAGTGACAACTAAAGTTCGAAGGCACGAAATGCGGGTCCATCCTTACCAAAGGATAGTGACCACAGACAGAGGTTAGTTTAGCTCACATGCTTACGTGTTTATCACATGTAGTCACTTACTGTTGGTCCTAATCTGCTTCACAATGAGCAGAAATAACCTTTGTTATTCAATCTTGCTAAAGCAGGCAGTGCAAACGCATAAACGAGTAAAAACACGGCACTTGCAATCGCAGATATGAAGTGGTCCACCCCATTCCATTATTTTGATGACCTTATGATTAGAACATGATGTTGATGACAAATAATGGACCCTTTTTTGTCATAAATAATGTATTTAAGATGTCCCATAAATTCCTATAGTATCAAAGTTTATGCATTTATTTTACAGGCATTTATTTATTTAGTGCTTTAACCAATTACAGTGTATTAATCAATCATCAACAAATGAGTAAAAAATGCAGAATAAAAACTAAATAAAAACTAGATCAGTTTAAAAAGCAATGCTGCAATGAGCCATGCTGCCACATTAAATAAATGTCCATTATTTTCAATTACAGACCAAATTCTGTAATGGTTAAATAGTGCCATAATATGTTAAATATAAAATATAATCAGTGCAGAACAGTGGCACAGCTGATGGAATAGGTGCTTCACAGCAGCAATCATCCCGCGAACTGGATTCAATACTCACCTCTTGTCAATACCAGTGATGCCTTGCATGTGCTCCCCAGCATAAAGCAGTTAGTGAAAAATGAATAAATACATTATTAAAATTACATGGGTTTTGGATATACAGTCCCCTTTGCAATTATTGGCACTAATTATTGGTTACTGAGCTTAACCTCATGCTGAAAAGATGGGAAAAATCCAACAAAAAACATCAAGAAATACCACGTGTCATTATTATTGGCACCCCACCAAAGTCTTAGAAACAAAATGTAACTTAAACATTTGCTTCAATTATATTATTTTTAAGCTGTGATCAGAGTGTCCAGAAACTTTGAAGTAGTTAAACATGACTTTCTGATTCACTGGGGTATATAAATATATGACGTGACACGAATTAAATTCTTCATTCTTCACCATTAAAAAAAACTAGAGAACACACAATTTAAATAAGGCCTTAAAATAAATGGCCTTTATCTACTCACAGCTACTCACCTGATGCCCATATGTACAGTGAGGGCAATCACTGAAAAGTTCCTGTTAACTTGGACTCTGAATCTGACAAACTCGCTTGGACATGGACCCAGGTTTTTTTGCCACCGTGCACAGTACAGTTGGAAAAATATATAGATCCTGGGGTTACCAGGTTTACAGATCAACACTAAAATGTTTTACTCAACACAAATTTTTAGTCCCCTGTTCTAAACCACATAGAAACTTGTGGGGTGAGCTAAAGATTAGAGTACACAAGAGAGGACCTAGGACCATGAATGATCTGCAGAGATACTGTAAAGAAGAATGCTCTCAAATTCCCTGCACTGTTTTCTCCAAACTGTTATACAAGAAGATTAAGTTCTGTTTTCTTAGCAAAGGGAGGTTCTACAAAATATTTCAAGGAATGGGAGGTTGTGCAAATGTACTTTAATTACAGGTTGGATTTTTCTCATTTTTGAGGTGAAGCTAATTCACCAAAAGTTGAATTTCTTATAAACCTTTTTACTCATCTTTACTAGGGGTGCCAATAATTGTGGAGGGGATTGTATAGAGACTATTTGACTGATTTGGTCAGTAAAGGCTACAATGCCTATTTGCAAAATTGTTTATTTAATAAAGTTGATCATAAAATAATTATTTTATTAGAATTTTAAAAAGTAGCATGGCTTTTTTGGAACGATATAATTGAATGAATTCTATTCTTTAATGCAATGGAGCACATAAACAGAAAACTTTTTAAAACACATCAGAAAACATAATCAAATTACAGTAACCACATTAACAGATCCTTTGCAGCAACTACAAAAGCATAAATTAATCATACATAGACTGAAACAAAGTCTGGTTCCTCTCAAGGTTTCTTCCTGTAATTATAAGGGAGTTTTTCCTTGCCACTGTCACCCTCGGCTTGCTCAACAGGGGTTTTTAGTCTGTCAGTCCTGGTTGCTTTGAGAGACTGTCTATTGTAAAAAGCAACTTGAACTTAAAACTCTTCAGTTCAGCAAAGTATTAAAACAGACCGTAAAATTACAAACTGTATTCTCAATGATCCCTTTAAAACAGCCCCTTACAAAATTAATAAATAAATAAATGTAAAAAATAAAACCTATGTAATCTGATGTAGATGGTTTTTGATTTTAGAAGTTTAGGGTTTTAGTGGACTTTTGGTACTTCTGCACGAGTGGATCCAGGTGAATCTCTTATTAAGACAAGTATGTTTATTAGAAAAATAATACTGTAGGTGATCAGTTCAGTCTTAAGCATGAATCCATTATCAGCAGCAAGCAGATTATTGTCTTATATGATTTTGTATTCCTGTTTTCATAATTATCATTTATTTCTCATACCATTTGTGTTATATGTTTTATTATATGGTACTACTGCTTTCCAGAACCCATTTGCACAGAACTTCCACTTTTCCAACCTGTGCATTTTTACTGGATTTTAATAGATGTCTCATTTTTTATTTCAGTTGTTTTTTTATTATTATTTCATACTGTTGGTATTTGATCAAGTGACTCTATGTGGCACAACTTTTTTTTTATTTTGCACTGAATGAGTCAGAAGCATTCATCTCCACTGCTCAGCACAGAGAGAGAAAGTGAAACCTCCACCGAACCTCAGCTGACAGAACTGAGAATCTGTTGAACACATTTGTGTGTGATCAAAGCTGCATAGTGTTAGGCTTGACCACTGTTGTGTGGACAGAAAATGTTCAAAGTATACATGCATTTATTCCACTTGATACATTTTTTATGTTTTACTGTAAGCTTCATTTGAATTGTTTTGTTATTGAAGAGAAAATAGTATTTACTTGTGGCTTCTTAAAATATATATAAATCTCTATATAAAAATATAAAACAGGAATGTATTTGAAATGTCAGAATTTACTTTGCAAAGAACTAGCAGTGATACTTTAGAGGGTTATTTGTAGGAGAGGAAAATATGCATCATAGTTGCTTTCTAGCACCACCTTAGAGAATTTCCTATATTTTTGGATATATGTTAGGGCTTTATATGAACGACAGGACTTTTCCAGTGTTTATATGCAAAAGCATTTTATATATGATGTGTCCTGTGAATTGTCAATAGTTGAGAGCTGAGGGTAATGGCTACATTTCCCACAGCTTGTGTTTCCATGGCTATTATGTTATCTAGTTATCTAGAGGATTCCTTGTAGTGTTGCTTTGTATCATTATGGCCAAGATTTTTATGTTGTAAATGGAAGAAAAATGAATTTTAAAAGGAAATAAAAACATTTATTGAGTAAAAAATATCCAACTGCTGTTTTGGCCCTAAATTATTTCACCATTCAACATGAATTTCACTAATTTCCTGCTTAACCAGTCATCCTCATCATAACTTGCAGCCTGCTGCTTAAACCTGTGAGGAGCTCTAGTGCTTAATAGCAGTCAGCTAACACGATCCTGTGCTGGCTGCTTTCTAATCTATCCTCCCATTTCATCCAAATCTATGCCTGATCATTCACTTGACTGCTACTAACCATTAGACATGTTTACTGCATTAGGGTTCATTACCTCTTTTTATTTCCTCTTTATCATATAACCTATAGGAATAGACTGCTACCATTGTGTTGGTAAAATCATGCTTTGATTTTACTGCATTGTGTAGATTAAGACCAACAGTTTTTCCACTGCTCCCTTCACATATTCATGCCTTAAACAACACCGCTGACGAACTTAAGTGTTGCATAAGGCATGAAGAGTGGTCTCAGTTGGAGCCTAATTTTGATTAGTAGATCATATTACCATCCTGCTGTCACTAGCAATAACTAATCCTCTCTATCTCTTTTCTTTTCCTCCCTCCTTTTGTTGCCCTTCCTCCTTTCTCCGTATTTTCCCCTTCTTTCCGTTTCTCTAACCACCCAGCCACCACCGGCAACTAACCCCTGACCTTCTGACTTCTCAACTCCACCCAATGATGACCTGCCATTGCCTGCCTGCAGATCACTTCTCTGCTCTATTAACGAACAAATGAGTGAATAACAGAACGAAAGAAAGAAAGAAAGAAAGAGAGCATTAACCAGCTTTCCGCAGCATCCCTCCAGCCGATCGGTGGACAAGCCTGGAAGATGCCCACCGGTCTGACAGGTCCGTCTGGAGCAGACCACCCTGCCACTAAAGACCTGCACTGAGTCATTTGTAAGCAATAAGCAATAATGGTTCGTCTAGTTTTTATCAACTGTAACACCCACATACCCTCAACCCTAAAACACACATACATGACCAGCCATCAGTCGAGAGAAAAGAATACGCAGTTCTCATCACCCTGCGGTAACATAAATCTGAATGTATTCTGTACTGGTGTGACATGAGTGCAAGCACCTTTCTATTTAGACTGGTGATTACATAACCTGTCGTCTTCTCTGAAATGTGTCTAGCAGATGAAAGAGAGCTTTAGACAGACTTCATGGCATACACACGGGCAGAACCAAGCGAATGATGAACACAGAGCTGTATTACAAAGCATTTCATCCCCGAACAATCGAACACTTTTTTTAGTGGATGAATCTCTCTGAGGATGTATAAGCCATGCTTACCTAACTACTGTATAAATGTATTAAATTTGTAGATAAAATGTGTAAAGACAAAAAAACGTCATAGAACACATGTACAGAAATCTTTTTATTACCCTTCAGTGCAGGAGAAGAGATCATATATATTTTTACATCAGATTTTTTATACTCTTGTGAAATGAAAAAAAGAAAACACTGAACCCTTTATGAAATAAAAACAATCCAGTTTTCTAGAATTGGATGTAGAAACAGATGACCAAACCAACCTTTTCGTTCTACCGACGGGGGTTGAAATGGGAACATTATAAAGTGCCTTATCATACTTCTTACGGTTTCTTTGATATATATATATGTGTGTGTGTGTGTGTGTGTGTGTGTGTGTGTCTCATTGTTAGGGGTGAATGAGCAGGCCAGCTCTTACTGCACACAGCTTTCTCTGAGAACAAAATGCATTCTGATTCTCTACAATCCCAAATAACAAGTACTGATTTTTATATGCTGTCAAGTACACTGTTTCTCAAATAAGGGTATTAGTACTACTTGGGGCAATTAAAAGAAAAACATTATTAAGGCAATAATAATATTAAAAGTAAGGCAATAAGAATATTTTCTATTGAGAATTTGAATAAAAAAAATAAATAAATGGGCATATGGAAGCTACAAAGTCACACTTAAACACAGGGCCGGCGCTAGGGGGGGGCTGAGGGGGGCATTGCCCCCCCAAATTGTGTCTTTGTCCCCCCAAGCAAAGCAGTCCAGAACCGGGGCTGCTTAAACATATTAAAACAAATATCTAAGAACACAAATCTACACCGATCAGCCATAATATTAAAACCACGTCCTTGTTTCTACACACACTGTCCATTTTATCGTCTTCACTGACCATATAGAAGCACTTTGTAGTTCTACAATTATTGACGGTAGTCCATCTGTTTCTCTGCATGCTTTGTTAGCCCCCGTTCATGCTGTTCTTCAATAATCAGGACCCCCACAGGACCACTACAGAGTAGGTATTATTTGGGTGGTGGATCATTCTCAGCACTGCAGTGACACTGACATGGTGGTGGTGTGTTAGTGTGTGTTGTGATGATATGAGTGGATAAGACACAGCAGCGCTGCTGGAATTTTTAAACACCTCACTGTCCCTGCTGGACTGAGAATAGTCCACCAACCAAAAATATCCATCAAACAGCGTCCCGTGGGCAGCGTCCTGTGACCACTGATGAAGGTCTAGAAGACGACCAACTCAAACAGCAGCAATAGATGAGCGATAATCTCTGACTTTACATCTACAAGGTGGACAGTGAGTGGACACGGTATTTAACAACTACAGCAGCGCTGCTGTGTCTGATCCACTCATACCAGCACAACACACACTGACACACCACCACCATGTCATTGTCAGTGCAGTGCTGAGAATCATCCACCACCTAAATAATATCTGCTCTGTGGGGGTCCTGACCATTGAAGAACAGGGTGAAAGCAGGTTTAAAAGATATGTAGAGAAACAGATGGACTACAGTCAGTAATTGTAGAACTTCAAAGTACTTCTATATGGTAAGTGGAGCTGATAAAATGGAGAGTGAGTGTAGAAACAAGGAGGTGGCTTTAATGTTATGGCTGATCAATGTAAATAAAAATGATAAAGAACGATTTGCTGCTGTGGTACCTCTTACCAGTAAGACTTAAAGTGGCTAATTAAAGAGAAATCTAATTTATGATACAACTCTATTGTTGGGCTATTGCTTACATAATTATATTAATAATTTCCTCACATTAGCAACAAATAAAAATTGAGTTGGACTAACCATGCCTGTGTAATGTCTGTGAAATTTAGAACTGTGCAAATTTAGAACTGTAAAAGTTACCAACAGCCAATCTAAAATGTATTTAAGAGAGACAAAAATACAGATGAAGTTATGGAACAACATGTTATTTTAAACATTTTACACTGATTAAACAGTTAATGTTACTATGACTGCATGGGGCAGACTGTGCCCTTTAGTTCTCATCATCTCAAGATTTATAAAGGCATAATGCAAATCTGTGCAATCAGTAACCAACTGCATCTTGAGGCAGTGTCTGGCATTTAGCGTTTCATTAACTAAAGCTGTACCTGGTCCAGTTCGTTACCACTAATTTAGCCTTGCATGAGGCCCAGTTAAAAAAAATGGTAAACTGATTTATTAGTGAACATATATTGTAATAAATGCAATATAAATAATAAAGTATATACGTATATGACAATGTTGAGACCAATTCCCAAATACAGATATACAGTATTAATACAGGAACATACAGAGCTATTATATAACAGAATAAATAAACCATAATATGGCTGCTAGTTCATGTATTGTTATATATAATGAATCAAAGGCATATAAAACAAAGATTATTATCTGAAAGCTTTTTATCAATTTAACTTGGTTTGGAAAGGCAGAAAAAATTATGTGTAAACCTTATTGATGTATATACACTGATCAGCCATAACATTAAAACCACCTCCTTGTTTCTACACTCACTGTCCATTTTATCAACTCCACTTACTCAACAGTCAGGACCACCACAGAGCAGGTATTATTTAGGTGGTGGATCATTCTCAGCACTGCAGTTACAATGGCATGGTGGTGGTGTGTTAGTGTGTGTTGTGCTGGTATGAGTGGATCAGACACAGCAGCTACTGTGTCTGTAGTGGTCCTGGGAGAATCCTGACCATTGAAGAACAGCATGACAGGGGGCTAATAAAGCATGCAGAGAAACAAATTATTGTAAAGCCGATAAAATGGACAATGTGTGTAGAAACAAGGAGGTGGTTTTAATGTTATGGCTGATCTGTATATATATATACAGTGTATCACAAAAGTGAGTACACCCCTCACATTTCTGCAAATATTTCATTATATCTTTTCATGGGACAACACTATAGACATGAAACTTGGATATAACTTAGAGTAGTCAGTGTACAACTTGTATAGCAGTGTAGATTTACTGTCTTCTGAAAATAACTCAACACACAGCCATTAATGTCTAAATGGCTGGCAACATAAGTGAGTACACCCCACAGTGAACATGTCCAAATTGTGCCCAAAGTGTCACTGCCTTAACCCTCCTGGGCATGGAATTCACCAGAGCTGCACAGGTTGCTACTGGAATCCTCTTCCACTCCTCCATGATGACATCACGGAGCTGGTGGATGTTAGACACCTTGAACTCCTCCACCTTCCACTTGAGGATGTGCCACAGGTGCTCAATTGGGTTTAGTCCATTACCTTTACCTTCAGCTTCCTCAGCAAGGCAGTTGTCATCTTGGAGGTTGTGTCTGGGGTCGTTATCCTGTTGGAAAACTGCCATGAGGCCCAGTTTTCGAAGGGAGGGGATCATGCTCTGTTTCAGAATGTCACAGTACATGTTGGAATTCATGTTTCCCTCAATGAACTGCAGCTCCCCAGTGCCAGCAACACTCATGCAGCCCAAGACCATGATGCTACCACCACCATGCTTGACTGTAGGCAAGATACAGTTGTCTTGGTACTTCTCACCAGGGCGCCGCCACACATGCTGGACACCATCTGAGCCAAACAAGTTTATCTTGGTCTCGTCAGACCACAGGGCATTCCAGTAATCCATGTTCTTGGACTGCTTGTCTTCAGCAAACTGTTTGCGGGCTTTCTTGTGCGTCAGCTTCCTTCTGGGATGACGACCATGCAGACCGAGTTGATGCAGTGTGCGGCGTATGGTCTGAGCACTGACAGGCTGACCTCCCACGTCTTCAACCTCTGCAGCAATGCTGGCAGCACTCATGTGTCTATTTTTTAAAGCCAACCTCTGGATATGACGCCGAACACGTGGACTCAACTTCTTTGGTCGACCCTGGCGAAGCCTGTTCCGAGTGGAACCTGTCCTGGAAAACCGCTGTATGACCTTGGCCACCATGCTGTAGCTCAGTTTCAGGGTGTTAGCAATCTTCTTATAGCCCAGGCCATCTTTGTGGAGAGCAACAATTCTATTTCTCACATCCTCAGAGAGTTCTTTGCCATGAGGTGCCATGTTGAATATCCAGTGGCCAGTATGAGAGAATTGTACCCAAAACACCAAATTTAACAGCCCTGCTCCCCATTTACACCTGGGACCTTGACACATGACACCAGGGAGGGACAACGACACATTTGGGCACAATTTGGACATGTTCACTGTGGGGTGTACTCACTTATGTTGCCAGCTATTTAGACATTAATGGCTGTGTGTTGAGTTATTTTCAGAAGACAGTAAATCTACACTGCTATACAAGCTGTACACTGACTACTCTAAGTTATATCCAAGTTTCATGTCTATAGTGTTGTCCCATGAAAAGATATAATGAAATATTTGCAGAAATGTGAGGGGTGTACTCACTTTTGTGATACACTGTATATATGGTATATATATATATATAAAGCACCAGACACACCTCTACAGTATGGGCTGGTGGGCTGTTTTTTTCTTTTTCTTCATATTTACTAATATTGTTCACCAGTACATCCCAAAAATCTTCCTGTAGATTTTACATAAAGGCCAGTATTTCTCCTAGCAGTCTTTGTTAGGTAAACAATGATATAAAGTTGGTTTGAAGAGGGACCGTCTCAAAAGTGATGGGGCCAGCCCCTCATCATTTGGTCTAAGCAAGTGTGCAGTTAAAAAAAACACTTGTGTGCATGTTCTACACAATTTCAATAATAAACTGTGGGGCAATCACACTATGTCTGGAGCAGCCAGTAATAAATATATTTACCTAGGCCTACATCAAAACGTTTAGTAAACATTGTTTACAATATTTTGTTAAATCCATAGTCATCACATTTCTGTTAGACAGATACTACTAATAGCAAGGCAATATAATGAATCAAGTTGATAATTTAATACAAGTAAAATTTTTATTGAAAAAAATCGAAGTTATCAAGTTTGTCCAGTTTGTTTTTACAGTACTGAAATTTCTACCAGTAAATTGCATTTCTTTACAACTTAATTCAAAATTTGGTTATTTATCCCTAAAAAGTGGATATACAGTATACTGACAGAAATGTACTGTTTTTGGTTAATCAGTTTGCTTCACAAGGCTTAAAACCATTTTGCATTTTTAGACACCCAGATTATATGAGGGTTCTTCAAAAGGTTTCCGCAAGTTTTAACTCTATTTATTAAGATTTTTTTTTAAAAATGACACTTTTCTACATAGTCACCCTCTGATGCATTTTTCCCCAGCGTCATACCAATGTTTTAATGCCATCAGCTTTAAAAAAATGTTTTTGGTTGAGCATATACGTAGTAACTGATGCACCGCTGCTTTCACATCATGATCACATGAAAATCTTCTTCCCCTTACAGCTTCTTTGAGCGGTCCAAAAAAGTGGAAATCAGATGGCACTAAATAAGGACTATAAGCTCTCTCTCAGTCTCTCAGACTGACCAATTACTACTCCTCCCACCCTCACAATTTCCAACGAAAATATAAAAGTGCGGAAACTTTTTGAAGATCCCTCCTACCTTTACTGTTGTGACCAGTATTTCATCTTAAATTAATCCATCTTCTGTTTTAGCTCAAGAAGTTCACGGACTTCTGTAAACAATTCAGATTTACTGGAACCAAAAAGCATAGCATTTTTAGTGCAAGCTGTGTGCAATTCCTATGCTGGCCTGCACCATGTGTTGTCCCCTCCCCCCCCCCCCCCCCCCCCACCTCCCACCCAAAATCTTTCTTTACTATGCAACAGAATTGCCGTTGACATCATGTGGGGAGTCTTTGGGTCAATGAACATGTCTTCCTGTATCATGCCTACTTCACAACCACTTTCAGTTCTGATTCTGCAGTGCCATGCCAGTTTTACTGTCCTAATGAAGGTAATAAAAATCCAGTGTGTGTTTTGGAATAAGATGAAAATAGCCTGTATGTCAAAAGCATTGTTGCTTAGTAGTTAAGATTATATATAGGGTTAAATCTGAGCAAATGTTATCAAGGTCTGAAAGTATATTAATGGTTAGATCTATTTGTTAATGTTCCTCCATACTCAATACTGCATGATATTCCACCTTCAACAGCAATTAAAATAGAAATCCAGTTTGTGTTGATTTGGTTTTCTAGAATTATTCAGCTGTTTAATGTGATTTTTGTTATATGACTGAATACGTGTGCTATTGACATGCAGACATAAGTCTACATTGAATTCATACTGTGTGCCCCTACTCGAGTATTGCCTATGAGAAAACACGTATGTCTGTTTCAACAGCCATTGTTACGAGTTTATATCATATTTTTCTATCTTATTTTATATGTATGTAATAAAGGACATTAAATGCCTTGTCTCAGTACAGTGTGTACATGAAAAATTCTTATCGATCTTTTACACTTACTAAACTGACATCATGTTACCTCTATATTTTATAACATGCACTGTTATTGTTGGACAGTTATGGAATGGAGAGGAATAAATCAAATCACCTTGAGTGTACAGGAAACAAACAACTAAAATCAAAACCTGGAACAAAAAGTGTCCAGACAAGAGTGAGGTTGTCTGGGACAGGTGAATTATTATTAGTGTTCTTGCTGGTACTTTTAGAAAACTACTCCAGTCGTATTTGTATTTGGCGAGTAGGTTGATATTGATGGCTCTGTGCCAGAAAAGCACTTTGAAAATGAACAGAGCCATATTTTACTTGTCTCCAGTAGCTCTCAGCATTTACTTTAAAGTTCTTAATGAATAAGCATTAGGAAGAATGATTCATTCTATTAAGAACCATATCATTTAATAATAAAACTCACCTTAATGTCTACTCATATCATTGCTATTTAGTACAGGATCTAAATATAACCCTGATATTGTGGCCAGTTTGTTGTTACTTACTGCACCAACTGCCTAATCTTTTGGTATCAGTAGGAATTTGATCATTATTCAACAGTACAAAAGGTTCTATTGCATGAACCAAAGTTATTTTTCCACTGCGTATCTGAGAAATGGAACTGGCTCAAATAAAACCAGATGGAACAGCCTAGTACATTGGAGGTCTGCTCTCAGTGCGGGTCCCAAGCACAAATTAAACAAAGAGGGTTGAGTCAGGAATGGCATCTTGCATAAAAACTGTATTTAATCAATCAAGCATCAGGAATGATTTGCTGTAGTGACCCATACATATACAGGACCAGTCAAAAGAAAAAGAAGATGACATAGGAGGACACTAGTACCTATAGGTAGGCGTACAGTTCTAGTTGTTCGTTCATGTTAAATGTATGACTGAATGTATTTGTTGTTGCTGTTTAGTAAAAACACACCAAGACAAATTTCTGGTAAGTCATGTTTGGCTATTAAAGTAATTGTAATTTTTCACAAAACAGAAAGAACATGGTCATTTACTTATACACAATGTCCAAAGGCAAGGTTTAAACTAGGGCTGGCTCGATACCACTTGTTTATGTCCGATACCGATACTGCAAATTGAGTATCTGCCGATACCAATCCGATACCATCAAGTCTCCTCTCAAACAACTAAGCAGTAATACTACATGTCTCAAAGTACCACAGTTAAACTAGCTATCTAAATAATAATGCTCAGACTGTGAAACTAATATTCTAAAGGAATAAATACAGAACCTACAACATCACACTTATACAAAACTGCTGTTTTTATTTTCACTTTTACACACAGAACATTTAGCAGCATTTTTGGTTTCAAGCTGTTGTTCACGTGACACATCTCGCTTTACGGCGTGTCGTCCAAAGTGTCTACAATGTCAATCAAACGCGATGAACCAATTAGAATTGACGCAGAGTTGAGATTTTCTGTTAAAGTTCTGTCACGTTTTTAGATGATTAAACCCTGCTGGATTTTGAAGAGAACATCTGTGGCTAAACGGGAAACAATGTAGTTTGTTTTATTTCATAACACTAATGGATTAATCGTTGAGGATGTGAGAGATCTCCAAGCCAGAACAAGATGGGTTCTCTTTATCTCAGGTGAGCGATTTATCATTTATAAAGCGTTTATGTAAGTGTTTTTAGATGTGGCAGTAGTAGATGATTTTTTAGTAGATCGGTGTGTTTTAATTTCAGAATGGCTGTTGCAGATGAGTTGTAGATCAGTGGCACATGTTAATGATGTCAACGAGATGCACCTTGTTACAGTAGTTGCCGAGTGAGCTGGCAACAAACGGCGCTCTGTTGGAACGTATCTTGTGTGTTATTTGCTTTACACACAAACAATGGCCTTATTCACATTACATTAAGTGTTATTTACATTAAGTGTTTTTTACATTGTGTTATTTACATTAAGCAACAGTATTGGATCGGATTACACTTTTTTTTTTCGTTCCGATATCCGATCCAGTAATTTGGGCCAATATCGGACCGATACCAATACAGAGTATCGGATTGGCACCAGCTCTAGTTTAAATCCAGGTTCCTAGGTACCTAAAGCTGTGCAGCAACCTTAGTACGTGCTGCACCACCACAAAGCACTTTCTGAGCTAAAATAAATTAACTATCAAGTGTTTTTACAAGGGCAGTTGTAGCCTAGAGGTTAAGGTACTGGACTAGTAATCAGAAGGTTGCTGGTTCAAGCCCCACCACTGCCAGGTTGCCACTGTTGGGCCCTTGAGCAAGGTCCTTAACCCTCAATTGCTTAGATTGTATACTGTCACAAATGTAAGTCACTTTGGATAAAAAGTGTCTGCTAAATGCTGTACATGTAAAGTGTTTGTGACCTGTATGTGGGGCATGTTATAAAACTATCTATACAATAATACAATCATACCCGTGACCAAAGGACCCTAAAGCATGAGGGGGATCTGATGCTGGGTACCATGCACTGCTGTTTATGAAACGTTTAAATATATTATCATGGCCATCATTCACACAAGTGTTGGCAAATACAGTGCAAATCTTTATTAATCCTGTCGTGTTGTTTGCTATAAAGTCAAAAGTTTATATTTTCTCATTTTCTAGCCCTATAGTTAACAAACTGCCCCTAAGTAAATGCTCCGTATTTTTAAAAAAGGCATCCTCTTTCTTTGCTTCTCATCCTCCTCATCCACTTCCTCTACTCTAGGCATGTGCAGTGAAAATGACCGTGTCTATCACAGGGCTCAAATTGCTTGGTTCTCTGTGCTCTTCTGCTCGCTGCTGATAACGCTTGCTGAGGACCCTGTTGGCGGTTTGGGGAAAGAAATCGCATCTTGAGTCACCACCGGGTGTTGAGCCATGAAAGTGTTTGTTTGTGCTGGAGAGAAAAAAAGACCTCATGACCAGAGCTGCAGGACATCGGGTGCTCGTCGCTGACTTTTTTTTCTCACTTCTTTCCGCTCACGCTCTTCTCCCAACTCCCTCCTCTCACCACTTCTCTCAGCCGGCTTGGAGCTCCGGGGCTGAGGGGGATTCAATTATACAGTGACAGTGAGAAAGAATATTAAGTCTGGAATGCATTGCAATGCTGCTGAGATGAGGAATGAGCTGTGAAATAAACTAGTGTAATGAAAGCAGCAACTAATACAATCGCATATTCAAGGAAAGGCTGATAGCGTGGAGTCTTTGGATACGGATTGTTATCTTTTGTGGTAAAATGTCACACCTCCGGTAATCACAGTCCTGGAGCTCATACTTACTGCCAAAATTGAACTGCGGCGATCAATTTCAGCTTGTACTAAAAAATGTTTTTTCGAAATAGGTGATACAAATACAAACTTAATCCAATGTCAATGTGGATATAGCACTGAGGACAGTCTTAAAGGGGGACTGTCACATATCACATTATTTATTATTAATTGTTCAATATTATTAAAAGGTTCAGAAAATACCAGAGATAGCGCGCCCAGGTGGCACAGCGGGATATTCCGCTAGCACACCAGCACCGAGTTTCTGAATTCCTCGGTTCGAAACTTGGTGTTTCCACCGGTCGGCTGGGGGCCATCTGGCGGGCATAATTGGCAGTGCCTGCAGCAGATACTAATTGGCCACCGTATCTGCAGGGTGGGGGCCGGACTATGTGTGGGTGGGTGGGTCTATGTGTGGGTGGGTGGGTATTCATACGCTGTATAAAGACCCTGATTGGCGTGCAGACTGCATGGGCGAGAAGAGGAGGGCTGTGCACGTGTTGGAAGAGGCGTGTACAGTGAGGTGCTCTCCCTGGATCCAATCTGGTATCTCTCAGCAGCGGAAGACAAAATAGTAGGGAAACTTAAAGAACCAACACAGCATCTATTCTAGTGGCCGAACACTAATGTCTGAAATTCCAGTAATGTCTAAAACAGCAAACAAGTTTCATTGCTTTCTAGAACAGACATTATTTAGAATTTGTTTGCTAGAATGTTATGTAGTTACTCTACAGGGCAATTTTTAAATCTCATGTTAGAGCTCAGCAGGAGGGGCATGTTTTACAGTATAATGCCTACCTGCCATGCCACTAATGGTCAGCACAGGGGGAATGGAAGCACACATGAACAAAGTACCGGTTTATCTTAACTGAATTGGGAATTTAATTACACTTTCGGGGGTCTCTCTTGTGAAATTGTGATGCCAAGGTGAGCCGTTGTTGCATGGTCTTCAGCCGACACAGTGGAACTGCTTCGGATGGGTGCCTTCACAGGTGGTTTGTACTGGGTTCTCTATTTTTTTTTCCAAGAATTAGCATTGTAAGGCGCCCAGTTGGCACAGCGGTATATTTCGTTAGCACACCAGTACAGAGATTCTGAACTCCTCAGTTCGAAACTTGGCTGGGTGCCATCTAGCAGGCATAATTGGCAGTGCCTGCAGGAAGGGATGACAAGAATATGTGGGCTGGCTCTTTAAATGCTGTGTAAGGACCATGATTGGTGGATAGAGGCACCTATGCAAAGTGCATGGGTGGAAACGGGTTTTGCGCACAGGTCCGAGGAGGCGTGAGCAGCAATATATCCACCACGACTGCAAAAAAACGGGAATCCCCTGCAGTAGAAGACAAAGTGACTACACTAAATTGGGAGAAATTGGTAGAAAAACGAATCAAATATACAGTGTATCACAAAAGTGAGTACACCCCTCACATTTCTGCAAATATTTCATTATATCTTTTCATGGGACAACACTATAGACATGAAACTTGGATATAACTTAGAGTAGTCAGTGTACAGCTTGTATAGCAGTGTAGATTTACTGTCTTCTGAAAATAACTCAACACACAGCCATTAATGTCTAAATAGCTGGCAACATAAGTGAGTACACCCCACAGTGAACATGTCCAAATTGTGCCCAAATGTGTCGTTGTCCCTCCCTGGTGTCATGTGTCAAGGTCCCAGGTGTAAATGGGGAGCAGGGCTGTTAAATTTGGTGTTTTGGGTACAATTCTCTCATACTGGCCACTGGATATTCAACATGGCACCTCATGGCAAAGAACTCTCTGAGGATGTGAGAAATAGAATTGTTGCTCTCCACAAAGATGGCCTGGGCTATAAGAAGATTGCTAACACCCTGAAACTGAGCTACAGCATGGTGGCCAAGGTCATACAGCGGTTTTCCAGGACAGGTTCCACTCGGAACAGGCTTCGCCAGGGTCGACCAAAGAAGTTGAGTCCACGTGTTCGGCGTCATATCCAGAGGTTGGCTTTAAAAAATAGACACATGAGTGCTGCCAGCATTGCTGCAGAGGTTGAAGACGTGGAAGGTCCGCCTGTCAGTGCTCAGACCATACGCCGCACACTGCATCAACTCGGTCTGCATGGTCGTCATCCCAGAAGGAAGCTGACGCACAAGAAAGCCAGCAAACAGTTTGCTGAAAACAAGCAGTCCAAGAACATGGATTACTGGAATGCCCTGTGGTCTGACGAGACCAAGATAAACTTGTTTGGCTCAGATGGTGTCCAGCATGTGTGGCGGCGCCCTGGTGAGAAGTACCAAGACAACTGTATCTTGCCTACAGTCAAGCATGGTAGTGGTAGCATCATGGTCTTGGGCTGCATGAGTGTTGCTGGCACTGGGGAGCTGCAGTTCATTGAGGGAAACATGAATTCCAACATGTACTGTGACATTCTAAAACAGAGCATGATCCCCTCCCTTCGAAAACTGGGCCTCATGGCAGTTTTCCAACAGGATAACGACCCCAAACACAACCTCCAAGATGACAACTGCCTTGCTGAGGAAGCTGAAGGTAAAGGTGATGGACTAAACCCAATTGAGCACCTGTGGCGCATCCTCAAGTGGAAGGTGGAGGAGTTCAAGGTGTCTAACATCCACCAGCTCCGTGATGTCATCATGGAGGAGTGGAAGAGGATTCCAGTAGCAACCTGTGCAGCTCTGGTGAATTCCATGCCCAGGAGGGTTAAGGCAGTGCTGGATAATAATGGTGGTCACACAAAATATTGACACTTTGGGCACAATTTGGACATGTTCGCTGTGGGGTGTACTCACTTATGTTGCCAGCTATTTAGACATTAATGGCTGTGTGTTGAGTTATTTTCAGAAGACAGTAAATCTACACTGCTATACAAGTTGTACACTGACTACTCTAAGTTATATCCAAGTTTTATTTCTATAGTGTTGTCCCATGAAAAGATATAATAAAATATTTGCAGAAATGTGAGGGGTGTACTCACTTTTGTGATACACTGTATATATACAAAAAAAAAAATTAGCATTGTGACACGGTGGGTCGAGTAGTCGGTATAATCTGTGACAACCAGTCCTCATCTTTCTTTATGACTTTTTATCTCCTCTCTCTGCTGTGGGTATTTTGTGTATTTAATTTTGTTTTGTTTAATTATCCATTATTTTGGTCACTCCTTTACTTTTCTCGTCTTTATCCTTGGTTAAGCATCCTGTAAATTGGGTTAATTCCCAAATCTCGCAGGTATGGAGCTACACATGGCACCTCTGTGGAAATGCACAATCCGTCCTGTTACAATCTATTGATCTTAAGAGCTCCTCATTTTCTTTCATACACTCATACAATGAGTAACACAAAGCAACACACTGCAGCAAGTCTGGGGCAGAGGGATTGGGTGGGGACTAATGAGAGGATAACTGTGTCGCTGAGATGCAGAGGGGGATGCTGGGATAGGCAGTCTGAATGAAAAGTAAACCAGTAAAGAGCCCTAAGAGAGTATTCACTGGGAACATAGGGATCACCTTTACCATGCAATTAGAGCAATACCACTGACCTTCATATCTAAACAGAGCTAAACTTTCGGGTGAAGGAGAGGTGTAATGTACCAAAACACTGGATCTGTCAACTGAAACTGCTTACTTTATAATTGCAGCATCAGTTATTAGAATATATAGGACTTTAATCATTCTAGTAAAATAATAATATACATTATAAAGATGAAACTGATTTGGCTTTTAGGAGGAGATCATTTTTTGAAAAGGGAAAATGTATACATACAGTGTATCACAAAAGTGAGTACACCCCTCACATTTCTGCAAATATTTCATTATATCTTTTCATGGGACAACACTATAGACATGAAACTTGGATATAACTTAGAGTAGTCAGTGTACAGCTTGTATAGCAGTGTAGATTTACTGTCCTCTGAAAATAACTCAACACACAGCCATTAATGTCTAAATAGCTGGCAACATAAGTGAGTACACCCCACAGTGAACATGTCCAAATTGTGCCCAAATGTGTCGTTGTCCCTCCCTGGTGTCATGTGTCAAGGTCCCAGGTGTGAATGGGGAGCAGGGCTGTTAAATTTGGTGTTTTGGGTACAATTCTCTCATACTGGCCACTGGATATTCAACATGGCACCTCATGGCAAAGAACTCTCTGAGGATGTGAGAAATAGAATTGTTGCTCTCCACAAAGATGGCCTGGGCTATAAGAAGATTGCTAACACCCTGAAACTGAGCTACAGCATGGTGGCCAAGGTCATACAGCGGTTTTCCAGGACAGGTTCCACTCGGAACAGGCTTCGCCAGGGTCGACCAAAGAAGTTGAGTCCACGTGTTCGACGTCATATCCAGAGGTTGGCTTTAAAAAATAGACACATGAGTGCTGCCAGCATTGCTGCAGAGGTTGAAGACGTGGGAGGTCAGCCTGTCAGTGCTCAGACCATACGCCGCACACTGCATCAACTCAGTCTGCATGGTCGTTATCCCAGAAGGAAGCTGACGCACAAGAAAGCCCGCAAACAGTTTGCTGAAGACAAGCAGTCCAAGAACATGGATTACTGGAATGCCCTGTGGTCTGACGAGACCAAGATAAACTTCTTTGGCTCAGATGGTGTCCAGCATGTGTGTGGCCCTGGTGAGAAGTACCAAGACAACTGTATCTTGCCTACAGTCAAGCATGGTGGTGGTAGCATCATGGTCTTGGGCTGCATGAGTGTTGCTGGCACTGGGGAGCTGCAGTTCATTGAGGGAAACATGAATTCCAACATGTACTGTGACATTCTGAAACAGAGCATGATCCCCTCCCTTCGAAAACTGGGCCTCATGGCAGTTTTCCAACAGGATAACGACCCCAAACACAACCTCCAAGATGACAACTGCCTTGCTGAGGAAGCTGAAGGTAAAGGTGATGGACTAAACCCAATTGAGCAATTGTGGCGCATCCTCAAGTGGAAGGTGGAGGAGTTCAAGGTGTCTAACATCCACCAGCTCCGTGATGTCATCATGGAGGAGTGGAAGAGGATTCCAGTAGCAACCTGTGCAGCTCTGGTGAATTACATGCCCAGGAGGGTTAAGGCAGTGCTGGATAATAATGGTGGTCAGACAAAATATTGACACTTTGGGCACAATTTGGACATGTTCACTGTGGGGTGTACTCACTTATGTTGCCAGCTATTTAGACATTAATGGCTGTGTGTTGAGTTATTTTCAGAAGACAGTAAATCTACACTGCTATACAAGTTGTACACTGACTACTCTAAGTTATATCCAAGTTTCATGTCTATAGTGTTGTCCCATGAAAAGATATAATAAAATATTTGCAGAAATGTGAGGGGTGTACTCACTTTTGTGATACACTGTATATGGTGACTTTTGAGTATCCAGTAGGATGTATTTATATTTTATTTAGGGATGTAACAATGCACCACAAGGCAGTTAAAAATGGGTGCACATGTGCCACGATTCGAATCTGTAATTCATGTAAAATGAATCGATATTCACTTTAAACAGCAGAGGGCACTGGCACTATTCACCTCACCTGGTTGACATCACTACACAGAGTTGTACAGGTTTTTCCAGCCAAATTAATTTATGTGAGGATACTTTCTTTATTTTTATTATTTATTTATTTATTTATTTATTTATTTATATAATGTGGGATTTGTTTTAAATTTTAATTTCAGTTTTTTTTTTACACAAAAAGGGAAATGTGCAGCATTGTTTTGAATATTTTGTACCTACCTCAGAAATAAAAGGGCATTCATTATTTAGATAAATAAAAGATTTTATTATTTTTTACAAGAGAAATAATAAAAGGAAACTTTGTCATAATTTGTCTTCAATTTTATTTTGTTTAAAAAGTCGGGAAAAAATCAGATTGTGAACCGAGTATCGTGAATCGTATCGCATCGTGGGTAGAGTGTATCATTACATCCCTAATTTTATTAGTAGTAATGCCGCAGACAACAAGTGAAAACATTTTAGTGTAAATGTCACCTGGTTTCATTATAAATGATGTTATTTGGAAGATTTCCTATCACGGTGAAAACTAAGGAGCTTACTCAGGTTCCCAGGAACAAAATACAACCCTTCAAAAGGAAAGCTACAAGGTAAAACAGACATCCTAAAATATACATATAAGTAGAAAACGTTAAAAATAATGGAACCACAAATTACCACTGGACAGGTGCACCATAAAAGTTTTTACACAGTGCTCACACTAATGATAAGGAAGAGAAACCAGAAAAAGCTTTATGATGACATAGAAAACACCAAGAAGAAAGCAATATACTGTACCAGCGCTACTGGATCATTACACATCATTAAAGAGCGAGATACCAAGACATACCAGGAGTTTCATCTTATCCACCAAGAAACTAAATCAATAACACCAAATATAAAGCCAAAACAATTCAAAATGAATTTTAGGAATTGGATCCCATTAAAAGTTTATGAAGGATTTTGGACCACAAGTCTGCAAAAACCTAATTATTTCATACCCGTGACATCTCAGAGTTGTAACTGCTATTAACAGCCTTTCAGAAAAGCAATTTAGAGTCTACAACATATCAAAAGTTATAATGAACGGGATACAGCAGAAGACCACATAGGGTTCCGCTCCTGTCAGGCAACAACAGCAATCCGGACAATAAATGCCTAAATCTCCTCCAGTGCACCTTAAATTGGACTGTGGATATAGCTTCAGCCAACTAATTCTTTTCACCCATAGGATATGATTTTCAAATGACACATTAATATAATATAGTTTTTAACCTTTAACAAGTGTCTCCAGTCTCAGTTTCTGCTAGTGCCTGCCCTTTCTTCAGACACAGAAATTATATTCTGTGTCGGGGGCTCGGTGTATAATAAGTGTTCAGGGATTGACTTATATTCATGCAGATGTTTCCAATGTCCAGTTAGGGGTGTATTCTATTTAAATAACACATTTTACTGGGTGTGTTAACATGAAAATAAAGTTTTTTCTCTTTACTCAGAAAGAAGTGTGTTGGATAATATTTTGACATTCTTTCTGTAATCCAAGCTTGGTGTAAAATTTCCAAATTGTTGTTGAAAATGGTCACAATGAGAATCTTTGATCTTCACAATAATTCCTTCAGCCCTAACCCTATTAAAAAAACTATACTTAAGTACACTAATCTTCAATATGCTAAAGTCCGCTAAAGTGTATTATTGTCACACTAATGATCAACACACTTAAAAAGTGCTAAAATGGAACAACTATTTTTGTACTTAAAATACTTTAGTTGTACACAAATAATACAAAAGCTCAACTTTAATTGTATTAAGTGTACTAAACTGTACTAAATTGAGACTATTTTAAGTATATTTCATTCAACTTAAGTACTGCATGTGTATTTAACTCTGTTTCACATACACTTAAAGGGAAATTAAAGCACATTCAATGCACTTGGAGTACATTAAAAATATATTAAAAATAGACTTCAAATATATTTATTTTAGAGTAAAAAAATACGTCCACTTCTTGCCTTTCTAGACCCGATTCTTTGTAGTTCATAGAAAAGTTATTCAGCCACACACTGATCTCTGTTCTTTGAACTGTAACCATTTACCAGCAGGGGTTATTATTTTTTTTGTTAGTTTTTTTTTTTTTTTTTGAGGTGGTTTTGAGACTTTCAGCAGATGCGAAGTTCGAACAGAGGAGTTTGACATGTCAGTTCTTATGTGTTAGTGTGTATTACTCAATTTGAGTCAGTTTGATCTGTAATACTAAAGGTATGTTAGATACATGTTAAATGTTAAAAAATAAGCTTTATTACGATCTTCTGTAAGTCGCTCTGGATAAGAGCGTCTTCTAAATGCAGAGAATGTAAAATGTAATGTAAATAAGTATTTTAAAGTATTTTAAATTTTATTAAACTTAATTTTGCCTAACAGTATACTTCATGGTAGTGTATTTATTAAAAGTATATACCTATATAAGGTTGGTATTACTACATATGTGATTACAGTGCTCATAAATAAATATATAATATTGCTATGCACTACAAAGAATCAGGTCTTTTTTTTACCATGGAAGTAACTTTATGAAACAATACACTTAAATAAACCTTTGTATAATGTATTAAAAGTGTGCTTTAAGTGAATTACTACAGCAGTTGTTTAACATACTTTGCAAAAATATACTAAACATGTATTTGAAAACAAGTATTTGGAAAGTACTGTATATTAAATTAAATGAAACTTAAATGTAACTAAAAGTATACTTCATGGTAATGTATTTATTAAAAGTATACTTGTTGATCATTTTTGAAAAGTATGATAAAAGTTTACTTGATCAAATTATGACATTAATAGATTTTTAACATGTTTGAAATAAATACAGACATTTGCTAGTTTACTTATAGTGTACTTAGATGAATCTTAGTATATTTTAAGTACATTTAAGTACACTAGGGTAAAGACTTGACTTAGTATTCTAGCATTACACCTTATAAAAGTATACATAGATGGTTAAAGGTGCTATGATTCTGCCACTTCATTCCAAGCATGTATTAAAGGCTCTTGTGCTGTCTGTATCTTGTAAAATGTCCTTTAGACTTTTAAATCTTTGTTTAACTAAAAGCCCAGAAAATGAATGATTACAGATTTGTTTTTGGACCTGTCCAAATTCCTGACCACTTCCCATCTCTCTACACTCTCCCCATTCACTCAGCCTCTAAACTGATTTAAAAGACCAACACAAAACACTGCCACCCCCAAGCCTCAACACTGTTTCCATGTTTCCTTAGCAACCCTGTCTTACTGAGGGTTTCTTTGGATTCGTAGTGAGACACAGCTCCATAGTGGGGATCTAAATGGAACAGGAAGGGAACAGTAGGGTGGACAGAAGGGGTTAGTGCAAAGAGAAGGAAAGGCGGGCTGGAGGAAAGTAGCAAGAACAGTAAAAAAATAAATGCATTGATAATGACATCACCCGCATTTCCCACAGCAGCCGATGCTTTAGTGCGAGCTGAGCCTTTCATTCTGGCTTTAGGGTTTGCCTTTCAGGAGGCCTGGGGAGACCAGTGCTCCCTTCATTTCAATGGGCTTTTTGTTGATGAACAGAGGAGCTGTTTCTCGGCCCACAAAAAGGCCTGGCTAATTCACTTCATGGTTGCCAGGAAGCCAAGGCCTGTGAGCTCAGCAACAATGGCAAACTTCATTGCCTCACTTCAGCAGGCCGAGAACTCACAGCTGCAGCTCCAGAATTCTAATGGGAACTTGTTCTTCCTCTCGCTTTTCTCATTCTTTCTTTCTGTCCAGTTCTTTCTGTCCTCATACGTTCCTTTATCTCTTGATCTAATGTGATATTTTCTGCAGAATGTAAGACATGGCTGTCAGAATGAATAGACCATTAGCAAGCCACAGATTAAAAGACAGACAAATTCACTATAAAACAACACAAAAATTATATTGAGTCTAATAACATTTTGAGAAAAGGTTTATTTAGGGGTTTATTAGATGTTTGACATTTTACATAAACCCATTTCTATTTTAAGCACTTTCTAAGAGCTTCAGAGGTCTCCTTGCACCTTAAAAAAATCTAAATATTAAAATTCACTTACTTGGTTTCTTTTTGAAATATTTTCTCTAGTTTTTTTTCCAGAGAAAAAAAAATTAAAATGTAAAGTGTTCAGTCTATCTCCACCTACTTTATTCCTCATATAATTGAATGATTTTTACCCTAAAAAATACTACAACATCCCACCATGAACCACTTAGGACTTGACAACATTCCAAGTACAAATAAAGATGTTTTGGAGGCAAATTATGGCCCTGCTGTTTATTATGTTCCTGACTCTAATATACTGTTACAGGTATTGCTGCCACGTTGTTTTGATCAGAAAAGCTGGCTCAAAGATGGTCAACCTGACTTGTAACGATAATGGTAAATAAATGTGGCTGTTTATTGGGCCTCGGAAATATCATATTTACCTCAGTAGTTGGACGCCCTCTGCTGGATTGTGAAGTGTCTTACTGATAATTACTTCACTGAATCTTCTTAAATAAAGTATTTTAGTAGCTGTGATAACATAAGAAACCACAGATTCTGTTCATACCTCAGTGTTTGTAGAACAAAGAAAAAAGAAAGAAAATACATATTAAACACATTAAGAGTTTCTATGTTATTGCCTGAAGTAGGTCATTTTAAGATGTAAATTTACAATATAATAATGCCAGAATGCAAAGACTTTTAATCAATTTTAAAATAAAGGGTAACATGCACAACATTATTGCACAGAAATGGATTTGCCTAACACAAACATTGCCTAAAGCAAATGACTATTAAAGCTTTATGAAGAGTTTACAGTAAGCTCTATCAAGCAGCGATTGTTTTACATAAATCTTAAAGAAAAAATAAGCAACAAATAAGTTATGATGGAATTAATTTTGGTCAACACATTCTAATGATGGTTTCACTATTGTAGTAACTTGGGCATCAATGTGTTCTTAAACAGTAACTTCTAATGCAGGTGTTTTCTAACTATGGGAATTAACATAGAGTTGACCCTGTGTAGCTAAAACAAGTTCTACTCTTTTGGGAAGGGTTTTCACAAGATAAATACAACATATGAACTCAATAATACGTTGGAGTGTGAACATATATTTGGCCATATAGTGCACATGAATTGAGGCAATGAACACAAAACCAAACAACACTGCAAAGCACCAGTGAATCTTTTGAAACTAATAAATAAGAAGAACAGTTACTCAGAAATAAGTTTTGCTGTCCTGTGTCATGCTGGCATGGCACTTAACAGCCATAACACTTGCTTCAAACAAGTCTGTAAATGTATGTAAGTGGCTCCCATCAAATCCCATCAAACATCTGTAAACAGACCTGAAGATGGCAATTTACAGATGTTCGCCATTAAATCAGACAGGGCTAACAGAATCTGCCATGAATAACGAAATAAACTGCCAAAATTCAGGTGTGAAAAACTTGTACAGATGTATCCAAGAAACTTCCAGCTGTAATTGCAACTATTTTTGCATATATATTAGGGCTGTCAAACGATTACAATTTTTAATCGCGATTAATCTCAGAATTTCATATAGTTCATCGCGATTCATCGCATTAAAAAAAATCTGTGTAAATGTTATAGAAAACAAGGATTTTTAAGTGAAATGTTACAATTACAATGGTGAACACATTTTATGCTAAATGTACTAATGTTAAAAACTGCTGGGACAAGAGAAAACTGTAAGGGAGTTTTATTCACTCACATACTAGGCAGTAATACTATCCAGTGGTTTAATGGACGTTTCTACACGAACTGAGTGTGTTTAGACTAGGGTGGCCAGATTCATAGTAACAAAAAAAATTCATTACACCCCAAAAAGCCGGACATCTTATTAGGAACAGGGGGACATGCTACTGCAACACACAGAATGAATCCAGAACCCATATAACAGTTTTTGACCAATTTAAGCAAGAATTATATAACAAATGACTGTTTTACTCACTAAATGTTGTGTCTTTTCATATTTAGGTCCGTTCATCGCAGCCTCAAAAGTTTACTTTTTGGCATTTTCACCGCGTTCCTGATCATGAGAGCTGAGTGATTGACTCAGGTAGCGGTGTTTACAAAACAGAGAGGGCGGGCGAAATTCAACCACCCAATCACAGACTAGCATTTAGACCTTCTCCGATTGGCCAGTGGTAGCTCTATAAGGAGTCAAATGAGGCTGTTAAACCAATGAAATACAAAGCATTTGTTTCGACATGTACCTGAGCCAATGGTAAATAATATTGATCAAAAATGAAACCAGTTCATTCCAAAAGGAGGATTTTGAAGTGTCCGTCCTAGCGTTACGTGAATGGAGGACTGGCAGCTTCTTTATTATGCAAGTGCATTACTACGACACTACCACGCTCGGTAACATTATGTTAACAAACCGCAAATAAAAAACGGTGGCAAGTCCGACATTAAAACGTTGGTTCTACCAGTCAAGTCTCAACATGAACTAGAATTTGCGTTAACGGCACTAATTTTTATAATCGCGTTAAATTGAGATTGCGTTAATGCGTTATTATCGCGTTAACTTCGACAGCCCTAATATATATATATATATATATATATATATATATATATATATATATATATATACTGTATATACTGTATATATATATATATATTTTTTTTTTTTAATTAAACTTTGTTTTCAATGGCAAAGTGTTTACTTTGTCATTATGAGGTATTACATGTAGATTTTTTATATTCTCAACACAATAAAGTGCGTAGAGTCAGGTGATCATAGGGTTTCTCTTAAGCACGTGTCAAACTCAAGGCCCGCAGGCCAAAACCGGCCCACAGCGTCATTTATGTGGCTTAAAAGATGTGTGATTGTCTTAAAATACACTGTAAAATCGTACATAAACTGCATCTCCCAATGCATGCCGATTTTGTGACTCACAAAGTGACTGCATGCCGCCACTAGATGGCAGTGTTTCCACATCAACGTTTAACTGAGACAGTTTTCCAACAAGTGATGTTGAGAAATATTTACAAATAATCCCAAAATCTACAAGAAGAGAAAGTTGAAGCAGCAGGCAGGTAATTTAATGAAAGATGGGAAAGTGAATACAAGTTTGTGCTTCAAGAAAAAAAAACGGGACGTCGCTTGTGTTATGAGGCCGTGTCTGTGTTAAAGGAGTACAATATAAATGTAGATATACATTATAAATATACAGTATAAATTTGGCATTTTGACACCAAACACAGAACTAAGCCTCCAAGAAAAACAACAAATTGTCAGAAAAAAGGCAGACTGCAATCACAGCAGCATACGTTACAATCGGCCCTTTGAGGGCCACCATAATGCACCCCTGCTCTTAAGGTTTCCTCTGTAATATTTAGAGAGTTTTTCCTTGCCACTGTTGCCCTTGGCTTGCTCATGAAAGTGTTTTGGTCCATTGTAAAGCATTATGTAAAGCTTTATATAAAGTTACACATTTAATAAGATAGCTGGAGCCTTCATAACAAAATTTTTTGTAAAACGTTACCCCAAGAAAGGTCTTAACTCATTTATTGACCTGAACTGTACTGAAGAATAAAAGAATAGGGTAAAATATAAAGTTACATTTTGAAATGTCACTATGTACACTCATGAAGACCTGAATACGTAGACATTTTATTGCTTTTAATTTATCCACGCCAGTCAACCAAACACGTGCGTTGATCTCACAGAATCTTGTCGCCATCTTGTGGAGCATAATTGAACGTCAGAAAGTATCAAGTATCATAATTACACTTTTATCAACTACTTTATATTGCTCAGGGATGCAGTGGGTTCAGTTCACCCGGAAACACTGGGCGCAAGGCAGAACCTGCACAGAGTGCCAAGTCATCTCAGGATTTCACCCACTCCTTCATATAACAGCCAATCATGTCTGTGTAGATGCTTGACTGGCTGATAGCAAAGCATGGATCTCAGCAGTACTGGAATGGGTTACGCTAAAGCTCTTAGACAGTGAATCACAATAGAAGGCATTATTCACAAAAAAAAAACTTGGAGCAGTGGTGAACCTTCAAAAGAGTGGTTGCCCTACCAAAATTTTATTAGGGATGCATCAGTTGCTTATACAGGAGATCATAAAACAACCCAGACAAAATAATTAATGAACTCAAGGCCTCACTTGCTTCAGTTAAAATCAATGTACACAATTCTACAATAGCACAGACATGGGTCATGTTACATCGTAGCCTACAGAACATCATACCAACAGTCAAACATGCCGGTGGTAGTGTGATGGTTGGGACTACTGGTCATAACTGATGGAACCATGAATTATGCTCTCTATCAGAAAATCCTGAAGGAAAATGTCCACCCATCACTTGACCAAAAGCTCAAATGCAGTTGTGTTAGGCAGCAGAACAGTGATACAAAGCACACAAGCAAGTCCACCTCTGAAAAAAATGTTTTTTTGATTGGCCGAATCAAAATTCTGATTTAAATTCTATTGAGATGCAGTGGCAAGATCTTAAACGGACAGTTCATGTTTGAAAATTCTCCAGTGTAGCTGAATTTAAAAAAAAAAATAGAAATTTACATTTTCAGCATTTAGCAGACACTTTTATCCAAAGCGACTTACACAATGAGCTGAACACAATGAGCAATTGAGGGTTAAGGGTCTTGCTCAGGGACTCAACAGTGGCAACTTGGTGGTGGCGGGGCTTGAACCGGCAACCTTCTGTTTACTAGTCCAGTACCTTAACCACTGAGCTATCACTGGCCCTCAAATTTATAGAAATATATCTTTACATTAAAAATGAAATGGTCATTTTTGTGTGTCTACTATTGTTGTAATCCGTATGATCTTGAAGAAAACAGGATTTTTTTTTCCTGACCAGCGGACCTGGGGATGCTGTAGCAACTCATGGGCACTTTGGACTGCAAATACACAGCCCCATACACAGAAAGTTTCAATCCAGCAAGTGTTGTGACACCTTCACTTCATCACCAGTATTAAAATAATCTGCAAATTGAGCCACAGTAGTCCAGCTACTGTAACAGATGCATTAGCTTTAGAATTAGGCATTGCTATAAACATTGTTGGGGAGTGTACCTAATGTCTTGGCTCATCAGTATATATAAACAGCTTTGGAAAATTTTGGAAGAACACTCTAAATTTTTCTTAAAATGAGGTAAAATAATCCAATGAGTAATTGAGCCACCACCGGTATCTGGGAAATCACACACACCCTAAACTTAGTTTGTATTCTCCATTTTCATCTTGCTGTTGAAGGAAAAACCATGTGCATGTGGTGGTAACCTTGTCGGAGGTTTTTTGGCACATCAGGTATAATACATCTCACATCAAAAGTATTTTTTCTCAGTTTTAAAAGCTATATCAGATATGTGGATGAATTTGCAGTGTGTAAAAGCTTGTGACAATTAGGAGACTAAGAACTTTTTCCATATTTAATGATTGTGATACAAAATGAGCCAGAACCATGGGGTAAGTTCATCTTCAATGGGGTCATTCATCTTACCCATGTTTACAGTCTAATATTTAATTGATGTTACATCCTAACAGTAAATAACTTACATTATATTGTATATTTAGATAACTACAGAAGAAAAACAGAAAGGAGTTAAAAAGTGTGTTTACTTAAGGGAGAAAAATCCATCAAAAAGAAAAACCCAGAAAGCTCGATAGGTCAGCCCTTTGTGGATTCCTAGAAAAGGTAGAGGATAAAAAGACATTAACAGCTGGATACAAAACAACCAGGCAAAGAGGATCTTTAGGGAAGAAATAAAAAAGTAGCTTGCAGACCACATAAAAAACGCTCTGACAGGTTGAATTGCCTTACGACAAAGAAATGCCAAGAACTGGCATTTGAACGGCAGAAAGGAACAACAATTTAGTCCCTCGCAATTGGCTCAGCGAGCCCAACATAAAAAAGCAATTCACAAAGTTAAATTGAGTGTCTGTTGGTAGAGATTAGTTTTGGAGATTTAGGACGTGCTAACATCTTGCTTGCCATTTGAAACGTGCCAACCAAAAGCAAGAAAAGCCCAAGTCAACAAAAAGGAAGGTCATAACTTTACGCAGCTCTGAGGAGAGTGATGTTTCAATCCTGCAGGCCAATACTTCAGAATCTAAGAGCTCTGAAGATGACAGGTAAGCCACAGACCTCAGCCCTCTCAGTTGGTGACTCTAAAGTGGGCAACTTAGCAACCATGTGCAAGAACCAGAGGTGTGTCTACAGGTGGGCATTGCCCACCCAGAGGAATCATTTGCCTACCAAAATAACCCTCAAAATTCTTCATAATAAGCAGGGATGGACTGGCCATCGGGAGTACTGAGACAATTCCCAGTGGTCTGCTCTGTGTGTGAATCACTGAAGAAAAAAATAGAATCTGATTTAAGTATTCTAATACTGAAGTGTGCATTGGCCCACTGTTTCCTCAGTGCATGACCATCAGCCAATCACGGAAATGCAGCCCCCAGGATAAACTGTAATCATAAAAACTGCAAAAGGTAAAAAAAAAAAAAAAATCATGAGTGCAAAATGGAGAAAGAAAGGATTGAAAAGGTATTTAATAAAAAGAGCATACTACAACAAGACACAGAGATCTGCATGAACATACTGTGCAATATTTGTGCACAATATTCTGCTACATTATGCCCAACATTTCTGCTCCTCAGAACAAGTAAACACAGTTTGTAAAATAGAATAAAAATGTGTTTAATTTAGGATTTAAATGCACATTTTTAACACTCAAATTCATCAAGAACAGACCAAGAGCAAACTTTCACAGGATCATTTGGAAGCTTTAATCATTGTTGGCATTGCAGAAAAGGTGGCTTTTTTCTTTTTAGAAAACTGCTCCTCTAATAGGTTTGCATGTACAGTTACTTAGTTACTTGTGTTTTACTTAATCTACGAGGGTTCTTCAAAAAGTTTCCGCACTTTTTTAAAACTATTTATTAAGAATTTCAAAAACAAATGACATTACTTTTCTACATAGTCACCTTCCGATGCATTTTCCCAGCGTCGTTCCAAATTTTTAATGCCATCAGCAAAAATGTTTTTGGTTGAGTGTGTAGCCACTGATGCACCGCTGCTTTCACATCATCATCACATGATCTTCCTCTTAAAGCTTCCTTAAGCGTCCAAAAAGGTGAAAATCAGATGGTGCTAAATCTGGACTATAAGCTCTCTCTCAGTCTCTCAGACACGACCAATTACTACTCCTCCCTCCCTCACTGTTTCCAACGTAAATATAAAAATGCGGAAAGTTAAAGATCCCTCATAGAATGGAGTCTATGTGCTATGTGAAATGTGCATATGTGGCTGGGAAGCTGGGTTTTCACTTTGGTGTTGCTGTGATTGAACTGGTCTACAAAAAAGTCCAGGGCTGAATTGAGTTTCCAATCCTCAGTACAGTTAAAGATATTTTTTGAGTATTCATAGTTTTCTGTCACTACATTCTTATTGGCCATTAAAGTGTTTACCAACAGAGTTGTCAGGTTCTTGGTTTTCCTGCCAAATTGGTCTTGTTTAAAATGCAGTCATAGGTGGAAATTCAGAGGTCTTGGAGTGTGATTTTTTGGGCTACTTTCAAAATGTACCACAGCCAACAAAAAGCTTTCATTACCAGTGATGGCATAGTTACCTTGAAAAAGTAATCTGATTACTGATTAAGTAAGTTAAGTTACTTTATTAGTTATATAATGAGGAATATTTCAAAGATATTCCTTTGCAATACTTTATCATTTGGCTGCCAACTTGTGTGTACTGATGAGACTCAATTGAATCCCAGAACATGCTAGTGTGAATGCATGGAAAACTAATTTTAATTTTCTTTCAAGAATATGATACAGACTGACCAACACTATTACGCTAAATCAGCATTAAAAATTGACTTGACTTTTAATAGCCTTCTACAATGCTGGAGCTTAAATTGACTTTACTTTTAATAGCCTTCTACAATGCTGGAGCTTCTTAAAACGGAAGATTTTCTTTTAAATAGAAGTGTTATTTACCTGCTATTAAATTGTTTTCCTACAAAATCCGCCCAATTTGGCGGATAATCGCCCAATCTGGCAACACTGGAATGCGCAGAGCCAGCTGGCGCTTTTACTCGTAGCGCGCCACGAATACTACTAAATAGTACTACTGTACTTCTGTAATGGTGTTGACATTAATGTTGAGTGTATTACTGCACTGTTTTGGTGAAGAACTACTCATCTGAGGTGCGCTGCTCCTGCCTGCAGAAATGCTTCCGCAAAAAAATTGCCGGCAAAGCGGTGGTGGGGGGGCCAGAGGGGTGGCCGAAGATTACTTTATGGTGGCCATGGCAACCACTGGCCACCCCCTGGCTCCGCCCCTGCCAAGAAGAAAGCAAAAATATCTTTTCACTAAGGAAAATGACAAAAATAGTAACGCACAGTAACTTGGATAAGTAACTTTAATCTGATTACTGGATTGGAAATAGTAACGCGTTAGATTACTCGTTACTGAAAAATGTGGTCAGATTAGAGTAACGCGTTACTAAGTAACGCGTTACAGACCATCAGTGTTCATTACAAACAGTACAAAATTGGAATGAATATTTACTCAGCACTTACTCAACATGTTTGTTTAAAGCACATATGAAAAAAGACATATACAAATAAGTGACAATAGAAAGCAGATGGAAAGGACTGTCCAAAAGTTCAAAACAGCTCTTCATTAAATTTTAATCAGAAATCAGAAGGGAATGAAACAACAAAATTAAAAGATTATTATTAAAGATAATAATAATAATAATATAGTTAATAATACAGTATAATGATGTTTCTGAAGAGCTGGTTTTAGACAGACATTGGGCTGGATAGTTTTGCTGTATCTGATCGCCAAACCACTTCTTCACACATGCAGTAGTGATTTGGTTAAGTGGACTGCTAAACCTGTTTGTGGTTAGCCACTCTTGGCAATCCAACTGTTCATATCCTAAATTCTTGTTCATTCTTTTCTTTGGCTCCTATAAGTTAAAAGTATTGTATAGTTTTACAATTGAGGTTGCATGTTTTCCAAGCAAAGCTGTTTTTTTTAAGTTACCAGCTCACCTGGCGGCCACTGGTTTAGTGATTATCCAGCTCCAGGCTAGCAATAGCTGATTTGTTGCTAGTCACTGGAGTTGGCTTGTTGGGAAGGTAAAAAATAAATTTACAAAAGGCTCACGATTAGTTTTATTTGGTTAGCTAGGAAAATCTTCTAGCATGTATAGGTGGTTCTGGATACCTCCACCCCCCAAGAATTGGACGCCATAATTGCATTATTTTCTTTCTTTCTTTCTCAAAATTAAACTATGCCCTTGTTTACATATCTTATTTAGAAAAAGTAACATTGCCCACCCAAAGATGCCGTCATAGTAATGCCATTACATTTTATGTTTTCTTGCAGCCTAGATGCATTTTATGTTAAATAATTTATATACTGTAGTTTTCTATCTTTGTATGCTGTCATAACCAAGTGGGCCTAATTTCTTCTTATATTAGATCATTTGTGTATACTATTTTTGCATGTGATTGTAGCCCTTAATATTTAAACTTATATTTAAAATCTGACTAATAGCTAGTAATTGTTTTCTCAAATGCTGAAACTGAGCCACAAGACCACGTTTTGCTGTCTATTTGAGTTAAGCAAATTTCTAAGGATTTTAATTGTCACACATACTGACCTTATTTTAAGCATTTGTTTGATTTCCATCTTAAATTTCAACTTGTAAAAAATGGGTTTATCTTGCCCCACACTCCCCTACTTAAATGATCACCTGAACCAAATCTTGTGACTGTAAGACACCAAGTTACCCACACAAAGAATGGCAAACAGCCTCTCAGCTGCATGGCGAGAATGGGCTCCTAGGGGTAGGGCTGAAGTTGAGCAAAGCTGGAAAAAAGCTCATAAGAAGCAAAGAAGTGCCAGGCTAAGGTTTGCAGAAGACCATAACTATTAGTCCTGTAAAATTTTGTGGATGATTCAGCAAGGATGGAATCAGGCAGATTAGTCTTTGTTAAGGACGCAAAATTAAGCCACATACAGGTTATCCTAAAAGTGAACTTCTGTTTTGTTCTGTCAATGTTCCCCAACTATAAATGTCACAAAGCAAGGTAAATCAATCTGTGGATGTATGACCAACAGTTCAAGATCCTGTCATAGCCAGAACCTCTGGAATGTGATCAAGAGGTCGATGGATGGCCTTATACTTACATTTTCACACCAGAATCGACATTGTCCCTCAACGGCAATTAAAAATGCAGGTGAAGAGCATCAATATATTTAATCAAATCTTAACTCATTTATTACTTTAAAACAGTATTGTACTCTCTCTATATATATATACACTTGCATTACTTTAGGTCTGAAAACACTTTATCTGGGTTATTAACTGGGTCTGCTTTTTTTGGACCAGTCATCATCTTCTAATAAATGCTCTAAATGACAGTAACTGTATTAGAGAAAAATGGCATTTTGTTAAAAAAAAAACCCCCAAAAATTACATTTACGTGAATTGTAACTAAGAACTGAGAAACGTACAGTACATTGGAGATAAGATAGCATGCAAATAAAGAATAAAGATTGTGAAAAGGCAAAAAAATCACTGACATATTTTACAATTTATTGTATACTTAATCAATTATGTATTAATGTCAATAATGTATTCCTGTCCTGCGCTCACTGTTCCAAGTATTGGCCTTTGACTTATGGCAACCATGGCTAGGATTAGTTAAATTACTGAAAATGAATTTAGTGCAAATACTTGCGTACTGTATTACTAAAGGTCTACAGATTGTGTTCAGTACATAGAGAGTGGAATTAGCTTGAATATTGGATAGCAAAATGAGCTGTAGTTTGCTATGTTTTCATTAAACCACAAGAGATACACCAATTAGGCATAACATTATGACCACCTTCCTAATATTGTGTTGGTCCCCCTTTTGCTGCCAAAACAGCCCTGCAACTGCGATGCACCGTGTCTTCTGACACCTTTCTATCAGAACCTGCATTAACTTCTTCAGCAATTGGAGCTACAGTAGCTCGTCTGTTGAATCGGACCACACAGGCCAGCCTTCGCTCCCCACGTGCATCAATAAGCCCATGACCCTGTCACCGGTTTACCACTGTTCCTTCCTTGGACCACTTTTGATAAAAACTGACTACTGCAGACCAGGAACACCCCACAAGAGCTGCAGTTTTGGAGATGCTCTGACCCAGTCGCCTAGCCATCACAATTTGGCCCTTGTCAAACTCGCTCAAATCCTTACGCTTGTCCATTTTTCCTGCTTGTAGCACATCAACTTTAAGGATAAAATGTTCACTTGCTGCCTAATATATCCCACCCACTAACAGGTGATGTGAGGAATAGATAATCAGTGTTATCCACTTCACCTGTCAGTGGTCATAATGTTATGCCTAGTCAGTGTACATTTCTCTGTTTAAGTATAGATGAAACTTTTTGGTGAACACTACAAAATATACACACACTGCTTGAACCAATGATTTATTACAAAAAGGCAAGACAAAAATCATAAATTGTATTCTAATGGCAAACAACACAAAAACATACACCTCGATATAAGATGTAGGTCCGCTGTTTCAGAAGATGAAATAACAACAGCGATTAAAAACAAGGTAATGATATGGACATGAACCCAAATACAGCAAACAATCTGTTTGCTGCAAAAGAAAGGTGGGAGGCAAAAAGCACAATCACAAGAGTAAAACAGTCTTTCAGCTAGGTCAACATGACCCTCGGTTTCAAGGAAAACAGAGGAACTATTTTAAAATGAAACAATTAAACCAGGAGAAACCAAAGTACCAAACATTTATTATTTTGTTTTTTGTCTTTCTTTCCCCATAGTGAATACCAATCCGAGTGTCAGCAGTGTGTATTCTGTATTCTAACACAGAACTAAAGACCTCCAATGGATTTACAGTTAAATCTGGTGAACGGTTGCTTCTCGGCCACACTTGGAACATTAAACAGTTATGCAGAAAGTCAGGTTGATATAAAAACAGAACACTGCTGAGCTGCACTGCTGAACCACAGAACTGAACCAGTGCACATGTACAGCCGCTTCCAATAAAGTTGGTGGTAGCCGTTTAGGATATTGTATAACTCTGTAAATAAACCTTTATGAAATAAACACTAAATATACTTTATATGCTTTATAAATATTTTTCACACAGATGAAAATTGTGAAAAAGCGACTGGTTAGGTAAAACAGTATCAGCTTTCTAAACTTTTATCTGTCAAGGTCCACTTACTTGCGGCATTTCATTCCGAATTCCTAAGTACGTAGTGCTATGGTTACTGTTTTGTTGTTGTTGTAGATTTGTTTATTTCTGTCATAGTGCAAAGCCTTTTGAAACATGAAATCTCCTGATTACTCCTTAAATTATTTAATGTTAAACAAATCATTCACACTAGCTAGATTTTTTTTTTTAAAAACATCATTCATTTTTGTCATTTTTACACATATACACATATTTAAAATGTTTACATTTTGGTGAGTATATTATCTCAATATATTTCATGCACACACACACACGCTAATGGGTATCAAGTCACCATTACTAAATGCATTCATGTTAATCGCTGCTCTGCAATTTGCAGTTCTCCATAAACCCATAGAGATTTTTGATTTTAACAAACGGACAAGCAAACGTTTAAAACTTTTTGCTCTTTAATTAACAAATAATGAAAAACTGTACTGGAAAACATAGCACTGCAGAACGAAAGAAAAAGCCTTGTGCACACTACATGAAACCTTTGAAAACACACTTTGAATCTCAAAATTTTACGTCTTTCAAAAATTGAACAAGAAATTTGTATCTAAATATTGAAATTGTTTTGAAAATATTAATAAAACACAGGGATATAGGAGAGATCTGATCATCTCAACAGACTCAGAGGGGGGCTGGTTTACATTAAGTTGTGCACTATGAAGGCAAGAACGTACAGCCTACAAAGAACTCATTTTAGTATAAAACCTTTTACTTTAATATTCAAAACCAACTGTATTATGCTGAAGTACATACCGAGTAGCTGGAAGGTCCTAAACTGAGGGGCTGCATCTCAAACTTTAACTGTTAAAATGTAATAATAATATTATAGTATGGTTAATTTAACATATTACAGTAAGACATATGATGTTTGTGATACAGCAGCTCAGGTAGTAGCAACACTACCTACTAAGTGTTTCCGCTTTAGCTTAATTCAGCAAATGGGCATTTGGGCATTATGTCAAGACACACTAATATCAGCTCTTGCACAGTAACTGTGTTGCTTACCGTTACACCTGCATCTACTCATTAAGGTCCTGGCTGTTTTGCTAAGTCGCTTACACTTTATGAGCAATCAAAATGGGCACACGCAGAGGTTAAGTGGGTAAACAAGAGAGGGCTGCAGCACTTATATCATCAGCTACTGGAAAATCTTGCTCAAATCACATAGTGTGCACTAGGCATAACTGATTCTGAACCAGATTTGTCAAACATGAGAAGACCAAAACCAAAGAAAAAAAACATCAACCAACTTTAAAACTTGAACCAAGAAACAAGTTACTGTGTGTATCTACTTTTTAATAAAATTCAGTATCCTGAGCATGTGAGAGAAGAGATGGTGGTTATACTTGTTGGACTAAGTGGAAGGTAAAAGGGGTGGGAGGAGCTACATCAAAAAGTTCAATGCAGGATTTTCTCTTGGTGTAGGAAATGCTCGACATCAAACTAAACATCAAAATCTTCTGGGGACACAAATTTACAGCTAAGATAAATACCGAGTTCAATATCTTTTTTTTTTTTTTTTTTTATTGGGGACACCCCTTTCCCCCCAAATTTTCAATATTAAGTACTCCATATTGATTTCAGGTGTATTTAGTGCAAGCAGACAAAATACCTGCATAGTCAATTTGTTATGGATGACTACAAATAAAGGATAGACATAAATAACACTACAAAATGAAGAAATTATTACCCTGGCATTAAATTAAATGTGACCAAAAAGGGAATGTCAAAAAATGTACAATTCTTTTTACACTTTACACAGCCAGAAATACATCCTCTAGCAACACTCCTCTCAAAAAAATTTAATTGAAAAATTGAGCCTTATAGCTGACAGCACTGCCAGTGAAAACATACCCACTTCACTAAATAAGCAATGCCAAATGTATGTTCTTTACCAAAATAAGACAAATAATGGGATGAAAATAAAGGAAAGGAAGGAAAAACAAAACAAAAACAAGTGAACGCACTTCTACATCAGCTGTGCTAGGACAGTTCTGGAATGCAGGAGCCTCTCATTCGTACTCGAACTCCAGAGGTGCGCTCTCATCGATCAACTGGTTGTGTTTATTTTGTTTGCTCGTCTGCTTTATTCCCATGTGGACTTTCTTGTGGCGCGAGAAGCTGGACGAGTGAACGAAGGTCTTGCCGCAGTGCTGGCACTCGTAGAGCTTGCCTGAGGCGTGCGTCTGCTGATGCTGCTTGAGGTTGGACAAGCGTACGAATGACTTTCTGCACACGTTGCAGGTGTAGCACCGGTCACCATCGAGCATTTGCTCGTGCATCTGCTCCTGCTCATGGTTGGCGAGGCTGGTGTTGAAGCCTGGATACGACTGCTCGTCCATGGCCAGTTTAAGCCTCTTCTTGCCCCGTTTGCCACGCTTGTTCTTCTTACACAGAGTGTAGTAGTTGGGCTTGTCACGTGAGCAGAGCTTTAGGCGGATCTTGAGGTCAGAGGATTTATCCAAAGCATCTCTGCCCTGGGCGTAAGAGTTTAGCAGCTGGCGCACGTGCGACACCTGGTGCTTGGACAGGCCGGTGGATGTGCTGAACACCATATCACACTGTGTGCACTGGTACTGCTTCTCACCTGGCACAAGCTTGTTATCCATTTGCTGCGACCTCTTCTTCTTTTTCTTCTTCAAGCCGCGACCGGTAGGACGGGTCTGTTGTGTGATGATGGGCAACGGCTTGGGCAGCGGGTACTGGGGCTTTAGACTTTTGTCCAGGCCTCTTTTGTGGATAAGCCGATGCCGCGACAAGCTGGAGCTGTGGTTGAACGACTTGCCGCATGCATTGCATGTGTGCAGTCTCTTGACTTTGTGGCACTTCTTGTGGATCGCCAGAAGCCGCTTGCCGTTGCACCGTACGCCGCACAGGTTGCACTGCAGGGGTTTTTTGCAGTCTTCCGACTTGCTGATTGCCTTCGAAGAAAAAGAAGAGGTAGAGGCCAGTCTCTCGCCTGCAGAGTGCATGTGCAAATGGCGTGCCAGACTGGACGAGTGGCTGTAGCTCTTACCACATAGGTGGCAGTTGTACACCCTTTTTGAATGGGAGCCCCCTATTTCCCAATCAACATCTGAGCCTACATCCTCAACCTCCTCCTCCTCCTCGACCAACTGGCTGCTCTCGAGCTCTATGTGCTGTTCTATATCCGACTCACTCCCGACCTCCTCCTCCTGTGAGGCAATCAGGCTTGGCTCTGTATCGTCACATTCCGTGTATACAGCCTCGTATGGAGCAAAGAACCTTTCATCTGACTCTGTTCTAATCAGCTGGTCAGTGACCAAGCAAATGTTCTCATCCGATTCCTTTTTTACACAGGATAGAGTGAACTTGGAGCCGACTTCAGCCCACTTGACCACATACTCAATGGGCTGGGTATCTAGTTCCACCGTGATGAAGTCCGCACCAAGAACATCTGCTTCAGACAAAGTCAGTTCAGTTTCTACCTCCTCCATCACGTTGGATCTTCTGTGCTCCTGACAAAATCTGGATGAGGCAAATATTGCAATTCCTGGATGTCAGAGCATCAATTCACACCTCTGTAATCCCTGGCAAATGGAAAAAAGAAACATGTTTACATTAATACCAGTGGAACAGTGAAAAAACATTCAGAATGTACAATGCACTGTAGCAGAATTATGAATGCACACATTTTCTCTCAAAAAAAGATACAACGAATTCATATCAGGCATAACAGTGGCAATGACAGTAGATATTCTTTGACCTTTTAAGTGGTTTCTTCACAACTGTGTTTTTTGTTTCTCTTTCCATTTTGGGTTGTCCCAATTTTGGATGTACTCAGTTTCCTGAGCACTCTTATGACCTTTGCTTGTTGTACAACACCCATGCACAAGTCTACACACCCCTAAGTACAATGCCAGGTTTTTTTGATAAAAAAATATAAATAATTACTAAACTTTATTCCCCTTTAATGTGATCATCTGTTCAAAACAAACTGAAATGTTTTAGAGGGGAATAAAAAACTTACAATTATGTGATTGCATAAATATTTAAAATATTTAAAGCACTTTTTGATTTTATAACAAAATTCAGCAAGTTTTTTCTTCAGAGTGGAAGTCTATGAGAATGGTACATCTTGACTCTTTGTCCGCTCTTCCTTGCAAAGGCGCTACAAATATGTCATATTCTAAGGGCATCTCCTGTGCACATCCCTCTTCAGGTCACCCCTCTTCTTCTTGTTCCTCAGCCTTTGTCCCGTTTTACGGGGTCGGCATTTCTGGCTTCTTCCCGTTAGGGGTCGCCGGCGGGATTTGGCACAGTTTTACGCCGGATGCCCTTCCTGACACAACCCTCCCTATGTATCCGGGCTTGGGACCGGCACTACAATGCACTGGTCTGTGCATCCCTCTTTAGGTCACCCCATAAATATTTAATTGGATTCAGGTCTGGGCTTTGGCTGAGCCATCACAAAACGTTGATGTTCTTTTGGTGAAGCCATTCTTGTGTTGATGTGGAGGTTTGCTTTGGGTCACTGTCATGCTGCAGGGTGAAATTCATCTTCATCTTTTAAGCAAAGACCTAAAGGTTTTGTGACAAAATTGGCTGATATCTTCAAAATTCCAACATTGACTAAAGCTTCAGTTCCAGGCAGACAGACCCAAAGCATAATGCTGCCACCACCATGTTTCACTGTGGGTATGGTGTTCTTTTGGTGATGTGCAGTGTTGTTTTGGTGCAAAAGATGTCTTTTGGAATTATAGCCGACAAGTTTAACCATGGTCTCATCAGACCATAGCACATTTTCCCAGATGCTTTTGGCAGACAATGTAGGTTTTTGGAAAATGTAGCTAGGCTTGGGTGTTTGACGTTGTAAACGGTTTTCGTCCTATCTCCTTAACCCCCAGCCCAGACATAAGAAAAATATGAGGTCACATGAAGTATACAACCAGTACTTGCCAGAAGTTTCTGTATTTCCTTTGCTGTTGCTGTAGGCCTCTTGGCAACCTCCCAGACCAGTTTTATTCCTGCCTTTTCATCAATTTTGAGGGACGTCCAGTTTTTAGTAATGTCACTGTTGTGCCATATCTTTTCTACTTGTTAATGACCTTCATCACTGTGGTTCATGGTATGTGTAATGCTATGTCTTTACAGACCATGGCTTTAGCTATATCAAGCAACTAAATAAATGTCAGGAAAATCCTACTAGAAGAGTTGAACGTTATATGGGGTTAATCAGAGTCACAGTAATTGATGACTACTATTTAACATGTTAGAATGTGATTGGTTAATGCTAAACACAGCTACCTCCACAATTGTAAGAGGGTGTGCACACCTACGGAACTGTTATTTTAGTTTCTTATTTTATTTTTCCACTTTAAATGATTTCAGTTTGTTTTTGTATTGAATTGCACAGATAAATCACATTAAAGGTGGAGATAATCATTGATTTGCTTTTGTGGTTATTATGTTTCTTTACATAATAATGATCTTTATATCAGTTGCCAATCAAAAACACTTAGCCAACATCATTTAGCAGTCAAGACCTGACACTGATAAAGAACAAAGGAAAATTTATGCAAATTGAACATGAAGAGGTATTTCCCCTCACAGTATAACTCGCAGCTCCATGCACGAGTTCTTGAAAAGTTAAATCAAATCTACTGTGTGCATATTATTTAACAGTATTGTCCCTAAAGAGGTTTTTCATACGAGTGTCAATTCTGCACAGAACATGGTCCAACACCCTAAGAACACGACTGCCAAGACACACTTCCCTTCCAAACATATGTAAACTTCTGACCTCAACTTTACATGCATTCATTAAATTACAAGCAATGTTGAAAAATGCTCAAGTGAGAATTTTTTACTGACAGCATTGTACAAACGTGGCTGAAAAGGCACACTTTAACATGTTCACTTCATTACTTAATGGCTTGGCTCTAAAATCAGTACGGTGACAAGAAAACATGACCTGCTGCTGTAGTTTACAGTAGTGACACTGCTAAATGCTACCGTAATACTACCCCAAGAAGCTTTAACTGCCATTAGATCAAAAATAATTGCGATTAGGCAATTACACAATAACTGTATAATCCTTATAAATGTAATTGTAACAACTACATACAATTTTTGTCAGTTTGTTGGGGATAAATTTGGTCATATTTCTCTTATGCAACGTATCCTAGTTCCTTCGCATTGGCGGTGACACTTAAATAATTTCTTTTTAAAAACTGACCAATGTCTGCATGTTTTGCTTACATTTTTACTTGTTCTTGCTCTGACAAATAAAGGCTATCTAAAAAATATATAAATAGCAGACATTACAGGTAGCCTGCAATTTCTAACAGTAATGCTATGGGAAAAGAGTTTAAATTTTACAAAGAAAACAGACATAAACAATAATGACATTAGCAGAACACTCAGCTGATGGGTTTGTGTTTGCAGTAGGGCTTCTGTTAAAAAAAAAAAAAAACTAGGAACATAAAGCAAAAGATCAGTAAAGAATTTCCTAAAGCCTTAGATAAAATAACAGTTTTTCTGTTATTAGTAGATATTTGGCTGGAACCTTGTGCTGTATAATATTTAATTTTCATAGCATCTGCGTCATTTGACAGACCACAGTGCATAACGTAAATTAATATATTAACGGACGTTATCTTTCCATAATAGTTTCAGTTTCACGTTGCATTTGTTGAAGCAGTGGTGAACAGTAAAAAGTGACAATGGTTTTATGAAGTACTCCTCAGCCCATGTGACTATTATAATAGCATGTTTTCTCATGCAGTGCTGGCTCTAAAGTCACACACAATCAACAGTGGTTTCCAGCCTTGCCCAATATGAACGGATTTCTCCAGATTCTCTGAATCTTTTCACAATATTATGTATGGTAGATGGTAAAAGATCAAACTCACTAGACCTAACTAGCAATTCTCTCACAAAGTCTGGCACAAAGTAGCGAGCTACAACCCATCTTTGCTTGCATATAATCAGTCTTTGGTGGATGCTGCTTTATAACCAATCATAATACGTTCACTTGTTACCAATTAACCTGCTTAATGTGAAATACTATAAAAGGGTGTAATGTAAATATGCTATAACGTTTCTACCCTTATTTTGTGCCTGGCATCATATTCAGAATTTGTTTATACTTACAAAATACAACCAAGGTGGTCAGTAAATTTTTTTCTTTTATCACAAATAATTTTCCCCCCTTTTTTTGCATTTTACAAAATCATAAAATCAATCTGAAGGGAAAATGGATTGCTCCAAGTACACCCACATTCTTAAGGAAAGTCCTCTGCTAAACAGCTGAATATGGGCAGGTTGTTTATCTTCCAAACATGACAACTACCCTAAACAAAACACTAAAAGAAATAACAGGCTTTTTGCAGTATTGTGTATTAAAAAATGTATTTTGCATTGTACCCTTTAACCTTTGACTTGTATTTCATAAACCAATAACTGGCCTTATGTTTGTAAAAACATTTTCTTTTTGCTCATAATAAGTCCACGCCTCTAATATGTCCAGGTACATCACTAAGTTAATGCTTTATCTGATAATATGTAACGATATCATACATTAAAAATGTATGATACTTAAAACTGATGAGCTGAATTATTGCCATAAAGTAACTAATTAAACCAATTGTACCGATGTGGATGTTTACGGTGTTTTGTATGGCTCTGCAAGGTTTATTCATTTTGCCACAAAGAACCTCAGAAAGTAGAAGAACTGTGTGTGTGTGTACATATAAGCTGGATAAACTCTTACCAGCCACCTTATCAGGTTGACCAGCCTTGTACATACACTGTCTATTGTTTTTTACCATGTAGATGCACTTCATGTGTAATTAATTACTTGACGTAGCCTATTTATTATTTTTCTGTACACGGTCACCTCTGTCTACATGTCCACTCTATCAGACCAGATACTGGTTAACAGTCCGTGTGCTGTCGGGTCTGTTAAATATGTTATATGTTACATGTCATGCATGTGTAATTATCTGTGCTATTATGCGTATTACCAAAGCAAATCCCTCGTATGTGTAACATGCCTGGCGAAATAAAGTGATTCTGATTATGATCAGATATTGTTTGGGTGGTGGTATACTGACTGCACTGGGTGGGTTTAAAAAAAAGGGTAAAAATAAATCAACTGTGTTTTTAGACTGCTTCTGCACTGATTAATCATGGACTGCTCAGTTTATGGAATGGGACTATATTGATTCCTGAGATTTACAGCCTGTTCTCCCCCTGCATGATACTGACACAGTTCTATAGTTACACAGTGTTCTCAGGCTTTCTCTTGCAAATGTTTTAAAAGAAAGAAAGTAAGAAAGCTTCTTTCTGGCATTAATCTTTCTTCTAAAATTAGCCCATGGTGACTGTTCCACTTTAAGATACCATTATAAAATACGATCACGATGCCCCGTACATCACACAGGTGTGATTAATGTTCTGTACAGTAAACTGTATCACTTATGTGTGTGCGGAACACCGTGATCTTGCTCTTGTTTTGAAAAATCTTACGCGTTTTGAGTTGAACGAACTTGAGAGGTCTGAGATGATCAATAATAAATTATGTAAACAAAAATGCAATAGTTAACCGATCACATAGTGTTAGCATTAAGGCTTTAAAGTAATAAATACATTATTGAGGTAAAGCACTGAGGTATAATCTATATTGCACCGAAACAAAGCGAAAGCGCCTCAACAAGCCCGTGGTTATTTCCTCATTGCGTGAGGTACTAAACCCCACTTATATCAACTTCCACCTACTGCAGCCTCGGAAACACTTAAATAAGGGTTGAACCTACCGCGGGGTGATTATTTTAGTGAGCTCACCATGGTTTTGTAGACATTATAAAGCGAGTTGTCAGGAGCGAGCGTTAGTACCAGCGAATAAGCAAACAAAGCAGTGCAGTACCATACAGGAAATACAACAGAGGGAAGCCAGTGCGCGCGGTGCATTCTGGGTAGCGCGGATTAAAAGGGCTGTAGGCGACACAAGTGTCAGCAATAATGTTCTCGTTTCAATTCGTATATGTATAGATCAAATTGGAACACGTCCAGAGATTAGCGATCGAAATAATCTTTAAATGATCACACTGACCTGGTGGAAGGAACACATCCTGTGTTAAAGCACATCATTCAGGCCTGGATTCAGTCGGCCCCGCCATAACCAGCGCTCATCCTCTCAGCCTCAAAATATCGATTCTAATCACCCATCCGACGTGCACACATCTACATATATACACCGATCACATATACTGGTTAGTTTAAGGTTAATGGCGTTAATACAGGCTGTAGTGAGGAACCAGGTAAGCACTGCTCGCCTCACTGCTGGTGCATGCGCACATCGAGGAACAACCCGAACCAATAACGTGAGCTCACAGTATTCCGTACAATGATCACCAACCATCACCGTGGTGCCCTACACTGTTTAAGCAAGAATCAAATATGATTAAGTACCTAAAGCTTCTCTGATCATGTAAAACAGATACAGACAAAAATATATATGTAAGAGGATTTGGGGTTGTGCGGATTCGTGTTTAGAATACGCTGTTCCGTACAGTCTGTAAATATTGGATTATTTCAGATGAGGGATGGAAATGCAGCTAAGATCATATCCCATCGATGGGAAAATTTAACCAAATGACAAATAGTTGTGAAGAATTAGGATAGATCCTTCGAAGTCGTACGGAACACCATGATATCGAGTTACTTCCTTCTGTCTTCAGCTTCCTACGCCCTTCATGTGAGGGTTTGTATTCGCATCTCTCTCTCCTGAGAAGCAAGTTAGTCCCCATGAAGACAAGACTCACCGAGCTACAGACAGAACCGCCCTAAAGCAGGACAGGCAAAAATAAGACACAGCCATATGGCGGTTGCTGGTTGTTTTATGTACTATCTCTCTATACATCACACAAACACACACGATGATGGGAATTTACCGCAGAAATTGGAAACCAGTCACCACACGTAAATGCGGACAGGACACCAGACTGTACTAGTCACTGCACAACGTGGAATACTCTATTTGTAAGCACGACATTGTTTTTATGTGTAGTTAAGAAGATAAATGACTCGAATGTAAAGTCATTACCGAACATATGTGTGGAAAAAATTCCGATTTAGGTCCTCGCAGGGATCTGATTGCTCCGTCTGCCGCACCTCTGCCAGATCATAACCGATGTCGTCACGACTGTCAAGTTCTAACCGGGTGTTTTTTTCGCGTCACATCGCTGATTTACAAGTCAAACGATCGACTACCGATCCACACATTACTGTAAAAGTATTCGGCTTTGATCTAGGAATCTGGCCTGAAATTGACCAGCTTGTCGCAATCGCTGTCGTAAACATCGCTTGATGGTTCTCTCAAAACAATTCTAGTTGGCTGCGCTGTTTGACGCACTGAGCAAACCCGTGTTTTATTATTAGGTATTTTTATATTTTACTGCAAATTCACTTATACTAAAATAACTCCTGACTTTAAAGCATTAATTTATAACGACATGTTGCTATACATTTTATCAAGCTAAGTGTAGTTAAAGCAAAGGCTCAGACTGAACTAGCAATTATAGACAGTTCACTTGACAGCTAGTCAGCAAACTACTGGCCAAAAAATCTTAAAGATCGATTATCTGTGCATTGCTTATTTGTGACTTGTTTATATTTTTACTTTTAGTACCAGGAATTAACAGCCGACACGGGCCTTGTGGCAGCATTGCCCAGGTAAGACAGCCCAGGCACAGATTAGGTTCAAAGTTTGCCTGCACTTGTGAGGAACGTGTGGTGGGATGAATATTTACCATAACACAGGTCTAATGGATTCAGACCTACTGAAACAAGTAACCCTGTTCTCAGTCAAATTATCTTAGATGCTGCTGCACAAGAAAGAAACATCTACTGCAAAAGTTTATTTTCGATTACATATACAAAGAAATAGCAATGCAGTTACTCCTCATGAGTTTAGCAAGAGTTCTCTGTTTTATGTACTTTCTATTGGTGCTGTCAAACTGGTCCTATTCACATGGGATTTAGTACGTATTTGGATGCCTTGACCTTTTGTACACATTATTGTGTTGAGTGTGATTTTGAATTGATTATATATAGTTTGATATTAAAGATAATACATTATTGTTTCCAGATAGGAAATTAAAATAAGGCACAAACCTATAAGGGACCACAATTTACACTGTATTGCCAGCAAAAGAACAGACAAAAAGTCTAAGGAACTGGAAGTGGCATGCAGAAGACTCATGAAAAAGATGTTTAGGTCTGATAAGATAAACTTTAACTTTTTGAGCAGAACAACAACCACTAAACAGGCACTGGTAATCACCTGGCTAACATTGTACCTACAGTGTAACTAGAGGTAACAGCATCATGCTGTAAGGGTGACTCTCCGCCTTGGGGGCAGGGAGACCCTGGTAAGAATTCAGACATCCCAAGTCCCCCAGAAGTTCTGGGAGTCTCCCGCATATACATAGCGGCTCCCTGATGATATGCGATTTTTCCCCGATCGCGTATTAAATCCGTTATCTGATATACAATCTAGCGCACTGTGTAGGGAACATAAATCAATTGTCTAAAATACTATCTAGTGCACTATGTAGGGAACATGAATCCATTATATGATATACAATTTAGTGCACTATGTAGGGTACATAAATCAATTGTCTAATATACTGTCTAGTGCACTATGTAGGGGACATAAATCAATTGTCTAATATACTATCTAGTGTACTATGTGGGGAACATGAATCCATTATATGATATACAATTTAGTGCACTATGTAGGGAACATAATTAATTATGTAATACACTATCTAGTGCACTATGTAGGGAACACAAATCATCATCTAGTTATACTTTCTAGTGCACTATGTAGTGAACATGAATGCGTTATCTGATATACAATTTATCGAGGTCCGGGTCCAGGGGTACCTCCCTGAAATGAGTTTTTGCAACTTGGGATGTCTGAGAATTGAGGTGAATGTATGCAGCCAAATATGAAATATTTTCAAAAAGCACACATGAACTCAGACTGAGGCAACAGTTTACTTTTCAACATGAAAATTTCCTCAAACATGCAGTCAAAACAATTTTGGTCTCTGAATTAAAAAAACAAAACAATGGCATGTACTTTGGCATCTACTTCTTTTTATTAGCCAGAGACGTGTTTACACAGAGAGAAGCTTTGCATTGGGAGGGCCACACAATCTTCGTGCAGGTTTTATTCACCAACTGAAGGTGTCTTCAACTAGCCAGCAGTGGCCACAGGTGTAGCAGCATTGAGGACACCCGTTTAAGTGCCCATGCTAAGTTCTGCAGGTATGTATGTCAGAGCAACAGAAGAAGGCTGATTGCTCAAACAAATCTGACCAAATTCAGACCCTCTATTCAATACTTTGCTGAAGCTCCTTCGGCAGCAGTTACAGCTAGATCTTTACAAGCTTTGCACACCTAGATTTGGACAATTTATCTCATTCTTTATGGGAGGTCATCTCAAGCTCTAAGTTCCAAACTAAGTTCTACAGTTCCAAAAATGTTCAAAGGGGTTTATGTCTGGACTTTGTCTGGGCCACTCAAGGACATTCAGAGACATGAACCAAAGGCACTTCAGTGTTAATTTGGCTATTAAAATTGAACTGTCTCCTCAGTCTGAGATCGCATGCACACAGGAGAAGTTTCCTTTCAGGGATGTTTCTGTAACTGGCAGCATTCTATCAGCATCCCTTAATTCTTACCAATCTCCCTGTCCCTGCCACAGGGAGAAGTACCACATAGCTGATATGATTCTGCCTCCAAACAGGCTGTCATATGCACTTTTACATAACAGTGGCCACTTTTGCTACTGCTATAAATACCTGATTTGTGACGTGCAACAGAGATGGTTGTCCATCCAACAAGGTTTTCCGTACAGGAACTTTGGAGGTCTTTTAAACTGATCATTGGGTTCCTTTTTACCTTCCTAAACAGGCCCTTGGCTAGATGCCTGGACGTTAGGAAGGTTCAAGGATGTACCAAACACAAAATTATTAAGGTCACTGTGGTCCTGGGAAAAAAGCCTTGGACTTCATGGCTTGGTTGTTGTCTTTACGATGCAGTATAAACGTAGGCCCTCATATACCCAGGTCTGTGCCTTTCCAAACTATGTCCAATCCTTTCAGATTTAACAGGGGAACTTAAATCGAGTTCTAAACACACCTCAAGAATAATTAAAACAAACATGATGCACTTGACCTCAATTTGTTGTATGCCACAGCAAAGGATATGAATATTTTTGTGAAGATTAAAATGTTTTTACTTTGTCATTATGGGTTATTAAGTGTGTGTTTGTGTGTGTGTGCTTATTTTACACTAAAATGTAAACGTTTGAAGAATGTATTCCACTTGTGTTGTATGTATGCTGTTGTAATTTTTCCTCAGAGACTAAAAAGCACATTAAAATATGTGTTAAATGTCAATAATTTTGACAAATTATGTTTGTTAAAAAGTAAATATAATAGTTTTTGTTCTTTTAAAATCCACTGCAATTAAATGTCTTTTTTTAATATGATTCCACTACATCTGAAGCTTGCTGTACATTTTAATTGACCATTGAGTTCTTTCTAATAGAAATCTTAAAGTACTGGTCTGCCTAATTTTAATCCTCACATCCACACACACACACACAAAACAACGACAAAAACAAAATATATTAAGCCGCTGTACTTGTTTCATTAGGACCACTGACTAAAGATGGATAATGAGCCTGCAGGATCACCTAAACCAAGCTCCATTGCTGGAGGTGGAGGGTTTGGCAGTTTATTCAGATCATCAGGTCCAGCGTATTCAAATTCTGAGCTTGCTGGTGTGCCGTGTAAGTAAATCAAACTACAAACACTATAGGACTTCGTAAGAGGAAAGTAGTTATCTAATGTGGGTCATTCATATTCAAACGCAACATTTTCCAAAAACAATCATTAAAACTAAATCAGGTTAAAGCATTTTGAAAGTCCTGACCTACCTCAACTTAATCAGACATACTGTATGTGGACTGTAGTAAAACACTAGTGCAGAGAAATGCCAGGCTATCAAAAATGTAAAACAGCAAAATGTTTATATATTTGTACCCAGCAGATCCTTCTTTTCTGGACTCCAGTCATTTATACACAGAAACACAGTTGATTACGAATCAAAAACACTACCATGACATGTCTCATACATGTGTAAACGTTTTTTTTTTTATTTTATGCATTTTCTCCCCATTTTCCTCCTGATTTAGCGTAACAAAATTTTTGTCTTTCGCTGCTGAGAGATACCAGATTGCATCCGAGGAGAGCACGTCGCTGTGCACGCCTCTTCCAACATGTGTACAGCCCGCCTCTTCTCGCCCCTGCATTCTGCACAGGCGTCTCTTCCGCCAATCAGGGTTCTTACACAGCGTATGAAGACCCACCCACTCACACATAGTCCGGTCCCCACCCTGCAGATACGGTGGCCAATTAGTATCTGCTGCAGGAACTGCCAATTATGCCCGCTAGATGGTGCCCAGCCGACCGGCGGCAACACAGAGTTTCGAACCAAGGAGTTCAGAAACTAGCGGAATATCCCGCTGCCGCCTTACAAGTGTAAACTTTTGACCTCAACTGTACCTACTGTGCTGATTTGCCCCATCCTGTTTTGTTCTATTTTTGCATGTTTGTCACACTTAATTGTTTCAGATCTTTACACTAAACTTAATATGAAGCAAAGAAAACTGAGTAATAACAAAATGCATTTACAAATGATTATTAAATTAACTGATGGAAAGACCTATGTAGCACTTAATGACTCATGTGGAGAAGACTAGGACAAATTCAGACATGATTTTGGCTATCCCAGTTGAAGCTATGTGTTGCTTAAATAAAATCAGGAGAATGCTGATAAAACTCAACAAGCAGCACTTTATACTATTATTTAAATCATTTAGCAAAAAAAGAAAATTCTGTATTGATTTACATTGCTCTGGAAAGGCTAACTTAGTCATTGGGACCACAAAGTCATTATCTTTAGATGGAGAAAACTCTTAAAACTGCAAGCCTTGCTTAGCTCAGATTACACCAGCATTAATGATTCAAAATAGACTGTTTACAAATAGTTAATGTGGGAACAACAAAAGGTTGCACAACCAGTGGGGGAATGGGTTAAAATATCTTTATCAAATATTAAATTTAGTCTAAATATTTAAAATAAAAAAGTGTGACAAATATTCAAAAATATTTACAACATAAACATTTATTTTTTTTGTTTAAACGTGTGATTCCCTTTCAGCTGCTTCCGTTAGGGGTCTCCACAGCGGAACATTTGGATGCATATTTGATTCCCCCCCCCACCACACACACACACACAATAGCTAAATTTACATAAGTCCATGTACCTTTTGTATTTGTGAGCCCAGCCCAAAATTCGAACCCCTATAACTTACCAGCGGCTTGGCTCTTACCAGTACACCACACAAGCTCATTTTACTTTACTCTATAGTTTTTATCATTTTATCTACTCTATAATGTATATAATATATACATTTATGGAAAGCTGATTTGCTTCTTGTTCTCAGTGACAGGGATGAGCCCTTTCTCGCCATATCTAAATGTGGACCCCAAATATCTCATTCAGGTGAGGTTAATCAGTTGTGATAAATGATTGCATGTCCTTTTAACCTGTCTTTTCCTTTTATTATGTCTGTTTTATAATATAGTGTATAGTTATCCTGTACTTTATTTTAAGACTGATATCACAAAGTCTCTTTTGGTTGTCATTTCCAGAATTGTGGGTTCCCCTTTTTAAGCTTGGTTCCTCTTAAGGTTTGCTCCTTATGCTATTTCAGGAAGTTTTTGTGTTGCCTTTTACTTGCTTATTAAGAATCCAGACTTGATCTTTTTGAAGCAGCTGTATGACAGTGTGTATATTGATACTGAACTAAATTAACTGTCTGATTTGCTTCTAGCATTCTCTATGCTGCAATGTTATATCACAACCTGAACACACTAGTCACAAATTTTTCACTTATATGAATATTTTTCCAGGATGCAGATGAATTTATTTTGCCCAGTGGTGCCAACAAGACCAGAGGCCGCTTGGAGTTGGCCTTCTTCACAATTGGAACATGCTGTATGACTGGTATGTTCCTTAAGCTCTCTCCCAAAATCATCATCAATATGTCTGTATCTGGTTTGAGTTTGTACCCTTAAGGGCAAACCCTGAGAAAAGCAATCAGTTTTGATGATGTACAGATGGGGGATGGATTCATAGGTCTTAAAAAGAAAGCCAAGCAAGTACAGCAGAAACAAGTGCACCTTTCAAAGCTAGACTGTTCCTGCTAAAGTGCAACCTGTGAGATCTACTCAGTTCATAACACTTCCTCAAACACTACCACTTACTAATCTATCCATTTTCTTTTTACTAGTGTAAAAATGCTTTCCTAATATGATTTAAATGATCTGACCCTCAGGTGCACTGTTTGGAGCAGCTAATGGGTTTCGATTGGGACTGTATGAAACAAGGAATATGACCTGGTCTAAACCTCGCAATGTACAGTGAGTATTTTTTTTGTTCTATTTAGGAAACAAACACTAATTAGTTTACTGAACTATTTTATGACTGTGTACTGCCTTAAGTCAAATTTATCTTGCTTTTTAGTAGTATATGGATACACTCACCGCTGTTTATTCATTTTGGATACAATATTGTGTCAAAGCTTTATTTACAGATGTTTAATACTAATTCAGTATTGACATACTCACAATAAACAAGTAAGTATGCGAATAGCCACCACAAGTAAATCTTTAAATATCTGAGTTTATGGCGTAGGTAGGTAGGTAGGTAGGTAGGTAGGTAGGTAGGTAGGTAGGTAGGTAGGTAGGTAGGTAGGTAGGTAGGTAGGTAGGTAGGTAGGTAGGTAGGTAGGTAGGTAGGTAGGTAGGTAGGTAGGTAGGTAGGTAGGTAGGTAGGTAGGTAGGTAGGTAGGTAGGTAGGTAGGTAGGTAGGTAGGTAGGTAGGTAGGTAGGTACCCTTAATCCTGAATGTTTTGGATTGTATACTTTGGCAGGTCTTAGTTTCAATAAAAGCATCTACCAAATACCCAAATGTAAATTATTTCCCAGCTGTGATATCGACCACTAGAGTTCGCTGTTTACCGTAATTCGATTTAAACGCTCTTTCAGTTTTACTGGTTGGGATGACTGTGTAAACTACATTACCCATAACTCTGGCTAGTCTCGCCGGTAGTCCAACCTGTATACCCGGTTAAAACACTCATGTCGGATTTGTCCTAACGACCTCTGCGCTGCTTTGTTGGATTTGTTGTTCATAAAATTGGCTAAACAAAGAACTACCACAAGATTAGCCTACTGTGTTTGTAAGACTTTAAATCTTTGAGGTCACTTTTTATGCAAAACAAAGTCATTACAACAGTAAATAATGTATGGATCCCATTATTAATGTACTTTTAATCACAGCAAGTCACACACAACATATGGCCGAAAGTATTTGGATACCTGACCATGAGTTTGTTAACATCCCATTTAAAAACAAATTGTATTAAAATTGAGTGACCTCATTGCGATCTGTTGAACCATAACAGCCACTCCTCTGAGAAGGCTTCTAACAAGACATTGAAGTATGCCTGGGGGGATTTGTGCCCATTAGGTCAAAAATGCATTTGTATAGCTCGGCATTGATGTTGGTCAAGAAAGTCTCAATTGATGTTCCAGTTTCAGTGTTAGCCATTGCTGTGGCGGAAACACATGAATGAATTCAAAAATTAGAAGGGATGCGTTTTTTACACAGACAAATCTACAAAGAATATTATACAATAGTTGTGCCAAAAACAATGTCATTCATATGCTTCAGGAACAAGACTACAAAATAATAGCAAGAAAAAGTATAATGAATAATCTAGTAAAAAATTTCATGTATAAAATCAACAGCTATAATAATGATCTTATTTGCTACATGCATTCTATAAATATTATATTTATAATAGACACAGACACAATTGGCTGTGTCTGTGGGAGGAAGTTGACTGGGTTTCTCAATGCTACTGCAACTCCACCTCTGCGGCTGTTTAAATGAGGAGTGGAGCAATCCTGAAGCAGCGTAGCATGTCCCTCCATGCGTGATACCTCTCCCAAACGAGCTGGGATATGTGAAAAAAGCATTTTATTGTGTATTTATTTATTAGGATTTTATTGTCATGCTTTAAACACTTTGGTTACATTCATGACAGGACAGGTAGTTACTGGTTACACAAGATTCATCAGTTGAAGTTTAATGTCAAACACAGTCACAGACAATTTAGTATCTCCAATTCACCTCACTTGCATGTCTTTGGACTGTGGGAGGAAACTGAAGCTCCTGGAGGAAACCCACGTGGACACGGGGAGAACATGCAAACTCCACACAGAAAGGACTCTGATCGCTCCACCTGCTAATCAAATTGTCTATGTATACAGTACCAATCAAAAGTTTGGACACACCTTCTCATTCCTGTGGTGTTCCTTGATTTTTTCTTTATTTTCTACATTGTAGATTAATACTGAAGACATCCAAACTATGAAGGAACACGTATGGAATTATGTAGTAAACAAAAAGTGTTAAACAAACCAGAATATGTTTTATATTTTAGATTCTTCAAAGTAGCCATCTTTTGCTCTGATGACAGCTTTGCACACGCTTGGCATTTTCTCAATCAGCTTCATGAGGTAGCCACCTGGAATGGTTTTCAATTAACGTGTGTGCCTTGTCAAGAGTTAATTTCTGGAATTTCTTGCTTTTTTAATGTGTTTGAGACCATCAGTTGTGTTGTGCCGAAGTAGGATTGGTAAAATATAAAACATATTCCGGTTTGTTTAACACTTTGTTCACTACATAATTCCATATGTGTTCCTTCAAAGTTTGAATGTCTTCAGTATTAATCTACAATGTAAAAAATTAAAATAATCAAGAAAAACCATTGAAGAGAAGGTGTCCAAACTTTTGACTGGTACTGTACAGGTCCTTCTCAAAAAATTAGCATATTGTGATAAAGTTCATTATTTTCCATAATGTGATGATAAAAATTAAACTTTCATATATTTTAGATTCATTGCACACCAACTGAAATATTTCAGGTCTTTTATTGTTTTAATACTGATGATTTTGGCATACAGCTCATGAAAACCCAAAATTCCTATCTCAAAAAATTAGCATATCATGAAAAGGTTCTCTAAACGAGCTATTAACCTAATCATCTGAATCAACGAATTAACTCTAAACACCTGCAAAAGATTCCTGAGGCTTTTAAAAACTCCCAGCCTGGTTCATTACTCAAAACTGCAATCATGGGTAAGACTGCCGACCTGACTGCTGTCCAGAAGGCCATCATTGACACCCTCAAGCAAGAGGGTAAGACACAGAAAGAAATTTCTGAACGAATAGGCTGTTCCCAGAGTGCTGTATCAAGGCACCTCAGTGGGAAGTCTGTGGGAAGGAAAAAGTGTGGCAGAAAACGCTGCACAACGAGAACAGGTGACCGGACCCTGAGGAAGATTGTGGAGAAGGGCCGATTCCAGACCTTGGGGGACCTGCGGAAGCAGTGGACTGAGTCTGGAGTAGAAACATCCAGAGCCACCGTGCACAGGCGTGTGCAGGAAATGGGCTACAGGTGCCGCATTCCCCAGGTCAAGCCACTTTTGAACCAGAAACAGCGGCAGAAGCGCCTGACCTGGGCTACAGAGAAGCAGCACTGGACTGTTGCTCAGTGGTCCAAAGTACTGTTTTCGGAAATCAAGGTGCCAGAGTCTGGAGGAAGACTGGGGAGAAGGAAATGCCAAAATGCCTGAAGTCCAGTGTCAAGTACCCACAGTCAGTGATGGTCTGGGGTGCCATGTCAGCTGCTGGTGTTGGTCCACTGTGTTTTATCAAGGGCAGGGTCAATGCAGCTAGCTATCAGGAGATTTTGGAGCACTTCATGCTTCCATCTGCTGAAAAGCTTTATGGAGATGAAGATTTCATTTTTCAGCACGACCTGGCACCTGCTCACAGTGCCAAAACCACTGGTGAATGGTTTACTGACCATGGTATTACTGTGCTCAATTGGCCTGCCAACTCTCCTGACCTGAACCCCATAGAGAATCTGTGGGATATTGTGAAGAGAAAGTTGAGAGACACAAGACCCAACACTCTGGATGAGCTTAAGGCCGCTATCGAAGCATCCTGGGCCTCCATAACACCTCAGCAGTGCCACAGGCTGATTGCCTCCATGCCACGCCGCATTGAAGCAGTCATTTCTGCAAAAGGATTCCCGACCAAGTATTGAGTGCATAACTGAACATAATTATTTGAAGGTTGACTTTTTTTGTATTAAAAACACTTTTCTTTTATTGGTCGGATGAAATATGCTAATTTTTTGAGATAGGAATTTTGGGTTTTCATGAGCTGTATGCCAAAATCATCAGTATTAAAACAATAAAAGACCTGAAATATTTCAGTTGGTGTGCAATGAATCAAAAATATATGAAAGTTTAATTTTTATCATTACATTATGGAAAATAATGAACTTTATCACAATATGCTAATTTTTTGAGAAGGACCTGTATATGACAAATAAATGCTTTCTATTACGTGCTTGGCTTATTATTTAAAAAGAGGCTTTTTGTGAGGCAGATTTTTGCTGCACTAAATAAATACTGCAATCAATGTGCACCTATATTTGTGCTCCAGTTTTTGCTAATTTTATGCCTTAACAATGCACTTTATGCAAGTGTTCAGAACTTCTGTTAAAATCTAGAGACTAATGAACTGCTAACCAGTATGCATGTTTATTCAGTATCTTGTTGCTGTAAATATGTGGCCCACAAGAGCCCTCATGTGATTCCTGGACCTGCAATTAGTAAGCCTTCCTGGGCCATAAACACATTATAGGTCAAGTGCAAAACAAGTTATAAAAAATAGAGTGAACAGTACTGTGTTTAAGAAAGCCATATTTAATCAGGTCGGAGTACAGTGTCAGCAAATGTGAAATAAAGTTTTAAAAGGTTGATTAATAGGAGAGGACCTTGAAATAAAAAAAAAAACTGCTTAGGATCCTGCATTACAACACTTAGCTCAGTATGTTGTTACTTTGTTGACCACATAGATTTCAGTAATGCAAAATAGTGGATTTCATTGGGCAGCTAACAAACAGATGAACTCATTTCAAACACAGCTGTGTATACAGACCTCTGTGTCCTCATGTTCCAATCGACCAGAGCCAAAATACATATACAGGTCCTTCTCAAAAAATTAGCATATTGTGATAAAGTTCATTATTTTCCATAATGTAATGATAAAAATTAAACTTTCATATATTTTAGATTCATTGCACACCAACTGAAATATTTCAGGTCTTTTATTGTTTTAATACTGATGATTTTGGCATACAGCTCATGAAAACCCAAAATTCCTATCTCAAAAAATTAGCATATTTCATCCGACCAATAAAAGAAAAGTGTTTTTAATACAAAAAAAGTCAACCTTCAAATAATTATGTTCAGTTATGCACTCAATACTTGGTCGGGAATCCTTTTGCAGAAATGACTGCTTCAATGCGGCGTGGCATGGAGGCAATCAGCCTGTGGCACTGCTGAGGTGTTATGGAGGCCCAGGATGCTTCGATAGCGGCCTTAAGCTCATCCAGAGTGTTTGGTCTTGTGTCTCTCAACTTTCTCTTCACAATATCCCACAGATTCTCTATGGGGTTCAGGTCAGGAGAGTTGGCAGGCCAATTGAGCACAGTAATACCATGGTCAGTAAACCATTCACCAGTGGTTTTGGCACTGTGAGCAGGTGCCAGGTCGTGCTGAAAAATGAAATCTTCATCTCCATAAAGCTTTTCAGCAGATGGAAGCATGAAGTGCTCCAAAATCTCCTGATAGCTAGCTGCATTGACCCTGCCCTTGATAAAACACAGTGGACCAACACCAGCAGCTGACATGGCACCCCAGACCATCACTGACTGTGGGTACTTGACACTGGACTTCAGGCATTTTGGCATTTCCTTCTCCCCAGTCTTCCTCCAGACTCTGGCACCTTGATTTCCGAAAACAGTACTTTGGACCACTGAGCAACAGTCCAGTGCTGCTTCTCTGTAGCCCAGGTCAGGCGCTTCTGCCGCTGTTTCTGGTTCAAAAGTGGCTTGACCTGGGGAATGCGGCACCTGTAGCCCATTTCCTGCACACGCCTGTGCACGGTGGCTCTGGATGTTTCTACTCCAGACTCAGTCCACTGCTTCCGCAGGTCCCCCAAGGTCTGGAATCGGCCCTTCTCCACAATCTTCCTCAGGGTCCGGTCACCTGTTCTCGTTGTGCAGCGTTTTCTGCCACACTTTTTCCTTCCCACAGACTTCCCACTGAGGTGCCTTGATACAGCACTCTGGGAACAGCCTATTCGTTCAGAAATTTCTTTCTGTGTCTTACCCTCTTGCTTGAGGGTGTCAATGATGGCCTTCTGGACAGCAGTCAGGTCGGCAGTCTTACCCATGATTGCAGTTTTGAGTAATGAACCAGGCTGGGAGTTTTTAAAAGCCTCAGGAATCTTTTGCAGGTGTTTAGAGTTAATTCGTTGATTCAGATGATTAGGTTAATAGCTCGTTTAGAGAACCTTTTCATGATATGCTAATTTTTTGAGATAGGAATTTTGGGTTTTCATGAGCTGTATGCCAAAATCATCAGTATTAAAACAATAAAAGACCTGAAATATTTCAGTTGGTGCGCAATGAATCTAAAATATATGAAAGTTTAATTTTTATCATTACATTATGGAAAATAATGAACTTTATCACAATATGCTAATTTTTTGAGAAGGACCTGTATTTGTAAATCTGGTTACAGGCTGTCATGTTCCTGGTACATTTTTTTCCCTACAGTCTTTTTGAATTGGGTTAAAAATATGTCCACATTTAAGCAATAAAACATGTTTAATGATTGAACTTTAATTTTGTTTTGCATTGTAAAAGTTTGCCATTAACCTTTACCTTCTATTTTAAATGTAGCAATATACATATTTTTGTAGCAATATACAAAATCTGAGTGTAGTGCTACATTCACACACACATTAGCTTCAGAAGGTATTTCAACCCCTTGACTATTTGTGTACTTTTTGTTTTGAATTTCATATAAGATGAATATAACTACAGTTTATGTATAATTATACTTAATTACCCAAAACTCCTGTGCAGAGATGGGAGAACCTTCTGGGCAAACAACCATTTCTGCAGCGTTTAAGGCCTTTATGTCATTGGCTAGATAGAAGCCACCGTTACCTGGCTTACTAAATGGCATATAAAGGACTCAGTATTCTGATGAGAAGAAAATAAACTCTTTGGGCAGAACAGCAAGCATATATCTGATAAAAATGACACTGCACATCACCTGGCTTATATCATACCTAGAGTGAAACATGGTGGTGGCAGCATCATGCAATGAGAGTGCTTATCAACAGCACTGAAAGAAAGCCTAGAGGAATTGAGTGTGAGTGCTGCCAAATATGGAAACCTCCTTAACTTAACCTTCTCCAGAGCACGCACAATCTCAGTTCACCTTTAAATACAAGGGTAAAGTGTCTGAATGTCTTTGAGTGGCCAAACAAAAGCCCAGTGATCATCAAGAGACCTGAAAATGGCAGTTACAAATGCTTGCCATACTATATAACAGAGCTTGAGAGGATCTGCCATGAAGAATGGAATAAATTGGCCAAATTCAGGTGTTCATAGTTTGTAGAACCATTTCCAAGAAAAAGGGCAGATGGACAGTATTGAATAACGGGACTGAATACTTTTGTGAATAAGATACTGTATTTCAGTTTTCCAATTTTGAAGTCACTAATATTATTATGGATGATAGTTTGAAGTTTCATTCAAAATCAAACTGTTTGCACAGCTAACAAGTAGTAAAAGGCCACTTAATAAATCAACTGTCGATTTTAAAGAAATGTACTATTTAATATTGGTCAATTCATGTTCATTTACCATTTTCATGTCACTTGAGTAGTTTTTGAAGGTACAGTTTTAATTAACAAAAAAAACTTACTTTCCTCTGTAGAATTCTAAACCTTGTGACCCGACAGGGTGCTACATGGGCAAACACCCTGGGTTCACTGGGTAAGTGCAACATATTTATCTTGATTTCTGTTCTTAATTATCTTTGTTGTTTGTATTAACACAGTATGAAGCTGACTTGTGTTGCCTGTGTGTCACATGACTGTCACTGTTAGATTTAATCTAAAAAAAATTACTTTTGTTTTCGTGTTTGTTTGTGCCATTTTACCCAAATTCACACTTTGTGTGTATACAGTTACTGACTTTAGTCTGTTGCTCTGTCCTACCCCATTGACCAGATATGATGGGCAGTTAGAGACTAGAGCATTTTTTTACGCTCAGTGAGAGTTCGTCCTTATCTAACCCATTATCATTGAACAGTTTTTTATCGTTTTAGGTTTAGATTTCTTTGTTTTAGCATTATTTTCCTCCCAAGTTCAAAGGGCTTTATTGTCATTTCAGCTATATACACGTGAATATTGAAGTGAAACAACATTCCTTGGGGACCATGGTACAACACAGAACATAAGTGTAAACAATACAATATAAACAGTGCAACACCCATATATAAATACAAGACCCATGATTGACATTGAGGTGTTTGAAATCCTATACAACGCCAGATACACTAATACTACTACAACACACACTACTATGTCATTATCAATGTCCACTACCCAAACAACATCTTGTAAGGGTCTTGTATGGGTCACTATTCAGTGATGGCTGAAGTAAGGGGGGACAAAGTGTACAGAACAACAGATGAGTTACAATAATTGTATACCCTTAAAGTATACATGTATATAAAATTGGACCGGACAAAGATTTCCAGAACAAAGCTGACAGGACAATTATTGTGTTCTTGTGTACATGCCACAGCTCTACTGTACAGTACGTTTGGTGTGATCATTGAGAAGGCCAGAGGTGCAGAGGATGATCTCAACACTGTAGCTGCTGGTACTATGACTGGTCTCCTCTATAAGTCCCCAGGTGAGGAAATATTAATATAAGTTCATTTTAATTTTGATTCCGGTGACACCTGAACAGGACCAATAATTACCATGTTCATGACTTTTCATAGATCCTGGTATTGGTATTGAAAGCAGACATCCCAAGTTGCATAAACTCATTTCAGGGAGGTACCCCCGGACCTCGACCTCGACCCCGACCCCCCCAAGCCCAAAAAAAAAAAAAAAGCTAAAAAACCTCTCGCACACACCAAAGGTATATGGGTGATTGGTTTATGTTCCCTACATAGTGCACTAGATTGTATATCAGATCACGGATTTATGTTCCCTACATAGTGCACTAGATAGTGTAATAGATAACGCATTCATGTTCACTACATAGTGCACTAGAAAGTATAACTAGATGATGATTTGTGTTCCTTACATAGTGCACTAGATAGTGTATTACATAATTAATTATGTTCCCTACATAGTGCACTAAATTGTATATCAGATAACGGATTTATGTTCCCTACATAGTGCACTAGACAGTATAATAAACAATTGATTTATGTTCCCTACACAGTGCGCTAGATTGTATATCAGATAACGGATTTAATACGCGATCGGGGAAAAAAGTCTGTGCCGCCTGCATGTGTGTGTGCGCTCTTGGCCGCTCGTTCTAGATTCCGGGAGATTTTATCTGACTTGCGGGCATCAGGGAGCCGCTATGTATATGCGGGAGACTCCCGGAACTTCTGGGGGACTTGGGATGTCTGTGAAAGTAAAGATTGTAACAGTTGTAAACTGCTTACAGATCCTTATGTGCTATAGATACTAATAGGTGATTATTCTACATAAATGATTTAAGTAAGTCAAAATGACCAAGACACAAGGGCATTTGAATAAAAATCACACAGGAGATCTGAAGAAAATATCCTGTACTATCCCAGCATGCACTGAGTTTTCAGTAAGGGAGTTACTAGAAAGCAAATGTGTGGTTATGTAATCAGTGCTAAACAGGCTGGATATTTGCTTGTCAGCTAAAGTGTGGACTGAAGTTCAAATCCAGATAAGATACAGCTTAATAGCTCAGCCGATTCTGCTTTGACCTCAGTAGCACAGCAGTAAACCTGCAGTATTTAGTCACATGTTAACTTGTGTTTTGTAGGCCACACAGGCACAGAATTGTCTGTTCTTTTGTTTTTCCAACCGCCTGTTTTGTAACAAGCCATTAGGGTCAAAGTCTAAATTTTAAAAGCTGTTGGGAACATGGAGCTGCAGATTAGTAAACAGCATCTAAAATCTGCAAATGTGCTGAATAAGATTCAGGATTAGGAAGAAATGCTGAAATATTATTAATAAATGTAAATGGGATTTGTAATTTGTTCATTCTCCTGAACTTTTATTTGACTGACAAAAGTAAAAAGAAAAGACTTTCAACATTTGCACTGACCAACTATTGTACTGTGTAAATAAAAAAATTAGAATATAATGCCTGTCACATACTCAAAGTTGTAGCTTCATGTACTTCATCTACATACACTCACAGTTAAAGTATGAGACAAGTGTGAAGCAAGTCACAAGGATGCCACCACTAGTAGTGTACTATTAGGATATGCAATAGGTAAGTTATTAGTACTATTTCATTTTATTTTTATGTTTTAGCACGGCTTTGTCCTGGTTGCAATTGGGGCTTTTTTCCCCAGGCCCAGATGCCAGCCCATCGTGGGGCCTCGGCCCAACACCCACTACCTTCAAGACATAGCCATTCATGTTTGTTTGTAGACGCCCAACTGGCCAATTGCAACAGTTATACTGGGTTAGTGCAATTTACCTTCGCACCACTCAAGCAGCATTAGCCTTAAATATAAAGTATGATATTTAAATCAAGTCAGATTAGAGCTCTTACTTGTATTTACATGTAACAGATGGAACCTAACCTAGAGTTTTAGTACTAAGATCGCTAACCTGTAATTATGACTTTGCACTTATGTGGTGGTTTAGTATTTTCCTAAAAAGACTGAATGATTTCATTTTGCTGTAATGCAGACGTGACTCTACAAAATCCTGTTCAAACAGTGACAGATGTGGGTGTTGAATAAAGATTGAGTAAGATGAGGCTGGGGTGTAAAGCATGACGTAGAGCGTAGCTCATGTTAGTTATCAGGACTACCCTGTGGTGGGTGTGGAGCGCGTGAATCGCTACATGAGATCTTAACGTTCACCACTCAGCTGGTTTTGCTTTCTCATGTCTCACACGCTGCTGTTGGTTTGACAGACCAGGGCTGTTCATTGTACATTAACACTTTCAAACATTTTTGTTCTGACATCACACAGTTGTGCGTCTATAAGCTAAGACTTGAATGTGTAGGAATCTTGTATGTGAATGTAAGTCCTTATTTTAACTGTGTGTTTTGCAGGGGGTTTGCGTGTAGCACTGCGAGGAGGTGTGGTCGGCTTAGCATTATCAGGGCTGTACGCCTTGTACAGCAACTGGAACCATCTAAAAGGCAGCTCATCCACCCACTTCTAAGATGAAGAGACAAGAGAAGACATTCAGCACTAATTAATGTTTACTACCACAAGAGTTCATTCCATGAAGGGGTTATGGCTTTACACTACAAAACTACAACATGCTGTTGATTTAAAAACAGCTGTTTTGCCTGTAATTTGTGGTTAATGTGGTTTCTACTTAATTTGATGTATTTTGTTATGTACAGTGGTGTTCAAAAAAACAGCAGTGATTTAAAAAAAGTGAATAAAGCACAAAATCATTATAATAACTTTTATTTCCATAAATGCAAATGCACTGAAAATACTACACCTTCAATTCTAAATCAAAACATTAACAACATTTAGCCAGTTTGTGTGAAAATGAAATGAATGAAAAATGAATATTAGGCTGTTCAAAATAATAGCAGTGCCAGCATTTTTCTTTAAAAACTCAAAAAATGATCTATAAACTGAAAAAAATGTTTGAAGTTTCACTTTACTTTAAATTACTGAACTAATATTTAGTGGCATAACAATTGTTTCCGAGATCTGTGTTGCATGGAGTCGACCAACTTCTGGCACGTCTGACCAGGTATTCCAGTCCAGGATGATTAGACTACATTCCACAGTCCTTCTGCAATTTTTGGGTTTTGCCTCAAAAAAACGTGTTTCAGATATCAGAACACAAGTTCTCTCTGGGATTGAGGTCAGGGGATTGTGCTGGTCACTCTATTACCTCAATCTTGTTTGTCTGTAACCAGGATGGTTTGGGTCATTGTCATGTTGAAACACCCATTTTAAGGACATTTTTTCTTCGACATAGGGCAACATGATCTCAAGTATTCTGATATATTTAAATTAGGGCTGTCAAACGATAAAAAATTTTAATCGCGATTAATCTCAGAATTTCATATAGTTAATCGCGATTAATCGCATAAAAAAAAATCTGTGTAAATGTTATAGAAAACAAAGATTTTTATGTGAAATGTTACAATTAAAATGGTGAACACATTTTATGCTAAATGTACTGATGTTAAAAACTGCTGGGACAAGAGAAAACTGTAAGGGAGTTTTATTCACTCACATACTAGGCAGTAAATGTCAGATTGTAGTTTAGAATTTCTCCATCAGCAAACATTGTAGATCAGCGGTGCTTTAGGTGGGATAAGGCGTAGTTATTGTAACAGACTTTTCTGTGGTTGTATTGTGACAATGGTTTGATGGCCGTTTCTACACGAAGTGAGTGTGTTTTGACCCTTTGGGGCTTCCATAGTGCATGGACTAACGTGCTTGACTCAGCTTTCCGGTATTTGGTACCTTAACAGAATAAGTTAATAAAAGTGTTCTGCTCCCGACAACTTGTGAATATAGCGTGTATTTATTTCTTTATAAGTGCATCACTACAACGCTCGGTTACATTATGTTAACAAACCGCAAATGAAAAACGGTGGCAAGTCCGACATTAAAACGTTTGTTTTAACATAATGTTAACATAATGTAACCGAGCGTTGTAGTTCTACCAGTCAAGTCTCAACATTAACTAGAATTTGCGTTAACGGCACTATTATTTTTAATCGCGTTAAATTGAAATCGCGTTAATGCGTTATTATCGCGTTAACTTCGACAGCCCTAATTTAAATTGATCCATGATCCCTCGTATGTGATAAATAGGTGTAACACCATGGTATGAAAAACATCCCCATATCATCATTTTCTACCACCATGCTTTACTGTCTTCACAGTGAACTTTGGCTTAAATTCAGTGCTCAGGGGTCGTCTGTCATACTGTCTACGGCCACTAGACCCAAAAAGAACAATTTTGCTTTCACCAGTCCACAAAATGTTCAGCCATTTCTCTTTGGACCAGTCAATGTGTTCTTTGGCAAATTTGAACCCATTCAGGAAACGTCTTTTTTTTAACAATGGGACTTTGCAAGGAGTTCTTGCTGGTAAATTGGCTTCACTTAATCATCTTCTGTACTCACTGGGAACTTCAGATGTTCCTTGATCTTTCTGGAGGTGATCATTGGCTGACCCTTTGCCATTTTGGCTATTCTTCGATCCTTTCGAACAGCAGTTCCCCGCTTCCTTCTGCGTCTTTCAGGTTTTGGTTGTCACTTCAAGACATTTGAGATCATTTTAGCTGAGCAGACTATAATTTGCTGCACTTCTCTGTATGTTTTTCCCTCTACAATCAACTTTTTAATCAAAGTACGCTGTTCATCAGAACAATGTCTGGAACAACCCATTTTACCCAGTATTTCAAAAGGAAATGTGCTATGACCAACATGTGCAACATTTGCCCCCCTCCTACCTTAAATAAGGGCCAAAATTGACACCCGTTCCTCTGCAGAATGAATGACTTCACCAATTGAACTCCTCACTGCTATTATTTTGAACAACCCCCTTTCAATCAATGCTTCGATTACTCAGAATGAGCAGCATGCATGTCCTAACTGTTGGGTTTGTTTTGTTTTCATTACTCTACTACACTTTCAGGTAAATTATTTGCTATGTAGAAACAGCATTTCTACTAAAAACAGTGATTTATCAGGTCAATGGTGTTGGACTGCTATTTTTTTGAACACCACTGTATAAATGACTTAAAACTATTGCTTTGTAATATTTAAGAGGATTTTTTATTGTCAGCTATATACAAGTACATATTGAAACAAAACAACATTCCTCCAGGACCAGGAGGCAGCACAGAACACACATGCACACACAAGAGTTAATAAAATATAAGGACACACAACAAATACCCAGTACATTTACAGAGCTAAAGTGAAGGCATATACTGTACACTGATCAGCCATAACATTAAAACCACCTCCTTGTCCATTTTATCAGCTCCACTTACCATATAGAAGCACTCTATTTCTCTACATATCTTTTTAACCTGCTTTCACCCTGTTCTTCAATGGTCAGAACCCCCACAGAGCAGGTGTTATTTGGGTGGTGGATGATTCTCAGCACTGCAGTGACAATGACATGGTGGTGGTGTGTTAGTGTGTGTTGTGCTGGTATGAATGAATTAGACACAGCAGCGCTGCTGGAGTTTTTAAATACCATGTCCACTCACTGTCCACTCTATTTGACACTCCTACCTAGTTGGACCACCTTGTAGATGTAAAGACAGATCGCTCACCTATTGCTGCTGTTTGAGTTGGTCATCTTCTAGACTTTCATCAGTGGTCACAGGACGTTGCCCACATGACGCTGTTGGCTGGATGTTTTTGTTGGTGGACTATTCTCAGTCCAGCAGTGACAGTGAGGTGTTTATAAACTCCATCTGCATTGCTGTGTCTTATACACTCATACCAGCACAACACACACTAACACACCACCACCATGTCAGTGTCACTGCAGTGCTGAGAATGATCCACCACCTAAATAATACCTGCTCTGTGGTGGTCCTGAGAGAGTCCTGACCATTGAAGAACAGCATGAAAGGGGGCTAACAAAGTATGTAGAGAAACAGATGGACTACAGTCAGTAATTGTAGAACTACAAAGTGCTTCTATATGGTAAGTGGAGCTGATAAAATGGACAATGAGTATAGAAACAAGGAGGGGGTTTTAATGTTATGGCTGATCGGTGTACATATAGTTTGCTGTATGACAATGACTTTAATAGTCAATAAAAAAAAAAGTCTGACAAATTTTTTGAAGATACAAATGTCAGTAATGGCCAGTTGTTAAAGTGGCAGCATTAAGATATGAACACTATTTTCTTTTTTTATTAAAAACGCTTTTACTTCAGCTGTTTGGTTTCTTGCAGTGATTTCTTCATTTCCTTTTATCATCGGGGTAAAAGTAGAACAAACATTTTACATGGCCTTACCATGTCATAGTTTATTAGCCAATTCTACCATTAAATGATTCAGCTAGAAGAAATAAGTCAGGACATTATCAGATCACTACCACCCCTACTTCTGAAATTTATTCCTGAAAACATGTATGCCCTACTATTAAGATTTGTCTTCTTTAACCACCTGTATCAACCTTTAAAAAAATACATAAAGGTATTTTAGGAAAAACTTTGAAAGCTTTAAAACTAAACAAACAACAAGATCAATTTTAGAGCACCACAAAACTAGTTCAGCTTATCAGACATGGACACCTTGGACTCCACATAACATTTGAATCTGTATCTGGTATCTAGACATTACCAGCAGGTTCTTCAACTGCTGTACGTTGGGGTGGATCCTAGTGCTGTGTCTTCCATGGGTAAACAGTGGACACATGCCTGGCCTTGGAGAAAACTGGCCTGTCAACATTCTCCCATTAAACAGATGTCTGCATGCCCACTGGACAGAAGTTAGCATAGGCACTTCACTTCTCTGCATCAGTGCAGCTTAATACACAGAAGGGTTCGATGCATTGTGTTGTGACACATTCACCTCATCACCAATATTTAAAATGATCTGCAATTTAAGCTACAAAACGCCCCTCTGTTGGTCTATAACGAATGGTATAGCCGTCACATCTTCTGGCATCCATAAGACTTGGTGTGAGTGGTTTGTGGCTTGTCCCTTGTCAGACCACTGTTGGTGGGTGCTCACCCATTTCAGGAGGACTGTTCCACTGTGCTATTGACTGAAAGCCATGTACGCCCAGCCACATTCACGTTAGGCCCTGACCCTACAAACGTTCATTTGAATCCATACACCTGCGGTTACAGACACAATCAAAACGTGTGTAAAGAGTGGAGGCTGTGTAAAGAAGTGTATAGAAGCACTTTGTAGTTCTACAATTACTAACTGTAGTCCATCTGTTTCTCTACATACTTTTTTAGCCTGCTTTCACCCTGTTCTTCAATGGTCAGGACCACCACAGAGTAGGTATTATTTGGGTGGTCGATCATTCTCAGCACTGCAGTGACACAGACATGGTGGTGGTGTGTTAGTGTGTGTTGTGCTGGTATGAGTGGATCAGACACAGCAGTGCTGCTGGAGTTTTTAAACACCTCACTGTCACTGCTGGACTGAGAATAGTCCACCAACCAAAATATATATCCAGCCTAACAGCGCCCTGTGGGCAGCGTCCTGTGACCACTGATGAAGATCTCAAAGATGACCAACTCAAACAGCAGCAATAGATGAGCGATCGTCTCTGACTTTGCATCTACAAGGTGGACCACAGCATGCAGAGTAACAGATGGACTACAGTCAGTAATTGTAGAACTACAAAGTGTGTCTATATGGTAAGTGGAGCTGATAAAATGGACAGTGAGTGTAGAAACAAGGAGGTGGTTTTAATGTTATGGCTGATCAGTGTATATGCTTCCAACTTTAGTTTAGGAAGGGCCATTTCCTGTTCCAGCATGACTGTGCATCTATGCACAAAGCTAGGTCTATAAGGACATGGAAGAAAAACTTGGCTTAAGAAATCTCAACTGCCCGACACAGAGTTCTGACCTCAGCCCCTCGAAACGGCTTTGGAATGAACTTGAACATCAGTTGAGGCTTTCTTGACCAACATCAGTGTTTCCACACCACAGCAAGTTACACATTAAGCTCCTTTTCCCATGTGCTAATACGATGTGGCTATGCATTATTTTGTATTTATATGGGATGTCACTGGTAGGGCTCTAAGGCACCCTCCTAGTTCTCTAGTTCTCTGATGGATATGTCGATCTACTTCATAGTTTCATACTTCATAGTGCACTTGAGAATTTCCTGATGAATTCTCAAGAAAGAATTTTAACGATGGAATGGTGTTTGAATCTGGTGCTTGTAGCATGGACGTGCTGGTGTTTAAGCATTCTTTAATCATTTTGGCAACACAAATGCGACAATATCCTGGAATATTAGCTAGAAATGGCATTGCATTATAACTTTACCATAGGGTGAACCTGATATAATTTAATACATATAATTAAATGCTGGAAAGATTGGGCACTTATGCCATTAGGGATTCAAATGTTGGCAGCAGGCATTGTGGGTTAAAGGTTACTTCCACCAAACATCCATCATGTCCGATAGTTATTTCTTTTACCGCATTATTGTTTTGTCCACACACTGTACTTAAAAGCACTTTGGGCTAACGTAGTAGTAGCTGCACGCAGCCCCTGCAATACCAAGCAAAGCAATAACCGCCTTGCCTCTTGCTCAAGTTTCACACAGTAGTAATACTGCTTTTGCAATAAGTTCATCTAAAACATACACATTTTCCACTGAGCTGCAACAAAAGTGAACTTCACAACTAGTCAGATGATCCTTAGTCAACATGACGGTGCAAAATGAAGACAACAATGACTCCTGTTTTACTATTTTTATATATATATTTATTTAGATTTGGTACAAGGATCACAGCAGATGACAAAGCATGTTAGCAGTAAATGTTAAAAAAAAAATCTCATGTTATTAGATTTGTGTATAAAAGATGAGAGAACTGGATTAATAAGGGAACTTTAAAACATTGCTAAATGTGAATGCACTAATTACTGAATACTTAATATTGCACTTAATTCTTGGTCCTGCAGACATGGAGGGCTGAAACTCAAAAGTAAATACGCATGAGTTTTAAATATTGGCTTATGTTTATTTCAGATAAATCTGAGCTCCTATACATACTTCAGTCATGTATCTACCATCTACATTCACTCTAGCGTGCTAGCGAAGCAGAAAGTAAAGCGAATAGTTGTCAGATTATAAAGCATGAGGTGTGTGTGTATTAGCTGACAGTATTTACAACATACTGAGAAATGTCCAGACCTCCACAGCTGTTAAATCAAGAACTTTAAAATAATATTGCTTCAGTTTTAAATAATAATGATTTATAATAACAGTAATATAATGTGCTGTATGTTTGTCTACCATAAAGTGAATGTCTTTCTTTAAGATAATAGAAGTTTGGCTGGAGGTTTTGTTCAGGCTGATGAATGGAATACACAAATGAATACACTAAAATTTAAAAATCCAACCTTGTTTCCTACCCTAACATTTTAATGAAACTTAGAACCCTTCCCCTTCTAGCCCCCAAAAACAAAATATACTTTATTATTAACACACACCCTATCAATTTTAATAAGTTGCTAAATGATATACTGCTAATTTCAATATGTTCTGAGATGGCACTGCATGTTGAGAATTCTTATGAACTTTCATGTATTAGGAACTTGGTTTGACACATGGTAAAAATAGCTATTTCGCAAAAGCCTTTTTATATCCTGAGAGCATGGTGTTAGGCAAGCTATTATTAACGATGGTGTAGCAATACACATTGACACTGCTTTTTTCTGATACAAGAGTCTAAATATATCACATGCCAAGAATGGAATACAGCCAGTAGGTTCCCTGTGACTTCCTCGATACAGAGAACAATGAGCTAAAACGGAATAACAGCCTTCAGATACAAACATGCCACGCTACTCTATCAATTTAAACTGTTATAAGCCAAATTCCATTTACATTTCCACATCTGACAGATGCATTTATCCAAAACGGCATACTAGTGAGACATTTCCCAATTTCAAGGCTAATTGGTGTGCTTATAGGTCAACAGTGACCAAAGCATAAAACCTTGATCTTCAGTAGTCCAGAATGTTAACCATAATGACACCACTGCTCTTGCATTACAGCCTTTGTTTTGTCGACATGACTTCATAAGGATGTATTGGAATGCTGTGTAGAACTACTGAATTAATAAACACACTTTACAATAATTCTCCCAATATACTCAGATCTTCTTGCCTACCTTAACATCTTAGAGCACTGCTAACCAGTGCTGGCTTGTCTGATCAGGCATGTGCTGATACATTTTTATGAACAACGTGCTGCTTGATTTTATTTTAAAGACCGATTAGTTTTACTGTCTGATGTGCTGCTGCTGCTGCTGCTGTTTGTCTTCTGTATCAGAAAAAAGCATTGCATCATATGACAGATACATGTCATGAGTTTGTGTATTGTAATACTCTTAATATTAATCATTAAATTAGTCGGAGAGAACAGATAAAAAGATCATACAGAAATAAGGCAATTAAATTGTGTGCGTTGATCAGTTAATTCAGCGAGTCCACCAAGTGACTGAGTCTTAGTTTTTACATCTGAAAATGAAAACACATTTATGTTTACTACAAAAGCAGAAATGTATAACTTAACTGCAAGTTAGAATTTAGACTAAAATCAAAACAAGTGTATAAGCAGTAGTAATTCTTACCTGTATAGGTGATTGATGTAGCCAATTCTCCTTTTCCATGTCAAGCTTCAGACAAGAAAATAGATCACATACACTGGGAAGATTCAGTCTGTCCTGTAGCACAAATGAGGAAAAAAAAATTCAGGTTTGTAACCAAGTTACAGCTGCTTACAGGGCCTAGAAAAAGTTCTAACCATGAGCTTGTAAAAAATGGTATTAAAATTGAATGACCTATAGAGTGATCTTTTAGCTATAATAGCCACTCTTATGGCTGTTGTGGCTTCTCACAAGACTTTAAAGTTTTGCTGGATGAGAAAAGGTTGGAAGCATACAATTTCCTTTATATAACCAATTAATAACACTTTTTAGCAATTCTTATAACTAAACCACACAAATTCAAAATTAAAAGGAATGTGCTAGTTCTTTTGTTCATATATTTAATGTCCCTAATAAGAAAAAAAAAAAAAGTACACAATGTCAGGGTCTTTTGCCATTAAATCTGTGCTTCTAAACTATTACAATCAAAATACATTTCAGAAAATCTTTAAAGAATTATACAGATGAAAGGAACTAAATTTTTATGTTTTGAATTGCATGTGCTCTAGGTGCGATCTTTGCAAGACATTTACTAACAGTGAGTATCAATAGCAAAGAATTTCTTCATTTTTGAGAATAGTTTAACCTTGATCAAAGTACTTACAAATAAAAGAAATGAATTACCATTGCAGCTCCCACTATAAGTGGGTGTTTTGCTAAGATCCAAACTGGAGTGCAACATGCAATTCTAAAAGAGGTGGAAAAAAACCCAAACCTGACTGATTTCTTCTGTACCTAAAATGCATGACATCATAGGACTGACATGACATGATGAATGCACTAATTACTGAATTATGGTGCTAAAAATATATGTCACTTAATATTGCACTTAATTCTTGGTCCTGCAGACATGGAGGGCATGACATGAGACTAAATAGTTGAATTTGTGTATCATTACAGCACAGTTATAATTCGAGAATATGCTCATCTTCGTTAAGAAACAACCATCCAGCGCTCTATATACCATGTTTAACAGATTTCAGCTCACCTGTGCATTAGCTCTCTTGCGTAAAAGCCACTTGTCCTCTTCAGTGTCCGTGTTGGCTTGCTGTGGTTTGTTGTGCTGGTTTGATGTCTCGGTGTGTGTCTTCTTTTCAGACGCCAACCAGCTCTCAGACTGCAGGGGTTTGTAAAAGGGGTTCGTGTTAAGGCTAAAGTGTGAGCTGTGCTCTTCAGGATCTGCTTTTTCTTTTTTTGCCATTTTACATGGAGACACCCAGGCAGAGAGTGATGAATGAGCTAAGTCGTCTGCTTTTTTGCTGGGATGAAGCCATGCTTCAAGAATAGCCTGCACCTTCTGCTGCTTTTCCTGGTGCTGCAAGACTGCCGATTTGCTGCTGCTGTTTTTGTCAAATGGCATGCCATTTTTGTCTCTGCCCTCCTTCTTAAGTAGCCAGGAACTCAGAGCTTCCTTCCCACAGTTGGTATCGCAAACACACTGAGCAAAGCTGGCACAGGTCTCATTGGCTTTGCAGCTGCTTTCTATAGGAATGGCCTGCTGGAGCCACACCTCCAAAGGATTAGGGGTTACAGGGGTGGCAGGTGCTGATGGAGTTTTCAGGCACTTGAGCTTGCCCAGGTTCTCGATCTCTACAGATTTTGTGCGTGAAGCGCAGCATGAGCCGCAGTCTGATTTGGGGAGCCATTCACTTGGAAGAAAGCTTTCTTGGAAGGGTTTAAACATCTGCTTATATTGTTCTGCAAATGAAGCATGGCTGGCCTCTGCAGACTTGCTGAATTTGGGAGTGACGAACCAGTCTCCATCCTCAGTTTTCTCTTCGGTATCCATTTCAACCTTCTCCTCTTCCTCCTCATCCAGAAAGTCACTCTCTTCAATCTTCTCAATCGAAAATGCTGAGCTACTGCTGCTGGCATTGCTGCTGGTTCTCTCACGTGTAGGCAACTTCTCCTTTACAAGCCAAACCTCAAGATCTTTGAGTTGACCCCAGGCATTCTGGAAATCGAAGGAGACAGTTGGGCGATACACCTGGAGGAGGAAAAACAAGGAACAAAAGTGAATTTTTTAATGTTTTCTTGAAGTATCAAAGGTATCTTGAAAATGCGGTATCTTGAAAATGTCATTTACGGCCTTAAAGTATCTGAATAATGGAAAGATACCGAGTGTTTTCTTTCAGTAAATCTGTATAAAGAAAAACCAGCAGTTACAGTTTGTACTGTCATGCATTGTTTTTTCATCTGGACATAATTCACAAAAAATACCTTGAAAATAAAAAGAACACAGCAGACTGGTGCTAACACAGATATAATTTAGCACTCAGTCACAGGAATAAAACAAAGCAAGAGTGTGATTTGAATTGTATTACTTTATACATCTACTTCAGAATTAAACTTTTAGTGCCACAGCACTGTAGAACTACCGGAGCTTTAAAACCCCCATTAAGGGGGCTCAAACACACGGTCTCAAAACCTAGTGAGCTCTCTAAACAGACAACATTTTAACATCAAACACACACTACCGAGAAGACTCTCAATTCTTGCCTACTGAGATGCCTTATTCTCAAGTGTGCTTCCTCAGCCACAAAGGCATTGTGGATTGTACTTGTAGAACTGTAGCAAAGAAGCTGCAAGTATGTCTCTACAAGCTTTGCACACTTGGATTTGAATGGATAAAATCCTCTAAAATTGTATTATATTGGATGGCTAGAGTATGAAAATTACCATTTTTAGGTGTCTCCACATCCCAATGGGGTCTTATGGACTCTTATACACTACAATTAGTAGTGCCACAGCAAAGGAACTGAATAGGAATCAAATAAACTTTAAAAAGATGCATGATGATGATGCAAGTGTAGAATGATGGTTAAACAATGCATACAAAATCAAATCTACAGCACAAAAAGTCAAGGGGCTGGATACTTTCTGAATCCACTGTATGTGATACTGAGAACATGGGCAGCTGGATTTAAGGTATAAAACGGATATAAACAAGGATGTGTAAAATATAAGAGCTGGTTCAGATTGTTGCGGATTTAAGCTGTACTGTTTATGTATACCAAATGACTGTTCTGTGTCCCAGGCCACGTTGCCTATACAGCAGCTAGATGAACAGACAAGTATAAAGAAAGTATGTAATAATACACCTGATAAATAGCATGTGATAAAAGCTGATTCCTAATTTTAAAGTTCAGTTAAATAATGCCAAGTTCACACTACACGACTTTCTGATTTGTCGGGTCGCTGTACAGTTCACACTACACGACTGAATCTCTTGCACTCGGGAGTCTTTCAGTCGGTGTATATTTCACACTACACGACTGATCGGCGATAGGGGGTTTCACACTACACCATCTATCACCAACTGGAATCACAGGCGAGCTTCTCTGGTCTCCCAAACTACGTTAAAAAAAATAAATGAATGAGTGGATTTGGCAACACGAACAGTATGGATTGTTCTATTGTGAGTTGGAGGTTAAGCAATATTTTTGCAATGCACCGTTGGTGTTTTGTAGAGAACGATCAAGTCAGAAATACTGTAAAACGTGTCTGCCGGTGTATTCTGATATAAACTATATTATCCCCCTGTCCCACCTGTTTACACTCCTCTCCTGCGTTTCCCCTCACACCGTATCCTGCGTTCTCATTGGCTGATCGACATAGGACTCATTGCCAGACGTGCAACTCAGATCAGATATCTGACATGCTAGAAATCTCGATCCCGAGAACGCCGAGTTGCTCCCGAGCCGGCAAATCTAGCGCCGACCAGTCGCCGAACGAAAATCGGGGCAAGAATCGTGTAGTGTGAACTAGGCATAAATTAACTCTGTATGTTCACAGTTACCAACCATACAACACAATCTCACCTGGGTTTTTTCTTTAGGGACCACAAGCCAATCCTGAAGGTCTTTCATAAACTGATATTCAACTGGAGTGCTGGTAACAGGTTGATTGCAAATAAGCCATTCAGCCCATTCTGAGTCCAGCTTCTACAAACACAAAACAACCAGGCTATTTACACAGTACTCTAAGTGAATCAGAGAAACTAAAGATAGCACAAACGGGTCATGATCACGGTTAAAAAGCATCAAGGACACACCTCTATTTTGGTAGCAACAGGGCAGTTCTGTAGAAGCCAGGATTTCTCTGAAGTGCTCAAGTTTTGATTAGTTAGGCTTGAGGAAGAGCTCTTCACTAACTGCTATAATAAAGAGAGTAATGAGGGATGTCAGTCCAGTGGGGCACATTCTATTCCCACCAACAGGGATATACATAGGTTTACAGGCTGTACACAATGTAGGGCAAAAGTCAATGACATTCTGTGCATTTCTTTTAATAAAAATAAGTCTATTTTTCTGTATTAAAATAAAGACAGACAATACAGTGGATGAAACATTTATAAAATTAAATTTGTTATATGCATTTTCTATACAAAAGTCTAAACTTTATGGTGCAATCATTTAAATACATAAACAGGTTAATTTACCTACACTACATTAAGAAAGCATAACTTCTATTAAAGAGAAGGCAAACAATAATACCCATCCTGCATCTCCAACCATCTGAGAGTAAGACAAAGATAAAAAATTCAGAACCTTTACAAACCTGGGTGGAAATAGTCCCAAAAGATGTAATAGCTTGGCGCAAGGAGCAAGTGTCTGCTTCAAAACTCATCTCTGGTGTTTCCTCAGGACTCAGATTCAAATCAGAAAGCCTGCACATATCCAAAGTAGTAATAAGTCCAAGCTCCTCAAGGCTGGTAAATGCACAGCTTTAGAGAATGGGTGTGTTAAAAAAAAATCAATCTCTGCTGTTGTATATAGCCGATAATGAGTTAGGCTTAAACCACTACAGCTCTACTATTAAACATTGACATGTAAATAGTAATTTGGGCTGCTACAGCAACTATGCAAGCTAAAGGAACTTACTTCTCCATGCAGACAGTGAGCTGGTTAGCAAGGGCGTTGCTGCTGGAATTCTGGAGCTGATGAATGAGAATGTCAAACTGACCCCGGAGCTGAACAAAAACAAAAACATAAAGGATTTATGGATTTATATTTAAAGCTAGAACAAATATAGGCTAACCAGATTGGAAGAAAAATCTAAACAAATTATTAGTGACAGACAAACCCAGTGAAGCTGCTCTAGCTGCTGCTGTAGAGCTTCTCCTTTCAGCTGTTCCAGTAGGTCAATGTGCTCAAGCAGCCAAACCTCCCGAGAGCGCAGCGTCTCCAGGTGCCGACTGATACAGCTGTGCAGCTGGGACTTTACCTGTATATAAATAGTTATTAGACGGAATATGAAGCAACAGAAAACAGTAGTTGATATAAAAAGAGACAGAAAGTGGCTTTAGCAAAAATATAACTGTAGATAAAAGAGGAACTCCCTCAGACAATATTAATAAAGTTTGCTTATTTACCACTTACACTTGTTTTTAAGAAGTGTGCTACCCACGCTCTCAGTAATTGTTATGACAAAGCAATTGTCCAGCATAGTTCTTTTTTATTCTATTTATGCATTTTCTCCTTTTTTCCTCCCAATCTAGTCTTATCCATTTACCCAGTTGTATCTCATCTAATGCTGCAGACCCCTACTTAAAAAACAGTAGTTTTAGCATTTTATCACAACATACAAATCAATGCAAGATGAATCTGACCCTGAAGTTAAATGCTTGCCTCCCAGAATCAATAAAGCAAAATTGTTCCCATTAAGAAAATACCTAATTTCCCTCCAATTCCGAGAGAGAAGAATTTATGAAGAAACTTCCCAGCAGCACGTAAAAAAACAGATACTCCAGGACAGACTGAAAAGACACTTACACATCCAGAGAGAGGCTGGTTATGAAGCAAACATTTTTAACAGCGTCCACTTTATAAGGACTGTCACGTTTACCCATAACCTCAGTCACCCATATCCTGTAGCCTAATCTAACGGTCTTACCACTGGTACTGTAAGGTAGCAATTACTAACCAATGCCAAGCCACAACAGCATAGTAATGTTGCCCTAACTTGCATGTTTTACCAAGTGTATCCACATGATAAAGCATGCCCAAGGGTGTGGGGGAACTAGCGGTTATGATGTCATGGGCTTGGGCGATTTTAGTAGGTTTAGAATAAAAAAGGCCCACTTCTCTGGTTGCCCCACAAAGGATTACCCTGAAAGCTCAGTTAAAGCTCCCTAAACAATAGTGTTGACAGCCACGAGCACAAAGCACAGTCAGTCACTGAGCAGAGAGATTATGAGTGGAGCTGGGGGATAAAACCAAATGATGCAGGTCTTTTAATTTGTTAATCAAATAATACAAAACATAGCAGCACATGCAGAAAAGCTCATAAGAAAGAAGTGGCCTGACTAATGCACAATATAAAGCCTATTTTGAAACAGAGCTACAGTGGATGAAGGACAGTCTCTTACCTCTCTTGAGTTCCCTTTGAGCTGGGCCTCAGCCTTTATCACTCCAGCTATGGCCTCCTCCAGCTGCATCCTAGCCTGAAGACACTGCCTTAGAGCAGTGTCCTCTGTCTCCACCACTGGTGACATACTGCAGAAAAACAAAAAGCTTTGGTTAAACTTCATTAATTATTAGATCTATATGCTAGATGCTCGGTTGGCGCAACGGTAAAACACTCTAGCGGTGCTACTGACTGGTTGGGCGCCTACAGAGACAGGAATGGCTGTATCTGGGTTGAGTGGAGTCCTGCCCAGTGCGTCCAGATTACCAGTCCCAAGTTCAGATAAAATAAAGAGAGCCGTGTCAGGAAAGACATCCAGCATAAAATCGGGCCAAGTCCGATATGCAGACCTATGACTTTGAAATGCAGATGGTTAGCTGCATGGAACTTCAGTTCACTAATAGTAACTGCTATCTGTATCATGTAATATATGAAAGGTTATTCCTCATTACACACCTAGTGAATATACAGTGTCAACAGCAGCAGCAATATTTAAATACTTTCCTTTTAGACAGCAGTGACAGAAAGTACCCTGAAAATTTTTTTAATTTAAAGCTTTTTAACTTTCACACCTTTTATAGTCAATTATTCTTGTATATAAACCTAAAAAAAAAGTGTATTTGCTTAAAAAAATATTGCTTTAGTGTATTTTTTTTTATTTAAACACCAAACATTTACATAATACACTAAAGTTATCAACAATAGTGCTGTGCTGTGATGATAGGAGCTGCAACTGCATTCACCATATCTCCACCTTGTGTATTGCACCATGCTGATAACGGTTTTGTTGTGACGAGGTCCACGTGTAATACGTGCAGCTGCAATCTTGCATTTGTACAGTTAACATTTGGCCATAAAATCTACATAGATTTATCATTTACACCCAACATGTTGTATCATGTACAAACCTTGAAGTTCAAAATGTTTAATGTTATTGAGGGGTGTCCCAATTAAACACCAGCTCATATCATCAAGCCTAAATTGCTAGGTTGGTATTGAATCCGATTTGGCATACGTTTCATTATGCACAGATATTTTAATCTGTAAATACATGAGATTTTGATGACCATGATGGCACAGATTATTCAGACCCAAAGTATATCACTATTATACATTTGACTGTTTGTTTGATTCTTAATGCTATGTCAGCTGCTGTGACTATTATCATGACTGAATAATAGGTTCTGTTTTTAAGTCCAAGTAGGAGTAAAGTTTGGTTTTCCATATCTTATATGGCTTTTTAAGTTCTAGTGCTTTTTGGAGGGCACTGAAGTGAAAAATGTCCTTGCAGTGGTTTGCATTTTAGAATTTTGTTCTGCTGTTTATTATCCTTTGGCATGGATAGGGGATGCGTTTGACAGCGGTGCTTGATCCACAGATATCATTAATGTCAGTATTTTCAGCAATTGTATAGTGTTCGGGGTCTTAAATTGTCTCACGCAGATAACAATTAGCCAAACTTTACAAATTCTTACACAGTGATTCAGATCAGGAATTTATTCCGCAATATTATAAAAACATTTTAAACAAATAACAAAAATTACTTATTCTTTGACAAAAATAAACTGTAAGATCATTCAAGGAAGTCGAATTTAGTTTATTTGCTTTCAGTTCTCTGAAAACAGGCGGTAGGGTTATAAGGTTTTATTTCCATAAAAGCAGCATTGCATGGTTTCTGTTTTAATAAATAACTGCCTGAAAACAAAACACATTCTGCATGTTCCAAACGCTTTTTCAGCTCAGAACCAGAAATCCGATGTAACGTGCAGAGTATAATGTAAGGTTTTACTATTTCTAACTGGGCTAACTATGATAAGCATGTGGTTAGTACTGATATGAATGTTCTTTGAACCAACACTCTTTTATAGCATAATGAGTAAAGGAGGTTCCATTTATTTCGAGGAAAAATGAGGACTCAAAGCATAAAGTATTAAACACCCCAAACATTGCAAATAATCAAAGTACCATTGTTTATTAAAGGAATGACAATAAGACAACAAGCCTAACTTTGAACTGTATTAAGACAAACTCGAAAGTTAAAAAGCGAAGCTATTTTCAAAATAAACATAAAAGGTAAATAATAATGTTTTCTTTTAGACATTAATCAGATGAGACAATTATGTGATCTGATCATTTTAAAGAACTTAATTGTCTAAGTGCAAAAGGATAGTACTTTTCTTCACCTAATAATACTGTAAAGCGATCAGTTTTTAAGGTCACATTGATTAAAAACATAAGTACACATCAGTAATATCCTGCTAAAAACTGTGACAGCTTTAATACTCTGCACTAAGAGCAGGCTGTGGATCCTGTAATCTTGGGATGTTTAAATGTTTGGTATGGCTTTGTTTACTTTTTCTACTCATTAAAGTGTTCTTTATTAATTTTGTCCTTTTAGCCCTCAATATGAGCATTTCTGGGGGGTAAAAATCCATTCACATTTTCGGCATTTTACAGATGCTTTTTATCCAAAGCGACTTAGAGTACTGTGACAGTATACAGTCTGAGCAATTGAGGGTTAAGGGTCTTACTCAAGGGCCCAACAGCAAAAACCTGGTAGTGGTGGGGCTTTAACCAGCGACCTTTTGATTACTAGTCCAGTACCTTAACCACTAGGCTACAACTGCCGTACAATGCCAACATTTCGCATTATTTTTATTGTGTTATTTTGCCACAATGTCTTCTCCACAGCATTTTAATACAATCAAGAATAAAACATTATATAACTGTTACAGCTTTTAAAAGCCTGATTAATGCCCCCATTTAAGTGCCTTAGCCATAAAATAATTGTTGGATTAAACCATTACTAAAAGAAGTAAATGCATGGCTTTAATGTTTAGCTAAGATTATACCTTAATATTAAATTTTTTTTTCTTTTATAGATGCAAGTATGCTTCATTAAGACATTGTATAAGATTGTATATCACTGAAATTTTACAAATTAATTAAAAAAATTAATTAAAAAATAATGGTTAGCTCTAGTTAACAAACTTAAATATAATTTACACATAATAATGTGATAATGAAAGATCCTGACAAATGTGTCATTTAAAAAAAATAACAATGAACAGCTCTCATACCGGTATATATTACTTCTTATTTGTTATAGTTTTTACATATTAGAGCAAAGGGAATATCTATCAAACTGTATGCAAGTAAACAACACAAAACGTGTACAATGCCTACAACTGATTGTCTCCATACCCACGAACCCTTCAGTTTGTCTAAAAAAGAATCGAATTCTTGCCTGCACGACTGTTTTACCAAAAGCTAATTCGGCAAAAAAAAAAGTTGTAATTTATTCGCTAAGTCGTATGTTAACGTACGCGTCGTTTAAGACATGTTCACAACAACAAAAGCTATTTTAAAATGGATTATCTGGCATAAAAAAGAAAGCACCGTGCGTGAGGGTCAAATTGTTCTCGGACAAGCTCTATAACAAGTGCTAGCATGTTAGCCACCACGCTCTCACAAACAATAGGTTACTTTACACACCTTGTATGAATGATCCAGTGACAAACCGGTGCGGTGAGGTCGATCAGCGATGTCTAATTTCCAATAAACATGCAGACTAAATAAACTCTAATCCTTCATGATCAATCGTGGCCCCACTTTCGTAGGCGTTGTTTTAATGCCCACCTACATTCGTACAGCTTTTCCTGCTCTTTGGTTGACCAATAATAGACAGCTTACAAGCTGATGGCCAATTGCAGCAGTTCATGTCATAGTTTTGCAGATGCAGGAGGCGGGACTTGCCTCAATACGGGTGTGGGAAACTAAGGCACGTCACCAATGACGAGCGTTCGCCTCCACTAGAGCTGCTCCATTTCGCACGTACAGTAATGATTCGAACTCCGTCCTGTCAGTGAGTCGAATCATTTAGTCGACTCACGTATAAGAATCAACCCGCCTTTTCTGGTGAATACCGCTTTGGCGATGTGGGATCACAGTGTACTCTGCCCTCTTTGTGCAGAACGACAGCTCCAGCAGGAGTAGGGGACATTCATGTGACGTGTACAAACCGCTTATATTCGCTCCTTTTGAGCTGCGACTTTACCGAATGGTTGATGAGCTTAAGGAGAGTAATACCCCAGCCACGCAGTTATGAAACCTTATTTCCGGCACTAATTATTTAATTACCTATAAACTAAGCTTGTGCTCCACAACCATAGACCAGTGCATCATTATCATTTTCATGTTTTATCACCATTTTATCCTGATCAGGCTCACGGTGGGTCTTGATCCTCAGAATCACTGGGCACAATGCAGTAACATGCCCCCAGACATAGCCAATCACGTCTGTATGTAGATGCATGACTGGCTGAGGACCCTGATAGAGCGTCTAGCGTAATTGAGCTCTGTGCCACCAGAGCACCTTAGAACGGTACAATGACTGCAAACCACTGATCTGATTCAGGTGTCTGTGATGGGTATACTTGGGCCAGCACCTGATGACTGGGGCACCCATGTAACCCTTTCAGATTTAGCCTGAAATGGCAACAAGCACCATTATCTTTTGTGTGGCAAGTTGAAGAGGTCAAGTGCAATGCCAGTAAGACAAATGCCTATTTTAGACTGTTTTAGATATATGTGCATTTACAGATACAATTTGCCTTTGTATGTTTGTACCCACTGTATCTAAGTAATTTTTAACAGATCTTAACAGTAGATATTCACTTTTTAATGGCCATAGTACTTAAATTACATTTTCCTTGTTTTTTTCCATAGATCTGTTAAATCCAGGGTTTAAGACAGTTTGTCTTATTAATTTTCTTAAACAAAAAGAGCTGCTAGTCTCAAGCATTATTTTTTATTATTATTTACTTCATTATGTTTCTTATGCTATTTTTCTACACTGCCTGGCCAAAAAAAAGGTCACCACCTGGATTTAACTAAGCAAATAGGTAAGAGCCACCCATTGGATAATTACTGCATGGGTGATTGTTTCAGCTGGCAACAAGTTATTTAACCCTAACTGATGCAGTGAGTAGCTTCTCATTTGTTAAACAACCATGTTGAAAGACACATCCTGTGGTCGTGGAAAAGATGTTAATCTGTTTCAGAAGGGTCAAATTATTGGCATGCATCAAGCAGAGAAAACATCTAAGGAGAAGCTGAAACTACTGAAATCGGGTTAAGAACTGTCCAACACATTATTAAAAAGTAGAAGGACAGTGGGGAAATATCTTCGAGGAAGGAATGTGGTCGGAAAAAAGTCTTGAATGATCGTGATCGGCGATCACTTAAACGTTTGGTGAAATCAAATGGTAGAAAAACTACAGTAGAACTCAGGGATGTGTTTAATAGTGAAAGTAAGAGCATTTCCACACGCACAACGCGAAGGAAACTCAAGGGATTGGGACTAAACAGCTGTGTAGCCTTAAGAAAACCACTTGTCAGTGAGGCTTCAATTTGCTAGGAAGCATAAAGATTGGACTCTGGAGCAATGAAAGAAGGTCATGTGGTCTGATGAGTCCAGATTTACCCTGTTCCAGAGTGATGGGCGCATCAGGATAGGAAGAGAGGCGGCTCAAGTGATGCACCCATCATGCCTAGTGCCTACCGTACAAGCCTGTGGGGGCAGTGCTATGATCTGGGGTTGCTGCAGTTGGTTCAGCAACGTTATGTGCCCAAAGAATGAGGTCAGCTGACTACCTGAATATACTGAACGACCAGGTTATTCCATCAATGGATTTTTTCTTCCCTGATGGCACGGGCATATTCCAAGATGACAATGCCAGGATTCATCGGGCTCAAATTGTGAAAGAGTGGTTCAGGGAGCATGAGACATCATTTTCACACATGGATTGGCCACCACAGAGTCCAGACCTGAACCCCATTGAGAATCTTTGGGATGTGCTGGAAAAGACTTTGCGCAGTGGTCCAAATCTCCCATCATCAATACAAGATCTTGGGGGAAAATTAATGCAACTCTGGACAGAAATAAATGTTGTGACATCTTTCTGTTTAGGAAAATTAATAGACAAAGGGTTAAAGACAGTTTGTCTATTAACTTTATTTTCTGTATATATGCAAAATCTAGCCTAGCATGTTAATTGTCTGTACAATGTACATTTGTACATTGTCTGCATATAATCTTGTCTGTATATTGTATTGTTTGTATATGGTAGAGAGCTAACAACAAGAGATAACAAATTCATAGTATGCCTTTTTGTATTTATTATACTGTTGTCTATCTGCACTGTGTATCGTACTGTCTTGCTCTTTTTGTTCTGTGTTGCACCCTGGTCCTGGAGGAACGTTGTTCCGTTTCATTATGTACTTGTATATAGCTGAAATGACAATAAAGCCTCTCGAGACATATAATACACGTTATACCAGGACCCTTTTCAAATGAAAGGGCACCTGTTTAGACAAATTACTGAATGTTCTTGCTCTAAAGGGCACAGGGAAATGTCAAGCCAATCACATCACATTTATCTTTACTGAAGGGCAGTAGATCTTTTCTCAGGAGAACACTTTGTCTTGTTTTTGCCACCAACGCCCCCCTTCCCAGTCTGACAGTTAGTGAAAGTCAGGACAAACACATTAGAAACACTTTACTGACTCAGTAGAAACGCGAAACACATTCCACTATGTACTTTCTTTTGGATTCGCGGGGGAACCTGAGAAACAATACACATTTACATGATAGAATTGGTCAAACAATGCCTATACATCTTTAACAATACCTAAATCCGAGTCTCTAGCTTCTGTTCGTTCGCAAATTTAAAGATGTCAGGACGCGGTATACATAAGCATGGTTTACCGACATTACCCCGGCATGTTAAAAAAGCCCATTTTTTCAGAATTTAGCCGTATTAGCATACTTTTAGCTAACGGTAGCACCAATGGCAAAAATAAAAATATTAAAACAAACGTGTTATAGTTCAATATTACCTACCCATAATTCTTCTTCTGTTTAAGTGAGTGATTGGACGACATAAAGCTTGTCTGTATTAAAACAAGATCAAGAAACTAGGAGGAAAACCTTCACTTGCCGGTTATTCTGTACTCAGCAAAATGTCAAACGTGTTCGGAAGGCTTTCAGCTAAACGCAGATCTCACAACATCCCTCTCTTTATTAAAACAGATCCATCCACATTATATACAGATTGATGAAAGGAACGCTTACGTTTGTCGTTGAACATGAACGTTGGTCATGTGGCGCCCTCTCTGGTAGAAATAAGACATTGCAGCAAAAAAAAATTTTTTATAAAACGGATACTTCCGGTCCTAAAATCTGATTGGCTGAGCCGCGTTCGAAGCCGTTGTAAAATCCCCGATAAACGCACACCTAGGACCACCTCACATCATTCCATATTAATACGCCACTGAATAGAAAAAGTTAATGTTATGTTCGCCCTCATGTTGCCTAGCAACACTGTTAATCGAACTACTTTGCGTCGCGGAAGGATGCTTTATTGTAAGTTTATACACAATAAATACATTTATGAATTAAACATTGTTGTATTTATTGTATTTTATGTTGACTGCCGTTTTATAAAAGCAATAAGCCACTCGAGACCGTGCGTTACTGCTATGATTTTATCACAGGGAAAGAAGTTTTAGGCTTTTATCATTCCCCATGATGAAATCGCAGTAACGCACAGGACCTTTATTCAAAACTGCATCTGATTTTAGCTCCTTTCATGTTCGAACTGAAAAAAACACGGGAGATGACAATAAAAAGTAGCCACTAATCTAAATGGCTTAGTAAAATATTGTTATAAAATTCAACACAATATTACTATTCAATACAACTGATCTTCATTATTGACTTTTATATGATTATTTATATGTGTATATAATGTTATTTCAAACTATTTTTGAAAATCTGTGCTCATCTGATTTTATTAAATGAACAGTAAAACAAAGGTTGTGACTATTTAAGAATATTTCAGCATGTTTAACTTAATGTGAAATGTTTAATGTTTAACTTTACCAACACCCCGGATTACATACTGGACTGTTGTTATTATTTATCATTAGCACCTGCACTTTACACAACTGTCATACATATATATGTATAATTATAGTTATTTTTCACCATCCTTATATAGTTATAGTTACAGCTGTACAGTTTTTTTTTTTTTATTATCTTTATTATTATTACTGTTATAATTATAATATATACCTAACTAATCTTTATTATTATTACTATTATTATTATAATACATACCCATTTTTATTCATATGCTTATTGTTATTATTGGTATTATGTATATACTGTAGTACTATGTACTTAGATATAATTCCATATACAGTATGTAAATAGCTATAGTTATAACTTTATACTCATATTAATCATAGACATATGTTTACTGATCTTCACTGGGGTTTTTTTGCACAATGCTACTATCTGCACTTCTGTTAGATGCTAACTACATTTTGTTGCCTTGTACCTGTACTGAGCAATAACAATAAAATTGAATCTATCTATCTATCTATCTATCTATCTATCTATCTATCTATCTATCTATCTATCTATCTATCTATCTATCCATCCATCCATCCATCCATCCATCCATCCATCCATCCATCCATCCATCCATCCATCCATCCATCCATCCATCCATCCATCCATCCATCCATCCATCCATCCATCTATCAACAATAAAGGTGTCTTAATCACCTTATCAATTGAGCTCATCATCTAAAACCCAGCAAGACAGAGCTGTTACTTATTCCTGGAGATCAATCTCCAACCCAGGACCTAGTCATCTCTCTTGATGACTCCCAGATCAGACCATCTGATAAGGTAAGAAGCCTTGGCGTTGTCCTGAATAACCAGCTGACCTTCTCTTCTCATGTAGCCAACATGACAAGATCGTGCCGGTTCCTCCTCCTACAACATCAGGAAGATTCGGCCATTTCTCTCCATGGAAGCTACTCAGATTCTTGTTCAGTCACTTGTAATATCACGGTTGGACTACTGCAACTCCCTCCTGGCAGGTGCTCCCATGTCCACTGTTAAACCCTTGCAGCTCATTCAAAATGCAGCTGCCCGTCTGGTTTTTAACCAACCTAAACATTGCCACATCAACCCACTGCTGCGTTCTCTTCACTGGCTTCCTGTAGCTGCAAACATTCAGTTTAAAACACTGATGCTCACCTACAAAGCGAGTTACCTTTGTGGTCTAATCAAACCCCGCTCTGTACCATGCAACCTCCGAGCAACTAGTTTCACTCAACTTCATCCTCCACCCAGGACCTCTACTATGAAAGCACTTCTGTAAGTCGCTCTGGATAAGAACATCTGCTAAATGGCAAAAATGTAAATGTAAATCACAGCCAGGCAGTACATATTAGCTTTAATTGAAACAAAAAACCCTTCTGCAGTTATTAAAACCACTAAGACATCCTCTGTATCATCACACAGATGCAGAAAGTGAACGGAGTCAGAAATTAGTTTGCTTTATGTTGCTGACTTTAAACAAAATCTTTGAACCTTTGTATATCAGTTTATGTGTGATTACGCTTTGAAATTCTAGTAGCAGGTTAAACTGGGGTTTAGTGCACAAAAGCTTGGCTGTCAGTTTTAGGTGTTCCCCTAAATGTATAATGGAGCCTGATCCTGTCTGACTGGAATTGCAGGTGACATAGAAGTAAACAGACTTGCATTGAGGCCATGCATTGAGCTAATATTATTTAATTTCTATTTACTATATTTAGTACATTTTTAGTAAAGTTTTATCCAGGGTAGCTTGCAGAAATGCTTTGCATTTCTATTAGGAATCATTTCCTCATACCAGCACAAGCAGGCAGAAGACCCCTTCACTTTCTAAGAAGGCATTATGGGTAAGGACAAAAAAATAACAATAAACTTTTTAGAGTGCAAGACTAGTGTACTAAAACATGTTCACATGTTTTATATTTATTTGAAGACAGCAAGTGACAGACAGGGGTAGAAAAGACCTAAATGCCAGTACAAAGAGAATGACTAGGATATGTTCTTGCATCAATGTCCCTTAGTTGATTCTGGCAAAACACTTCTTTTCCCCAGTAATCTGGCATTATGTTTCCTACCCACTCATGAGCCACAAGTAAATTCTTTAAGAACGCATCAGTAAGATGGCTATTTTGTCCTATAGCAAGCACTAAATAGGTTTACATGGCCTTACTGAAACTGGCATAATTTCTTATGCCTCCTATGCATCATATGTATAATATACTGTACATCATCTTGATTGCTGCCCTAGTGTGTTAAGGATATGTATTTAAATACTACCCAGTCGTTAAGTTTGTTTGTCAATATGTAGGTGTTTGTTTTGATGATTCAGTTTAGAATTTTGATTAATATTTGTTTCACGCTTGTAACACCTTGTTTTGAGAGTTTGGCTGCTATTTCTTCTTCAATTACATCTTCTAGGTCTCTGGAGTAGATAACTCCATTACTACTGTTCAGGAGTGGTATATGAAAGCCTTGATGTCAATCCTAGCCAGTTGGTTTACCCGTAGAAGGTTTTCCGTTTGGGTATTTATTGAAAAAATTTAATTAGAATCTGGCATGATCTAAATATTTGTAGCATCCTTTGCTGATTGTTGTTGAGTATCCCAGGGAAAACCACCATAATGCTTAAAGAATCTTGAATTTTATTTCTGTCAGGCAAAATTATATTACTGAGTTAATGCAAATATTTCAGCATTTACCTGTCCTACAAATTCTTCTGCCGCGACCACTGGTTTAAAAATGTGAAGTAAAAGATTTGATTTGTACATATAAAGCACAAATATTTAAGAAATTATTCACATTTATTTTATTGCTGTGACATTTATTTTAAGATATGATGACAAACCTGTACCTGACAGGCAACGACTACATTCCGATAGTGGTGGGTGATCCAAATATCGATATTATCGATACCAACATTGGTATTGGTATCGGATTGCAATTTGTTTGAATTCTTCACTGTGATAACATTGGGTGACATAGAAGTAAGTTCATTAACTTTTTAGTAAAAAAGGAATGGACATCTTTCCGATTCATTTATAAATGAATTCATTTTCACCAACCATTCAATCCTGGTTTGTCCCTGGCTAGAGGTGGTTGCAGGGTGGGTAGACACTCTGGTCAAGAGGCATTTGGATCATTGTTCAGGCGGATGTTCCAATTACACTTCAGTTTCAGCTCACGGACAGGTAATGTTACATTGTATGGAATCACTTTCGGACAGAGTGGAATTAATTGTTTATTAAAGGTCGCACATACAGTAGTAAGCCACTCCATATTTGCCTAATAGGACAATGTTCTTTTTATGAGGTGATGTTTTTTCCATGTCATATTGATAAATCTTGTTATTCTGTTAAGGGTTGTGCTGGGTTTGTTTCCTCCATGAGAAATTTATCAAACTTTATAGATCTTAATTTGTACATAGGAGGACTGTCATGCTGAGACAGGAAAGAGCCTTCACTGAACTATTATCTCAGTTTTAAAGCTTATCATTCATCATATGTAATTTATTTTAATTAATTTAGCAGTGGGTGTGATTGAAAAACGTCTAAATTCAATACTTAGGAGGAGTGTCCACATACTTTTGGCCATTGTGTATGTATTGTTTATAACGTGATGTCGCCATCTACTGGATAAGGCTTTAACATGCACCCTATAATCTTCAGTTGCATGTTTATGTAATGCAGGTTTTGTGAGATATCCAGGTGAACAGGGCCGTTTTAACATAAAATTGGCTTTACCACCTTCACATTACAGATATCTGTAATTCATTTATGACTAGACATATTCCTTAATTAAGATATCTCTAATTATATTTTGACTAGGTAAAATACCAATTTGAGATATCTCTAATTACATTCTGACTAGTATAAATGACGTAAGATTTACCGTTGAGTTGTATGGAGGCTCCAGTTCAAGATATCTGCTATTAATTACTGACTATCTGAAACGTACATTTCAGGTATCTACAATTAAATTATGACTAGTCATAAAGTAAATTACAGATATCTCGATTTTTGTTCTGATTAGTCATAATTGCAATTAAAGATATCTTAAATGGCGTCATTAAAAGATATCTTAAATGTATTTTTAGATATCTGAAACTAAGATTCGATTAGTGCAGATTAAATTGCAGATATCTTAAAAGCAAATAATGACTAGGCAAAACTAAGTTAGGGATATCCAGAACTGTATTTTTGACTAGTCAAAAGTCCTTTTAAGATATCTCCAAATAAATTAAAGATATCTTGAACATTTTTCCATCTAGACGGCTTTTGTATATCGGCTATCTTGAATTTTCATTCTGAATAGTCAGAACGTGTTTGGGTGAAAGACGAATAGGGTGTTCCAAGTACCAAAAAAATAAAATGGTTAAATTGTATATTTTTTTCATTTAATATTGTGCACAAATGTGTCACCTATGTAAATATGTATTTTTTTTCTCAGCATTTTGTTTATTTGATATTTTTAAGTGTTGTTGACACACAACAAGGGCACAAAAATGTCATTCAGTGCAACGACTAATTTATGACAAAATACACACACAAGGACCAATCTTAGCCATTTCAAATTTATAAGTTTAGTATATCTCTTACAAAAGATTTAAAACCTCAGAAGAAACTGTACTTACTCTGTTTTGAATTTTCTGTGCATTGTTTGTACTCTAATGCGTCTTGGGATTTTGTTTATTTGTATACAAGATGTTTTTGCTACACATTCTATTCTATTTAAAACCCAATCAAACTCTGTTTTCTATGAAGCAGGCCTGGATTCTCTTGCATTCACATGAAAAAAAATATATAATAATTACTTGTTACAGTTATTTTAAGCAAATGTTTTTGTTGCACTGTATGATGATTTTATGCTGCACTGAATGACATATTCCAAATTATCCTGTTACATCAGAATATTCATGACTTAATTTGTTTTTAAGTTCTTTATTGATTAAAGTAGCAGTAGTAGAATGAAAATATGCCACACCAGTGGCAAGTATGTGTTATAATATTACTACATCATGAGTTTGCAGGTTCTCCCCGTGTCTGCATGGGTTTACTCCGGGAGCTCCGGTTTCCTCCCACAGTCCAAAAACATGCAAGTGAGGTGAATTGGACACACTAAATTGTCCATGACCGTGTTTGATAAAGCTAGTGAACCTTGTGTGAAGATAAACTACCGTTTCCTGTCATGAATGTAACCGAAAGTGTAAAACATGACGTTAAAATCCTAATAAACAAACAAACAAACTACATCATGAAAAAAGTAAACTTTATTCTGAAATAAAACAAGAAATTGCATAAAAGTGATTTAACATAAGATCATTTGAAGTCCTGTCATAGCATGAAAAAATGGTTGCTGTTAAAGCATTTCAATATATTCATAAAGCATTTTAATATTAAAACATAGCTAATGAAGCCCTCATAACAACTTGTAAGGCACCAGAACAGCGTGGAAGTGTGGAATTTGTGTCATAACACGTGAAAAAGTTGCTGCAGTAAATCTAAATTCATTCAGCAGTGAAAACCATTTGAAGTCACATTTTATCTTTTGTTGTTAACCTTGAGGTTCTTGCTGTACATGGCTTTGGTTCTGCGATTATGATTTTGACATCAGACTTAAGGTAGTAAATTTCATCAGGTGGATTTGGCCACACAAAGGAATTTCTGTTTCAATTTTGCTTTAAAAAATAATTTTAAAACATTATAAAGTCAGTATAACAATGTCATTGTCAATTTAGTGCAACAGCGAAATTCTGTTGCACTGAATGACTGTTGTTGTACTGAATGACAGAAATTTTACTTTAGCACATTTTACAGTTATCTCAGTGGTTAGCCAAAGCTAACATTGACCTTAACTCAAAGACATTTCTACACATATTCACATTTAAATGTTAATAACCTTGTTTGTTTACAAGAGTAACCGTAATGTTACGTTTTCTGTGTTGTACTGAATGACACTTAGTTTTGTTCTTTAACGTACTATGTCAGTAAAAAGACATTTTTATCAAATAATGTTAAAATGCATTGACCTCGTGTGTGTGCTGAAGGGTCCCCAGGAGTCTTCTTTTGTTGTTATAATTGGTCACATGACTGCAGTAGCTTGATTGCATATTAAAATAAGGCTTTTTATTAACGTTGTACTGAATGACAACTGAAGATTGGGAAAATGGGGACTGAAAGTATCCTGAATATTATTAATATTAAAAAACACATCTGATTGAATATTATTTAACATGTCACACATGACATTTGTACAATTATGCCAAAGCAGTAAATTTTAGTTTTACTTAAGATTAATTAGTTTTTTCTTAATGTTTTATTACTTAAAGAGGTAGGGGGACCGTTGCACTGAATGACATTTTTGGGGTTTCAAGGGTTATTTTTTCAAAAATCATACATTTTCTGAAAAAATTACTTTAAGTTTCCGTAAACATGTACAAATGGAGTAGACTGAAGGTATATCCACTTATATTAATATAATTGTATATTATTTATCAAGTGGGGACACTAAAAAGTTACGTCTCGTCTTTGACCCGTTTGTAGATATCTTGAATGATCATTATGTCTAGTCAAAACGTCCCAGATTTACCAAGTTTATTAAGCATTTTGGTATTGTTTGCATTTGCTAATCAGTGGTCTGCATGCGATGTCGGGCCAGTCGAACTCACATTCTCGTGTTTTTAACACGATTTTTAGTGCTGCAGCTCGTGCTCGACAGGAATTAAGCAACACGATCGACAACGAGAAGACTTTTTTGACGTCAAGTACAGCAAAGTCAAGGCAAGTGGCTGCTATCACGGTCCATGTTACTGCAGCTTTCTAGCTAGACTACGTTAGCTTCTGGGGACTTAGCTAGTCGATTTTTACAACTTTCATAGCGAACATTAAACTATATAGGCAACGTAAACTTAGTGTATCAGCTTGCAGCTAGTGCATTAATGGTGTAATCCTGTTGTGTTCGTTACAGGTTCAGTTGGGAGGCGGCCAAGCCCTGTATAGCAGACAAATATTTTCTTACTCCCTGGCCCAGATATTGATGTTCTACCTTCTCCTTCTGAAGTACTAAGACTTAGGAACCATGGTTTAGGTAGGCATAACTTTATAATGTTCGGCGAGCTAGTTAGCTATAAAGCAGTACGTTCGCACTAACACATACATTGGAATTCTTAAGTGGATATTAAATGTGCTTCAGTATTTTTTAAGACTGTATAGCTAGTCTTTTGCTTGGTATGTACATTTTTCATGAACATTGCCACTGAAACATAGGTTAAACACCATAAATTACGAGTTTTGAGAGTCAATTAAATAAGCTAATGTTAGTCATGTATTAATCATTAAAGACATTAAGTAATTAAATATAGAGAACAAGAATTCATGAATTTGGCAACACCTTTTCATGTATTGCTGTATTATTTAAAAATATGATTTTACTGTTTCACCAAAATTCTTTGGTTGGCTGATGGTTTGTGGCTTAAATTCAGTTAAAGGTACTTTGTGTTACTGTGTGTTATTATTGTTTTGTCAATGTGTCCATTTTCAGGCAAGCTGGCAATTAGGCAAATTAACTTGAATTGGAGCTTATCTGAACTGAATAACTTTGTTTGCCAAAGCTACCCACACATCAGTTTAAATTTGTTTGGCTTTGAACTGGCAAGGGCTGGCAAAGAACGAAAGGTAAAAAAATTACAAGTGAATTCTGTGAGGGAGCTGAAGGAAAGGGTTGGCAAAAGCAGACTCTACACTTTACCACTGGCAGATGTATTGCAGGTATGAATGTTTTGTACACAGGAAATTGCTGTATGTCGTATAATATATGCTAAGTAATGTGTGCCATTATAGTTAAAATATATCTCGGCCCAACCTAGGAAACCTCATCAACCTCAGCAATGTCCAGGAGTTCATTTCCAGAACCCTTCTCTGCACCAACACTAGACGAGATCTCTCCAGCGGCTGAGAGCACCAATATCCAACATTTGGTGGTAGAGCAGGTCAACCTTTTTGAGACTAATACAGTGCCTTGCAAAAGTATTCAGCCCCCTTGAACTTTTCAACCTTTTGCCACATTTCAGGCTTCAAACATAACGATATGAAATTGTAATTTTTTGTGAAGAATCAACAACAAGCGGGACACAATCGTGAAGTGGAACGAAATTTATTGGATATTTTAAACTTTTTTTAGAAATAAAAAACTGAAAAGTGGGGCGTGCAATATTATTCAGCCCCCTTGCGTTAATACTTTGTAGCGCCACCTTTTGCTGCGATTACAGCTGCAAGTCGCTTGGGGTATGTCTCTATTAGTTTTGCACATCGAGATACTGAAATTTTTGCCCATTCTTCCTTGCAAAACAGTTCGAGCTCAGTGAGGTTGGATGGAGAGCGTTTGTGAACAGCAGTTTTCAGCTCTTTCCACAGATTCTCGATGGGATTCAGGTCTGGACTTTGACTTGGCCATTCTAACACCTGGATACGTTTATTTGTGAACCATTCCATTGTAGATTTTGCTTTATGTTTTGGATCATTGTCTTGTTGGAAGATAAATCTCCGTCCCAGTCTCAGGTCTTTTGCAGACTGCAACAGGTTTTCTTCCAGAATGGTCCTGTATTTGGCTCCATCCATCTTCCCATCAATTTTAACCATCTTCCCTGTCCCTGCTGAAGAAAAGCAGGCCCAAACCATGATGCTGCCACCACCATGTTTGACAGTGGGGATGGTGTGTTCAGGGTGATGAGCTGTGTTGCTTTTATGCCAAACATAACGTTTTGCTTTGTGGCCAAAAAGTTCGATTTTGGTTTCATCTGACCAGAGCACCTTCTTCCACATGCTTGGTGTGTCTCCCAGGTGACTTTTTATAGATATCTTTGAGAAATGGCTTTCTTCTTGCCACTCTTCCATAAAGGCCAGATTTGTGCAGTGTACGACTGATTGTTGTCCTATGGACAGATTCTCCCACCTCAGCTGTAGATCTCTGCAGTTCATTCAGAGTGATCATGGGCCTCTTGGCTGCATCTCTGATCAGTCTTCTCCTTGTTTGAGCTGAAAGTTTAGAGGGACGGCCGGGTCTTGGTAGATTTGCAGTGGTCTGATACTCCCTTCATTTCAATATGATCGCTTGCACAGTGCTCCTTGAGATGTTTAAAGCTTGGGAAATCTTTTTGTATCCAAATTCGGCTTTAAACTTCTCCACAACAGTATCTCGGACCTGCCTGGTGTGTTCCTTGGTCTTCATGATGCTCTCTGCGCTTTAAACAGAACTCTGAGACTATCACAGAGCAGGTGCATTTATACGGAGACTTGATTACACACAGGTGGATTCTATTTATCACCATCAGTCATTTAGGTCAACATTGGATCATTCAGAGATCCTCACTGAACTTCTGGAGTGAGTTTGCTGCACTGAAAGTAAGGGGGCTGAATAATATTGCACGCCCCACTTTTCAGGTTTTTATTTCTAAAAAAAGTTTAAAATATCCAATAAATTTCGTTCTACTTCACGATTGTGTCGCACTTGTTATTGATTCTTCACAAAAAATTACAATTTCATATCTTTATGTTTAAAGCCTGAAATGTGGCAAAAGGTTGAAAAGTTCAAGGGGGCTGAATACTTTTGCAAGGCACTGTATATGCATTTTAGTTTTATCTCTTGTTATTTGTGATACTGCATATAATAAATGCTGTGTTGGATTTACAATAGACACTTCAAGAGTGGCGATCTCTACGTTCCCAGCAAGACCAAGAGTATAATGAATCTTTGTTATCAGACCAAGAAAAGGTAGATTAAAATTTTTTACTGATCTTTTTCTTGTTTTTATTCTTCAAAGAAAAGTTAAATTTTTACTGTAACAGGAAAGGAGAAAACAGACCTGGGAGGAAAGACGCAAAAAGGTTAGAACTAATACTGTCTTAGAATAACAGTGTTAGATTAATAATCTGAAGGTTTATTTAGTGCTCATGTTTTAGGCAATTGAGGCCCATTCAGACGCTGCAGACTCTGCACTCTGCCCAGGCACTGCCGTCCCTGCCCTCCGTCCAGTCGCCACAGACCCTGCCATCTACCCCAGCACCGCCGTCCCTACCCTCCACCCAAGGGCTGCAGACCACGCACTCTGACCAAGCACTACCGTCCTTACTCTTCGCCCAGGCACCGCTGGCCCTAACGTCTGCCCAGGCGCTGTCGACCATGCCCTCTGCCCAAGTACCATCAACTTGGCTCTTCTCCCAGGCACCAGCGACCCAGCCCTCCACTCAGGTACCGCCAACCCTGCCGTCCTCTCAAGTGTCACTGGTCACAGCCTCAGGGCTGCTGGCCCCACCCTCTGACCAAGCACTGCTGCTCCACCACTCTAACCAGGCTCCACAAGTGATTACCATTGAGGACCAGACACCAGCTTATCCATATCATCCTTGAAGACCAAGAAGGGCAACTTTCTGTCTCTCCACCCCAGTCTCCGCTACATCCACTGGATTAGCGTTTGGATGAGTAAGTCCAAATTTTTAAACTGTTGACACAAATAATGTATCGTCAGTATTTTATATATTCCTACATGGAGGACTATAATTGGGCTCTAATATTACTGTCACATTTAAATCTATCTAATCTTTGGTTGTCTTTCAAAAGATCAGTAAATATGTTTTTGACTACAAACACTTACAAATGTCAGTAGTTTCTGTCAAATTCCATAGTAAATACATAACGGTCATTTTTGACCCATGTTGTGCATTAGAAAAAAGATTTTTATTAAAAAAGAAAAAAATATGAAACTGAAATAAGGATTTGTGATGATCAAAAACAACTTAATTGAGGAATTCATGGAAGCTTGAATGACGAAATTAATTTATTGCAAAGATGTAGAAAATAAAAACTCAGTTGGGTCACTTTTGACCCAGGTTGTGCATCAAAGGGTTAAGGACTCAGGAGCTGCAGAAAAACTCTGGACTGTTTTATGATTTGTTTGTCAGTGAGGAGAGACCACTCCTAGCACGGGACATGTGCACCCTTTTTGAAGTTCGTTTTTCCATGCAAGGCAGCAACAGAAGGGCTAGAGAAAATCAAACAATATGCTTTTGGAGAGACTGGTTGATCGATATTGAAGGTACATTTTATTGTGATATTAGCAGCACAATTGGTTTCAATTTGTTCTGTGATAGCCAATACATCATCACTGTCCAAAAACACATCTCCATATTTTTTTCCCCAGTTTTCATTTTTGACATCATTTGAGTTTAGCAGCTGGCCTTTACATTGCGTAAACATTTCATAATGAATGGACCAAAATAAATGCTAAAAATTGCTAGGAATAAAATATCTTTACATTAACTTGCCTGGAAAGAAACTTTTTTTTTTTAAGTTGCCATTATGGAGATTCTTGTCTTTCTTTGGACAGCAATTATATATTGGTGAATTCTGTTGCATAAATGCATTCTTTAACACACCCTTTACAGTGAACATGCTAAAATATGGTACATTTTGCAAATGTTAGTGTAATGTTTCTTTTAATTTGCTGATTAACATAACATAAAATATGCACATCATATACTGTTTTTATTGTTTCCAATATGTTATTTCGCTCTATAATTAGCAGTTATTTATCATTTGCTCAAGTGTGTCTCCGGTAGTGGATGTGCATACTTAATTTTAAGGGGTGCCGAAGATGAGATGGTAAGATGGTAAAGGTAATATTTTCCCTACTGCTTTAGATGGGAATAGAGGATTCATACTGCCACATTACAGCTGAAAATAGGGCATCTACATGGGAACCTTTTTTTGGTAGAAACTGGCTGAATTGTTTTGACAAGCACAAATAGAAATTTTGATTTTTTTTTTTTCTTCTTTTTATTATTAGTTTCATGCAATGGTTCATTCTTTTGAAAAAATACAAAATAGCAAAGGGTCCATATACTGTAGATAACAGAAATGTATTTGTCATGATCATCAAATGCATTGTCATAACCAGTCTATCAAGATTAACCTAAAGGACAAAAAGACATTTGTCTTCAGCTCTCAGTGGAACGTATCAAAATGTTTTTTCCATGTTTTGGATGTCTTTATTTAAGAGCACTGCAGTTTTTCCCCCTATAGGAACACTGTATGCATTATATCCAAGGTCACCATTTCTACATTTTATCTTTCAGAAGGAGAATGCAGTCCCATTACACTTGAAATGATATTGGAGTTTGCCTCTGTAACATCCACGGTGCCTCCACTGGGATTTCCCCATCGTCCACAAATTGAGTTCCTCCATGAGGCCAACAAAATCTTCCCAGAAGCAAACACTTGCCTTATAGTACTCCGCCTTCCAGTACACACAGACTATGAATCTTTCACAAAGTATATGAAAGAGGGTGTTCTGCAGGCCCCTACTTTTGGTGTTGCATAAGCAGCCAGTAAGTGTACCAGTTAATTCACAGTTCTTTTAAAATAAAATTGTTGGGAAGTTTTGAATTTGTTTTTAAGAATGCTCTTAAACACACTGTAAAGGTTTTATATGGCTAAGCTCAAAATTGAAAGCAAGATTGAAACTGTTAATATTTGCTAATTTGTAAAATTTTTTTCCTTAAAAAAAGATATTTTATTGAAATGCAGTACTGTTCAAAGGTTTGTCAATTGCCATATATTTCATTTATTAGTTCTAGAATTCTGTGAATAAGTTTGTTTGTTTATTAGGATTTTATTGTCATGTTTTACACTCTTTGGTTACATTCATGACAGGAACAGTAGTTACTCATTACACAAGGTTCTTCAGTTCACAAGGTTATATCGAACTCGGTCACGGACAATTTAGTGTCTCCAATTCACCTCACTTGCATGTTTTTGGACTGTGGGAGGAAACCGGAGCACCCGGAGTAAACCCACGCAGACACGGGGAGAACATGCAAACTCCACACAGAAAGGACCCGGATCGCTCCACCTGGGGATCGAACCCAGGACCTTCTTGCTGTGAGGCAACAGTGCTACCCACTTAGCCACCGTGCCGCCCTCTGTGAATAAGAGGTACATAAAATTTTATACTCTAATTATGTACATTCATTTTTGGCTGGAATTTTTCCTTAAGATTTAGTCTTCAGAATTTTTATTTTATTTTTTTTGCATTTTTTCCCTTTTTCTCCCCCTTTAGCGCGTCCAATTGCCCAATTGCAACATGCTTCCTCTCTGCCTATGCCGATCCCCCTCCTGGGACCTGGTGTGTTTGAACCAAGAATGTCAAGAACTCACTACAGACTTTATTACAGACTGGACTGAATAATAACTCTATTATTATTTATTTATTTATTTATTGCTAGTTATAACTTTTAGTTCATTTTATTTCTGTGTTTGTATGATTTGTGTAAATCTTATTCATTTAAAGTATCCTCCAGACCACCCAAGAAGGATGGGCCCTGCTGAGTCTGGTTCCTCTAAAGGTTTCTTCCTGTAATTTTAAGGGAGTTTTACCTTGCCACAGTCGCCCTTGGCTTGCTCAACAGGGGTTTTTGTATCTGTTGGTCCTGGATTTTGTAAAGTTGCTTTGAGACAATGTCTATTGTAAAAAGCGCTATATAAATAAATTTGACTTGACTTGACTTAAATATACGTTCTTAAAACTCTTCTTAATGTAGAAAGTCCAGATGATCAGTTCATACTAAAAATGGGACACACTGTGGCAGCCATCCTGCAAGTACAAGTCTAACTTTAAATAACCAATAAGTTTAATCATCAACTTTAATCAATACAAGTAAATTGGTGTGAAGAAGATCAGTTAATTCTTATAAAGTAATAAACTGCTAAGCTAATACCCATACATAAACAGAATAGGATGATGGGTAAAATCAGACTGGGCCTCTCAGGCTTCCACCAGCACATACTGCCTCCTTCTCTCCTCTCCTCCTCTCCTGCTGTAATTGAGCCCTTCTATCAACACACTCTTAATGACTCCATCCTGTTTTACACTTGTTTATCTGTTCTCCATCTCCCCGAACACTAATGTGACCCTCTGAGCAGGCATGTGAGAGGAGAATGGAATAACAGACAGAAGAAGATGGGCCTATATAATTGTGTTCATGCCATATGTGCATGTGTTTGTCTAACAGGAAGCAAGACTGCAAGTGTGTTTATGGAACAGTCTGAGTTGAGATGGTTAAGACTCTGGGGGTCTGTCTGTAAGAGGTAACAGGGTACAGTGTGGGGTGGTTTAATGGAGTATTGTTTGGTCAAGGCAATCCTATATACACACTCTTTCTTGTTATCGTGAAAGGCATACATTTCCAGGTTGAAGTTGAACCCCTTGGGGTTAATTAATTATTGACTAAATGTGATGATAACACACATGATAATATGTGTTATTTTCAATATATGATTTAAGAAATGGTTTGAGATTGGAGGGTGAGTTTGTTGGAGGGGTGACTTATTAATTAACTCAAAGCTTTTTTTTCCCAAAGTGATGAAACATAATATCATTAAACAATTCAAGGAATCAGGAGGAAGTTCAGTGCATTAAGGCCAAAGGCTCAAGCTTAAGCTGAACGCCCGTGATCTTCAATCGATCTTCAATCAAGAACCGCCACTCAACAATAGCTGATATAACTACATGGGTGAGGGATTACTTTGGCAAACATTTGTCAAGCACTACAATACAGAGTTACATGCACAAATGCCACTTATAACTTTACTGTGCAAAAAAGAAGCCTTATGTTAACCATGTCCAGAAGCAGCATCGACTTCTCTGGGCTCTAAGGCATCTAGGATGGACCATCACACAAGTGGAAATGTGTTTTGTGGTCAGATGAATCAGCATTCCAGGTCTTTTTTGGAAAAAATGGACGCCGTGTGCTCCGGACCAAAGACGAAAAAGGACCATCCAGACTGTTATCAGCAACAAGTCCAAAAGCCAGGGTCTGTCATGGTATGGGGCTGTTTCAGTGCCCTTGGGAAAGGTCATTTATGCTGCCTTCAAGACGTCGTCTTTTCCAGGGACGTCCATGCATTTTTCAACAAGACAATGCAAAACCACATGCTGCACACATTACAAAGGCATGACTGAGAAAGAAGAGGGTACGGCTACTGGACTGGCCTGCCTGCAGTCCTGACCTGTCCCCAATAGGGAATGTGTGGAGAATTTTGAAAGGAAAAATGCGACAATGACGACCCCGTACTGTTGCACATCTTAAGACGTGTTTGCAGGAAGAATGAGACAAAATAAAACCTGAAACACTAAACTTTTTTTGGAATGTGTTGCAGGCCTGAAATGCAGGAATGGATGTACATTAAAAAATGAAATTAAGTTGACCTGACAAAACATGAAATATCTCCAGTTCAATGTGTTAGTTAATTATTACAGTGGAGTATCTCTTTTTCCCTGATTTTTCCCCCCAATTTTCTCCCCTAATCTAGTCGTATCCAATTGCCCTGATTGCGTAATGCTTCACCTCTACTAATACAACCCTCCACTGCTGACTGAGTAGCTTCGCAACTGACACATGTCCACTCCGACACGTGATCAGTACCGACTGCCTTTTCACGAGGCGAGTTCATATGCTGGCCAGCCCTGTGCACGGAGAGCCACACCCTGATCAGCATTATTCCCCAACTCTGCGCAGGCACCATCAAACAGCCAGCAGAGGTCGTAATTGCACCAGTTATGAGGAACACTGGTCCAGCTTAACAACCCTGTGAACAACAGCATAACGTTGTTCATGTGGCCGCCCAGCTCAGCGGGATGGCAGAGCTGAGTGCGATATGATGTATTTAAAATCCCAGCTCTGGTGTGCTAGAGTGTTTTACCGCTGCGCCACCCTGAGCGGCTCACAGTGCAGTATCTTTACCCGGTAAATCCAGGGGGTTCACAAACTTTTGCTTGCAACTTTGTGTAGTTTGAATTCCCACACTATATAAATAAAATTATTGGGACACCTCTTTGAATGTTTGAAGTTTTGAATTATATAATAGTAATTAATAATAAATTATCTTTCACAAGATAAGATTGAATTTAAACTTTGCCAAAAAAAAAAATTAGGGAATGCCCTTTCCTGTTCCAGCATGACTGTGCCCCTGTGTACAAAGCAGGGACTGTAAAGACATGAAGAAAGCGTGATTTAAAGAAACTCCACTGTTCTGCACAGAGTCCTGACCTCAGCCTCACTGAACAGCTTTGGAATGAACTTTCTTGACCAACATCAGTGTCCAGCCATACAAATGCTCTTTTGATTGAATGGGCACAAATTCCCACAGACTTACTTCAACGTTTAGTGAGAAGCCTTCTCAGAAGACTGGCTGTTGTTATAGAAAGACTAATTCAGGTGTCCATATAGATTTGGCCATATATTGTATGTATAACTTCAACCTTAAACCAAAGACCTTAACAGTCTAATGTCTAATTACTTTAACCAACCCTGCAAACAAATATACTTCTGTTTAAGGATTAATATTTCATTGTGTGTGTGTGTGTGTGTTGCATTCTAGTAGTAAAAAGCTTTTCTCACTCCGCTCTCGTCCCTTTGGTACGACAGCGTGTAAGCCGATCCTAATCTTTTCCGTCCTCCACACTGCACTTACAATCCAGTAAAGAATGGCACTTTAATGAGGTTATGAAAACATGGCTAATGACCACAGCATCCACAGAGACAACTCTCTCACCACCTCCACACAACTGCCTGCCATGTTCACATCCATGTCATTACCACCGGCATTGCCACTTAGTGTGATGGAAAGTCACTAATTAGTCATTCATGTGGTCCGGGGGTTGTGAAAAGCATAAATTAGCAGCTATAGCTAATCTGGAGGCACAATGAGAAGTCTAACAAAGACTGTGGTAATACAACTAAGGATAAGAATACTTTGCTTAATTTTAAAGGTCTCATAACTATGCACAAAATTCCCTTAATTGCATCCCAACCTACAAAATGTATAGTAAACAGTATGTAGATTAATTTCCAATAACATTGGTGGTGTATTAAATAGACACACAGTTTAGTTTGGTAGTGTGTTTAGCTCACAAGCTAAATATCTGTCCAAACTTTAGAAATTCATACATTTATTACAACTAGTAATGTAACAATTATTGCATCAACTAGTAATGTAACAAGGAGACAAAGCCTAAAGTGGACATTAATTGTTAGTTCATGTTTTTTTGCTATAATGTATAAAGAAATGATGGAACAAGTTTGGTAGGGAGGAACTCTAGATTCAGATTTAGAATTTAGTCATGTCCAGTTACCCAATTAGACAGTGGTAGCCTAGTGGGTAGAGCTTTGTGCTATCAATCAAAGGTTGAAAAATCGAATCCTGGCTTTGCCATACAGCCACTGTTGGGCCCTTAAACAAGGACCTTAACCCTCTCTGCTACAGGGGTGCTGTACAAAGGCTGACACTGCGCTCTGAACCCAGCTTTCAAACGAGCTGGGATATGGCAAGAGAGAATTTCATTGTACTGTACATGTGTATATGTATAAATGACAAATAATGACATTCTATTCTATTCTAATCTTAAATCGCCTCTACTGCTGCTGACCTCCACCTTGTCACATGCCCCCTCCAACACATGTGCAGTACCAACCACATCTTTTCACCTCCATGAATCGGGATCATATGGGAATTCATTTGCACTTATCACACTTATTCCTCGTCTTATTGTGCAGGCATCAGTCAGCCAGCAGAGTCCATAATTACAGCCATTATTAAGAGACCCTTACAGGCAATCATTTGTCTATGTTTGTTCCCGGCCAGGTGATAGCAGAGCTGACATTTAAACTTAAGGACTTGAGCTGGGCTAGTGCATTTTACCACTGTGCCACACCAGTGCCCTGTTTCCACTGTCATTCGGTCTTTTTGAGAGAGGAGCTTGACACAGAGAACTTGTTTCATATTGCATTTCTTGATTCATGGATTGATATTGTGGATTAAATTTTTAATAGAAATCATTTTAACCCATCGATGTAAATAAATCACCCATAATGACAAAGTAAAAACATGTCTTTAGCATTTTAAAAATCACAATGTGATAGCAAGCTTGGAGTTTTCTTAAAGACACATAAGGGAATATAGAATATTCTCTGGTCAGATGAGACCCAAAAAATATTATTTGAGGAGAATGGCAAACACTAATTCTGGAGATAATCAGGCAGTGCACATCTCTGGCTAATACCATACCTAGGGTAAAACATGTCTTTGCATGATGTAGATAAAACAGGGTCTATTACCTATAATATCTGAAATGATAGTACAGTAGATAGTAGTTTCTAAATGTAGTAAGAGAAATTGAATATGTAAACTTGTAAACTGAAATAATGAAAAATAATGTGATGAAACAGGAATCTTTGGGTTTTGAATATGCCTTCTACTGTATTATACTGTATAAAACAGCCAACAGCCAACAGATTTGGTTCTCACATCACAGTCTGGGTTTATCTGTGTCAATAATTGTGATATTGACAAATATTAATAAAGGAATTATTAAAAAAACTTCAATAGAAAGACAAGCATCACGTGGTTCAAAATAGGGTTTACATTGTTTCATAATGTGTTAATGTTTTTTTAGGTTTTCCGTTTTTATTTAAAAATCAGTACTCACATAGATGAAATATGATAAAAAAAAAAATAATATTAAGCAGGTGTTAACACTACACTTTATCAAATAAAATGCTAAGAAATGCGTGGTCTTGTTATTTATTTATCTACCCAAAAGCCCAAGTGTCTGAGAGAAAACGTAAAACTTAAAAACGTAACTTATCACATAAAGCATGCGTTTTTGTTGTTGATGTTGTTGTTATTGTACTATAAAAAAAATACATATTTTAAACACATAATGTATTTTGTGTAAAATCTGGATTCAACAATTCTAAAGGTTTCGACGGTAGCAGTGGAACGCATATGATGGGCTACACTGCCCTCTAGTGGTAAGTGTTTATTTTATTTGTGCATTCTATATTGTACGTTGTATCAAAAAATAAATAAATAATAAGATAGATCCTCAAAACTGCTATCAACTAAATGATTTAAACTAATTTAAAAAAAATAAACATTCAGTCACCCCCATCCTTTAAATTAAGCTCAAACTACAGTTTGGCTTCATAATATGGCTAAACACATGTCCACCAGTTACCTTTTACCCATTATGTTACTTTTTAAATTTGGTTTGACACATTCTACCTGAACTTATTACAAATAAACAATTGTACTTTGCAACTTTTAAAAATTGAAATTGAAATTTAACTTTTTGGCACACAAAAATAAAAAGAAATCTCCTAAAACTTTTTTACAGTTGTGAATCATGGATTGGGGCATCTTTGCTGCCTCAGGGTCTGGACAGTTCGCAACCACTGAGAGAAAAATAAAAGATCTGTATTAAAAAATTAAACAGTCTAACAAATGTCTAACAGAAGCCTAATCTATTAGATTAAGCCTTAATCCTAGAATCATCCTGTATTTCTCCACATTACTGTTAATGTCTGATGCATAGCTTCAGGAAATGTACTGCTGTTAAATAAGGTCCTGCTAGTTACTGAATACAAGAGAAACAAAACTGGCTTCTAGTTTTTGATTAGTCAATGTGTTTAATAAATGCATGCAAATATTTTCTCTGTGTTATTATGACCTAGATATTTACTTGGTCCGGTCATTTCTCCACCCAGGCACTGCCAATTGTGCCTGCTAGATGGCACCCAGTTAACCGGTAGCAGAGCCAAGATTAGAACCGGGGTGTTTAGAATCTCGGCGCTGGTGTGCCAACGGAATATCCGGCTGCGCCACCTGGGTGCCATCTGTTACTTTTTTTTATTATTATTATTGTCTTTATGCATTTTCTCCCCTTTTTCCCTTTTCTCCCCTTTTTCCCTTTCTCCCTTTTTCACGTCCAGTTGCCCAATTGTGTCATGCTTCCTCTCCACCGATGCCGATCCCTGCTCTGATTGAGGAGAACAAAGCTAACCCACTTCCCTTCCGACACGTGGGCGGCATGCCGTATGCATCTTATCACCTACACTTTGACGAGTGCAGTGCAGCTCAGCGTTGTGTGCGGAGACACACACCCTGAGAGCACTCTTTTCTCATCTCTGTGCAGGCTCCATCAATCAGCCAGCAGAGGTCATAATTGCACCAGTCATGAGAGAGAGAGACCCCATCTGGCTTAGTCCCGCCCATATCTGAACAACAGGCCAATCGTTGTTAATTTGGCCACTCAGCCTTAGCCGGCAGGCAGAGCTGAGATTCAATACGATAAATTCGAGATCCAGCTCTGGTTCCAGCGTGTGCTTTTTTAACGCTGCGCCACCTGAGCGGCCTATATTGTATATTTTTTATTCATATTGTTTTCTTTTCATTATATTTCCTAAAACTGTAATTATGCTTTGGCAATACAAATGTCCAGATTTTGTCATGACAATCAAGCTACGTTTGAGTCTGAGTTTGATTGAGAGCAATATTAGGCTCATTTGCAAGTGCTCTAGTGGCTCTTTTAAAAGGGAAAGAAGGCATTTCTGTTCAGCAGAGGGCCCCAGGCTTGTCCTGTCAAGCCGCAGAATAAGACCCAGAATAAGACAGATGATCCTTTTTCTGTCCTTCCTGATCCTTCAGGAGAGAGGAAGAACAGGAGCTTTGTTTGCTTAGTTGTACCCTTGGCTGGGCAAAGCTGCTGGAGCAATCGCTGCCAAGAAGTCAGAGAGGGTGAGAGCGGAGAGCCAGGCTGTAAAGCCATATGCTGACAATACAATTTGTAGAGCTTTGACACACACACTCTCTCTTTCACACATGGGTGAAAGTCCATCCTGATGACCTGAGGTACAATATTGAGAACAGTCTATTCTGTGTTCAGACTCAGTAGGGCCACTTAATGCATCACAATGCTCCTTCATACTCGCAGCAACTCAGCAGTCTGACTATGAGCAGGACTGTTGGTTTCTCACTTTCTGTATAGACCATGGTTGTACTGCAAACACAATGGACATGATCTCTGGCATTTTACATCCTCAAAATGACACGTCTATGTTTCCTTCTAGTCTGACTCTTTACTACAAAAGGCTGTTGTTGCATGGAAGAGAACCTGTTGCTTTCCAATTTGCTACCAGTTATTTTGCTGCCAAATCACTACTGTGGGAAAGTACATTCCCACACTCACACTGCTTTTATCCTCACATCCAACTAGATTTTCTCCAGATACGTTCACCTCTCTGTAAAAGAGATGAAAAAGGTAGATTGACTGGTCTACATTGTTTATTTATTCATTTATTTATTCATTGTCTGTTTTACCACTGGGGTGCCACGGTGCAAGAAGGTCCTTCTTCTCCATGTTCTCCCCATGTCTGCATGGGTTTACTCCGGGAGCTCTGGTTTCCTCTCACAGTCCAAAAACATGCAGCCAGGTTAATTGGAGACACTGAATTGCCCTATAGGTGAATGGGTGTGTGTAAATGTGTCTGCCCTGCGATGGACTGGCGCCCCGTCCAGGGTGTTACTGTGTGCCTTGCGCCCATTGAAAAGCTAGGATAGGCTCCAGCATCCCCTCATGCGACCCTGATTGGATAAGCGGTTAAGACAGTGAGTGACAGTGTTTTACCACTGTTGTATCATGGTCAGGGTCAATCTGGTAATTGGCTGAAAGGTCATCAGTCCATCAGTAACTACAAATTCACACACACTTGGCCTGACTGCATATCTTTGAACTTGTGAGAGAGAACCAAAGCACCCAGAAAACACAAGAAGAACATGCAAACCCCACACAGAAAAGTCCCTGGCCTTCCAGCTGGGGAATCAAACCAAGGCCCTTCTTGCTGTAAGTCAACAATGCTACCCACTGCACCACCGTACTGCCTGCTCTAAATTTTAAGTGTATGAATGTGAGTGTGTGCCCTGTGATGGATTGTCCAGAATGCATTCCTGCCCTGCTCGCATTTTTATGTGTGGCACCACACCCACCACAACCCTGATTTTGATACTAATGAATAAACAAACAACCCAACCTCAAACAGAACTAATATTCAAATATATGTGGTATAGACAAGAGGAACTGCTGGAATTGTAATATGCAAAAATGATTGTTCCACAGCATCAGGTTCCTTAAAACATGGGTTTAAACATCACTTCTGGTCACTTTTTAATGTTCTCTAAGTTTTGTTTCCCATTTATTTGCACCAACTTTGTAGATTCCTAATTAGCAGTTTACCTTTGCCTACCACACCATGCTCTCTCTGGCAAAGAAGGGCTGCAGGCTAACACACATTTTCTCTGAGGCCACTGGTCACATCAGGTTCTGTATTCCGGTGGCTCAACTATCAATAAGGTTAAAAACCTCTAAACTATACGTAAGGTGGAAATGCTTCATTAGAAGGCAATACATGTAGCCGCTCAGGTGGCGCAGGGGTAAGAACATACACTTGCACACCAGAGCTGGGATCTAGAATACATCGTATCAAATGTCATCTCTGTCTGCCGACTGGGCTGAGCGGCCACATGAACAACGATTGGCCTGTTGTTCATATAGGGGTGAGGAATTGAGCCGGATAGGGTCTCTCTCATAACTGATGCAACAACAATCTCTGCTGGCTGGTTGATGGCGCCTGCACAGGGGCGGGAAAGGAGTGCGTTGATCAGGGTGTGTTTCTCCGTACACAGAGCTGATTCGCAGCTGATCTTGTCTAGTGTAGGTGAAAAAATGCATACGGCTGCTGCCCACGTGTCAGAGGGGGCGTGGGTTAGCTTTGCTCTCCTCGATCAGAGCCGGGGCCGGCATTAGTGGAGAGGAAGCATGACGCAATCGGGCAAAATTGGACGCGCTAAACGTTGGGAGAAAACGTTTGTTTATTATGCATAAACAAAATAATAATAATAATAAAAAAGAAGGCAATACATGTTAGCTGGATCACTGTGCCACCCATCTTTATCTGATAATAATAATACTGATAATAACAGGAAAAAGAAAGACAAATATATAACATTTAAAATATTAAATATGTATAACTCATTCATTGTTTAGGACTCCTATTATCTTTAATAGGGTGCTCGGGTGGTGCAGCAGTAAAAACTATCGGCCAGCTGGGTGCCTACACAGACATCACTGACATTATTGGTTATGTCTAATGGGGAAATGGTGAAAGCCCTGCATTGGATTTGCACCCTGTTTTGGTGTGTCTGTGGTTTCCAGTGGAACCCACCACAACACAACCCTAATCAGAATAAAGTGGTGGTAAATAATTAAAATTAAATTCAAAATCATTTTAAATATATTTCAGTTATTAGTTTTGTATTTGTAATATGTTTCTATATATTTGAAGGGTTTTTATTATTTTAGTGTCTGCATGTACATGGTTAAATGAATAAGGAAGAGAACCCGTAATGTGCATATTGTTCCCTAGGCAGGCAATAACCTGCTGTCACTGAACATAGGTAAATCAATTAGCCTACTTTATAAAAAAGGGTTGAGAGAGCATTGATGTAACCCACCCCCTTAATGTCACAGTATCTATTCGGTCAAGTTTAAAAGGTAATTAACAACTCCAAATTAAAAAAAGATTGTGACAGTATGGAAAAATGCAAATAAAAAAATTGCAGTGTTTCTTACATTTACTTATTACATTGGAGACAGTGTGAACCCAAGATATTTCATGTTTTGTCTAGTCAACTTCATTTAATTTGTTAATATACCTCCATTCCTGCATTTCAGGCCTGTAACACAATTCAAAAAAGTAATTTGGGACGGTAATTTTCTGATTTGGGGTTGTACATTTTTAAGCTCTTAACCACTACTCTTAGGAACCCTGGTGTACGTTTTACCAGTGTTGGTTTAGTCTGCCTCTGCACAGACCAGTGCCAATGGCTGCAGGGAACACATGTATTACAGATGTTGTACTCCTTTACCACAGACATGGCCTCATAACACAAGATACATACCGTTTTCTCTTCTTAAAGCACAAACTTGTATTTACTTCCCCATCTCAGCATCACTTGTTGAAAAACCGCCTCAGTTAAACGCTGATGTGGAAACACCGCCATCTAGTGGTGGGATGCGGTCACTTTGCGGTCACAAAATCGGCATGCACTGTGGGAGATGCAGTTTATGTACGATTTTACAGTGTATTTTAAGACAATCATACGTCTTTTAAGCTCTCGCGGGCCACATAAAATGACGTGGCGGGCCTTGAGTTTGACCCGTGTTCTAGAGACTGATAGAATTTATGCCAAGACACAATATAGTTGTTGTGGTGGTTTGTGGTGACCTAAAACCTCAGTAAAACACTTGCAAACTATTTTTAATAATACTACTTTGTCCCATATGTCTGAGCCATTTTCTCAAGCTCAGCTGTGTTAAACACTAAGAGAGTTGGTAAACACTTCAGTTATATTTGCCAACCTCAAGCTTCAAACTGATTACATCATGTCTACTGTCATCTATTAACCAGAACTATCAGCTTGATGCATACACTGTCATCGCCAACCAGGAAAGCAGGCAACATCCTTTACGTCATCTTTAATGACGTTTTCTTTCAACACCACTCCTCCTCTCCCCACAGCTTTACAGTTACTGTACATTCACGAATCTTAAGCATGTATAGATTTTAAAGAATGGCCTTCTTACTTGGCCATCATTTATTCCCTGTTTGTCAATCATATATCACTCCCAAAGAACAACATTTCACAATGTTGAGTGCTAGGAAAAGTATGCTAAGTATTCAGTGTTGCTTGTTCGCTGTGAACACAGCCACTGCCTCAGCTTTCTTTTAGTTTAAACCAACAAAAGTATCTCAAACCCACACATTGTTCTTCTTTTATTCAACCCTCATTTCCCCATCCCACATCTTTACTGACAGCTGATGACACACTTCGCACAGAAGGTTGCCAACATCTAGTCATCCTTCAAATGTCTAGCTGAGGCGGAGAGAACCCAAACATATCACATATTTCTCACCCTTTTTATTATTCTAGACTCTCTATGGTCTGCTAACATAATCCAATACCACAAAACACCAGACATTTTACACAGTATCCAACCAGTATGGTCAACATTTTAGCATCATGTGGCCCCAATTTGCAGAATGCTTAACCAAGGTAGAGCTATACTTAGCCATAAATAAATAATAAATAAATAATGTATACCAGTCAATCCACCTTTTTTCATCTCTTTTTCCGAGAGATAAAAGCTAAGTATATGGAGAAAACTAGTTGGATGTGAGAAAAAAAAGCATTAATCTTTGACAAACCACTCACGGGGGGGGGGGCAGTTATCCAATGGGCACAAGGCACACAGTAACACCCTGGACGGGGCACCAGTCCATCACAGGGCAGACACTTATCCAATTAACCTGACTACATGTTTTTGGACTGTGGTAGGAAACCGGAGCTCCTGGAGGAAACCCACGCAGACATGGGGAGAACATGCAAACTCACCCGAACCGCCCCACCTGGGGATCGAACCCAGGACCTTCTTGCTGTGAGGCGACAGTGCTACCCACTTAGCCACCGTGCTGCCAATAAAAGAAACAAAGCCAACTAAAAACCATAACCCAACAATAGCTGAAAGAACAGATAGACAAGTGCCTTAGTGGAAGCTGTGGTATTACACTACACACACACACACACCCAGAGAAGTAAAAGGAATGTTCTCCTCACAGGGACAAAATCCTATGCTGTCCCCAGCAAACGTCAAAAAAGGCAAGTGGCCATGTGCTCATCTCACGAGCAATATGCAATTAAGCCACCAGAAAAAAACACATAATCACAGAAGAAAGTAGGAAAACAAGATAAAAACTAAAAGCTACTTGGTCCACCACTGCATGTTTTTAGTAAAAATACATAAAAGAGAGAGAAACTCAGGACAAGCTGGGGCAGCAATTAAAAAAGGAAGGAGCGAGAGTAGCCACTTTACCACTAATGTAAGCCACTTCCAGTGAAGATCCGTCTCTGGAGCGCCACAAAAAATTACACTGCTTCAAGAGACAGCTCACCCATCCAGGATGGACAAAAGGCACAACACTCGTTGAGCTTCTTGTTCATGTGTTGATAAGGACACCATATAGACACCATACAGCACAATGCCAATGTGCCAATGTGGTGAGGAGGCCAATGAAGACAGTATATTAATTTGATTCTGCAACCTGTTCCTCCTGCCGATCTCCATGCTCTTTTGATAAAGCTTTGCCAAAGAGTGGATGGTCTCATACACACAAAAGAGGGGCCAGCCTTATATTAATGCCTATGGTTCTAGTATGGGTTTTTAAAACAAGCTCATGGTCAGGTGTCCTGTTACTTTTGGCCATGTAGTATTTGTAGCACCAAAAGCCTACAATGCACAATGCCAGACACAGGATGAAGTGCTGTAAGACACATCACATTTGGCAGTATGATTGTAAATTCTGGTTTTGGCAGCTTCCCTCAAAATACAAAGTGTTACCTCTTGGTAGAGGAGAAACTGTGACGTTGGGCTAATTTTGATAGCTTGGGCTGTGAAAGAAAACCTCTTCCACATACGACTAAACCCTTGTCACTTGTGTGCATACAACTTCGTTCAAACAATTTTGGGACAGTTTTTTTCTCTGCATGACAGTGCTCCCATGCACAGACTGAAAGCATTGGCTTGAAACACATTAAGGACCTTTGGGATTTATAAAGTTCTAAATGCAAGCCAGGACTTCTCACTCAACAGTCAATCACTCAGCTCATCAGTCTTTGACCTCACTAATGTTCTTGTGGTCAAATGGAAGCAATTCCCAATAGTGCAAATGTGTTCTACTGTATAATCTAGTAGACAGCCATTGATAAAGAGTGGGGTTGTTAAAGCAGCAAAGAAAAACCAACTGTATTAACACTTATGGTTTTGGAAACAGTAGTTCAACAATCATGTATGCTATTTATATTCCTTGACTCATTTGTGTATCTGTGCTCTCACAAAATGTCTGCATTTATTCATTCATTTTCAGTAACCACTTTACCTGATCAGGGACAGAGTGGGCGGCTGCTCAGAAACACAGACTGTAAAGTGAGAATACATCCTACACAAGCCAATCTATCATTACCCTCACTTTGATCACCCATACACCTTGTTCACTAAGTAGGATTTAGAATAGCCAGTCTACCAGTGGGGAAATTTTTGGATGCAGTAGGAAATATCATATTACACTATTAGTGTTGCTGATGTGGTCACATTAATCATTACTCCTTTAGCCGTTTAGGTGACACAGCGGTAAAGACACATGCTGGAACCAGAGCTGGGATCTCGAATACATCGTATCGAATCTCAGCTCTGCCTGCCGTCTGGGCTGAGCGGCCACATGAACAATGATTGGCCTGTTGTTCAGATATGGGCGGGACTAAGCCGGATGGGGTCTCTGTCCCATGACTGGTGCAGTTATGACCTCTGCTGGCTGATTGATGGCGCCTGCACAGAGATGAAAAAAAGAGTGCTCTCAGGGTGTGTCTCTCCGTACACAGTGCTAAACTGCACTGCACTCGTCAAAGTGTAGGTGATAAGATGCATATGGCATGCTGCCCACGTGTCGGAGGGGGCGTGGGTTAGCTTCGTTCTCCTCAGTCAGAGCAGGGATCAGCATTGGTGGGCATTGTTTTTTAAATAACAGCTGTAGCGAATTTTAAGCATATCTGAATATTGGGGGACTCGTATATTGTGATAACGGCTTTGCATTAATGCTTTTAAAGCTTGTGGAGTTCATGGCAAATTTCATAAATTGTGCTGACAGGAAAAGCACCTATGAAGTAACTGGAAAAAAATAATTTAACTACTTAATAATTGGGAGATTATATCTAGGCTCTGTTTTTTGTTCTAGCACCTACATAATTAAATTATCTGTTTGAAGAAAAGACAACCAAAACCTTTTTTTTAATTTTGTTTATGCATTTTTCCCATTTTTTCTCCCTTTTTTTAACACGTGCAGTTGCCCGATTGCATCTCTCCACCAATGCCGATCCCCACTCTGATTGAGAAGAGCGAAGCTAACCCATACCCCCTCCGACACGTGGGCAACACCCGTATGCATTTTGTCACCTACACTTTAACGAGTGCAATGCAGCTCGGCACTGTGTACGGAGAGACACACCCTGACAGCACTCTTTTTCGTCTCTGCGCAGGTGGCATCAATCAGCCAGCAGAGGTCGTAATTGCACCAGTCATGGGAGACAGACCCCATCCGGCTTAACCCACCCCTATCTGAACAACAGGCCAATCGTTGTTCATGTGGCCTCCCAGCCCAGCCGGCAGGCAGAGCTGAGATTCGATACGATGTATTTGAGATCCCAGCTTTGGTGTTCAGCGTGTGTTTTACCGCTGCGCTACCTGAGCGGCAAGACTCACCTTTTCACATAGTAGCGTACTTAAATTGAAACAAGCCTTGTACCTAACAATGTCTTCTTGTTTTAAATACAAACAAACAAACCCCACTTTTGTTATTGTGTCTATTTTGTTGTGTATTGTGTATTGTTGTCTATTTATATAAGGTTAGAAAATTTTCACTGAGGAAAACACAATGCACCTATGTAAATCATTTAGGATCATGTGCTAATATGCTAAATCCTGTAAATGAAAATGTATTGCTGGTGGGCTCATGCATAGTGTAAACAAATTGATGGACCTTGACATTTAAAAAAGCTCAGGTTTTCTGTAATATGTTGTCAAATGTGTCCAAATGACACTATTATATATTATATATATTATTTTTTTGGATTAAGTTGATGCATTTTTTTATTTTAGTTATCGTATCCAGTATACAGAAAAGCACGGAGCTCCTACAAATATATGCTAAATTCATGATAAAATAAATGAATTTGTACACAACCATTGCGAATGTGGTTTGAGACGTGGGTTTGGCAGTAAAACATACATTTTGCCCACATACAATGCACACCTACAGTATACAGTAGACCCTTGAGTTACGAACGGTTTACCATACAAACATTTCAGGTTATGAACGATCTTTTCAACTTAACGTATGAACAAATTTCGGATTACGAACAGAAATTCGCAAAACACGTGACGTCACGAACTAGTTGTCTCCAACAGTCTCTCTTTCTCTATATACAGTGAGCGAACATTCGGATAGCGGACGGTGTTTTTTCTGTGTTTTCTTTATATTTAGTAAAATTCAATATTAAAATGTCCCCAAAGAAGGTGCAGAGGAAGCGTAGTGGTGAGAAAATGAAAAAAAAAAAATCACTATTTGTTGTTGTATAATTACTCCTGCCAGTAGCTGTCACTGTGTATCAGACAGAGGGGACAGTGAGTGAGAGAGAAGAAGGAACTCGGCTCAGTAAAGTATTCTTTCTTTCGTGCAATTACACCTACAAAATACAACACTATTGAAATAAAGAAGGAAATAATAGAGAAATATGAGAGTTATTGTTGTTTCTGGTAGATAAATTTTATATAAAAAAAGGAAATGTATTATGTGTATGGTACAGCACACGTACTGTACTGAAATGTGGTGTGTGTTTTATGTACAGTACTACTGTATATTGTTGTTTATTATTGTTTATTACAGGAATGTCTATTCTATAATTTAAGATGTAAGGGAAAATATACTTGTATTTATAACAAAAAAGAGCATTTATGACATTAGAAAAGTTAGGTAAGGGGGGGTTTGGGAGGTCTGGCACGGATTAATTCTATTTACATTATTTCTTAAGGGAAAAATAGGTTTAATTAACGAACATTTTGACCTAAGAACAGCCCTTCGGAACCAATTAAATTCGTAAGTCAATGGTCCACTGTACTGTGCATTTTGACTGATATATAAGGTCTATGTATGAATTCAGGCTTAAGTGTTTCAGACCTGCAGCATGTGGGCGGGGCGTCGAGATTAAGGGCGGGAGTTGTAGTTGACAGACGTGCGAGCGGATGTCGCTGATCCAATCAAATTCCGGCGTGTTCATCCAACGCTTACGTTAGATATCACACTGTATTCACTATACAGTGCACTTCTTTTAAAGTTCTACGATCTGTAGTTATGTTAAAACGCATCGTGAATAATTAGCAGTACACTCATTCACTTTAAGGGTGCACTGCAATTAGCTTGTGCTCAGACGTGTTTTCTTACTGGTTCAGAACACCCAGAATATCAGGTGAGAGGTTTGTGGAATAGGGAATGTGAGGTGGTTTAGGACACAGCCCACGCTTTCCAGATGAACGAGTCTGTGCTTGCTGTGCATCAGGGAGGCGTGCGTTTTGAGAACTGATCAGTGAAGCGGAGCGGGCGGAGTCGCAGAAGGAAGAGGCCGCTGCAGCAGTGCACTGTGTATGAGCGGTGCGCCTGGGGACCTGTGAGCCGATCCTCTCTGACTTATTGGTCTTATCCGTTACAATACAATACAAATACTCGGGTCGATTCTGATACAGCCTGAACCGGATAAACGGAGAGGAGTCCGTGTTGTATTTAGGGGTGTCAGGCACGCTGCGGCCCCGCATTCCACCTTTTATTAACGCAGACCTCACAACAATCAACCGGGATTCTACGAGAATCTGTCTGCTTTTCTTTTACACCGGCTAATCCTCTGAAAATGGACGGATTCGCCGGCAGCTTAGGTGAGTGCACATATCGGTATCTAACATGCTGTTTCTTTTGGCTGCTATTAATAGAAATGCTGTCATGTAGCAGAGTGCACCTATAGCCGCAGTGCTAGTGTAAACCTTGTATGTATATGCAGAACCATGTGTGCACATGTCAACCCTGCAATCCGTCCCCAAACACGGATCTGTACGCGCTGTCATCTGAGACTAACACTAACAATCGATCGAGCAGAGCTTCTATTGTTTTGACTGATGATCAGATTTTTTGCTGTGTTTATTTCCGTTGTGGCACATGACATGCCATTGGGGGATGACAACAGAAAGGCCGGTGCGATCTGCCTGCTGTTTTAATAAACACGCTTAATTTAAACAAGCTAAGAGTGATCTATGCACTGTTAGAAGAGGAATTTGTTTAGTAATCGTGCCTGACAGACATTTCTGGCTCATTTGTTTACCACTTTCCACAATCTCTCTCTCGATCTCTCTCTGTGTTGACATTAAGGCTGTGGCATTAGCATCCTCCATATGATTGTTTTGTGTTTGAATCAATATATCTTTCTATATATATATATACAGTGTATCACAAAAGTGAGTACACCCCTCACATTTCTGCAAATATTTCATTATATCTTTTCATGGGACAACACTATAGACATGAAACTTGGATATAACTTAGAGTAGTCAGTGTACAGCTTGTATAGCAGTGTAGATTTACTGTCTTCTGAAAATAACTCAACACACAGCCATTAATGTCTAAATAGCTGGCAACATAAGTGAGTACACCCCACAGTGAACATGTCCAAATTGTGCCCTAATGTGTCGTTGTCCCTCCCTGGTGTCATGTGTCAAGGTCCCAGGTGTAAATGGGGAGCAAGGCTGTTAAATTTGGTGTTTTGGGTACAATTCTCTCATACTGGCCACTGGATATTCAACATGGCACCTCATGGCAAAGAACTCTCTGAGGATGTGAGAAATAGAATTGTTGCTCTCCACAAAGATGGCCTGGGCTATAAGAAGATTGCTAACACCCTGAAACTGAGCTACAGCATGGTGGCCAAGGTCATACAGCGGTTTTCCAGGACAGGTTCCACTCGGAACAGTCTTCGCCAGGGTCGACCAAAGAAGTTGAGTCCACGTGGTCGGCGTCAAATCCAGAGGTTGGCTTTAAAAAATAGACACATGAGTGCTGCCAGCATTGCTGCAGAGGTTGAAGACGTGGGAGGTCAGCCTGTCAGTGCTCAGACCATACGCCGCACACTGCATCAACTCGGTCTGCATGGTCGTCATCCCAGAAGGAAGCTGACGCACAAGAAAGCCCACAAACAGTTTGCTGAAGACAAGCAGTCCAAGAACATGGATTACTGGAATGCCCTGTGGTCTGACGAGACCAAGATAAACTTGTTTGGCTCAGATGGTGTCCAGCATGTGTGGCGGCGCCCTGGTGAGAAGTACCAAGACAACTGTATCTTGCCTACAGTCAAGCATGGTGGTGGTAGCATCATGGTCTTGGGCTGCATGAGTGTTGCTGGCACTGGGGAGCTGCAGTTCATTGAGGGAACCATGAATTCCAACATGTACTGTGACATTCTGAAACAGAGCATGATCCCCTCCCTTCGAAAACTGGGCCTCATGGCAGTTTTCCAACAGGATAACGACCCCAAACACAACCTCCAAGATGACAACTGTCTTGCTGAGGAAGCTGAAGGTAAAGGTGATGGACTAAACCCAATTGAGCACCTGTGGCGCATCCTCAAGTGGAAGGTGGAGGAGTTCAAGGTGTCTAACATCCACCAGCTCCGTGATGTCATCATGCAGGAGTGGAAGAGGATTCCAGTAGCAACCTGTGCAGCTCTGGTGAATTCCATGCCCAGGAGGGTTAAGGCAGTGCTGGATAATAATGGTGGTCACACAAAATATTGACACTTTGGGCACAATTTGGACATGTTCACTGTGGGGTGTACTCACTTATGTTGCCAGCTATTTAGACATTAATGGCTGTGTGTTGAGTTATTTTCAGAAGACAGTAAATCTACACTGCTATACAAGTTGTACACTGACTACTCTAAGTTATATCCAAGTTTCATGTCTATAGTGTTGTCCCATGAAAAGATATAATAAAATATTTGCAGAAATGTGAGGGGTGTACTCACTTTTGTGATACACTGTATATATGGGTGATTCTTCAATTGCGGGCTCTTTTTACCATCTTAATTTTTGAAAAATAAAATTAGTAACAATTTAGTTTTAATTATGTCAAGATAATGCTTACATGCTTTAGAGCAAAGACTTAATGATGGCTACAATTGAATTTTAATATTTCATATTTATCTGCGAAGTGGCATAGCAAAATGTCATTATGTGTTGTAATGACGTGTTGCGGTAATGACAATTTTTCCTTTTTTTAAGAAAAAAACTAGCTAGGCCATGGATTTGCTAAAGCTAGTCAACAGCTAGTACAAGATGCACTTTAAATACATATAAATAATGTGTAAATTTCTTTTTTTTTTTGGTAAAGTACTGCCATATTGATGTAAATGGTAATGACGCTGAATACATATACTCTATGATCAGGAGGAATACATGATTAAATTACTCACATTACAGACATTAAAATGTTAATCTTCTCTCATGGCTGGCATGTGCTTCCTTGCAAGTCTTTGTTTCCATGGTTACAACATAAACAAGTGTTACCTTCAAATGATTCCCTACAGAAACCATACACTGTTGCGGTAATGAGGATAATGCTGGGGACAGTAATACAGTATATTGCTTAAAAATATTCATAGGTTGTACAAATATGAAAAAAAAAATTACATTTTGTTTCTTTTTAAGTTGAATATTGAATATTGAATATAATATGAATATTATTAAGTTTTTATAATGAATTGATCACTTTTTAGCATTTTATTAGAGCAGAGAAGTTTTAAAGTCTGGGTTGGGGACAAGGCCAAAGTAGCATAATTATTTTGGTATGTAATTTGTAATACTTTAACTTTAACTTTTTAATACCTAAAATATTATTTTTTTAATAAAGTATTTTTAACACAAATGTATAACCTAGGGACGTAAAAGTTCCCCCAATTGAAGAATCACCCATATATATATACAGTGCTCAGCATAAATGAGTACACCCCAACAGATTTGTCAGAAAACCTTTAGTTTCTTTACAGAATCAACATTTTCTATGGGGTACTATACTACAAAATACTCCTACAAATGTGGGCCATTGATTGCAAACAAGATTTGTTCATTTGTACACACAAAAAAGTTATTTTCTCAACAAATTCATTCAAGACCATGTTGCAAAAATGAGTACACCCCAATGAAAGTCTTAGGAGTTTAGACTACAAAATTCTAATTAACACTAATTTAACCACGTGAGTCTAATTATTCATTAAACAGGTGTCCAGCAGACACTTGACAGTTAAAAGGGCATTACTTAACAAAGAAAACCCCATCCCATTTCATGCTGTCAGCAGTGGCACCACATGGAAGAGAAATGTCACGAGACCTGAGAAAGAAAATTGTTTCTTTACACAAGAAAGGTGAAGGCTAAAAGAAGATTGGCAAAGCTTTACTGATCAGTCAGAATACTGTAGCAAAAGTGATACAAAAATTTTACAAAGATGGAACTGCAACCATCTCACAGAGACGTCCAGGCCATCCACGGATGGTAACACCCAAACAGGAGCGTCTTCTGATGAGAAGGGTTGAAGAAAATCGCCATGCAAGTTCACTGCAGTTAGCTAAAGAGGTAAAAAGCCAAACTGGGGTGACTTTTTCCCGTGACACAGTACAGCGTACACTGCAGAAGAATGGCATGCATGGGTATCATCCACGAAGGAAGCCTCTCCTGAAGCCCATGCACAAAAAAGCCTGCCTAGAATTTGCCAGGGCCCATGCTGAAAAAGATGAAGACTACTGGGACTCTATACTCTGGAGTGATGAGACCAAGATAAATGTTTTTGGAACTGATGGCTTCCAAACTGTATGGCGTCACAAAGGTGAGGAGTACAAAGAAGAATGCATGCTGCCTACAGTGAAACATGGTGGTGGCAGTGTCCTTATGTGGGGCTGCATGAGTGCTGCTGGTGTTGGGGAGCTGCATTTCATTGATGGTATCATGAATTCACAGATGTGCTGCTCTATATTGAAGGACAAGATGCTACCATCACTTCGTGCCCTTGGTTGTCATGCACTTTTCCAACATGACAATGATCCAAAACACACATCTAAGGCCACTGTTGCATTTCTGAAGAAGAACAGGGTGTAAGTGATTCAGTATGTTTCCTGATCTGAACCCAATCGAACACCTACGGGGAATTCTGAAGACACAGGTTGAGCATCACTCTCCATCCAGCATCCAGGCTCTAAAAGAGGTCGTTCTTGAAGAATGGAAAAAGATAGACGTTGCAATTTGTCGCCAACTTGTTCATTCCATGCCTAGAAGACTTAATGCTGTCCATAAAAATTATAGTGGTCATACAAAATACTAGATGTAGTACTTTTTGATGTGGGGTGTATTCATTTTTGCATCAACTCATTTGAGTAAAACTGAATATTTTGTAATCTAATTATTAACCTTACTTTTATGTTATGGGTTAAAGAAATGTTCTATGAAACTGTCTTGTCAAAATTTAGAAAATTGTTTCTGTGTTCAGTGAGATATTGATTAAAATCTTACTTTTCAGAGGGGGTGTACTCATTTATGCTGAGCACTGTGTATATATATATATATATATATATGTCCATATATCCTTTCATAAATGTGTATACTAAATACCCAACATCTCAGTGAGTGCCTCCACCGATGCCCTAGTCCTTCCCTAGATATATTTTGATCCTGTTGCATCTCATAGTCCAAACATTGTATGTCGTTTGACCAACCAACTTGATAAGATTGCCCAATAAGCTTTAGAATATATCATTTCTTTGTAGGTAAGTCATTATTAATGACAATATTTCACTACTATAATTAGGGCTGGGTATCGCCACTAATTTCCTGGATCGATTCGATTCCGATTCACAAGGTCCCTCTTCGATTTTCGATTCAATTTTCGATTCAATTTCGATTCAACACATTTAGGCATATTTGAGTTACATTAACAGGTTTTGTTTAAATATGTAAAGATGTTCAGAGAACGAATGTGATAATTGTACAAAAAACACTCATTATTAAAAATATTTGTGTATTTTGTTTACATAATTAATCCAAAACAGAAAACGGTAACATTCATTTCTTATTATTATTTTATATGTCTGACACGCTACAACATTGTAAATGTAATGTAAACATACACCTGGCTGTTGAACAGCTTATGCCAAGTTTACACTACACGACACTCTGATTAACACCTGGTCGCTGTAATGTTCACACTACACGACTGATCGGCGATGGGGGGTTTTACACTACACCATCTATCACCAGGGGGAATCACAGGCGAGCTTCTCTGGTCTCCAAAACTACGTTTTGTCACGAAAACACACGTGAGAAGTGATGAAAGGTTTAATGATACCACGTCCAAACATGCACATCAACAAGTAGCGAGAGATGAAAGTTTGTGCGCTGATGAAATAAATGAATCTGAGTGGATTTGGCAACACGAGCAGCATGGCTTGTTCTATAGTGAGTTGGAGGTTAATAAATATTTTGTTTTGTAGAGAACGATCAGGTCAGAAATACTGTAAAACTCGTGTGCTGATGTATTCTGATAGAAACTATATTGCGCTCCACCACCTGTTTACAACCTCTCCCCTGTGTTTCCCCTCGCTGTTTCTCACATTGATTGAGAGCCGAGTTTTGATCGCAGAGCGAACACCGAGTTCCTCCCGAATCCAGCACCGACCCGTCGCCGAGCGAAAATCAGTGCAAAAAGTTGTGTAGTGGTCATAACTTGAGCTTCTGCCATGCTAAACTGATGTGCAGGTCAGATCTTGTAGCATGAAAAAACACTGACTGGTCACGCGAAATTAAAGGGGGTAACAGATTTCTGTGTGCACCGTAAAAAGGGGCGTATTTAAAAGATCGATCTCGCGTTTATATGAATCGATATCGGATCGTTCAAATAAAGATCGATTCGAATCGAAAAATCGATTTCATAAACCCACCCCTAACTATAATACTAATGTGTGTATTTTTGTTTATAATAGTTGTAGCATCCTCCAAACTGTTTATGTTTGAGTGAATTGCTTTGCATGGAGATAAGAAGGAAACAAATGGTTACCCACTGCACCATAACATTCCTTTAATGTTCTTTGCAGCCTTATAGCTTTTAAGAAACGTATATACTGTATACCTAACATCCCAATGAGCACCTCCATCAGCGCCCCAGTCCTTCCCCTGGTATATTTTGATCCTGTTGCATCTCATAGTTCAAACATTGTATGTTGTTTGACTTAACAACTTGATAAGATTGCCCAATAAGCTTTAGAATATATAATTTCTTTGTAGGTAAATCATTATAAATTACAATATTTCACACATATAATACTAATGTGTGTATTTTTGTTTATATTAGCTGTAGCATCCTTCATATAACTGTGTATGTTTGAGTGAATTTGTTTGCATGTCAGCGTTATGGAGATAAGAAGGAAACAAATTGTTCACCCTGTGTTCCTTGCGGCCATATAGCTTTTAATAAATGTACATACTGTATGCCTAACATCCCAATAAGCACCTCCACCAGCACCCTAGTCTTTTTATAGATATATTTTGATCCTGTTGCATCTCATAGTCCAAAGATTGTATGTTGTTTGACCTACCAACACGATAACATTGTCCAAAAGGCTTTAGAATACTTCATTTCTCTGTAAGAAAGTCATTATTTATTACAATAATTTATTAGTATAATACTAATGTGTGTATTTTTGTTTATAAAAGCTAGATGTTATTTATTTTCCAAGTGCTGACATTAAGGCTGTGGCTGTAGCATAACTGTTTATGTTTGAGTGAATTTCTTTGCATGTCAGCATTATGGAGATAAGAAGGAAACAAATTATTTATCCACTGCACCTTAACATTCTTGTGATGTTCTTTGCGGCCATATAGCTTTTAATATATCCCAGTGAGCTCCTCCACCGATGCCCTAGTCCTTCCCCGGTATACTGTATTTTGATCCTGTTGCATCACATAGTTCAAACATTGTATGTCGTTTGACTTAACAGCTTGATAAGATTGCCCAATAGGCTTTAGAATATATAATTTCTTTGTAGGTAAGTCATTATAAATTACAATATTTTATTAGTATAATACTAATGTGTGTATTTTTGTTTATAATAGTTGTAGCATCCTCCATATAACTGTTTATGTTTGAGTGAATAGCTTTGCATGTCAGCGTTATGGAGATAAGAAGGAAACGAATGGTTTCCCACTGCACCATAACACTCCTTTAATGTTCTTTGCGGCCATATAGCTTTTAATATATCCCAGTGAGCATCTCCACCGATGCCCTAGTCCTTCCCCTGGTATATTTTAATCCTGTTGCATCTTATAGTCCAAAAATTGTATGTTGTTTGACCTACCAACTTGATAAGATTGCCCAATAGGCTTTAGATTATATAATTTTGTTGTAGGTAAGTCATTATAAATTTATAAAGTATTTTATTAGTATAATACTAATGTGTGTATTTTTGTTTATAATAGCTAGAAGTTATTTATTTCCCTGACATTAGGGATGTGGCTGTAGCATCCTCCATATAACTGTTTATGTTTGAGTGAATTCCTTTGCATGTCAGCGTTATGGAGATAAGAATGAAAACAAATTGTTTACCCACTGCACCTTAACATTCTTGTAATGTTCTTTGCGGCCATATAGCTTTTAATATATCCCAGTGAGCACCTCCACCGATGCCCTAGTCCTTCCCCGGTATACTGTATTTTGATCCTGTTGCATCTCAAAGTCCAAAAATTGTATGTTGGTTGACTTACCAACTTGATAAGATTGTCCAAAAGGCTTTAGAATATGTAATTTCTCTGTAAGAATTTCATTAATAATAACAATATTTCACTACTATAACACTAATGTGTGTATTTTTGTTTATAATAGTAGTAGCATCCTCCATATAACTGTTTTGTGTTTGAGTCAATATATCGTTTTATCGCCGCTCAGGTGGCGCAGCGGTAAAAGACACGAAGGAGCGGATTTCGAAGGAGCTTCGACATGGATTTCGAAGGAGCGTCGTTTCGAATCCAGCTCTGCCTTCACGGTCGAGGCTGGGCGGCTATGGACAACGATTGGCCTGTTGTCCGGGTGGGGGGCGGGACTTAAGACCGTAGGGGATGCTCTCTCAGGAACGGGGCGGTTGCGCCCTCTGCTGGCTGGTTGGTGGCGCCTATATGGAGACAGGAGGGGGTGTGGCGGAGTGTGTGATCCTCCGTGCACAGTACTCTGCCACGCTGCACTCGTCAAGTGTGGGTGATAAGACAGTCGATTGGCTGTGCACGTTTCGGAGGAGGCGTGGAACGACCTCGTCAGCCCCAATCAGGAGCAGGAATCCGCACTAATGAGAGGATGATAGATGGGACGAAATTGGACGTGCTAAATAAAATAAAAAAAATAAATAAAAAAAATATATATATATATATAATCGTTTTATCTACATATCCATATATCTTTTTATAAATGTATACACTGAACACCTAACATCCCAATGAGCACCTCCATCAGCACCTTAGTCCTTCCCCTGGTATATTTTGATCCTGTTGCATCTCATAGTTCAAACATTGTATGTCGTTTGACCTACCAACGTGATAGGATTGCCTAATAAGCTTTAGAATATATAATTTCTTTGTAGGTAAGTCATTATAAATGACAATTTTTTACTAGCATAATACTAATGTGTGTATTTTTTGTTTGTAATAGTTGTAGCATCCTCCATATACCTGTTTATGTTTGAGTGAATTGCTTTGCATGCCAGAGTTCTGGAGATAAGAAGGAAACAAATGGTTTTCCACTGCACCGTAACATTCTTTTAATGTTTTTTGCGGCCATATAGCTTTTAATAAATGTACTCATAGTTCAAAACTTGCCAAAACTTTGACCTACCAACTTGACATGATTGTCCAGAAGGCTTCAGGATGTATTTTATTATCTGTAGGAAAGCAATTATTAATTACAATATATTACTAGTATAATACTTATGTGTCTATTGTGTAAAGCCAACTTCCAACATGTTTTACAACAATACAGTGTTTGTGTTTTGGAATGAAAGCCTATATATGCAAAAAAAATGTAGTCTTAAAATTCAAAATAAAATGGTTTCACATTGTCTATAAAACTCAAAAACATGTGAATAGCAAAGCGGGGTAAATGAACTGAGACTCAGACGTAATGCAACACATCCAAAGACGAACCCATGCATATTTTGCTTTGCACGATTGTTATTATAAATTTACCACGTAATTTAACATAATATGTCACTGGCAACCAAGTGTGGTCCCGACCCCAAGGTTGAGAACTGCTGCATTAGATGTGCATTAATAAACAGTTCAAACATTTGCTTATTGTTAAAAATGGGTTTGGTTTATGTATACACTAAACCAGGATGTGAACAAGCTGTAATATGACATGTGCTAGTATTGTATTGTTTATCATTTGGCAAGCATGACCTTAAATAGCAGCAGTAAAACTCTCTGTAACATTTACAATAAACTATTACTAAGAATAAGAGTATTATGGAAACATTTGAAAAAAACATTTATGGACCATAACCTTTCACAGTATGTTAAAGTATGTTAAATTGAACAAATAAACAGTGATTGCACTCATTTGTAATAAACCTAACCAGCATCATTTTGGTCCATAATATATATAGCAGATCTAGTCCGCATTTATTACATGGGACAGTTTTTACACCATATGTCCATCCTGACTCAAGCATGAGACTCTTATAAACTGTTATGGGGGAGCTGTTATGTTATAGGGGAGCTGTTATGTTATAGGGGGACTGGGGCCCAACTGTGATCATATGTGCTTCATACTGTTTGCAGTCTGGCATACTGACATGTACACACTGCAGGCATGTGACTAATAAATGATTTATAGGGCTGCATTGTTACAATGTAAATATGAGCCTGCAATCTAAAAAAAACGATAACCAGATACACTGCTCAGCCAAAAGAAACAAAAACAGTTTGGGGAAGGCCCTTTCCAGCTTGACTGTTCCCTGTGCTCAAAGCAAGGCCCATAAAGACATTGTTTGACAAGTTTGCTGTGTAGAAACTGCAGTGGCCTGATTAAAGCCCAGATTAAGTCCTAGCAAACACATTTGGGAGGAAATGAGACTTCAGTTGAGGGTAGGGATGTTAATGATTTACCGGTTAACAGAAAACCGACAAATGAGTCATTGTTTGATTTATGTTGTACTGTACATTAAAAAGATTATTTCTGCCAGTTGACGCTTTATTTGAACTGAGAGAAGGTAATAAGTTGATTTGAGAATCGTGTCCTTACACCTTCAGTGTGCATCCGCCAGCTAAGTGCACATACTCATTTTGAGAAAGCATTTTTTAATGCATTTTCTTCATTTTTCTCCTGATTTAGTGTAGCTAATTGATCTTCCACTGCTGTGAATCCAGCAGGAGGGTATATTTGCCTGCTCCACCCCCCTTCCAACGCATGCGCAGTCCTTTAACTCCTTCTTTTTTGTCCGTGCTTTATTGGATTTGCACATGAGGCTCATCCAAGTCTGCACAGGCACGTCAGTCTGCTAACCAGGGTCCTTGCACAGCGAACCCCTAGCAGACTTGGTGGCCCATATCTGCCAACTGTGCCTGCTAGATGGTGCCCAGCCGACCGGTAGCAGAGCCGAGATTCAGAGCGGGGTGTTCAGAATCTCAGCGCTGGTATCCTTCTGTGCCACCTGAAAAAGTGTTTTTTAAATGCATGTATATTATTAAAATCATTAATAAGCCAGGCCTACACATCCCACATCATTGTCTGACCTCTTAAATGCTCTTTTTGACTATATGGGCAAACATTCCCACAGTGTCCACATACTTGTGGTTATAGCATGTAGCAAGTCTTGTCATTGTTTTTTCGTGGAGCGGGCAGTGGTGCTTACTGTGTGTTACTTTGAGCTCTAAAAAGCAAATTGGTTGCTCTTTTTTCACGTCTTGGCACTGGAAACGTAGAGGCGTAACAAATTAGGCAAAGCATTACCAATTAGGCAAACACTTTAAGGCCGTAAAACAGAGAAGTGGCAGTACAGGTAGAACTATACTGATTCAATGCTGACATTTTTAAGACTGCAAGTGACTTGTCAAATGTAAAATGTTGCAAGTTTTAGTCCTGTGTTAACTAGGGCTGGGCGGTATATCGCAAATATCAATATATTCGATATTACTTTTTACATGATGTTGAAAATGACCATATTTGATATATCGAGTATGCGTAGAATACACAGATTACCATTTGAGAACGTTTAAAACAGAGCGCAAAATGAGCGCATGCGTGCACGCACACACAGGGAAACTGAATCACTGGAAAGAGTCAACAAGTCAGGAACGACTGTTTTCAAAGGAATTATTAATTGGAATCAAATCAGGTAGCTGTGCTCTTATCTATGGTAAAGAAAGCGAAGCTCAGGTCAGCAGCGGTTATGATTTTATGCTGCTGTGTGATTGATCTGGGTCGCGGTGCTGCTGTTTACTGTGCGCTGTCATTTTGCAATGATAGCAAAGCATTAATAAAATGTCAATATATACCCCCCCAATTTTCTCCCCTAATCTAGTCGTGTCCAATTACCCTGATTGCATCCTCTATATTGATTCGACCCGTCACCGCTGACTGAGGACGCCTCTCAACTGACATACGCCCCCTCCGGCACGTACAGTCAGTACAGACTGCATTATTCACCTGCACGAGTCGAGTTCATACACATGACGGCCACTGTGTATGGAGGGCCACACCCCCATCAGCATTATTCCTCAGCCCTGTGCAGGCGTCATGAGTCAGCCAGCAGGAGCCGCAGTTGCACCAGTTATGAGGACCTATGATCCGACTTTTTTTTACCCTCTAACCCTAAACAACAGCCAATCGTTGTTCATGCTGCCGCCCAGCCCAGTCGGAAAGGCAGAGCTGAGATTCGATACGATGTATTCGAAACCCCAACTCTGGTGCGCTAGCATACTTTACCGCTGCGCCACCTGAGCGGCTAGTATTTTGTATTTTTATGGTAACTTAAAAACAATATAAGCTAAAATACGGGCAGTGGCCTGCCATTGTACTTTAAGTTTACATTATATCGTATCGTTATCGTATCGTATATCGCCACTTCTCAAAAGCATATCAAGATATGAGTTTTTTAGTCATATTGCACAGCCCTAGTGTTAACTTAGATGATCTGTGTTGTTTCAGTCATCATGCAAATTTAGAGCATGAAGCATGGCGCATCTTAGGATGGTAGAAGATCTGAGGATAATGACACGACACATTGCCCTGTTTGATGACTTTTCTGTTTAGGAACATTCCATGTTTATTTGTGCTATTTGGCCTTTGTTGAATAAAGCATGTTCCTGTAGCGAGAGTAGAATCAAGTGTGTGTGTGTGTTTTGTGCTGAATGACATGCTGTGAACGTTTTTGTTTAAGGACCTAGCTCACAGTAATGCTAGTTTTTCTTAGCTGAGTTGAGTGAAACTGGCGAAGACAAAAAGGGGATCGGGTTGCAAAATTTCATTTGGTGAAAGAGGAAAAGATAGGAGACAGAGTGCAGAAAGGGAATGAAAAAAATCTGGATGGGGACTCACGTGTGTTTGAACACTTCCAGATGCAGGAATGCTGCTTTCCAACTTGGTGCATTCCTTAAACCATTTTCCCCTTATAACAATGAATAATAATATATCTGGAATAAAGCGAGGTGTGTGTGTCAATGTGAAAGATTAACATTGTTAAGTAACCGGTGTTTAAGTCACTAATTATGGCAGATTTATATTTTTTTATATTTAATTTATGCATTTTCTCCCCTTTTTCTCCCTTTTTAGGGCGTCGAATTGCCCGATTGCGTCATGCTTTCTCTCCACCAATGTCGATCCCTGCTCTGATTGAGGAGAACGAAGCGAACCCACGTCCCCTCCGACACGTGGGCAGCATGCCGTATGCATCTTATCACCTACACTTTGACGAGTGCAGTGCAGCTCAGCTTTGTGTACGGAGAGACACACCCTGACAGCACTCTTTTCTCATCTCTGTGCAGGCGCCATCAATCAGCCAGCAGAGGTCGTAACTGCATTAGTTATGAGAGAGAGACCCTATCCGGCTTAATCCCACCCATATCTGAACAACAGGCCAATCGTTATACATGTGGCTGCTCAGCCCAGTTGGCAGGCAGAGCTGAGATTCGATACGATGTATTCGAGATCCCAGCTCTGTTTCCAGCATGTGTTTTTACCGCATGACGACAGATATTTTGACTAGGGATGTCCCGATCCGATCTCAAAGATCGGGATCGGGGCCGATCAAGGCATTTTTTAATTGATCGGAATCGGCTTTACTAAACCCGATCTTAATCCCGATCTTTTGTGTTACGTCAGCATGTCCGCTGTGTGGAAATACTTTAAATTGAAAAGTAAAACAAGTTCAACAGTGAAGTGTAACGTCTGCAGTGTGAGCGTTTCACGAGGCGGTGGGAGCAGAGCTGCTTTCATGTGTGAGAGTGTGTGTGAGTTAAGGATCACTCCGGTTTACAAAACAACGTAGTGATGCACTCGTTTAATAAAGAAATAAATGCACAGAATATTCACATATTGTCGGGAGCAGAACACTTTATTAACTTCTTCTGTTACGGTACCGAATAGCCGAAAGGGTCAAAACACACTCACTTCGTGTACAAACGTCCATCAAACCATTGTCACAATAGAAGCACTTTAAAAACTGGCTTTCCTTCATAACAAAAGAGCCTTTCCATTTTATTTTGGTATTCAGGTTTTCTTATATTTAAGTTAAGCTGCTACACAGATTTCTGTTCATTTTTAGTGTATCACTGCATTAAACATTTTTTTTCTTTGAATGTAAAGTTTAAAGTAAAACTAATTATCTCACTCATTTTGATTGATTTTGTAAAAATACAAAAACATTAAGCAATAGCTTGGATGCAGCATTTTTCCCTTCAGCACTGCAGAGCTATTCAGTTGTTAAACATATACACTGGATTAATTTGAATAATTGTAATGTACTTGAAGTGTGCACTGTGTGAACAGTATTATCTAGTTCTTATCTAGACAATATCTAGAAAATACAAGTATCGGTTTGAGAATCGGTATCGGATCGGGATCAAAATTAATAAACGGGATCGGTATCGGGAACAAAAAAACGTGATCGGGACATCCCTAATTTTGACTAAATATGTCTTGCTTCTTTTATTGTTCTACCCTTTTAAACTGGTCAATCAGCAGAAGTGTAGAATCAGAAACGTTCCTAAACGTGAGAAGGAAATACTCATACTCGTACTCAAAATTGCATGCAAAGGACAACAGGACAACCGCCTAGGCAAATATCCACTGGAGCTGAGCAGTATGACCAAAACTTATCGCAATATACTTTTATTTTTCCCCTCATTTCCCCCACACTATCAGTATCTTATTAAGTTCCACAGTGGGTTAGCTGGTGGAGTGTAGGCCACATATTGGGTTTCTGGTAAGACTGGGTATCATTTGTATTTTTGTAATTCTGATTCTGCTTGTTTCAAATTCAAAATAGTTAAAAAGGGAACATTTACAATGTAAATAGATTAAAATAAGTGTTTAACCAGAGCTGGGATTTCGAATACATTGTATCGAATCTCAGCTCTGCCAGCTGGCTGGTCTGGGCGGCCACATGAGCAACGATTGGCTGTTGTTCAGGGATGGGAAAGCTGGACCACAATTACGACCTCTGCTGGCTGATTGATGGCGCCTGGACAGAGTTTGGAAATAATGCTGATCAGGACGTGGCTCTCCGTGCACAAAGCTGATCCGCATGTGAACTTGCCTGGTGCGGGTGAAAAGAGGTAGTCCATACTTCACACGTGTCGGAGGGGGCGTGTGTCAGTTGCGAAGCTCCTCAGTCAGCAGTAGAGGGTTGTATCGGTAGAGGTGAAGTGTGATGCAACCAGGGTAATTGGATACGACTAGATTAGGGGAGAATATTGGGGAAAAGACAGAGAGAAAAAAATAAGTGTTTAAATAAACTGTAAGAACAATAATACATATTATACTGTGACATATCATACAAGTCATATCTGAGAAAACTAAAAGCTTGTTTGAGCAGCAACAGGGGCAAAATGCTAGAACTAAAGTGTGCACACAACACACACAACACACAGCCTGCAACTAAATAAACCAAGTCAATACATAAAACAGACAGCATGTTAACCATGTATGCAACAGTTCTTCTTAAGGAAAATCAGCATATCAGTCTTTTCTGGCTTTGATCAGCTTTGTTGTTTTATTTTATAAAGTGAAGCCACACTTTTGATTGTTTACTTTGGTCCATAATGCACACTGTCATAAGGTTAGCCATACGTCCTAGTTCAGGTAGTAACATAGACGAATTCTGGTGTACACTGATCAGCCATAACATTAAAACCACCTCCTTGTTTCTACACTCACTGTCCATTTCATCAGCTCCACTTACCATATAGAAGCACTTTGTAGTTCTACAATTACTGACTGTAGTCCATCTGTTTTTCTGCATTCTTTGTTAGCCCCCATTCATGCTGTTCTTCAATGGTCAGGACCCCCCCAGGACCACTATAGAGCAGGTATTATTTGGGTGGTGGATCATTCTCAGCACAGCAGTGACTGACATGGTGGTGGTGTGTTAGTGTGTGTTGTGCTGGTTTGAGTGGATCAGACACAGCAATGCTGATGGAGTTTTTAAACACCTCACTGTCACTGCTGGACTGAGAATAGTCCACCAACCAAAAATTATCCAGCCAACAGCGCCCCATGGGCAGCATCCTGTGACCACTGATGAAGGTCTAGAAGATGACCAACTCAAACAGCAGCAATAGATGAGCGATCGTCTCTGACTTTACATCTACAAGGTGGACCATTTAGGTAGGAGTGTCTAATAGAGTGGACAGTGAGTGGGCATGGTATTTAAAAAGTCCAGCAGCGCTGCTGTGTCTGATCCACTCATACCAGCACAACACACACTAACACACCACCACCATGTCAGTGTCACTGCAGTTCTGAGAATGATCCACCACTTAAATAATACCTGCTCTGTTGTGGTCCTGTGGGGGTCCTAACCATTGAAGAACAGCATGCGAGGGAGCTAACAAAGATAGATAGACAGATAGACAACAGTCAGTAATTGTAGAACTACAAAGTGCTTCTATATGGTAAGTGGGTGGACAGTGAAATGGACAGTGAGTGTAGAAACATGGAGGTGGTTTTAATGTTATGGCTGAACAGTGTATATGAATGTACATCCTTACAGGTTGGTATCCTGTATTTACAATAATAAATGCTTATCTCTTTTAGGAACCAATAAGCAGAACTGATAGTTAGTTTGTACTTGCCGGTACTTGCCATTTTTTTTTCAGTTCTAAATTGGAACCCGAGGTTCGGTGTTTTGGTACCCAACTATATTTCCTGGGGACCTGGGTTTCATACTTTTCTTTGTTTACTGATTTTAAATAAACGTGTGGTCTGTTCTTCCCATGTCTAAGTTGGTTTCCCCACCTTTAAAAAGCTTGTAGAATTTGCTGAGTTGGCTTCTCTAAATTGCTATAAGACGTACGTCAATGGTGGGCAATTCCTCATGATGGCTTAGCACCCTGTCCTAATGTTTTTGGCTGGCACAAAACCCACTGCCACCCTCAGCCCTCTCCAGTGATTGAAAAGCTTTGTGAATTATTCATTTGAGAATTTGAAGTTTGAAGTTCGGCATGTTAACAAATAACTTTATGTGGTAACGAATAAAGGGGATTGGGATCTTTCTGTCTGTCGGCCATGAAGAAGTATTTGCCCCCTTCATGATTCACTTTGACGAGGTGAAAAGAACACAAAATACAGATTTTTAAGCATTTAATTCATTGAAAGACTATGTTATCTAATGCCAACTTGCCTTGGACAGCAAGGCCTGTGGGGGAATATTTGGAGGCTAATAAATATTTTTTGCAATGCATTGTTGGTATTATGGTTTGGCGCGGATGATAAGATAATACTTTTGAGATAACATATAGACAACATACAGAGTTTTAAAGTTATAGGTAATGGCATGTAAATTTGGTCCCTGGAATCAGTAGTGGTATCGATGTGGTATAGATTACTCTTAAACTGACCAGTAACTGAAGTTTTTTGTCATTAATAAATTAATTTAAACGCTGCTCAGGTGGTGCAGCGGTAAAAACACATGCTGGAACCAGAGCTGGGATCTTCGAATACATCGTATCGAATCGCAGCTCTGCCTGCCGGCTAAGGCTGAGCGGCCACATGAACAACGATTGGCCTGTTGTTCAGATGGGCGGGTCTAAGCCGGATGGGGTCTCTCTCTCATGACTGGTGCAATTACGACCTCTGCTGGCCTGCACAGAGATGAGAAAAGAGTGCTCTCAGGGTGTGTCTCTCCATACACAACACTGCACTGCACTCGTCAAAGTGTAGGTGATAAGATGCATACGGCATGCTGCCCATGTGTCGGAGGGGTTAGCTTGGTTCTTCTCTATCAGAGCAGGGATCGGCATTGGTGGAGAGGAAGCATGATGCAATCGGGCAGTTGGACGCGTTTAAAGGGAGAAAAAGGGGAGAAAATGCTTAAAGAAAATATATATTAAAAAAATTACACGAATTTAATGGTGGATTACTGTGTGAATAAATAATACGCCCATAGCTTTACAGTATGCTTAAGTCATAGATGTATTAATAGAAAAATCCAAATTCACCGGTGAAGTGCATGCATTAGTTCCTTTCTTTTCTTTCATCTAAATCCGTCTTACTCTGAGTGTAAAAATGTGCATGCATGCCCTTGCTACATTTTGAATTCCAAGCCAAGCTACATGGCAGCATGCTTTCCAACACACACACACACACACACACACACCCTGATTAAATTAGATTATAAGAAAGAGTCAGAAATGTGTCAGGGTATAGCTCATGGCTAGATGGATTGTCTGACGTAAACTGGTTTTTGATTCCTGGCTTAACCTGTCTTATTGCTCCAGTGTATTAGCTTCTCTAACACGCTGTTCAGCAGGTCATAAGTCAGACCTTGTCTGTTTCTCTCACTCTTTCTTTGTGTGTGTGAGACTTGGCCCGGGGTCCAGTGGGGAATGTGCATATGTAGGGCCCCTTAAAAAGAGTCACTTACCACTTAAGTGCAGCCAGTTTATCCACTGCTTGTTTTTGGGAGGCGAGTTGAAACCAAAGTATCTGTATGAAACCAAGGTAGAGGTGGTGAGACCATGCTAAACTCCTAATAGACATTTACTGAAAGCCGGTATCACACACAGGACCACATTAAGAAGAAGATTGTCTTTATTTGTCATACAGTATATACATATACACTTGTACAGTACAATGACATGGAGCAGACAGGGTTAAGGGCCTTGCTCAAGGACCCAACAGTGGCTGCATAGCTGAGCCTGGATTTAAACCGACAATCTTCAGATTGATATCCAAAAGCTCCAATCACTGGGCTACCACTGACCCTAAAAATAATAAAATAATGATAATAAAAAGGTTTTTTAATGGATTTAGACCAGGGGTGTCAAACTCAAGGCCCGGGGGCCACATCCGGCCCGCCAGATCATTTAATGTGGCCCGTGAGAGCTTAAAAGACGTATGATTGTTGTGAATAAAAGTTTAAGTGATTCAAGAAATTACAGTTTTTAGTTATTGCATTTTTAGAAAGTGTCCCAACTTTTTTGCAAATGGGGTTTGTACATACAGTATATCTGTGTTAGTTTGATTTTCATCAGTGTGGGAATAGCATAGCATCATCTGGGGTTGATTTTCGGTGGTTATGGAAACAGACTCTGGTAGGAAGATAAAGTGTGCTTGATTGTACAGAAACCTGCAGTTGATCTTGCAGTCACTGCTCAGCTTGGGAAAACTATTACCAGAAGCTCCACTTGATGAGTTTTTCCCATAACTTCCAATACAAGTTTTCATTGCCGGACAGGTTGTCAGTTATCAGTTCACGCCCAGTGCTCGTAAATGTTTGCATACTTTCTATTGACAACAGGAGTGTTCAAACATTTTTTTTTTCAAAGTGGCCCAGAATTTATTGCATTTAAATAATCACGGGTTCACTTTCTGCCAAGACAATTTTAAAGCTTTGTTATTTAAATGGTCAAAAAACCCTTCCAAAATACACAGTTTTTATTTTATTTTTGAACTTTATGAACCTATTTTAGAGCAATTGCCAAACAGAATTCCAGTAAAACAACCCATATTTCTGAAAAAGTTGGGACATTTTGTAAACTGCAATAAAAAATAAGAATGTGATTTTTTTTATTCTGTCAAATCTTTATTTTAATTAAACTAACAAAAGTACAAAGAAAAGATATTCATAATTTTATGCTTGCAACACGCTCGCAAAGGTTTCATACTCAAAAAGGCACCACTGTGCGGTAAAAACACACGCTGGCACACCAAAGCTGGGATCTCGAATACATCGTATCGAGTCTCAGCTCTGCCTGTCGGCTGGACTGAGCGGCCCCATGAACAACAATTGGCCTGTTGTCCATATAGGGGAGGGGCATTAAGCCGGATAGGGACTCTCTCATAACTGATGCAACTACGACCTCTGCTGGCTGGTTGATGGTGCCTGCACGGGGCGGGGAAAAGAGTGCCTTGATCAGGGTGTGTCTTTCCGTACACAGAGCTGATCCGCAGCTTAGCTCGTCCAGTGTAGGTGACAGAATGCAAATGTCTGCTGCCCATGTGTCGGACGTGGTGTAGGTTTGCTTCGTTCTCCTTAAATCAGAGCCGGGGCCGGCATTAGTGGAGAGGAAGCACGACGCAATCGGGCAGTTGGACGCACTAAAAGTCGGGAGAAAAAAGGGAAGAAAATGCATAAACAAAATACAAAAAAAAAAGGTACCACTGTGTTACATTGCTCTTCCCATTAATTGCACTTTTTAATTATTTAGGAATTGAGAATACTCACTGTTGCAGTTTTGCAAATGGAATCTTTTCAAAACTTCAGCTGTTCAACAGTCTGTGGTCGGCATTGTCAGATTCTCCTCCTTGTGATGCAGACAGATCTGGACTGCAGGCAGGCCAGTCAAGCACACACACACTCTGCCAACAAAGCCACACAGTTGTGACTTGTACAGAATGAGGCCTGGCACTGTCCTCCTGAAGTAGACTTGAATTTCCTGGGATGATACAGTATGTCATCTTGACGGAAGCACGTCTTTCCAAAATACCAATATAAATCTTTGCATCAATGGTTTTGTTAAATTTATGCAGATCACACTCTGTTGTAGCACATGCAGGATTAGGCCTGGTATTGGCTTGCTAAATTAACTATGAACTTCACTGAAAACTAAGTTGCCTTAAAGGCATCTTATGTGCCTCTAAACCTTCCAATCTGTGTAAGACACAGATCTTTGGTGGTTTCTTCTTTTATACCCAAGCATTATATTGTGGAATGTTTTAAAACAGTGTTAAAAACAACTTATATACAGTGATACCTTAAAACTCAACGTCAACTGGTTCTGTGAGTGGTGTCGAGTTTAAAAGGTGTTGAGTTTTAAGGTATTTTTTCCCATAAGGATGTATGGAAAACCTGTTAATGTGTTCCATGGTCCCGTGGAACTGCATATATTTTAGATTATGTAAAATAATGGGGTTGTTTTTGACACCTATACACTAAAAATAACAAGAATATAATATAAAAACACTGAAATACAATTTAAAACAGTTACAAATCAATATAAAAATACAATAAAACATGCACTTTATTTTTACTTATTTATTCTTATGCTTCTTAATTGTGGAGATGCTTGATCTTTGAATACAATATTCCATTCAGTATAGGCGCATTTACATGAGAAGCGGCAAAATGGCTTTTATAAAACAGCTTTTATTTCCTATGGAGTGTGCTGTTGCACAAAGCTTAAAGTGACTTATTGTACTAAAACATCAAGCGAGGAATTTCATTAGTGGAAAGAACTTAAGCAGTAATCATTAAGAGAGGTTTAGTGTTCCTATGTTGTTCTTTTAATACACTAAGTCACATTAAGCTCAGAAAAGCTGATTCCTACAATTTCTCAGCATGCTGAGCTATAACACAAGTTTAAAAGTGAAACAGAAAAAAAAAAATCCAACTACACACAGATACATGGACGCTTTCAGAGTGAATTTGACGGTTATTCCACACCAACTCATATTCTCATATTCGCACTTTGAGGATGTTTTACCACACCACTCAAACCAAGTGCTGAACAAGCGGCGAGTACACATGAAGGGAAACGTTGAGTTTAAGGGTACAAATTTCTTGACGAAGGCCATTGACTTTTAAAGATTTTGAGTTTAGGGGACATCGAGTTAGAAGGTACCACTGTATTCCTGTGTTGCAGGCGTAAAATAAAAAATTTGTATATATAAAAAAAATACAAATATTTAATATTTATTGCCATGGTTTCTTTTTTGTCGTTTCCACAAGAAACCCAACTTTGCAAAGTTTCTATCATATTATGGAGTCATAAAAACTGGACCTCTTTTGGGATCTTTGATGACTTTCAGGATGAGTTATAACAGGGGCGGAAAGCCAAAGCCCTGCACTGGATTGGCGCCCTGTCCAGGGTATCCCAGCCTTGCGCTTAGTTTTCCCAGTGAAACCTGACCCACCGTGGCCCTGACCAGGATAAAACGGTTGAGGAAAATGGAAAAAAAAAAAAAATTATGAAAGAACTAGCAGTTGGATGACGAGTCAATCATTCTGACATTTCCCTACCTCATACAGTGTCTAGTTCCAGCCCTAATTTTACCAGGCTGATCCGGCTAATCAAGTTGACTTATTGCCCCGAGCAGGTTTAGACTTGGACCTTAATTATATAGTAAAGTAAAGAAAAGCTGTAGAGACACAGTTGTTAAATACTGTTAAATAAGTTACTAAGGCTTTGTTCAAATGACAAATGGTAAATGGTTATTACAGACCGAGAATAAAAGATGTCTAGCTGTTGTCTATTATTAGTAGTCTGGCTCTCACTGGGTAGAGATACGGTTACGTATTCAGATTTACTTTTGTAATTATCAGTATAGGAAACAATAATCTCTAATGGCATTAGATTTTGGGTAACAAGGTTTTATCAAAAGCAAAAATAGTATTAAAAAGTAAACATATGCTAATGAATTACTAATTAACTAATAACTATTGGTTGACCAATTACCAAAAAATGACCATCAAATTTTCTTTTGTGTTCGCATGCTTTAATTCTGAGGCAGTTAAAGAAACTATGGTGCATTTACAAGCTCCGGTGGCGATACGGTAAATTATGCTGGCCCACTACTGCTGGGAATCCCTAACAGTGCTATCAACCGCTCTGACATCTACCCAGACATAATTCACATGACTTATTGTACTAAAACAAGGAGCAAGGAATTTCATTAGTACAGAGAACCTGTGAGCAGTAATAATTGAGAGGTTTAGTGTTTCTATGTCCTTCTTTCAATACATTAAGTCACATCAAGCTTTTTATTTTTAATGATAAGCGTTTTATACTCTCTCGCAAAAGTTGATTTTCACAATTTCTCAGCACCACGAGCTGTAACACAAGTTTAAAAGTAAAACAGGAGAAGAATACAGCTAATCACAGATACATGTGGAGCTTTTAGAGTGAATGGTTGACCAATTACCAAAAAATGCATTTTCTTTTGTGTTCGCATGCTTCAATTCTGAGGCAGTTAAAGAAACTATGGTGCATTTACAAGCTCCGGTGCTGATGCTGTAAATTATGCTGGCCCACTACCGCTGGGATCCAGGGCTGGAATCCCTAGCAGTGCTATCGGCCGCTCTGGCATCTACACAGACATAATTAGCTATGTCTGAGGGAAGGGGGATGGCCAACGCCTCACGATGGATTGGCGTCCTGTCTACGGTGTGTAGTTAAATTGCATCCAGTAATTGCAAGGAGGCTCGACTTACCATGACTGTGACCAAGATAAAGCAGTGGTAAAACATAAAAATGAATGAATGGACAAGCTATTAGTGCACAGGCACCTCTTCTGTTTACAAACTCATTAGAGAAGTATATTGTACCATGCCTCAGTAAAGGAAGAACTCCGCTTACTATATAATAACTAGAGCTTTAATATACAGATCTCGTCTCTATTGTTTTTTCATTAGAATGTTTAGTTAGAGGTTGTAATGGATTGTTTGCCACGGTCTAGAACAGGGGTGCCCACACTTTGTAGTTTTTTAAAATGCGCTTCAATTGCCTATATTGATATTCAGCATTACAGGGCAAGCGACTAAAAAAAATCACACTAACCTTATTCTGATGATTTGCACTGAATGGTGTCAGCCGGGTTTGTGACTGATGCCAATCCTCAAGCTTTCAAGTGTTCATCAGTAAGGGTGGACCGATATTTAGACTTAATTATTTTCAGGTTGAAAAAGGCTTAATCACACAAGTAGGTTGACCCAAAAATGCTGTAAAATATGTGGCACATTTTCTTGTTTGGATATTTTTCCTTAGCCAGCAAGTTCCAAAATTGTCCAGCAGAGGCCCTTGACTTCATTAAATGTCAGATTGCTGGGTAAAAATTTCTGTTTGTAACATGAGATCTGAATATTCTCTGTCAGCTTCTTCCACGTATGAACGAAACAGCCGTCTTTGCTGTGTTCTTGCCTGAATCGAACCGTTTTTGGTTTCTTTGTGCTTGGTTGCGCACTCGTCTTCACAAACAGTGTGGGTTACAAAAGGAAAAATGCAAAAATGGTGCAAACTGGCTACTGATGAATGAAAACTTTCTAGATTCGCAGTGCTTTAGGCGGGCTCAGAGCCGTAGATAGAGAGAGTTGCGACACTCCTTGATCTCGCCGCCACGCGGTCACATGGTTCATGTAACCCTCCAATAGTTCCAAACAAACCCGGCGCTGTCATGTTCTCATATGGGACAGGCAGCAGTAAATGAAATATTAAACGCTAAATAATAAACACTCGTACAATTTCTGGGTATTTTCAACTGCCTTTACATTTACTGCATCTGCTTTAATGTCAATTTGGTATATGAAGTGGAAAATTGATGTTTATAATGACTTGTTAATAGGTCGTTCTTGTTAACACACAGTGCATTATATTAGCATACATTACATAATGCGATATCATTATGTAGTAGAGACAATATACAGTACAGATATTAGACAGTTTTTTTTTTAAATTTTTTTTTACATAAACTAATCTCCCTTCACTTTCCTGAGGATTCATAATAATAATAATCATTTTGGTTAAACACTAAGTCATGTGGCTGGATTCATAAGGTGTACCTGCACTGCATGAACAGATTCATAAACACACTACCGTACCTTTAACATTATAGTGCAGGTACATGACATAGCATGAATTCATGTCTTATTTCATGAGTGATTAATCATTGATTCCTACATTAATGAATATGCACTAGTTCATTTTGTCTAATGTAAGAGGTGGAGAAGGTACACAAACCATGCATGCAGTTGAGTTAAAGTAGAGATATCCAAGGTAAAATATTACTCCAGTAAAAGTAGTAGTAAAAGTAAAAATACCTTCACTTACCTCCACTAAAGTACTAAACTAAATTTACCTTCAAATGTACTTAAGTATGAAAGTAAAAGTAGCATGATTTATTATGGCTCTAATGTTTTATGATCATTTCTGTAACAAGACTCTTGATTAATCAACTCATTTTAGGTGAAAAGACTCTAGTGTCATTAATTTAGCTTACCTGACCAAGCTAAATTGGGTTATACCTATTAATTAAGATAAACATGTAACATTTAGTGCTGAGCAAATGCTACAGTGTATCACAAAAGTGAGTACACCCCTCACATTTCTGCAAATATTTCATTATATCTTTTCATGGGACAACACTATAGACATGAAACTTGGATATAACTTAGAATAGTCAGTGTACAGCTTGTATAGCAGTGTAGATTTACTGTCTTCTGAAAATAACTCAACACACAGCCATTAATGTCTAAATAGCTGGCAACATAAGTGAGTACACCCCACAGTGAACATGTCCAAATTGTGCCCAAATGTGTCGTTGTCCCTCCCTGGTGTCATGTGTCAAGGTCCCAGGTGTAAATGGGGAGCAGGGCTGTTAAATTTGGTGTTTTGGGTACAATTCTCTCATACTGGCCACTGGATATTCAACATGGCACCTCATGGCAAATAACTTTCTGAGGATGTGAGAAATAGAATTGTTGCTCTCCACAAAGATGGCCTGGGCTATAAGAAGATTGCTAACACCCTGAAACTGAGCTACAGCATGGTGGCCAAGGTCATACAGCGGTTTTCCAGGACAGGTTCCACTCGGAACAGGCTTCGCCAGGGTCGACCAAAGAAGTTGAGTCCACGTGTTCGGCGTCATATCCAGAGGTTGGCTTTAAAAAATAGACACATGAGTGCTGCCAGCATTGCTGCAGAGGTTGAAGACGTGGGAGGTCAGCCTGTCAGTGCTCAGACCATACGCCGCACACTGCATCAACTCGGTCTGCATGGTCGTCATCCCAGAAGGAAGCTGACGCACAAGAAAGCCCGCAAACAGTTTGCTGAAGACAAGCAGTCCAAGAACATGGATTACTGGAATGCCCTGTGGTCTGACGAGACCAAGATAAACTTGTTTGGCTCAGATGGTGTCCAGCATGTGTGGCGGCGCCCTAGTGAGAAGTACCAAGACAACTGTATCTTGCCTACAGTCAAGCATGGTGGTGGTAGCATCATGGTCTTGGGCTGCATGAGTGTTGCTGGCACTGGGGAGCTGCAGTTCATTGAGGGAAACATGAATTCCAACATGTACTGTGACATTCTGAAAAAGAGCATGATCCCCTCCCTTCGAAAACTGGGCCTCATGGCAGTTTTCCAACAGGATAACGACCCCAAACACAACCTCCAAGATGACAACTGCCTTGCTGAGGAAGCTGAAGGTAAAGGTGATGGACTAAACCCAATTGAGCACCTGTGGCGCATCCTCAAGTGGAAGGTGGAGGAGTTCAAGGTGTCTAACATACACCAGCTCCGTGATGTCATCATGGAGGAGTGGAAGAGGATTCCAGTAGCAACCTGTGCAGCTCTGGTGAATTCCATGCCCAGGAGGGTTAAGGCAGTGCTGGATAATAATAGTGGTCACACAAAATATTGACACTTTGGGCACAATTTGGACATGTTCACTGTGGGGTGTACTCACTTATGTTGCCAGCCATTTAGACATTAATGGCTGTGTGTTGAGTTATTTTCAGAAGACAGTAAATCTACACTGCTATACAAGTTGTACACTGACTACTCTAAGTTATATCCAAGTTTTATTTCTATAGTGTTGTCCCATGAAAAGATATAATGAAATATTTGCAGAAATGTGAGGGGTGTACTCACTTTTGTGATACACTGTAAACAATAACAGTATTAAGTATATTAATGACATTAAATTCATTATTTTTTTAAAACAAAGCAACATACAGCTAAAAATGCTTGATGTAGTGGAAATGAATGGGGCTCTATGGGATGTTTGGAACTATTCAGAGCTCCACAACCCGGAAGCTGCGCAGAAAAAATTCCCCCCCCCGTTACAACGGTTCCCTATGGAAGTGTCGCCACTCTGTTCTCTCTACGGCTCTGGGCGGACTGAGGCGTAGCTATGGTAACAAACCGCAAATTAAAGAAACAGTGGCCAGATTTCATGTCAATCACGTTGACCTGTTTGAATGATCGATGTATTGGGCACCCCGGTCTAGAATGCTTATAGAATGTTCATTCTGACTGGTGAACTAGTTCTTCTCATGGTGGTTATGATCATCTTATTGTTTTTATTACTGCTATGTACACTATGTTGCACTAATTTTCTTTTTTCAAATAAATATAGCATAAGGACTTAGGACAGGAAACTAACAGGAAACAGTTAACCGCTGACTAACAAATGTGTGTAACACTTTTTTTAAATATATTTTGTATCATGCCCCAATATAAAGATAGAGTGCTACTAACCTTGCTGCCAACTTCCTCTCTATTCGATTGAGAGTCTCAAATTAAATTATATGTTAAACTTTATGATCCAAATGAGGAACTAGCTTTGGCCAGCATATTTGGACTGTTCTACATTACTGCAACATTCACTACTTTAAGCAGATGGATTAAAAAGCCTTCATTATATGGATACTGGGACATAAGCATGCTAGAAATCCAATTCCATGACCACGGACACTAAAAAACATTCTGTACGGGACAGTGATAGCCAAGTGGGTAGGGCTTTGAGTTATCAACTGAAAGGTTGAGAGTTAGAATCCCAGCTCTGCTATGCAGCCACTGTTGGGCCCTTGAGCAAGGCCCCTTACCCCTTCTGCTCCAGGTGTGCCATACAATGGCTGACCCTGCGCTCCGACCCCAGCTTCCAAACAAGCTGGGATATGCGAAGAAAGAAATTTGTTGTACTGTACATCTGTGTATGTACAGTATATATGACAAATAAAGGCAGTCTATGCTCTTCTGGGAACATTTTGCAGTGTGTGTGTAAGAACGTGCTTATTTAATCAATTGTAGGCTACAATTGGGCAGTTGTATCCTAGTGGTTAAGGTACTGGACTAGTAATCTGAAGGTTGGTGGTTCAAACCCCACCACTGCCTGGTTGCCACTGTTGGGCCCTTGAGCAAGGCCCTTAACCCTCAATTGCTTAGACTGTATACTGTAAGTCGCTTTGAATAAAGGTGCTAAATGCTGAAAATGTAAATAAAGAGGTAAGCTTGTGTGGGGTAATAGTAAGAGCCACCACCTGTTCTGGGGGTTTAAATCAAGGGCTGAGCTCACAAATACAGAAGCCACATGGTGGTACATTAATCTAGCTATTGGGGGAAACACATATCAGTGCACCCTTAGTACTGGTCCCAAGCCTGAATAAATAGGAGGGTTGTGTCAGGAAGGGCATCTGGTTTAAAAACTGTGCTAGGGAGTACGCTGTGGTGACCCATAGTTGGAGCAGCCGAAGTGACGCATATATAGTGTATATATATATATATATATATATACATCAGTTCAATCAAAGAACATTTACAGACCAGGGCTACATGTAGGCCAGTTCACACTGTTGTTCCTTCTTGGTGCACATGGCTACAGTCATATTGGGACAGGGAAGTTGGAAGTTGTTTTACATAACCAATGATATTTGTTTGCAATAGATGTGGCTGAAACAATTAGCGTCTACATACTTTTGGTCTACATAATCGGTGGACTCAATCTGGAACTGAATGCATTTATGCTTTCTGGGTGGCACGGTGGCTCAGTGGGTAGCACTCTCGCCTCACAGCAAGAAGGTCCTGGGTTCGATCCCCAGTTAGAGTGGCCGGTCCTTTCTGTGTGGAGTTTGCATGTTCTTCCCGTGTCTTTTTGGGTTTCCTCCAGGAGCTTTGGTTTCGTCCCACAGTCCAAAGACATGCAAGCGAGGTGAACTGGAGATACAAAATTATCCATGACTGTGGACTGTTTGACATTAAACTTGTGAACTGATGAATCTTGTGTAATGAGTAACTACTGTTTCTGTCATGAATGTAACCAAAGTGTGTAAAACATGACGTTAAAATCATAATAAATCAATAATGCTTTCTGTCTCAAACACACTGCACAAAAGGTGCAACGCGTGATATTCTGCAGCGATGACTGTGACACTGCAGATTTCATCCTGTGCTTTAGGAAATGCTTTACCGGGTAGAGGGGGTGCTGATGACCTCACTGCACTGCAGCAGTATGCAGTGATGACTCTGCACTTTTGCATACTGTGAATAAGTAGTTCTGGTATCTGCGTACTTTCCCAGAAGTTCTCACTGGTGCATATTTACAGTGTTTGCTTCGGCTTAGCCATAGAGGCAGTCCCGCAGAGTTCAGATGAGCCATGGAGAATAGAGGATGTACTAGTAATGTCAGACAGGTGGTGCTGTTTCTGTAGCTAAAGAGAAGATAAGATGGTTAAGTGACCATACGTTTATTTTTCAACAACAAATTTTGGGGTAGCGATGGGTCCAGAACTTTACTGAAAGCACAGGGCGCATGGTGTGAAAGCACCCTGCACAGGGTACCAGTCTAGGGCTGCCACTAATGACTATTTTTCTATCAATTAATCTATAGACTATTTCATCGATTAGTTGATTAATCTAACGATTAATTTTCCCTCAAAAAATTTTATTCAGAATCTCATTTACGCTTTTATTTTAACAGCAAATTGTATGGCATAATAATATGGCAAAAAACTAAATGTAAACAGGGTTTATGTCCATATGATCAAATTCTCAAGTGCTCCATATTAAACAAAGTGCAACATGTGTTTATGGCATTCTGTACACAAAGCAAAGTGCTTAAACTGTGCAGAAACAAAATAGAGGTGGGCACGTCTCATTAAGTCCAACGTACAGTAACGACAGAATGAGCCCAGATTCTAACCTACACATTCACTCAAAAATTACTTCACATTCTAAGCGATGTAAACAAAGTGGTTAGCGTTAAGAAGCTTTTTGCGCTTTGATTGCCGTGGCAACCACAAAAATTGCGATCCCAATGGAGCAAATGCGCGGCTCGTGTGAATGCGCCCTAACTGAACTCGCTAAGAAATACGGTATTCCAAGATCTCCGCGATTAAGAAGCTTAATGAAACAATATAAAAGTAAAGATGCGCCCTAATTGAACTCGCTAAGAAATACGGTATTCCAAGATCTCCGCGATTAAGAAGCTTAATGAAACAATATAAAAGTAAAGATGCGCCCTAACTGAACTCACTAAGAAATACGGTATTCCAAGATCTCCGCGATTAAGAAGCTTAATGAAACAATATAAAAGTAAAGATGCGCCCTAATTGAACTCGCTAAGAAATACGGTATTCCAAGATCTCCGCGATTAAGAAGCTTAATGAAACAATATAAAAGTAAAGATGCGCCCTAATTGAACTCGCTAAGAAATACGGTATTCCAAGATCTCCGCGATTAAGAAGCTTAATGAAACAATATAAAAGTAAAGATGCGCCCTAACTGAACTCGCTAAGAAATACGGTATTCCAAGATCTTCGCGATTAAGAAGCTTAATGAAACAATATAAAAGTAAAGATGCGCCCTAATTGAACTCGCTAAGAAATACGGTATTCCAAGATCTCCGCGATTAAGAAGCTTAATGAAACAATATAAAAGTAAAGATGCGCCCTAACTGAACTCGCTAAGAAATACGGTATTCCAAGATCTTCGCGATTAAGAAGCTTAATGAAACAATATAAAAGTAAAGATGCGCCCTAATTGAACTCGCTAAGAAATACGGTATTCCAAGATCTCCGCGATTAAGAAGCTTAATGAAACAATATAAAAGTAAAGATGCGCCCTAACTGAACTCACTAAGAAATACGGTATTCCAAGATCTCCACAATTAAGAAGCTTAATGAAACAATATAAAAGTCAAAATGCACCCTAACTGAACTCACTAAGAAATACGGTATTCCAAGATCTCCGCGATTAAGAAGCTTAATGAAACAGTATAGACGTGCAACATCACGTTAGTGCTGCTGTGGTATCATCAAAGCTTTGCACAGTGTACAAACCACCTTTTTGTTTTGTGCCAGTTTTATGTATTCCCAAACTTTTGATGATTTGGGTCGTGGAAAACTTTTAGCTTTTCTTTAAAAGCTCTTTACAATCTCGACTGCTGCAGATGGCATTTTTTTAAGACTGCGCTTAATCCCGCCACCAAGTGACTGGACCAAATACGACTTAGGTCATGTATGCAGCAAGTAGTGCTGAGGGAAATCATATGAACGGTTATATAAATGGAAACATTGTAGAAATTAAAAAGGATCATTTATAAACAAAGCTGCATCAACTTAAAGTATTGACGTCGACGCGTTTTTAGCGACGTCTTCGACTAGGTCGACCAATCGCGGCAGCCCTATACCAGTCTGTTGTTGGGCATCAAATATGAACCTATTTTAGTAAATTAATTGGCTACTAAAAATTGCCCCTGCATAACTGTCATGTTTTAGTGAGTGCAAGAAAACTGGAGCCTCTGAGGAAAACCCATGCAGACAGGAAGAAAACTTGCCTACTTGACTGTAGGTAGAACAGTGAACATAACGTATTAATGTGGTATTTTAAAGTAAAAGGAAACAGAGGTAGTTTGCTTTTCAGAACCTCCCATAGAGGTTTAATGTTGTTTAAATCTGCTAATTAGGGAAAACAGGGAATGCCGTCAAGTCGATTTTGTTTCATGCTGACCATATGGAAAGTGCATTTCCAGAACATTCTGTTTTCTACTTGGTCTTCTCCTAAAATGGAAAGGCTCAGTTTGGTTATGGATTATGAATGAGAAGTTAGGTTTTATTGGGTTTAGGATCCACCTTTTTGTCTTCTTTGCTGTCCAATGACTCTTAAGTCTCATGAGTACAAAAGCATTGAGATTTCTGAGATTATTGTCCAGCTTTCACATCTGTTTTTAATAGGGATGCGCTCATGATGGTCATAGAGGTGTTCATTTAAATCTGTCTGTTTTTTTTAGATGCACTTTTCGGCCATAAATGTCCTTTAAAATGTCTGTACACCTTGCTGCTAGATGTGGCAGCTCGGAAGCAACTCGGCGTTCGCTCAGGGCTTGAAAATCAGCTCTCTATCGCTATGTGTGAACTGTTCAGTGACTCGATCCGAGCAGCTCGCCGAGTGCTTGCTGATCGCTCGCAGACTCAGGAAAAACATCCATCATGCTAAATATCTGAACCTGTCGGCGACTTCAAATCATGTAATGTGAAAGGTGTTACGATCAGTTTGTAATTGTTATGAAGCAAGATACAGAAGGGAAACCCGGGGGAGGAGTTGCAATGGTTCTGGCTGCACCGGGAGGAGGGGTTGTTCCAGCACTGCACCCTCAGTACAGTAGAGACGGAGCTGCACTTTCTCACCCAGTGTACCAAATACCACCACATCCGGTCCCAATTCTTCACCAAATTTAACACCGTCATCCCCAACCTCAACTCCCTCCCAGACCCGACAAACTGCCCTACCTACTGGGGAAGCACAGAGAGAGCTGCACACTAGCAGCACTCTATACACACACCTGCCACCAGGTGAGAGACAGTGGGTGACCATGTCTCATAAACACACACACACACACGCACGAACACAACAAACGTTTATGACTACCTCATTATTGTAAATGTCACCTTTTTTATTGTTACTATTTGCACAGTTTTTATTATTATTTTATTCTATTTTATATTTTTTGCACCTGTAACTGTTTTGTATTGTTATATTTATTTTTCTCTGTAACTGAGCTTTGGCAATATGAATGTCCTTATTTGTCATGCCAATAAAGCTTCGTTTGAGTTTGAGAGTGTGGGACAGGGGCATAATGTAGTTTATATCAGAATACATCGGCACACACACAAGCTTTACAGTATTGTGACTTATCATCCACGGCAAACCATAATACCAACGCTGCATTGCAAGAAATATTTATTTGAATTTCAACTCTTTCTGCAAAACAGACAATCCATGCTGGTGCTATTTGTTTTTACGCTACATATCAGCGCTCAAACAATTTTGATCACTCGCTTCTTGCTGATGTGCGTTTTTGGATGTGGTATCTATCACTAAACCCCTTCGTTACTTCTCGCATGTGTTTTCGTGACAAAAAGTAGTTAGGGAGACCAGACAGACTTGTCTGAGATTCCTTCTGGTGATAGATGGTGTAGTGTAAAACCCCCTATCACCGATCAGTGGTGTAGTGTGAAAACCACAACGACTTAAAAGACTCCCGATTACAAGAGATCCCATTGTGTGGTGTTAACTGTACAACCATCTAAACAACTTGAAAGTCGTGTTGTGTGAACTTAACATTAGTTGCTGCTTACAGAGATGCTTCTGAAATGATTCAGGTCTGGTTTTGTTTCCACTCTTGTGTATGGTGGTAATCAGACCTTGGCTGAAAATGCAAGATGAGGTTGAATGATTTGAGCTGCACCTTCTGTAGCTCAGCTTCATTTAGAATGCTGCCACAAGGGTTTTTAGAATTTATTTATTTTTATTATTATTATTTTTTTTTATTTTACCCCTTTTTCTCCCACTTTAGCTTATCCAATTTCTGCCCATCAATCATCCTCTCACTAATGCTGGTCCCTGCTCCTGATTGGGGAGGACGAGGCTGCTCCACGCCCCCTCCGACACGTGCACAGCAATCGAACATCTTATCACCTACCCTTGACGAGCGCAGTGCGGTACAGCGCTGTGCACAGAGGGCCACACCCCCTACCGCACTCCTTCCCCATCTCCGTGCAGGCGCCACCAACCAGCCAGCAGAGGTCATAATCGCACTAGTCTGAGAGAGAGTCCCCATCCGGCTTTTAGTCCTGCCCCTTATCTGAACAACAGGCCAATCGTTCATGTGCAAGGCAGAGTCAAGATTCGATACGATGTATTCGAGATCTCAGCTCTGGTGAACAGCGTGCGCTTTACCGCTGCACCACCTGAGCGGCGGGTTTTTAGAATTTGAATTTTATGTTTTAAATCTACTAGTAGAATGTGTTGGTACAGTGGAGGTTTTTTGGGTTGAGTTGTAATTGAAATTTTTAGGTTTTTTAGTTTTTTGGGCACAAGTGATTCCACTTCTCCCAGACTGGACTTTAATTTATAGATTCTTTAATTTCTTTAAGGGTTTGTTTAAGAGTTAGTTAATAAGAGTTAGTTCACACCAATGATTTATGTTCCTTTAAAATGTAACAATTTATTTATTTATGTATTTTTTGGTTTGAGAGTTTACGAGGGTTCTTCAAAAAGTTTCCACACTTATTTTAACTCTTTTTATTAAGAATTTAAATAAAAATGACATCACTTTTCTACACATTCACCTTCTGATGCATTTTTCCGTGTTGTGCAATTGTAATGGCATCAGCAAAAAATGTTTTTGGTTGATTGCGTAGCCACTGATGCATCGCTACTTTCACATCATCATCACATGAAAACCTTCTTCCTCTTAAAGCTTCTTTAAGTGGTCCAAAAAGGTGGAAATCAGATGGTGCTAAATCCGGACTATAAACGTCTCTCAGTCTCTCAGACACGACCAATTACTACTCCTCCCGCCCTCACCGTTTCCAAAGAAAATATAAATGTGTGATAACTTTTTGAAGATTCTTCATAGATATGCTTTGTCACTTCATATTTAATTGTTCATTTTTCCTGGTTTTTGTTTGATATTTTCCCCTCTGAAGGTTAGCCATAATTGCTACATCATGAAAGATACTTGTAATTTCCTTAACAGCAAGATCAACATAATTTAGGCTTTCTCTCTATAAATATAGATATACAAACAAAGCATTTCATCAGAACTTCCCCTTGACTTTGGAAACCAAGTTGAAACCAAGATTTCTTTTTGCTACTCTTGGTGTGTGTTTCTGGTATCCAGAACTAGATTGACAGATCGATGTCTTTCCGAGCAGCTAAGAACTGGCTTGCGTGTCAGTGCAAGGTTGCCAAACCCTTATTATTAACTTACCTGTTCCTTCCAGCAGGTTTTTACTATCTAAATTTAGGATGGCTAATTAATTTCCTCATGCCTAGTGAGAGGGGAAATCATTAACTTCGTGTTTGTGTCATGAATGCAGACTCTTCTCTCACTGGTTATGACAGCCTGCATTATCTAAACAGTACGAGTCCACATTAATGCTCATAAAACTGGCACACAATCTGCACATGCACTGCTGTCATTTCCTGCTCACAATATAATATAAGCAATATATTATATAAGCAAGGCTATAAATGTTCAGATGGAACAAATACAGCCTCTTTATGGTCTGTATATAACTGGTAAGGAGCTGTGAAAAGTATTTGCCCCCTTCCTAATTTGTCACATTTAAATATATGCCAAAGACACAAGTAAACACAAAATGCAGCTTTAAAATAAACCTACACCGATCAGCCATAACATTAAAACCACCTACTTGTTTCTATACTCACTGTCCATTTTATTAGCTCCACTTACCATATAGAAGCACTTTGTAGTTCAACAATTACTGACTGTAGTCCATCTGTTTTTTTTTACATGCGTTGTTAGCCCCCTTTCATGCTGTTCTTCAATGGTCAGGACTCTCCCAGGACCACCACAGAGCAGGTATTATTTGGGTGGTGGATCATTCTCAGCACTGAAGTGACACTGACATGGTGGTGGTGTGTTAGTGTGTGTTGTACTGGTATGAGTGGATAAGACACAGCAATGCTGATGGAGAGAGCTGATGGAGCTGATGAGCGACCCCCAATCTTATCATTATAAAGCCCTGAAACACCAAGAGCTGAGCAAACATACCAGTCCCCTCATCCAATTGGTCCTGAGTCACTGCACCGATACACTAACACACACCGGCACACCACTAACACACAATGGCACACCACTAACACACAATGGCACACCACTAACACACACTAACATAACAAACCCAATTAAAATGAACCAAATTACACAAAAACTCAGAATGAAATATCTGAATTATTGGGAAACTGAAACTACAGCTCAGAATAAAATGCAGTGTTATTTGGCCCTAAACAGACACTACAGTACAGCAGATTATCTGAGCACTGTATCCGACCCTAAATTAAGAAACACCCTGACGAGGTACAGACTTGAGCGCACACGACCTGGCAGTGGAGACGGGGCGACAGCACTGCACTCTCAGTACAGTAGAGACGGAGCTGCACTTCCTCACCCAGTGTACCAAATACCACCACATCCGGTCCCAATTCTTCCCCAAATTTAACATCATCATCCCCGACTTCAACTCCCTCCCAGACCCCGACAAACTGCCTCATCTACTGGGGGAGGACAGAGAGAGCTGCACACTGGCAGCACACACACACACACACAATCTAATTTTTATGACTACCTCATTACTGTAAATGTTATAATTTTTATTGTTATTATTTGCACTGTTTCTATTAATATTTTATTCTATTTTTTTTTTTTTTGCACCTGTAACTGTTTTGTATGTATTTGTTTTTTCTTATTGTTATTGTTCTTTTTCTGTTTAGCTGAGCTTTGGCAATATGAATGTCCTTATTTGTCATGCCAAAAAGCTTCCTTTGAGTTTGAGTTTGAGTTTGATGTCTTGTAAGCCACTGGGACTCCAGCATTGCAGTTGTACTGTAATTGTGCTATAAATAACTGAATAATACGGTTATTCACTTTTCGTTAAATGGGGTCTTATACCAGTGAACACAGGGACATGTATTCCTTGTAATTCAGTTGCAGCTCCAGCTTGCATTTGCAGTATGCACCAACGAACCCTTTATACACCTATCTAAGTAGACTGGCTTTACACCTGATTTCTCTGTATTTAGCGTCAGCAGAAATTTCCACAGAACTCTTTGATACAGTGCCAGTCGCCTCTGTGGTACAACCTTGTGTGTTTGTGCAAGGCTAAGTCGAAGAACACAACTGGCAGTTAAGAAGGTGCAAAGACTTGTCCAAACACAAGTCTGTCAGGTTTTTTTCCACCCCACTATAATCATTAGCTGTGCCGTAGGTTAAAATTCCTCGTAGTGCGCATGGACTAATACAGTAATGCGGTAACAAGCACTTTCATTGTTGTGATTCCGTACTGCAAATTTACCACACTGCTCCCGGATGCCACAGTTTATGACTTCTCTTGCATAAAAGGAGGCTTTGCACAGCTCAACATTGCAACAGTTTGGCTTGAATTTAGTGTGATTTGCAAGAAACAGACATGCATTCATGTGGGCAAGCAAGATAAAAATCTAGTGAAGAATGTTGCAACAAGGGACGTTGTTTTAAACTTCCTGTCTCACATTTTTTTGGATGAGTGAGAGGATTGTGTCGGCTATAGATCAGAAATGGCCAAACTTGTGAGGGCTACAACTACTGATCGACAAACTCAATAACATAACAATACTTGCCAATGAATTTTAGAATCAGTTAGTTGGTTTATGACTAATTCTCACTAAAACATCTATATTTTTTTAAACCCTTATGTTTTATCATTATGACATTTCCAGCATTTACATTGTTTTGTTGCAGCAGCACAACAATTATGACATCTACATGCTGTGTAGTTTATATCTAGTGCACTACATAGAGCTTGATCTTTTAGAAAGCCTCCCAGGTTTGAATTATAAGTATTATGTTTATCACAATTTATAAATGAAATAAACTGAGCTTAGTCTTGTCTGGATTAGCCAAAATATTGACACTTTAAATAACCTATATTCTTTTTTAACCATTATTAACAGAAAATCAAAAAAGGCTTCCAACTTTTAGTTAACATTTTGGGAAAGGCTATTCCCTGTTCCAGCATGCCCCTATAATGCTGTATAGAGTTTGATGTAAAGAAGCACTCAGGTTTCTTGCACCAAACCCTGACCTCGGTCCAATTGATTACCTTGGATGAAGTGGGATGTTGATTGCAAGCAAATGCCTGACCCTACAAATGGTGTGAAGTATACAAATAAACCACCAGCCTAAACAGTTAAAATCAAGCAGGTTGGGTCTATGCATTTTATTCCTTTATGCTGTTATAGCTAAATTTTAACTCACTTTAACAGCAGAAATTCGTCAAACCAGGCAATGATTTTGAAATTTTCAGCTTTTGACTTGAGGTGAACCTGTGCCCACTTTAGCCTCAGATTCCAGTTTTTGCCTGATAAGAAAGAAACATGATGTGTGTTTTACTGCTGTAGCTCATTTACCTCTAGGTTATGCTTGTCAGGGGCGGCACAGTGGCTCAGTGGGTAGCACTGTTGCCTTACAGCAAGAAGGTCCTGGGTTTGATTCCCAGGTAGAGCAGTCTGGGTCCTTTCTGTGTGGAGTTTGCATGTTCTCTTTAATACAATTTAGTAAAAAGCTATTAAAGAATAATTGACTCTGCATGTACTGTAGTATAGAACATAATGATATAAGTTAAATCCATTTTTAAAAGTTCACTTAATAGATAGGTAGATGGATGGATGGATGGATGGATGGATAGATAGATGGATGGGTAGATGGATGAATGGATGGATGGATGGATAGACAGATAGATGGATAGATGGATGTATAGATAGATGGATGGATGGATGGATGGATGATAGATGGATGGATGGATGTATAGATAGATAGATGGATAGATGGATAGATGGATAGATGGATGGATGTATAGATAGATGGATAGATAGATAGATGGATGGATAGATGGATAGATGGATGGATAGATGGATAGATGGATGGATAGATGGATAGATGGATGGATGTATAGATAGATAGATAGAGAGATGGATGGATGGATGGATGGATGGATGGATGGATGGATGGATAGATAGGGAAAGTCAGTTATTAGAGCAGTTTAAGATACATTAAATCAAGTATTACAAGTATTAAAATACACAAGTATTTTTGTACAACACTATGTAATTAAATAAATAGAATAAGAAATGTAGTATGCAATATAAAAATTATTAAAAAGTTTCATTGCAGTAAATATTATTGGATGAGATATGTAATATATAATATACTAAACTGTTGTAGGGTGTTCTTTGCAGTAAATGCTAAGAAGAGTGTAATATAATGTAGGCTCCATAAACAGAGAGCCAAGTCATGCTCCATGAGTCTATCCTGATAGTGAGTGGCTCAGTGTTCAATGATGTCCCGACACTGTTTCACTACACAGCTGGTGACATGTGTTTATAGTTGTGACGGTGTATGAGGAGTATTGGAAGACTGTACTTTATGTAATGTTTGTATATTTAAATGGGATTTGAAGTCTGGATTTAGTTTTGCACTTTGACCCACTTGGAGGCACTTGTGAGGGTTGGTGGCTATATACAGCGGAAACACGATGGGGCATGTAACAGCCATTCCAACTACATTAAGTAACAGACGTTTAATAGCAGACATTGATGAAATACCTACTGTGGAGTGGGGGTTTACTTAAATAAAGAAATGAACAGAATAGGATTCCTTTCTATAATGTAATATTCAAACATTTATTTTGCCTGCACATTGATTAGGCATAATATTATGACCACCTTTCTTATATTGTGTTGGTCCCCCTTTTGCTGCCAGAACAGCCCTGACCCATAGAGTCATGGACTCCACTAGACCCCTGAAGGTGTGCTGTGGTATCTGGCACCAAGATGTTAGCAGCAGATCCTTTAACTCCTGTAAGTTGCAAGGTGGGGCCTCCATGGAACGGACTTGTTTGTCCAGCACATCCCACAGATGCTCGATTGGATTGAGATCTGGGGAATTTGGAGGCCAAGTCAACACCTCAAACTTGTTGTTGTGCTCCTCAAACCATTCCTGAAGCATTTTTGCTTTGTGGCAGGGTGCATTATCCTGCTGAAAGAGGCCACAGCCATCAGGGAATACTGTTTCCATGAAATGGTGTACATGGTCTGCAACAATGCTTAGGTTTGTGTCAAAGTAACATCCACATGAATGACAGGACCCAAGGTTTCCCAGCAGAACATTGCTCAAAGCATCACACTGCCTCCACCGGCTTGCCTTCTTCCCATAGTGCATCCGGGTGCCATGTGTTCCACAAGTAAGTGACGCACATGCACCCGGCCATCCACGTGATGTAAAAGAAAATATGATTCATCAAACCAGGCCACCTTCTTCTATCACTTTGTGGTCCAGTTCTGATGCTCATGTGCCCTTTGTTGGCGCTTTCGGTGGTGGACAGGGGTCAGCATGGGCACCCTGACTGGTCTGCGGCTATGCAGCCCCATACGCAACAAACTGTGATGCACTGTGTATTCTGACACCTTTCTATCAGAACCAGCTTTAACTCTTCAGCAATTTGAAGACACCTAAAGTAGCTCGTCTGTTGCATCAATGAGCCTTGGGCGCCCTGTTGTTGGTTTACCACTGTTCCTTCCTTGGACCATTTTTGATAGATACTGACCACTGCAGACCGGAAACACCCCACAAGAGCTGCAGTTTTGGAGATGCTCTGACCCAGTGATCTAGCCATTACAATACTATTTTTCCTGCTTCTAACACATCAACTTTGAGGATAAAATGTTCACTTGCTGCCTAATATATCCTACCCACTAACAGGTGCCCGTGATGAAGAGATATTCTGTGTTTTTCACTTCACCTGTGACCACAGTGGTCATAATGTTATGCCTTGTTGGTGTAGTTTTAACAGATTGTTACAATTGAAGTGAAGCTTTTATGTAGACTTGTAAAGGACATGCATGTCAAGGTAGTCTTCCTATTTTTTTCTGTTTTTTCAATCTAGTCATCTCCAGTTCCCCTCATTGGAATCTTGCCTTGCGGGCTCCACCCCACTGAGACTATCACACACCCTCTTTGACTCTCATGCAATCTCCAGGCACAACTTTTCACCTGCCAGTGGTGGAGTTCCAACAGAAAGACTTCTTGCATACGGAGAGACACACTATACCCTCAAATAATCCATTACAAGGGCAAGTGGTTTGACCAGACAGAAGGGTCACAATGCCAGTGAATTTGACCCATCCCTCCCTCCAGGCACAGCAAATCATGCCTGTGTGTTTACCCAGCCAGGCTGACAGCACTGCCTTGTCTTTGGATTGGATTTGGAAGTCCTTTTTATTGCTAATTAATGACTATAGCTGGTAACCTTCTTGTGCAGTTAATCCGAGGAGCGACAAATTAAAGTTTCCATTCACCACAGATGAAATATTAAAATCTCATTACTTGGAATGAGTAGGTTTGGCACATCTGAGTAAAAGTCTTTTTTCGAGGTAATCAGACATGTAGGCCACTTCCTGTGTTGGGTCGTGGCACACTTCTTGGCACATTCTGCAGAGAGACTAGTGCCAGACACTAAACTTGCAATGTGTAGCAGCAATCGAACTAACATGTAAGGTGTCATGTTAGAGAATGCCGAACGTTTAATAGGAGTTGCTCCTCATGGCATTTTTGGCATTAGCAGATATCTTCCATAATTAAGGCTCTCCTGCTGATGATTCAGCGTCTCGGTTGGCGTTTCCAATAAATACATACAATGATGGGCCACATTATGTAAATTATGGGCATTATGTCAGTTATGTCAGGCTGACAGTTGGTTCACCACACACAGTAGTCCCTTCCCTGTTTTCTGTTTGGAACGAGGCTGCCCAGGTGCCAATCATTCACATGCAGCATTTAAACCAATGTAACAGTGTAACCGGCAGTCAAACTCTGCACTCTGATTGGCCATTGCCTGTTGATTTTTGTCACTCATTTGACGGTATAGTATTGTTTCTATATTGTTCCATTTATAATTTTTTTGCCTCCCAATCTAGTCATATCCAATTACCCGCTTGCATTATGCTTCCTCTCTACTGATGTTGACCTCCACCCTGATTTAACACACGCCCACTCCGACTGCCGACTGCATCTTTTCACTTGCACGAGGCGGGTTCATATGTGGATCAGCTTTGTGAACCGTAAACCCTTGTCTCTGTGCAGCCGCCATCAATTAGCCAGTAGAGGTCGTAATTGCATCAGTTATGAGGAATCCGCTTCCGCACCGCCCTTGAACAACAACCAATCGTTGTTTGTGTAGGTTCCTAGCCTGCCAGGTGGCAGAGCTGAGTTTCGAATTGACGAGCTTGAAATGTCAGCTTGGTGTGCAAACGTGTTTTACCGCTGCGCCACCTGAGCACCCTATGTCCCTGGCAGGTCTGGTTTCACTGGGAAACATTGTTCGCAGAGCAGGAACACCCTGGATGGGGCGCCAATCCAGTGCAGGGCTTCGGCCATCCTCCTCTCCCTCTGACATAGCCACATAGGGCTTTTCCTAGGTTGTTCATTTCTATACATTAATACATGTGTACATCCAGCAGGACTTTCATTTGACCACTGGTGCTGCATAGTAGAATGACTGGGTTTGGCATCTATCATGATATGAAAATATAATATTGACACTTAATCTGAAGCAAGAGATTGATGTTTGGCTAGCAGCCTGGCATTCAAGCTTTCATAATACTTGTTTCTGCTAGTTTTTGTTTACGATGTTAGCACGAGCGTCACTGTAACAATGCTGTTTTTACAGTACTGCGTGATACAGCGTAGTAGTAGAGTTTCCACTCTGGCCTCTTGGCCTCTCAGTCCTGCTGCATTCTGCCAGGCTAATTGGAAACAGAGACTGCAGGAATCTGGCTGATGCTGCCAAGGTTGGCAGTGGCGGGCGGCTTGTTCGCTCGATCAGTCCTTCCCTTACCCACGTGGCAGCTGAGGTACTTTGAGGGTGCAAAAAGCCCCAAGCTTTGGATCTTGCGGGTGTGCATTATAACTGCAGCAACCATGTGCATGTGCCTATTGTGTGGAGGCTTTGAAAGAGTAAAGAAGAAGAACTACTACGTCTGGTAGTAAATTACTGGTTAATGATGCATGGCTGTGTAGGATTTGCAGTGGCATTGCCTTTAAGCCATCCACTTTAATCTTTCATTCTCTATTTCTCTGCCAGTTAATGCCCTGCTGGTTCAGGGCAAACCTGACTGTTCTTGTATGGTCTGTGGCTGTGTTTCATATGTTGTAGTGGTAAAAAACCTTCTTTTCGTCGTGCTGAAGAGACAAGACGAGCAGGGTCAAATGGAATTTCTCATCAGTGGGAATTTTTGCCTAGACAAAGTGTGACTTTGTGTGGGAACCTTCGACTTCTTGTTTTCACCAATCAGTCTGCAACTGCACCCTTGTTGGACATGATGCATGCAAGTCTGTGGTGCTTTCCAACCAGAACGAGGCAGCGGGGGAATTATAAACAATTTAAAATGACTAGACAGATCCTAAACATCATTGTACAATTACAAATGTAAAAAAAGATAAGATGCTGCCTATCTAGTGCACTACTGTTTGATTTGGGTTTGAATTTTAGCTGGGCTATCGGCTATCGGCACTTACACAGAGTGGCTATGTCTGATTGGCTATGTCTGAGGGATTGGCAGGGGAGTGGTTGAAGCCCTGCATTTGATTTTGAGGGATTGCCTATTGTTTCCCAGTGAAACAGACTTGCCACAACCCTGACATGGTGGTGGTGTGTTAGTGTGTGTTGTGCTGGTATGAGTGGATAAGACACAGCAGCTCTAATGGAGTTTTTAAACACCCTACTCTCACTGCTGGACTGAGAATAGTCCACCAACCAAATATATCCAGCCAACAGCGCCCCGTAGGCAGCGTCCTGTGACCACTGATGAAGGTCTAGAAGATGACCAACTCAAACAACAGCAATAGATGAACAATCGTCCCTGATCTACAAGGTGGACCAACCAGGTAGGAGTGTGTAATAGAGTGGACACGATATTTAAACCCCCAGCAGCACTGCTGTGTCTGATCCACTCATACCAGCACAACACACACTAACACACCAACACACCACCACCATGTCATTGTCACTGCAGTGCTGAGAATCATTTACCACCTAAATAGTACCTGCTCTGTGGTGGTCCTGTGGGGGTCCTGACCATTGAAGAACAGAGTGAAAGCAGGCTAAAAAAGCATGCAGAGTAACAGATGGACAACAGTCAGTAATTGTAGAACTACAAAGTGCTTCTATATGGTAAGTGGATCTGATAAAATGGTCAGTGAGTGTAGAAACTAGGAGGTGGGTTTAATGTTATGGCTGATCGGTGTATATAGTGTTAAACTCTGGCACTAAGGGTGAAGATTTTAGCAATGCCTTTGCATTGTGGGGCTGCGTATGTGTAAAATCAGCATCCCTGCTCTTGATTTAAATCAACCCTCAGCTGCTGGAACAGAATTTAAATGATCTTGCAAGCGACAGCATTAGTCAATGTTTTTTACTGCAATATTTAAATAAGTCTGCAATATTTAATACCAGAATAAGTAGGCAAACACTGTGATCCCTTTAAATAGAAATGTATTTGAACAAACATAGCCAGTGCCTATTGTTTATTCGTAACCTGTGCAAAAAATTAAGGTCTGAATACTTAATGAATCCACTGAATATAGCTGCTGAAGTATGTATGCAATGCAGTGTAATTCAGCCTCGAGCGCAAGGATACCAGTGTGACTTCTCGACTGGCATCGTGCCCTGGAGCTACTGAGCCAACATGGCGGTATCTCCTTACTCACAGAGATTAGCCCAGAGTTCTCAGCACCACAAGCAGGCCTGAGCATGTCCCATCAAAAACCATTAGTCAGGTTACGATTCAGTGAGGGAAAACAGACCAGCAAAGTTCTAGGTTTAACTATTAAGGTAGGCTGTGCTGTGTATTGTAGCTTTTATTTATTCTAGTGCTGGACAATAATTCGATATCGATATATATCGCGATAGAAAATGTTTCAATAACAGTGATATGATTTTTAAACAAATTCGATCGATATGCATACGTCAGTGTGTGATGATGTACGCCACAGTCACGAAGCCAGTGCTCAGCGTTACCGCTCTGATTGCACTCCGCTACAACATGGTGGATATTAGCTGCAAAATAAGTTCAACAGCTGTGAGTGAACGAGCATCCACAGTTAAAAAAGAAGCAGTAGAAATAGTTGATAAGAGCACAACACCTGATATAGCAAATTCTGCAGCAACTCTTAAGCACTTTTTATATTTTTTATCCTGGTTGAGCACTTTTGTTTGAAAATGTTTACATACAAATAATAATCAGTCCATGTTGTGGATTAAAGTTAGTCAAGACCAGAGGTGGAAAGTAACGAAGTACATTTACTCGCTTTACTGTAATTGAGTGTACTTTTTTGTTTTTTGTGTACTTATACTTTTTAAAGTAGATTTCACAGCCTGTAATTTTACTTTTACTTAAGTATGTTTTGTATTAAGAATTGTAATTCGCTACATTTTAAATAAGATCCGTTACTGAGTAAAATAATAAACGCTAAAGAAATCGTGTCTGGGAAACTGCTGCAGTGAATTCTGCGATGGGGAGTCGGATCTTTTGTCTCGGTTCCTTTTAAAGAGCCATATAAAAGGGCCGTTCAATAGATTCAAATAATTCTACGACACATCACTCACTAGTGGTTATACAGTTTAAAAAAGTTTTATGGGACTAAAATGATACATTACACACCCCTAAATGTTTTAAATGTTGTATCAACATGTTTCTTCTATTATACAGTCGAATCCGGTTAATTGGACCACCGGTTAATCGGACCAGCCGCTTATTCGGACCGAATCCTAAAGTACCAAAACACATCCTATTATGTACGTGTAATGTTATTCGCTTATTTGGACCAAAATTCCGTTTAATCGGACCAAAGAACGTGAGAGCGAATAAGAAAAAGAAGCCACAAGTCGCCACTTAGAGCGGATGCAAAGATATGGGAGGTCAGCGAGATATGGGAGGATTCCTGGGCTCCCCGGGAGAATTTATGCTTTTATCAAAGGTCAGGAAATCCGAAAAGTTGTGTTGACAAGAGCAAAACCAGCGGGAGGTGAACACGCCCACCACTTTCTTTCCCACAACGAAGCACCCAGTAGCCAGCAGTGTGGTTATTGGATCCATCTGCATCTCCGCTTTTCAGCAAAATGAAGTAAAGCGTAAACAAGAGTGTCCGGCAGCACGTGCAAGGAATTCCCTCCTGTCAATCACGATTAAAGTCTACACGAGAAAGCTATCATTCCACTATCATTCCTTGTAACATAGGGCATGTTCGTGTAATCGGACCAGCCGGTTAATAGGACCAAAACGATCGCGTCCCGATGTGGTCCGATTAACCGGATTCGACTGTATTTGAATTAAAAACAACTATTGTGAGATTTATATCCACTTGTCCTGTTTGCATTACACAGAAGAGACCCCCCCTGCTGTTAATAAAGTAACTAAGTAACGTTTACTCTGAGTAAATTTTAAATGAGTTACTTTTTACTTGAGTAGATTTTTATACTAGTATCTTTACTCGTACTTAAGTGAAAATTCATTAAAGTAATAGTTATTTTACTTGAGTACAATATTTTAGTACTCTTTCCACCTCTGGTTAAGACGTATGTTAATATATTATATATTGTCAAAGCTTATGTTTATTTGAGAATGATATCGTGTTTTTCTCTGTATACAAATGCTGAATACAAGTAAAAGGTAAAAGCTAATTTATTTGTATTATTATTATTATTATTATTATTATTATTTCTAAAATATTATAAAGTTTTAAAGGGTGAGATTTCATAGACTTTGCCAATAAATTTTTCAGAGGTTCGCAGGTACAGCCTTTCAATGTTGGTGTTTCTGGCAGTTTTTCTGACATTTGTATTATTCATATCGATATCGGAATTATATCGTATCAACCGAAATTAGGAGTTATATCGTGATATAAATTTTAGCCATATCGTCCAGCCCTAATTTATTCTATAATTTAATGTAATGTGTTAATTAATGACTGTCGTGAATTGCAGCATCTTTCTTTTTTTTCGAATTTTCGATACCCCCCCCCCCCCCCCCAATTTTTCTCCCCCTGATCTAGTCGTGTCCAATTACTCTGATTGCGTCTTCTATACTGATTCGACCGCTTCACCGCTGACTGAGGACGCCTCTCAACAACCAGTTATGAGGACCTATGATCCGACTTTCTTACCCTCTAACCCTGAACAACAGCCAATCGTTGTTTATGCAGCCACCCAGCCCAGTCGGAAAGGCAGAGCTAAGATTCGATACGATGTATTCGAAACCCCAACTGAGCCACCTGAGTGGCCTGTTGCATCTTTCTTAAAATATCTGTAAAATCTGTGATTTCTAAAAAACAAGGTTCGTAAAATTTTCCCATAAATTTAGTAGAGCCCTAATTATTATATGTGAAAATTGAGTTTTTATTGAGAAAAAATGACCTGTTCATATCTAATATTGTGTTCTCCTGTATTTCCATGTAATATGTGTATTTTACATGCCCTTATATCCCATTTAACCTTAGCGGCCCTACTTCTGGGCTACATTAATTTTAATTCAGCTCTAGTAGTCTCTGTAATGCTGCTATAATAAGTGCAGTAATACTGGCCTTAATAGGCCTTAATGAAGGTGACTCAAGCTTAGCCTTTAGTTACTTCAAAGCTGCGTGTCCCTGTCAATGCAGGCTTACCCTTATTGAAAGTGCAGCCATGCGGGGTCGAACTGCACCTGGGTTTTGAAATGGGCATGAGTGTGTCTGTGGTGAGCGGATGTTACATTAAGAGCAGCTTTCTTTTTCTGTGTTTCTTCCTGTCACATCTAATCGAGTGTGTCACTCTCCAGCTCTTAAGTCTCGCTTTCGGGTCTGGAGATGACTATGCCCGTCGTTTTGCAACTACCCAGTGATGCAGCCAGTTGCGGGGTGTGGCGTGTGCCTCGTGCCTTGTGCCTCGTGCCTTGTGGTGAAAAATGTTGGACCTGCCGTTTCCAGACCTGTGGATGTGCGTGAGAATAAGTGCCTAGTTGTGGACTGTCTCTGTTTTGTCTACTTGTAGCAGAAGTCATATGACCTTAGGCTGCACTTGCACTTCCACTGCCGCGTCAGACCATGTTGACATGATTAAGAGGGACGATATAGCCATAACATTAAAACCTCCTACACTCACTGTCCATTTTATCAGCTCCACTTACCATATAGAAGCACTTTCTAGTTCTACAATGACTGACTTTAGTCCATTTCTTTCTCTACATATCTTTTTAGCCTGTTCTCACCCTGTTTATCAGTGGTCAGGACCCCAACAGGACCATCACAGAGCAGGTATTATTTGGGTGGTGAATGATTCTCAGCACTGCAGTTACACTGACTTGATGGTGGTGTGTTAGTGTGTGTTGTGCTGATATGAGTTGATCAGACACAGCAGTGCTGATGGAGTTTTTAAACACCTCACTGTCACTGCTGGACTGAGAATAGTCCACCAACCAAAAATATCTAGCCAACAGCACCCCGTAGGCAGCTTCCTGTGACCACTGATGAAGGTCTAGAAGATGACCAACTCAAACAGCAGCAATAGATGAGCAATCGTCTCTGACTTTACATCTACAAGGTGGACCAACTAGTTAGGAGTGTCTAATAGAGTGGACAGTGAGTGGACACGGTATTTAAAAACTCCAGCAGCGCTGCTGTGTCCGATCCACTCATACCAGCACAACACACACTAACACACCACCACCATGTCAGTGTCACTGCAGTGCTGAGAATCATCTACCACCTAAATAATACCTGCTCTGTGGTGGTCCTGTGGGGGTCCTGACCATTGAAGGACGGGGTAAAAGCAGGCTAGAAAGGTATGTAGGTCCGTGTACCTTTGGTAATTCGTTTTTCACTTTAAATCCCAAAGTTGAAAAACAAGAAAACGGGTCGTTTTTTGTTTTTCGTTTCAAAAACCAATATTGAAAAACGGGAAAACGGGGCGTTATTCGTGTTTCGTTTTAAGATCAAAAATCAAATAACAAATAAGCAGAAATTGAAAAACGGGTCGTATTTTAATTTTCCAAAATCAACATTTTTTATCAGTTCAACCAGAAATAAAAGAGCGAGCGCGTGCACGTGCTGAGGTGCGTGTACACGCTTCATATAAAGTGTAAATCAGGTACAAGTGTTGAGAAGACGGAGCACAAAGTCATAATAACGTTACACCGCGTCCCCTGTTCTGACTTTTGTGTCTGCTGTACTTTTTCCTGCCTTTGTTATTCACACAAGAACTATTTATCCTATTACTATTATTATTACCGTATAGGACTCAGTTCTGTAATACAGGCATAACTAATCGTACATGTCACATAGTGGTGGTAAATTCGGTTCATTTTATGGACTCGGGTTAGTCTGAGTCACTCAGTAATGTGATTCGGTTCACTTGAGTCACTTGTACTGACATCTTGATTGAGATTGATTTACTGCATGAAAATGCATCCAGACATCACTTATCTTCCGTGCACTCAGAGCCAGGGCCAATCAGAGGACTCATAGGATCCGGGTTCATTGAGATCTCGGACTCGTGATTCCTGATTCAGTACGAAGATTCGAATCCTTAACCGAGGCGATTCAATATTTCTTGTTCTCGGCCAATAAACATCCAAAAATTTATAAAATTGCACGAACTAACTCTGCAGTGAACAAGGAGCAACAACAATCAAATATATTTCAAAAAGTAATTTGGTAAATAATAGGCAGAACACTGATTAAAAAGAAGCATTAGATGTTGTAATAGCTTCACCGTGACATGTACGAAAATCAAATAACAAATAAGCCTGTATTACGGTATTGCCTGTATTACGGTAATATAACAGGGGACGCGGTGTAACGTTATTATGACTTTTTGCTCCGTCTTCTCAACACTTGTACCTGATTTACACTTTATATGAAGCGTGTACACGCACCTCAGCACGTGCACGCGCTCGCTCTTTTATTTCTGGTTGAACTGATGAAAAATTTTGATTTTGGAAAATTAAAATACGACCCGTTTTTCAATTTCTGCTTATTTGTTATTTGATTTTTGATCTTAAAACGAAACACGAATAACGCCCCGTTTTCCCGTTTTTCAATATTGGTTTTTGAAACGAAAAACAAAAAACGACCCGTTTTCTTGTTTTTCAACTTTGGGATTTAAAGTGAAAAACGAATTACCAAAGGTACACGGACCTATGTAGAGAAACAGATGTACTATAGTCAGTAATTGTAGAACTACAAAGTGCTTCTATATGGTAGCTGAAGCTAATAAAATGGACAGTGAGTAGAAACAAAGAGGAGGTTTTAATGTTATGTATATATACATACATGAGTAAAATCATTATTATCAGAGTGAAAACTCATAATGCAGTATGAACTAACAGCTCAGAACATCTTTAGTCGTGTTACCTGTTAAGTTTCTGAAATGACTTTGACTGACAGTGCGGCGCAGTTTAACCTCTCCCTAGTGTCCCCTTAGGGTTGCCTCACCCTTCAGTGCACACACACACATGCCAGATCAGTCAGTCAGAAAAACCCACTCAATCTCAACTCACTTAACCAGTTCAAAACATCAGTAAGGAAGAACACAATGTTTAACTGGTTTCATTAGCATGTACATTGCATACAGATTTTATTACGACACAAATTTAAAAAAACCCGGAACGGTACGAGAAAGATAAATAATGCCAAGTTCACACTACACAACTTTCAAGTTGTTCAGATCGCTGTACAGTTCACACTACACAACTGGATCTCTTGTAATTAGGAGTTTTAAGTCGCTGTGGTTTTCACACTACACGTCTGATCGGTGATAGGGGGTTACACACTCCACGATCTATCACCATAAGTAATCTCAGACAAGCCTGTCTGGTCTCCCAAACTACGTCTTGTCACGAAAACACACGCAAGAAGTGGCGAGGGGTTTAGTGATACCACATCCAAAAACGCACATCAGCAAGAAGCGAGCGATCAAAGTTGTTTGAGCGCTGATGTGCAGCGTAAAGTCAAGTAGGAAAAATAAATGAATCTGGGTGAAGGAGTGGATTTGGCTACGTGGGCAGCAGGGATTGTCTGTTCTGCAGAGAGAGTTGGACGTCAAATAAATAATTTTTGCAATGCAACGTTGGTATTATGGTTTAATGTGAACGATAAGTCACAAATACTGTAAAGCTTGCTACATGTAGAAATGCGAGGTAAGACTCCACAACCTATAACTTGAAGCAGAAGCCATATATCAGTAACATCCGGAATCCCTACCAAGCTCTTCTTGGGATGCAGAGGGGGGTGGGGTAAAAGCAGTTCGTTGTAAAAGCAGCTCAGGAACAGACTCATGTAGACTCAAACTTTTCCTATTATTCAAATACCAAAACAAGCCAAGTGACCAGATTTTCACCCAAAAATCTAATTTAATAAAGTTAAACAGTTAACTCCACTGAGAGATTTTGGTTAGGCATATGAACTCACCTTGGTTAGGCATATGATTTTGGTTAAGGCATATGAACTCGCCTCGTGCAGGTGAAAAGATGCAGTCGGATACTGCACACGTGTAAGAAGGGGTGTGTGTTAGAGTTTCTGCGCTTATCACCAGTCTCTTTTTCTTTTTCCTTCTTGCTTGTTTTACTGAGAAACTCCTTCATACTGTCTCTGATTATAGTACGAGCTGACAACTATCTGACAATCTAAACACACACTGAGCTTTATGCTGTATAATCCGTAACCCATGTATCAGCATTTGCTGCGTCAGTGCGGACGCACCCGCAGGGTTACAGGATGTGTAGTAAATATGCTGAGAACCAGAAGCTACTGATTACAGGGACTTGTAGTCACAAATACTGTAAAGCTTGTGTTTTTGTGTATTCTGATATAAACTATATTATGCCCCTGTTCCTCCCTCAGGGTTTCCCTTCTGTATTTTGTGTTCATAATAATTACAACCTGATCGCAACACCTTTCACACTACATGATTTTGAGTCGCTGACAGGTCTAGATATTTAGCATGCTAGATATTTTTCTTGAGTCTGTGAGCGATCGACTAATGCTTGGCAAGCCGCTCGGATCGAGTCGTTAAACAGTTCACACATAGCAATCAAAAGCCGATTTCCGATCCCTAAGCGAACACCGAGTTGCTTCCCAGCTGCCACATGACCTCCACTCTGACTAACACACGACCCATCCAACATGTGTGCATAGCATTTCTCTCTACTTACACTTTCTCTCTACTGATGTCGATCTCCACCCTGGTTGAGGAGAGCCTTGACTAATGCACGCCCCCTCTGACCTGTGTTCAGTAGCCGACTGCATCTTTTCACCTGCACAAGGCGAGTTCATATGTGGATCAGCTTTGTGTACGGAGAGAAACACCCTGATCAACGCATTATCCCTCGTCTCTGTGTAGGCGCCATTAATCAACCAGCAGAGATCATAATTGCACCAGTTATAAGGAATCCCCTCTGGCACCCTCCCTGGAACAAGAAGCCAATTGTAGTTTGTTTAGGCGCCCAGCCTGCCGGTAGCAAAGCTAAGATTCGAACCAACGTGTTTTACCGCTGCGCCACCTAGGCGTGTATAAAAGCAACATTAATGAAATGGTCAGTTGGTTACAAGGAAGGATGGGTCAAGGTTTGCCACTTATGCAGGCTATTGCCATTTACAGTCCATGATATTATCAAAATGTTCAAAGATCCCAAATGGAATCGGAAAGTGAGAAAATCAAAAAGAAGTTGCCGGTGAGCTTTGATCCCTCAGATTGAGTTGCATCAACAGAAACCTGAAAATTGTTGTAAGTAGTGACAACTTGTTGCTACATGTAGAAATGCATGTTAAGACCTACAACTTGAAGCAGAAGCCATATATCAGTGACATCCGGAATCCCTACCAAGCTCTTCTTGGGATGCAGAGGGGGGTGGGGTAAAAGCAGTTTGTGGTAAATCTCCTTCTAACCTGTCAGCTTGTTTTACTGAGAAAATCCTTCAGTTCTGTTCTCTGATTATAGTACGAGCTGACAACTATCTGACAATCTAAACACACACTGAGCTTTATGCTGTATAATCCGTAACCCATGTATCAGCATTTGCTGCGTCAGTGCGGACGCACCCGCTGGGTTACAGGATGTGTAGTGGATATGCTGAGAACCAGAAGCTACTGATTACAGGGACTTGTAGGGACTGAGCAGAAACTGGTAACAGTATATTCATAACAAGAATTTAATATGAAATAGAGCCACTCTGCCTCCAGACAAGCAGTAATTCTATTTGGAATGTTGTAATACAAGTCATGAATGGTTCTCAGTCATATTTTGGAGCTTTCTTCAAGAGGGAACCTATTTTATAGTCTGCATTCTCATACAAGTACAGTGATTTTTAAATTTGCAAGGATAAATTGAAAATGTTGGCTTCATCCTGATGTTCATTAAACCACTTTTGAGTCATTTAAGCAGTACTTATGGGGGTATATCCATCTTAGTATGTGGGAACATCAATATGGAGGGTGTACTCATGTAAAATCTTCTTTTTTTTAGACTTGTGGGCAGTTAAATAATGATTTTAGGAGATAGCTGGCCAAACGTAATGGATTCCCCACTGAACTAATATGTATCTACAGTACAATGTGGGTTAAATGTGTCCTTTTGACTTTTTACAGATTTATTGTAGTTAATATTTTTAATCTACTGGATCTACCTCATATTTGATTTTTACGTGCCCTGGCTCTTTCTGCAAACCTGATAAATGAAGATTCTCAAGGATTTACGTGTCCGAATTTGGAACATATTTACCCTGGGACTAAAAAGGAACATGTAGATCTCTAGTGTCCATGTGTGTGTATTGTGTGTTCGTATAAGTGGTATAATAGTATAGGGTTGAATTTCCTAAGTTACTGAGACATTTACTACTGAAAACAATTAATGACACTGCAGTACTAGGTGCTGGGGTGGTGCAGTGGTAAATTACACTAACCCACTGCTGCTGGGATCCAGGGTTTGAATCCTCATCATTCAGGCATCTACACATCTAGACATATGGCTATGTCTGTGGGGGTGGGGTTGGAGGGTTGAGGCCCTGTGATGGATAGGTGTTTTGTATTACACTGTGTTGTACCCAGTAATTTTGTGAAAAACTGACCCACAGTAAGATCAGACATGATTGTAAGGTCACAACATTCCTGACCCGTCGAGGCTTGAACTCCACTAAACCCCTGAAGGTGTGCTGTGGTATCTGGCACCAAGATGTCAGCAGCAGATCCTTTAACTCCGGTAAGTTGCGAGGTCAGGCCTCCATGGATCGGACTTGTTTGTCCAGCACATCCCACAGATGCTCAATCGGATTGAGATCTGGGGAATTTGGAGGCCAAGTCAACACCTGTTCCTTCCTTGGACCACTTTTGATAGATACTGACCACTGCAGACCAGGAACACCCCACAAGAGCTGCAGTTTTGGAGATGCTCTGACCCAGTCGTCTAGCCATCACAATTTGGCCCTTGTCAAACTCGCTCAAATCCTTACACTTGCCCATTTTTCCTGCTTCTAACACATCAACTTTGAGGATAAAATGTTCACTTGCTGCCTAATATATCCCACCCACTAACAGGTGATGGGATGAAGAGATAATCAGTGTTATTCACGTCACCTGTATGTATCATATATATATATATATATTAGGGCTGTCGAAGTTAACGCGATAATAACGCATTAACGCAATCTCAATTTAACGCGATTAAAAAAAGTAGTGCCGTTAACGCAAATTCTATTTGGCCCTGCGAGTCATCCGTAGTTCATGTTGAGACTTGACCGTGCACCAACGTTTTAACGTCGGACTTGCCACCGTTTGTTTCATTTGCGGTTTGTTAACATAATGTAACCGAGCATTGTAGTGATGCACTTGCTTAATACAGAATTAAATACACGGTATATTCACAAGTTGTCGGGAGCAGAACACTTTATTACTTCTTCTGTTACGGTACAGAATAGCAAACAGCTAGAGTCATACTGTTAGCCAAGCATGCTATTCCATGCACTATGGAGGCCCCAAAGCCAAAGGGTCAAAACACACTCACAATGTTTGCTGATGGAGAAATTTTAACCTACAATCTGACATTTATATGAAGTCAAGGGTCTCTGCTGGATAGTATTACTGCCTAGTATGTGAGTGAATAAAACTCCCTTACAGTTTTCTCTTGTCCCAGCAGTTTTAAACATAAGTACATTTAGCATAAAATGTGTTCACCATTTTAATTGTAACATTTCACTTAAAAATCCTTGTTTTCTATAACATTTACACAGATTTTTTAAAAATGCGATTAATCGTGATTAACTATATGAAATTCTGAGATTAATCGCGATTAAATTTTTTTATCGTTTGACAACCCTATATATATATGATACACAATCAGATGGAATATTTTTGGCTCCTATTGAGGTTATCAAACCACACTAAAAGCAGAAGCTTCATCAAACAAACACTGAAGCACACTGCTAATCAAAACACAACCACAGAAATACTTAATTTGGTAAAAACATTAAAAAATTACAGTACATCTGTATTTTAAATGAGGTATTTTCTGTTTAAACAGATACCTTACACAGTTTACCCAAGAACATGAACATAAAAATATAAGTTAAAGGTAAAACAGTTAAGGGAAAATATCTACGAGATTTTAAAGGCCTGCGTAAGCACGTGTGTGTGGTAGGAGTTTAACACCTCCATGTGGTTTCTTTCTCTCATGTACCCCTCACCCTCAGGACAGAGTAAAATTACACATGCGTGTGTCTGTGCGTCTATGTGTGTGTGGTTCTGTACAAGTGCGTGGCAAAATGGCAAAGGTTAAAGACGTGTAAGCGCCGAGCTTTGGCCACGCCCTGAGCCAACCAAGATTTTCTTTTTTTATCCTTTATCTCCTCCTCCTGCAGCTCTCGTTCACTCACTCGCTCTCTCACTTACTCTCGCAGTCTGTGGGCTTTGTGCACGCGGGTAGACGTGTGTGCAGACAGAGCGGCCAGGTTTGCTACGGTCTGCAGTCCTGTAGAACTGTCGGTTTTTGGCTAGAGAAAAGAAAGGAGAACTCGTGAGGGCTAGAGGGGGAGGAATCTTGAGGAGAGACACAGGAAGATTACACACGTACGTACACATACTGCACACACGTCTGTGGAAGGAGAATGGAGGACGGTACAGCAAGCGTGGCTCCGAACTGCAACTCAACAGCCGCGCTCAATAACCATTGTGCTGGTAAGAAAGCAGGATCATCTCTGGGTACGTTTGTAAATCTACACCAGAGCTCGGGCTATGCTTCCTATTGCTATTTGGTCTGTGCATGCAGCTGCGTGTGTGTGTGTGTGTGTGTGTGTGTGTGTGTGTGTGTGTGTGTGTGTGTGTGTGTGTGTGGGTGTGGGCATGCTCAGAAAGTGGTAAACTTCAGACAGTGTTCCTGTTTCATAGTGTTTCCTAGATCTGGACCGAGTTTATAGCAGGCGGATGACTCGCGTATGCTTGTTACTTAACTTGTCCCATTGCCTATACCATATATGTTTTTAAATATACTGAATGGACACATCCGTACTATATACATAGGCCACATGGCGGTGCAGCTGGTGGTGTGGGTGCTGCACAACTTCAGGGTCTTTGGTTTGAACTTCTTCTTTTACTCACCGTCTGTAATAAGTTTATACTATGTGGGTTTCCTCTGGATGATTTGTTTGTTCTCACTTCTCAAAAGTACTCAGAAATAGGTGGATTGGCTAGTAAACTTTCCCTAGTTCTGAGGGACTTAGTGAATGACTGAGAGAGAAAAGCAGTGCAAAGAATTTGACCCCCGTCCGAAGTGCATTCCCGCCGTAAAACTCAGTTTATCTGGGTGAGCTCCGGATGCAGCCCTGATCATCAGAATCTGAGTATGTTACACATACAAGGAATTTGTCTTGGTGCAAGCACACATGTATAACATGCAATTTACTAAACAGACCAGACAGCACACAGATTGCTAATAAGTATTTAACTTTAATTTAAATAAACAGAATAAGAATGTAGAATAAGCAGGAGCTTAGAGATGTCTGCGTAAGATATATATGTAGAAATTATGTTGGGATGATGAATGAAAATTAACAGACAAATAAATAAATATAGGACAAATGTGTACGTATACATTTCACAGGCTAGTTCTGGTTAACTTGTTGCTAGGATATTAGTGATGGCTTGAAAGTCTAGAGTATTAACCAAGCAAACCATGATACTGAAGTTACCCAGTACTGTAATTTCCAATATATTCTTGCAGCTAGCCATGAAAAACCATGCAGGGTTTATGTTATGTAAACAGTCACCATTGCCTTGTCCAGTAAGGCTCTCCTTAGTAACCTAGTAAAGGTTTGGCTTTAACAAGAAAGTGAAGATTCACATTTACATTTTCGGCATTTAGCAGAGGCTCTTATTCAGATTGACTTGCAGAAGTGCTTCCATAGTGAACAATTCCCTACTCTAGTTTAAGTAGACAACAGTCCAAAAACACAAATCTGCTGTAACCCTAGTGTTTAGTAAAGAGGTGGGTTTTTAATCGTCTTTTAAAGACCTTAAGGGATTCGGCTGTTAGGACAGACAGAGAAAGTTCAGAGAGGAGCCTTGATGCTTGTCTTCCTTGAGTTCTGAGTGGACAATTAAGCTGAGCAAGACTAGTGGCCTCGGAGGTTGCGTGGTACAGAACGGGGTGCGAGTTCTCTAAGGTAGTTTGGAGCTGGTCCAGTTTTGGCTTTGTAGGCAAGCATTAGTGTAGTGTAGAAGTATTACAACTGTGTAAAAGTTGAAAGACGTGGCCTTAGATAGGGTCAGTGTTCAGGATTTCACCATTAGAAAAAGACAACAGTCGTCTTTATGGGAGAGTGTAATACATGTGGGTTAAAAACACAACCCACTACACAACAACCCAAATCCCCCACTCCACCCACCAAAAAAGAGAAAAGAAATAAAAGGATTTAATGTCTCAGTAACTTAGGACTTAATGACAGTGCTACTTGAGGTAATGTTTTGTAGGGCATGGTCCATCTGGTACAAGGCTAAGATAGCAATTCACAATAAGAACATGGGCGGCCTCACAGCAAGAAGATCCTGGGTTCGATCCCCAGGTGGGACGGTCTGGGTCCTTTCTGTGTGGAGTTTGCATGTTCTCCCCCTGTCTGCGTGGGTTTACTCCGGGAGCTTCTGTTTCCTCCCACAGTCCAAAGACATGCAAGTGAGTTGAATTGGAGATACAAAATTGTCCATGACTGTGTGTTCGATATAACCTTGAGAACTGATGAATAGTGTGTAACGAGTAACTACCGTGTCTGTCATGAATGTAACCAAAGGGTGTAAAACATGACGTTAAAATCCTAATAAACAAACAAACAAACAATAAGAACATTATACCAACATTCATAGTTTGGTAGTGGGAAGGTAAGAGGATGCTTTGCTGCTTCAGGTCCTCAAGGACTGATATTTATTCATCAAAAGCATTTAGTTGTAGCGCCCAGGTGGCACAGCGGGATAATTCGCTAGCACACCAGCACTGAGATTCTGAACTCCCGAGTTCGAACCTCAGCTCTGCTACCGGGTGGGCATAACTGGCAGTGCCTGCAGAAGACAAACCTGGCCATTTAAGTCTGCCGGGTGGGACAAAGACAGGACTGAAAAGTGGGTGGGGTCTTTGACGCTGTGGAAGGACCCTGATTAGTAGCTTGAGGCGTCTGTACAGAAAGTGGAGGAGCACGCTGAGCTGTGCGAATACTGGCCTCACGCGCAAATTCACAGAATATGTGGGCGAATGTGAAAGGGTCTGAGCGTGAGGCAGGTAAAAATACCCTCCTTGAACACGACTGGAGTCTCCAGCAGCGGAAGACGAATTGACTGTGCTAAATGAGGAGAAAAGGGAAGAAGCATAAACAAATAGTGCTTGTTGCTGTCACCAGTTATAAAGTTTAGAGGGGGTGATAACTTGACATGGGTGATATTGATCTTGAGTAATATGTAATCTTTTCACTTAATAAAATGATGTTGAAACTGTGTTGTGTTCTCCGTGGCCTTTGGTACAATTTAAACGAGGACCTGAAACCACCAAGTTTGGTAAATATGCAAAAATAGAGGAATTTAAATGGGGGCGGGGGATACTTCACGGCTCTGTATGTCTAAAATATCTGGCGTATATGTTCTAAGAATCTGTGTACTTGCAGGTATTTTGTTTACAGTGTTTATGAACATAATAGAAGATTGATAGGTGGAATGTTACACCCCGATGTGTGTGTGTGTTTGTGTTTGTGTTTGTGTGTGTGTGTGTGTGTGTGTGTGTGTGTGTGTGTGTGTGTGTTGGTGCAGCGTAGTGTGGTGGTTGTCAGAGAAAAACCACTTCTGTGGTGTCTCATTCACAGCAAACTGTTCTTTGCAGCTGGGGGACAGACTCCGCTAAAGCATGAGCTACCTGGCTTTCGGCAGAGGATATGAAACAGACACACAAACACACACACACATGTACACACACACACATTTTGTGACACGGGTTCACGGGTCGGCATGGACGGGTGTTACTTCCTCTTTTTGTCACACCGTGATGTGTTGTAGGAACTGCTGGTCAATGAGTAACCAGTGCTACAACAGTGTATGTGTGTGAGTGCGTGTGTTAGTGCGTTTGTGTATATTTGCCCACGTGAATTATGGCGGGAATGTGGGTGTGCGCTTGTGCTCTGCCAACATATGCCCTTCATTTGCATACTACAGTTAAAGTGTGCAGCAAATCTAATTCTGGATGGACTCTACACAATTTTGCACTTTGTTTGTGTAGTACTGGGCCTTTCCCAGCACTCGTTCCCTTCTCGTCTTTAATCCCGTTCCCGCTGTTGCGCTCTCTCATTCTTCCCCTCCCCCTCTCCGACTTCACCGTCCTCTTTTTTGCATCTCTCATGCTGAACAAAAAGCAAACAGGAACACATGGAAGTAAAACAAACCTTGTTTCTACACTCACTGTCCATTTTATCAGCTCCACTTACCATATAGAAGCACTTTGTAGTGGACTGTTGTCCATCTGTTTTTCTACATACTTTTTTAGCCTGCTTTCACCCTGTTCTTCAATGGTCAGGACCCCCACAGGACCACCACAAAGCAGGTATTATTTAGGTGCTGGATCATTCTCAGCACTGCAGTGACACTGACATGGTGGTGGTGTGTTAGTGTGTGTTGTGCTGGCATGAGTGGATCAGACACAGCAGCGCTGCTGGAGTTTTTAAATACCGTGTCCACTTACTGTCCACTCTAATAGACACTCGTACCTAGTTGGTCCACCTTGTATATGTAAAGTCAGAGACGATCGCTCATCTATTGCTGCTGTTTGAGTTGGTCATCTTCTAGACCTTCATCAGTGGTCACAGGATGCTGCCTATGGGGCGCATTTGGCTGGATATTTTTGGTTGGTGGACTATTCTCAGTCCAGCAGTGACAGTGAGGTGTTTAAAAACTCCATCAATGCTGCTGTGTCTTATCCACTCATACCAGCACAACACACACTAACACACCACCACCATGTCAGTGTCAGTGCAGTGCTGAGAATGAGCCACCACCCAAATAACACTTACTCTGTTGTGGTCCTGTGGGGGTCCTGACCATTGAAGAACAGCATGAATGGGGGCTAACAAAGCATGCAGAGAAACGGATGGACTACAGTCAGTAACTGTAGAACTACAAGGTGCTTCTATATGGTAAGTGAAGCAGATAAAATGGACAGTGAGTGATCGGTGTATATATACAGTGTATCACAAAAGGGAGTACACCCCTCACATTTCTGCAGATATTTAAGTATATATGGAGGGAAAATGACAAGCAGTGCTCAATTTGGACATTTAGGGGTGTAGTCTCTTAGGGGTGTACTCACTTTTGTTGCCGGTGGTTTAGACATTAATGGCTGTATATTGAGTTATTTTGAGGGAAGAATAAATTTACACTGTTATATAAGCTGCACACAGACTACTTTTCATTGTGTCAAAGTGTCATTTTGTCAGTGTGTTCCCATGAAAAGATATACTTAAATATCTGCAGAAATGTGAGGGGTGTACTCACTTTTGTGATACACTGTATATATATATATATATATATATATATTGTGATTACTGGCTTGCAGCCTACATTTACCTTTGCATATGGTAACCTTAGGCTTGTTGGTGACTTGGTCATGCAGGTCCAATTCATGAAGCCTCTGCCAATGTCTCATGACTTATTAATCAGTTTTACAGCTTAGGACTGATGACTTAAGTGTAAGCGTGTGAAGAATAATTTTTGGATGGCATTACTAGCAGATTCACTTTTGAATCCAGTGATACTGCTTAAGATTCCTTGAGGTTCCTCGAGAGCTGGAGGTTTACTGCGATTGTTTGTTTATGGATTTGGGAGTATGCTTGCAAACAGTTGAAAAACCTATCAATTAAGAGGGCGTGGTTTCATATTTTTAGAGTTTTTGAAGAGCATGTCAGGTCTTGCAGAACCCTGAAGAGCTACAATTACAGTTTGATAATAGCTTTTTGTATTTGTTCAACATAATTCAATAAAAAAGCTAGACAATTTGTACCAAGATGAGTGTCAGGAAACTGACTTACGCAATATGATGATGTTGAAATCTGAGGTGATCAGATAAGGTCGTCACTTCTGTAGTGTCCGTATCAACCTTGAGGAAATGCTTTGATCGTCTAGCTTTCCTTCACTGTGCTCTCACTTTCATACATCTGTCATTGTCAGGAGGCTTAGGAATAATTGCACCAATAGCAACATTTTATTTGTTTCTACTATATCAGGGCTAATAATCTAAAAAATTAACTCTGTTTGGATGGTACAGCTGTAATTGCGCTAGTCCACCACTATTTTCAGGGTTCGAATCCCCAGCTGTGCATTTAGCTGCTTAGGCATCTACATACAGACATGCTTGGCTATGTCTCTTGGATGACCTAGGCCTTGCAATGAATTAACATCCTGATATGTGTTACTGCTTTGCGCTCAGTGATTTTGGAGTGACCCGAACCAACCATAGCCCTGATGATGATGATGATGATGATTTTGTTAACTCATTAATGCATGTGAACTTGCTAATAAACTACAAAGCAATCATATTTAAAAAAAAATATGACTATATTAATATGCTGATGCCAAAGTTCAAAATATTGCTCAATACAGATACTGGCCTAACACTTTCACCTTCACTGTTTACTTTCACCCTCACAGCAATCAATTTCATGAGGATCTCATATAGCAATTTGTGCTTGTATGGTTTATATGGTTTACATGTGTGGTTTATATGAGTTTTGCCAATCAGACACACCCATTCACAGCATAGTATGAAACTGTATCAAATTGAAAACTACCTTAAATCCAGCCAAGAGTTAAATGCCAATACTGCTCTGATAAAGCAGTTGTGTTGGTAGTTGATACACTTATTACTACTGATGCTGATCCCCACTGCTGATTGAGGAGAGTGAGACTGACACACGCCCCACATTTTTCACTTTTCACCGGCACGAGGCGAGTTCATATGTGGATCACCTTTGTGTATGGAGAGCCACACCCTGATTACTGCATTATTCCTTGACTCTGTGCAGGTTCCATCTACCAGCCAGCAGAGGTGTAATTGCACTAGTTATGAGGTCCCTATCCGGCTTCCCACCCTGTATGAACAACAAGCCAATGGTTGTTCGTGTAGCCGCCCAGCCCAGCCGGATGGCAGAGCTGAGTTTCGAACCGACAAGTTCGAAATGTCAGCTCTGATGTGCTAGAGTGTTTTACCGCTACGCCACCTGAGCGGCACTGTCGAGTGTATTTTCAGTAGAGTAAAAAAAACATGTATTGAAAATACCAATATACAGAATCCAATCAAGTGTTTAGTTCAAATGTCTAAAACGTTTCCATTCTTGACTGTATTCGTTCTACAGATAACTGTAGCACATTGAATAATTGTCACTTTTGGGGGCCAGCGTGTGTAAATGCGTTGGTAGTTTTTTTGGTAGATTTAGACAGTACAATAGGAATGCTGTAACATTAACCCATTCTGGAAATGGACACATGACAAATAAAACATAAAAACACAAATAAAAATGGTGGTATGTTATTAAAATCTTAATGTATTTTGACCTGTTTGGAAACTCCATTCAACCACAACACACTTAAATGTAAACTTATGCCAAGTTCACACTACACGACTTTCCAAGTCGTCAGGTTGCTGTACAGTTCACACTACGCAACTGGATCTCTTGTAATCGGGAGTCTTTCAAGTCAGTGTGTATTTCACACTACACGACTGATCGGCGATAGAAGGTTTCACACTACACAATCTATCACCAACTGGGACAGCGAGCTTCTCTGGTCTCCCAAACTACGTTTTTTCACGAAAACAAACGCGAGAAGTGACAAAAGGTTTAATGATACCACGTCCAAAAATGCACGTCAACAAGTAGCAAGCGATCAAAGTTTGTGCGCGGTAAAATCAAGGAGAAAAAATAAATGAATCTGAGTGGATTTGGCTACGTTAACAGCAGGGATTGTTCTATAGTAAGTTGGAGGTTAATAAATATTTTTGCAATACAACGTTGATGTTATGTTTCGTAGAGAATGATCAGGTCAGAAATACTATAAAACTTGTATGTGTGTCGATGTATTCTGATAGAAACTATATTATGCCCCTGTTCCACCTTTTTACAACTCCTCCCCTGCGTTTCCATTCACACCGTATCTTGCGTTCTCATTGGCTGTTCGACATAGCACTCATTGCCAGTCGGGCAACTCAGATTCCGATATCTGACATGCTAGAAATCTTGCTTCGGTCGGTGAGCGCTCGGTGAGTTTGGATCGAGTTGTTCAGTAGTTCACACATAGCGATTGAGAGTCGAGTTTCGAGTTGCTACCGAGCTGGCAAATTTAACGCTGACCAGTCGTCGAGCGAAAATCAGGGCAGTGTAGTGTGAACTAGGCATTAGCTAGATGCTTCATTTCTTTGGATACCAGTAGGAAATTAAAGCAACTGGGGTGAAGAAGACTTAACTTACCATCTGTTTTAGGTTTCCACTGGCAAAAATTACTATTTTATTTGGCGGCTTAAGCAATGTTTCTTATTACTTAACATTTCTGTGAAAGATTTGCTAGTAAATGCTTTGTTCATTGCAGTGTTTCTATTTGTAATTCTCCAGCTTCTGTGCTTGTGTTGTCTCGATGGTAGATACTGGCCTAAACTGTAAAGTGTGTTTGTGCAGTTGTACATTAGCAGTTAGTTATCAGTAGTGACTGAAAGGTTGCTGCTTGAAGTCTCTGTCACTGCCAAGTTTCCCTTGTTGGGCCCCTGACCGAGGCTCTAAACACTTAATGGTTTGGATTGTATTCAGTCATAATTGTAAGTCACTTTGGACCTCTTTTGGCTGTTTCTGGTATGAGTCCATACTGCGGCTCATTCATCTCCATCTCCGCCTGTATGTCCTCTCTCACCATATCCATAAACCTCCTCTTTGTTCTTTCCTTTCCTCCTCAGCACCCTTCTTCTGATATAACTCTCATTTCTCTCCTGCACATGCCATCTTAATCTTTCCTCCTTAACTTTGTCTTCAAAACATCCTACCTGCTCTGTCCCTATAATGAACTGGTACTTAATCTTGTCCAGTTTTGTCCCTCCCAATGAGAATCGTAGCATCTTCATTTCTGCCACCTCCAGCTCTCTCTTTTGTCTTTTTGTCAGTGTCACTGCCTCCAAGCAATAAAACATTGCAGGCCTTATTACTGTCTTGTAAATTTTCCCTTTTACTCCGGCAGATCACAACTGTGGTAAATGTAAATGACTATGTAGTTGGGATGCAAATTTTGCTTAGTTCTTTTAACTGATAACCGACAGTCATTAGTTGATGGTTGAACGGTTCATTACATGCACTGAAACATGCTAATCAAAATAATGGGAGATTCCTGACCACATTAGTACAGTTATTACAAGATAATAAATAGAGTATTACCTTTATACTGAGACAAGATGCAAATTATCCAAATAGGAACTACTGACGCAAAACAGCTTCAGTGTTTCTGATTTTAATGCGTAATAGGTTAGTTGTTTGTTATTATTTAAAAGACATAAATGTGTAACAAAGGAGCTAATGCATACACTCCACAAATGGGGAAGAGTGTGTTTCCAATCTCTTTTGTACAGACCGTTTCTTAACTCTCAGTTGGAATCAAGCATTAGCTGCTGAAAATAAATAAAGATGTTTTTAACCGACAGCTTGATGCACATGCCATTTCTAAATAATATCCATTAATATGGAGTTGCTTTTCCTTTTGTGGCTGTAACAGCCTTCCTTTCTATAGAAACAGAAAGATTTTGGAGTCTATCTGTGGGAATTTGTGCCCATACAAAAGTGATATTAGTCAAAGAAGCTTGGCTCACAATCTCGCAATGTTCCAATGTTTGTTCACAATGTTTGTAGTTTATTTTATTGATGTGACTAATTCATTCATTCATTCATTCATTCATTCATTCAATAATTTGTCTGTTTTACCACTGGCTTATCATGGTCAGGGTTGTGGTGGTCTGATTCAATGGGCAAAAGGCAGTAAACACCCTAGAGAGGTTGCCAGTGTATCACAGGGCAGACACACACACACACTTACACACACATACACACACTTACATGTTGGGCAATTTTTAGTAGCTCCACTTAACCTGCTTGCTGGACTGGTTAAGGACTGGTCCGGGCACCTCTGTGAACGTGTTGCGGTGGGGGTTGCGTTGGGGGCTAGTCTGGGCCTTCTTGATCAGATTGGGGGTTGTGTAAGCGGCAGCGGATTTAGTACGGGGAATGGGAAAATAAAGGGGGAAATCTAGATGGGGGTACATTTGGTCACTATTGCAGAATTGCATTTACACAAACCCTAAAGGGGTTGCCAGTCAATCCCAGAGCAGACACACACACACACACTTACATGTAGGGCAATTTTTAGTAGCTTTAAATAAACTGACTGCATGTCTTTGGACCTGTGTAAGGAAACCGGACCTCCCAGAGGAAACCCACATGAACACAGGGAGAACATGCAAACTCCACACAGTTTGCTGTGAGGCGACAGTGCTACCCATGATTAAATCAGCTAAACTTAATAATTATGGGTGTCCAAATAATTTTGGCCATATATGGTTCCATAAAGAGGGCATTAAATTAAAATTAGTTTTTGCACAGTAATACAGTATTGAGGTGTACAGTGAAGATAAGTGGTATGGTAAAGATAGCATATGGCAAGCAGCCAATTGAAACTGGGCCTGCACTCGTGAACACTTGATGAATAGCTGTACGTCAGTGTGCGCGGTCATTGAGACTCGATGCCTCTACATTAAATCATTGACATTCATTTCACGTCTAACTTGTGCTCGGAGAGTTACAGGGCCCCTGACATTCTGGGACTGAAGAGTATATGATCTGGCTCACAGTCTGTCCAGGCCCTATGTCTGACTGCAGAGTAATGTCTTTAAGCCAGCCTGTCACCACGTGCACTGAACAGTTTGAAGCTGCATGCAAGCAGCGATCATCACTCTGGCAAACATGCATTTAAGAGTTTAAAAAAGCAGGGAAAACTTGTACAAGAATGTCGAATGCTGACATATAATCCTTGAAACTGCTTTGCTGTGGTTTCACTGTGACACTTTTGAAGCACGGCATGTTCTGTTGTGGTTTAAGTGAATAGTTTTCAAAGTAATTAATCAAAAGTGTCTGTAAAATATGAGAAGTTACCAGGGGCAAGAATTTCTACGCTACTTCCCATACGTAAGGAATTAAATCCTTTTGAATTGAAAGAACACAGTGTACAAATGCTAAGAGCACACTGCATAAGTAAAATGATCAAAATCAAACTGACAGCCTTTCTGATTTCAGCATGCACACAACACAAAGGTTTGACCTGCACAGATTCCTGACATCCACCCTGCAACTGTTGGCAAATTTAAATTAAAAAGTTCCCATGTGCTTAACTTCACAAATGCTCTTTTGACTAAATAAGTACAAATTCCCACAGATGCACTTGTGAAATCTTGTGGAAAATCTTTCCAGAAGGGTAGAGGCTGTTGAAGCTGCAATTAGCGACCAAAACCACATTCAATAATATGATGATAGATGGATGGATGAATGGATGGAGGGATGGATGGATGGGTGGACAGATGAATAGACGGATGAATAGACGGATGGATGGATGGATGGATGGATGAATAGACAGATGGATGGATGGATGGATAGATGGATGAATAGACAGATTAATAGACAGATGGATAAACAGATGGATGGATGGATGGATGGATTCATGGATGGATGATAGATAAATGGACGGATAGATGGATGGACGGATAGATGGATAGATAGATGAACAGATAAATGGATAGATGGATGGATGATAGATAAATGAATGGATGATAGATAAATGGATGGATGGATAGATGGATGGATGGGTAGATGAACAGATAAATGGATAGATGGATGGATAGATGGATGGATGGATAGATGGATGGATGGATGGGTGGATGGATAGGTAGATAGATGGATAGATGGCTGGATAGATGGATGGATGGCTGGATTGGACATAAAACAGATAACACAGCTCAGGTTTTTTCAGCATTCTTTATTTATTTATTTTGGTGATAAATAATGTTAAATATTTAATATATTACAATAATAGAAGCCTGGAATTGTGAAGCTTTTATAATTAAAAAGCTCATGTGACACCTTTGCTTGAAATAAAAGGACATAGTAAATGGAAAAGAATGTCTCTGGTAGTGCTTAATTTATTTTCTTTTTAACTGGCTAACTTACAAGCTCTGAAAGTGTGACCCAGTTAAAACTGGTCTTTTGTCACGCTATTTCCAAGGTTGCAAAAAAAAACAACTAAGGGTTGTTTGGTGGTAGAGCAGGTAGAATTGGTACTGCAGTTTTTTTAATGGTTGTAATGGTTTTGTAATACTGTACAAACACATGTAATAGAGAGAGAGAGAGAGGGAGAGAGATACACACCTTCATTGATATTGGTGATTTAAATATTTATTATTATTATTACTGTTATTCTTTTATTACTATTATTATTATTATTATTATTATCATTTTTACTTAGCTAAAAGCTTACTTTCTGCATTGGACTTATTGTTATGTTTCATTACTTATTGTTATATTATTATAACAATCTTAAACTTATTGTTATATCATTATAACAATATTGGACTTATTGTTAGTATAACAATATTAAACTTATTGTTATATCATTATAACAATATTGGACGTACTGTTAGTATAACAATATTAAACTTATTGTTATATTATTATAACAATATTAAATTCATTGTTATATTATTATAACAATATTGGACTTATTGTTATTATAACAATATTGGACTTATTGTTATTATAACAATATTGGACTTATTGTTATTATAACAATATTAAACTTATTGTTATATTATTATAACAATATTAAACTTATTGTTATATTATTATAACAATATTAAACTTATTGTTATATTATTATAACAATATTAAACTTATTGTTATATCATTATAACAATATTGGACTTATTGTTAGTATAACAATATTAAACTTATTGTTATATCATTATAACAATATTGGACGTACTGTTAGTATAACAATATTAAACTTATTGTTATATTATTATAACAATATTAAATTCATTGTTATATTATTATAACAATATTGGACTTATTGTTATTATAACAATATTGGACTTATTGTTATTATAACAATATTGGACTTATTGTTATTATAACAATATTAAACTTATTGTTATATTATTATAACAATATTAAACTTATTGTTATATTATTATAACAATATTAAACTTATTGTTATATTATTATAACAATATTGGACTCATTGTTATATTATTATAACAATAATAAACTTATTGTTATTACACAATATTGGACTTATTGTTATATTATTAAAAGTTAAAAGTTGATTTGTACCCTGCGATGAACTGGCGCCACGTCCAGGGTGTTACTGTGTGTCTTGCGCCCATTGAAAAGCTGGGGTAGGCTCCAGCACACCCCCCCCCTAAATCCATAGGCATTCATATTAGGTTTGACTCCCTTTGCAGCTATAACAGCTTCCACTCTTCCTGGGAAGACTCTTTCTAGTGTGTCTGTGGAAATTTTTGCCCATGCATCCAGAAGGGCATTTTTGAAATCAGACTGAGAGTTTCTGGCTCTGTCTTTGTCCTTGTTCATCTCAAAGCTGTGTAATGGGGTGGAGGTCAGGGTTCTGGCATACAGCTTTTGTCCCTCATTACTGTGCTCACCACTCTGTAACTTTACGTGGTCTGTCACTTCATGGCCGAGTTGCTGGGGTTCCTGAATGCTTTGATTTTCCAATAAAACACATCGCAGTTGATCGTGGAATATCCAGGAGAAAGAAAATTGTGGCAATGGATGGCTCGGTTAACTGGGTTTGGAAAACTCCCAACCAATTCTGTGGACGCAGAGGGCGGTGTGTCAAAACATGGTGAAAACTTTTGAACATGAAGCCTCGCACCGTTGCTAAACGTTCTAGGTTTACATTTAACCCTTAAGAATGGCTGTGCTGTGTATTGTAGCGTCTATTTATATATTTTTTTCTTTATGCATTTTCTCCCCTTTTTCTCCCTTTAAGCACGTCCAATTGCCTGATTGCGTCATGCTTCCTCTCCACCAATGCTGATCCCTGCTCTGATTGAGGAGAACGAAGCTAACCCAAGCCCCCTCCGACACGTGGGCAGCAGCCGTATGCATCTTATCACCTACACTTTGATGAGTGCAGTGCAGCTCAGCGTTGTGTACGGAGAGACACACCCTGACAGCACTCTTTTCTCATCTCTGTGCAGGCGCCATCAATCAGCCAGCAGAGGTCATAATTGCACCAGTCATGAGAGAGAGACCCCATCCGGCTTAGTCCTGCCCATTTCTGAACAACAGGCCAATTCTTGTTCATGTGGCCGCTCAGCCTCAGCCGGCAGGCAGAGCTGAGATTCGATACAATGTATTCGAGGTCCCAGCTCTGGTTGCAGCGTGTGTTTTTACCGCTGCGCTACCTGAGCGGGCATCGTAGCTTCTATTTATTCCATCATTTAATTTAGGAGTTTCATTTCTTCTAAGGATTATAAATGTCAGCTTACAGGAACATTTTTGTTAAAAAAATGTGTTAGGTTATAGGACAATCCTTTTCTTTTTACAAACCTCCAAATAAAATAAAGAGCAGTACTTTTACTTTTCCGAAAGATAATAAGTGCACCAGGTAATACAAACAAAAATCAAGATGTCAAAATGTCTGTTGTAAAACTAATTGCTGCTTTGGAATTGGCTTGTAGAAGGCTGTGTACATGGTACTTGTTTGCTTGACTTTGTGTATCTTGGATGATGTATCAACCTTCTAAAGCCTGTATACTTCACTACAGAAAATGGTTGGTCATTTAGCGCAATGAATGCCATTATAAGATAAAGATAGCAGGGGCTGCTGCCTTGTGTCTGGCTCTGTGCGCTCGCAAGCTTTAGCTTTAACGTCTTTGCCTTTGTTTGCTTTGTCTAATTCTACATATTCAGCTGGGTGATGCTGTTTTAAATGTCTTAAATTATTTGTTCCGAATGCTTTCAAAGTAGTTCCCCTACTGCAAACTTTTGCCGTGTGTGTGTGCGTGCACAGATATCGGTTAGATGTCGGGCTGTACTAAATTCACGGGGAAATGTGCTTAATTTCTTGGACCTTTTTTTTTTTCAAAAATCACAGATTTGACAGATTTTTACAGAAAAATGCAACATTTTATGACAGTCATTAAATTTCACTCATAAATTGAATGATAGAAGAAATAGAAGCTACAATACACATCACAGCCTTCCTTCAGGGTTGAATGTAAACCTAGAATATCCAGTCTCAAATACAAAAATACTCGTCCCTGTTTTTGCACACCCCCCTCTGTGTCCACAGAATTGGTTGGGAGTTTTCCAAACCCAGTTACCTGAGTAGTGTTTTAGCTGCTTTACACTTCAACATCTTGGACATTTTTGACTAAGCGATTGATAACTGAATTGCCGTAGGATTGCTAGGACCACCTCATAGACATGAACCAGCAAATGAACCAGTAAACGTGAGACACTCGAATTGAATGTAAATGAAACATGTTAATTTGCTAAAAACACACTGAAAGGTTTGGATTTTAAAGCAAATTGCATATTACACGGGAAACGACTCATTTTCACAGTCCGTGACGTGATTTTTATGGTTGTGAATTATGTAGGGTCTCTTCACGAGCTTACAAGCTAGTATACTTTCAGTGGTTTCATTTTGCCTGTCGCGTCTGCTCCACAGTTGCAGGTGACGCTGTGACATTTATGATGTTAAGTTCCATGACTACCGAAAAACGATGATCACAGTTATGGCGACGTGCAAGGTATTGGAAGTGTATTAAAAATGCTACAAGAAGAAGCAGTACTTGCTCTGAGAGACGCTTCTCAAAATCATCCATGTTTGTTTTCATGGCACGCCTTTTTTTACCAACCAGTCACAGGTGTTGTTTGCCCAGCTTTCATGAAGCGACAAGGCGAGCGAAGCCTCTGCGCGACGTCTGTGGTTGTTCCGCTTGAGACTGATCGATTTCAGTCACCGGCCCTGTCCAGTTTCAGCATGACTGTGTCCCCCTCTGCACAAAATGTCCATAAAGACATGCATTACTTTGATCAGTTTGGCACTGAGGAAATTCCTCCTCTGGTCTCAAATCAATTAAACGCCTGACTGCGAGCCAGGCATTCTCATCCAACATCAGTTCAACGCACTCCTGTAAAGCTGCTTTTTCTGCCGCTATTCTTCCTCCGTAAACCTGCAGGCAAAAGAAATCCTCTGGAAATCTTTGCTACATGGCGACCTGCCAAGAGCTGTTTGCATTTCGGGCTGCTCTATGCCGTAGTTACAGGGAAAGAATGCTCATGGCCCTGTATACACGCCAGTATACATTTAATGAAGCGTAGCCTATATGTAATTAAGCGCTTAGCAATGAGGCCCAGCGTATACATACATGCGGATACGTGCAGAAAGGTCAAAGCTGAAGAACGGCCAGGAATGTAATGGGCTATTGTGAAATTTGACAAGTGCGCAAACCTTCCCTTCCTTCCTTTTAGCCCGCAAGTGCTTATGGGTAGAACAGGGGAAGGCAATTCTAGTTTCTACTGCTTGCAGAATACCCTCTGACATTCCTGACACCAGGGTCACCTGAGGAAACACAAACACACACAAGTTACAATTCAGTCTGTCATTACATACTTTAGGTCCTTACACTATCCTTGAGATCTGGTTCGATGAGTGCATACCACTAGTAACTCCTTTGAAGTTCAGTATCCATTGTTGAGTCTGTATGCATGCACTTTTCAGATCAGATTTCAGATTTTATTACCTGATTATTGAAGTGCTCAGAGAACTGAAGTTATTCAGTACATGTTTATCTTCTATCAGTTCCTTTGAATTTTTAAAACTGTAGAGCTTGAAAAACAGCCTGTCTAATGCCACATACACACTGCACAACTTCAGACTGGTCTGATCGCTGTACTGTTTACACTACACAACTTGGGAATCTATAAGTCATTGTGGTTTGCACACTAAGTGACTGATCAGCGATAGGAGGTCACACGTTACATGATCTTCCACCAAGTGGAATCGCTGACGAGTCTGTCTGGTCTCCAAACTGCATTTTGTCACGAAAACACACACAAGAAGTGACAAGGGGGATGACGCGATACCATACCAAAAGATCCAAGTTGTTTTTGCTCTGGTATGCAGTGGAAAGAAAAAAACAAGGGGGAGGGGATAGTATGGGGAAATTAGTGGATTGGGATATGTGACTATGAAAACGTAGGTAATATGGTTTGGCGTGGACGATAAGGTTACAAATCCTGTAAAGCTTGTGTGTATGCTGATGTATTCTTAAAGAAACTACAGGGTGAGTCAAAAGTCGCAGGACACTCTTTTATTTCAGAAATTGCCGCAATCAGATTTGCAATATCTCTTGTGGTTCAAAAGTTAACACAGAAAGTTGCAACAACAACCGGGAACGTTCCCTGATGCACAGCTATTTGACGTGTTCAATGTGTTGTCCCTGGTGCTGAACACATAGCTGAAGGTGCTGGATCCAATCGTTATAAACCCGCATGAGAATCTCTGGAGAAATGCTGTCACAAGCCTCCACGATGCATAAATTCAAACCAATGGGATGAGGTGGCACAACGCGCTAGCATATCAACTAACATCTCCCTCCGTGTACCGAAAATAGTTAAATTCGCTGACAAAGCCCGATTTTGCAAATAAATGACACTTGTACACGTTTATACAAATTAAAAATCACTGATAATTTATTTACATTTGAAAATAACTCTGCACTGTCCGCCATGTTTTTTATTTTTTTCTGAGAAAAGCTGTGCCGCACTGAATGCTGGGATTGACTTCACCTCTAAGGCAGCATCGGTTATTCAGTCAAAATAACGTTTAGATTTAAGGTGCCTTAGTAGACAGCATTTTAGGCATCTAAGAATTCAAACAGCCTTCTTCTCGGGAGCGTACGTAGGATGACGTAAAATGCTGCCTATGTAGAGAGCTATTTGTTTGTGCTAAACATGCGAGATGGGTCTGTGTTCCAGATGAACTAGTTATTTGCTGAAATATCTAATTTCCGCATATAACAAGTGAACTTAAGCATGTAAACACAATTTCTCACTCTGCCTTTCCACACGCTTAATTATTACCAGGATTTATTACCAGCTTTAAAAGTGAACTGGTTTGCTCTTTTATGAAGGCTTTGTATGCTCACTGTTTGCTCTGTTTGCTCGGCTGGCTCTTGCCACAGCAGTGCTACAGATAAGCAGCTTAAAGGAAATCTATTCATTAAAGAACAGAAAACGTGGGTGGACTTTTCTAGAAGGTCTAGAAGGTGTTGAACAGACGGCTACACTTAGCTTTTATTTCTGCAACCTTGAAGTCACTTATGTTTCTTGGAAAGCTGATCATAAATGGGTTTGTGTGCAATGGTGTAGACGTGAGGTATATACAGGTATTAAACCGAATAGAGTCAAACAGTGCTGCGCCATCCTGTGGCATTCGTTTTACCATATTTTGGATAAGGTGGAAAAAACGTCACAACCATTGATGACTGTTGGTTATCTGTCTGTCATATTTGTTTATTAAACCTTTGTTAGATTGCAAACTGATGCAGTTAAGTCATGTATAGTTGAAGTACACCATGTTCTTTGTATGTTCATGTTCAGAATTTCAGCCACACTCATTAAACAGATTATCACTCATTAAACCAATTATACAGAATAAAATAAATGATGTCAATTGTGTGACATCTTTTTTTTTTAGTATACTAGTGCTTTGTTTACCATACATGCTTTGTAAAGACATGGCTTAATAGGTTGGTCTGTTGGAACTCCAAGGGCTTTCAGTCCTGGCATCAAACCCTGTTAAACACCTTTGGGATGAATTGGATATAATTGATTACCGGGCGGCACGAAGGCTTGGTGGGTAGTACTGTCGCCTCACAGCAGGAAGGTCCTGGGTTTGATTCCCAGGTGGAGCGGTCCGGGTCATTTCTGTGTAGAGTTTTCATTTTCTTTCTGTGTCTGCATGGGTTTCCTCCAGGAGCTCTGGTTTCCTCCCACAGTCCAAAGACATGCAAGTGAGGTGAATTGGAGATACTAAATTGTCCATGACTGTGTTTGACATTAAGGACTTGAACTGATGAATTCTGTGTAACAAGTTACTACCTGTCCTGTTATGAAACATGACGTTAAAAGCAACAGCTGACCTTACAAATGCTTTCTTGGCTGAATCGACCCAAATTCTCACAGTTACACAACACAGTTTGGTGGAAAGACCTCTCAGAATTGGATGCTTTTATAGCTGTACGGGTCTGTTATCTAACAAGCTGGTCTAGTGTTCACATACTTTGGGTCATAAAGTGTATCATTTTGTCACCCAAGTAGTGTATAATTGTATACTTATTTTAATCTGGATGGGTCATGTTCTGTATATATAAGTCATTTACTTGTAAAATTGAATGAGGCAGTTGTAGCCTAGCGGTTAAGGTACTGGACTAGTAATCAGAAGGTCGCTGGTTCTAGCTCCACCACTGCCAGGTTTCTGTTGTTGTGCCCTTGAGCAAGGCTTTTTCCTCAATTTCTCAGACTGTATACTGTCCCAGTAGTGTAAGTTGCTTTGGATAAAGGCGTCTGCTAAATGTCGAAAATTTAAATGTAATGTAAATGACTGGTTTAGTCCTTTTTTAGAGTATTATACAAGTGTATACTCTAGAGGTTCTTTTGATCATAGGTTTTTGAAAAACATGCTGCAATTTATTCAATAATGATCATTATCAAAGGAAGAACAGTATATCAACAGCCTGTATTTTTAGTTCTTGTATGACAAAACTAGCAAATCAGTAACTAATGGTTCTAAGCATTAACTGCAACTACTGATTATATACAGTATCTGGATTTATGGTTATGCTTAGCTATGCACTCATTACATTATTTGCTTCATGTACAGCACTGATTATCAAGTTGTTTGTACAGTATCAAGCTCAATTTTATCCTCAAAGTTGATGTGTTAGAAGCAGGAAAATGGGCAAGTGTAAGGATTTGAGCGGGGCCAAATTGTGATGGCTAGACGACTGGGTCAGGTCATCTCCAAAACTGCAACTCTTGTGGGGTGTTCCCGGTCTGCAGTGGTCAGTATTAGAGATGGGACGATCGATCGGCTATGAATCGGTATCGGCCGATTTTTAATCAAAATATGCTATCGGCGATCGGCCGATATTTCCTAAAAGTAGCCGATTCGATCGTGTGATATATAAAGATCACGTTAAGTTAACAGCTCAGTGGATTGATCCAGACTTTGAGCTACGAAGCACCAACCATCACATCACCATTCATCAACCATCGTACAGAAACCACAGTGAAAGCTCTTCATGACCTAAAATAACATCATTAACTTTGTGCATCATACATACGATGTAATTTTGCTGATTGTAATATTTACTTTAAAAAGATAATTCAACCCGGTCACATCTGAGTCGATTCTATCAGCACGTTATATAAACTCCTGGTTCACTTTGGTAAATCGTGAGCGGTTCTTACTTGTGATGTACAGTAGATGAGAACAGAAAACGTTACAGAGCCAATCAGAGGCAAAAGTTTATTCATTACCAAATTCGTTAGTTCAGGATCATCTGCTGAACTTTTAGCTCCTTAGACGGAACGAGTCTGACGGTCGGTTACAGATCTGTGGTAATAGCAGTTTAATTAAGCTTTTTAATGAAGCTTTTTAATGTAAGAGAGTCACACAAAATGTTCTGTAGTAGTTGGTGTTTATTTAAAACCACGACATTTAATTAATAACAGTAAACACGGAGAGATAACTGAGAAGAGAAACTTACGCTTCGCGAAAAATGACTCGTGAATCAATGAATCACTTATAGCGATACAGTGAACAAAGCGTCTCTTCTAAAGGCGCACACACACACACACACACACACACACACACACACACAAACACGCGCGCGCTGCTCCGGTTTATCTTCACTGTGAGGCCCCCCCCCCCCCCCCCCCCCCGATCGCAATCGGCTATCGGTAGATGTCCCTGAAAGGAGATCGGAGATCGGAATCGGTGCCAAAAACCCCGATCGTCCCATCTCTAGTCAGTATCTATCAAAAGTGGTCCAAGGATGGAACAGTGGTAAACCGGCGACAGGGTCATGGGCGGCCAAGGTTCATTGATGCACGTTGGGAGCGAAGGCTGGCCCGTGTGGTCCGATCCAACAGAGGAGCTACTGTAGCTCAAATTGCTGAAGAAGTTAATGCTGGTTCTGATAGAAAGGTGTCAGAATACACAGTGCATGGTGTATTCTTCCTAACACAATGTTAGGAAGTTGGTCATAATGTTATGCCTCATCGGTGTATATTGGTTTGTGGCCAGTTAAAAAAATATCTGTGATTATCCCCTCTAATGCTATGATTTGGGAATAGGATTGCAAACCCCCAAAAAATTGTAAAATAATAATAATGAATATATAAACCCCCACAAAAGTATAGAAGACTTTAGGAGGCTGTTTTTTTTTCCTTTTTGGTTTTCTTTCTGCGTGTGCTTGGCAGGTTGAGCTGATTGATTTCTTAGCTGGCTCAGCTAGTATTATGCAGCAGTTACGCTTGGCCTGAGAGTGTGTTAATTTGTTTGGCTCTACGTCTTTTTTCAGCTCTTTGAAAGTAGTGTTGGTGCATTTTATCCAGACGTGAAAGGAAGAGTGAAGAGCTGTGTGACGGGGCATTCCTTAGCCTTATTTCTCTTTTCTCAAAACCCACACAGATGGCTACAATAACAGTTGAACTTAAGATTCACTCTCTGCACTCTACATTCTTCTATGTAGTGTGTTGTGGAATGTGGTGATTGCCCCACGTAGTAATGATTTAGCTACAGTGTTAGTGCATTAGTTTTACAGCATTATGTTTTATCTTTATTCACCTTGTTTTTATAGTAATATTTACTATGTGAATGCGTGTGTCTGTGATCTCATTCACGAATGGCAGTATTCAGTCAGTAGTTTAGTTACTAGCTAACCACAGTTGGGACTAAGGGGCCTCTTCATTAGCCAGCCTACTTTGCCAAGTGTATGCAGGCTTTAGCAGGCCAAGTGCTAACCACAGCTATTCCACACAGCCTCCTGGGGTTCTGAAAAACATCACCCCCTCCAAACAGCCCTGCACAGTATTGTTGTATTGGTATGTCAGTAAAATGGTTTTATTATTATTAAATTGCTACTATTATATTATATTAATAAGTATTACTTTATTGTTCTGGGACACTGTAATGTTGATCTGTTTAAAAGGTTTATCACATTCCAGATCTGTGTTCCCAATTGTAACAAAGTAAGCATGACAATAGGCAGAAACAATAGTTTAAGCTGTACAGTATCAGTGAGGTATTATTTGCATGTAGATATTTTGACACTTGAGTACTTTGAGGAACTTGAATTCCAGTTATAGTGTTATTAAATTAATTGCGCCATAATTACACTTAGTGGTTTATATGTCTTGGCTAGCACTGCTGATTGCGAACATGCTAATTAACATATTTTAAGCCGTTACAACTGTGACAAGCAGTGGTTAAAAAAAAAATCTGATTTAAAATGTGCTTTGAAGTTTTGGCTGATAAAGCTTTAGGTATTCATTTGTATAAACAAATTTAGAATTTGATTCCTGCAAGTAAGACGTGTATATAAAAATAAAAAGTGTATATAATATTCACGTTACACGTAAAGATAAAATGTATAGTAGTTTTAAAATATTATAAAAAAAGAACATTTCCAGTGCAAGATTTTAAGAAATGTAGGTCCTTTACCATGTACCATACATAATATTGTGAAAAGATTCAGGTAATTGGGAACCACAGTAGAATTTGTGTAACCTTTGCCTTTCCATTTAAAAAATATATAAATACAGTGTAACCTTGATTTAACCGACCTCTATTTAACAGATTTTGTGAAACTGAATGTCTGCACCGACTGGTTAAAATTCCGTACCAAGACCAGTAGTTTGTCCACCAGCTGGCGCACGTCTCTCTGTTTACATGAGTGATAGGCTTTGTTTGTCCGGAGGCTCGCTTTGTTCTCTTTTTCTTGGTGTTTTATGCTTAATTATTACAAATTCTTATAAATCGTTCCTTATGTAAGCCAAGAATATGTGTTTTAGATAACTACACTATTTAGCATTCTGACTGAATGTTCTCATTCCTTTGTTGCAGATGACAGTATCTCGGCAGCGAGTGTGTCGGATATGCAGGACAGGCTTTCGTCCCTGGAACTGAGGGTACAGCAGCAGGAGGATGAACTCACCGTGATGAAGGCCGCGCTGGCCGACGTGCTTCGGCGACTAGCACAGTCTGAGGAGTCTAAAAAGCAGCAGAATGCCAAAGGTAAGACGTCTGTGTGTGATTTTAACGTCATGTTTTACACTTTAGTTACATTCATGACAGGAACGGTAGATTCACCAATTCACAAGTTAAATGTCAAACAGTCATGGACAATTTAGTATCTCCAAGTCACCTCACTTGCATGTCTTTGGACTGTGGGAGGAAACCGGAGCTCCCGGAGGAAACCCATGCAGACACGGTGAGAACATGCAAACTCCACACAGAAAGGACCCAGACCGCCCCACCTGGAAATCGAACTCAGGACCTTCTTGCTGTAAGGAGACAGTGCTACCCACTGAGCCATCGTGTCGCCCCCATCTGTGTGCGTGTGTGTTAGGCAGAAACTTGTTTGGTATCACTGTATTTTAAACACTTTATCAAGGTTAATTTCTGTGCTATATTTGTCAAAGAGGAGTAAGGATAGCGGTTGTGCTTATTATCTTGTTTCTCATCCGGGGAATAGAATTATGGGATTCCATTTACTGAGATTAACATGTAGTGTTGACTGTAAATAAAAAAGGCTTTAGCCTAAGGGAAAAGCCTTATTAGTAGAAACAACTTTAGCAAACTTTGCACGCTAGTTTACTTAATAGACTGGTTTCTTTTACTCTGTCCCTTTAATCTGGCCCTGTTTATTTCTTGGATGATGGATGTTGTATGGTAAATTAGAATATGAATGTACATAACTTTGACTTCCAATCTGTGCTTATTTATCACTATATCATACCATATCATTTTTTTTCCTTTTATTCATGCATATACCCTTTTTCCAATCCACTGATATCCAATTACCCAGTAGTGTCTTTGCTTCAATGCTGCAGACCCCTACCCTGAACAAGGTGGCCTATACCTAACACACGTCCCCTCATTACATGTGTGATTACAGTGAAAATAATCTTTAATTACAAACCATATGCAAGTTATTTACTACAACACTATTGAAACTGTCTCCTTAAAATACATGGTCACTGCTCAGTGTCAAAAGCTTGCATTGTTTATCTTGCTTCCAGATATTTCCATGAAATTATGTGTCTTTTCTTATTGGGATTTTAGTGAAATAATATAAATTTTTGGCAACATTTAAAATGTGATGAATATAAGGGATATGCATAAATAAATATTAAGTTATTCAATTTAAGCAATAGAGGGTTAGTGGCCCTTCTCAGGAGCCCATCAGTGGCAACTTGACAGTGCTGGACCTTCTGATCTTTAGTCCAGTACCCTAACGCACATCCACCATGGTCCTCGTTTTAAATGTAGTAAATGTACTGTTATGCTCATTATCTGTCCCAAGCACTAATTACTAACTTTAATAATGTGTAATGTGTATAAGTAATGGCTGATAATGTCTGAGTACGCTTATAGTGGTTAACAGATGAATATAAATACATTTTAAAGGGAAAAATATACACAACGGTGGATGGTTGTTAAATACCATTAAAATACTTAAATGTATTTTTGCTTATATGATGCCTTATGTGTAAGGCAGTACCAAATTCACGGCCATGAAAATATCGTCATGGACCTTGAAATGAGCCTTTTCCCGTGTAATATGCAATTTGCTGTGAAATTCGACGTTTAAGGTTTGTGTTCAGAGAAATAACATTTTTCATTCGTGTAGCGTATGAAATATGAGGCCCAGTATGCAATATGAGACGGTCCTACCAATCATATGGTAATTAAGTTAGTGTAACGGACTTTTCTGTGGTGTAGTGTGCTGACAATGTTTGATGTATGTGTTTATGTATTGAGTGCTTTTTGTTCATTTTGAGGATTCCATAGTCAATGGAAAAGTGTGGTTCTCTACACACGTGATCATCTCTCTGTAGTCTGTGCTTAAAAAAAACAAGCCAGTAAAGTATAATGCTCCCGATAGTTTGTCTATGTACAGTTTATTTCTTACTTTATAAACTCAGCAAACTCTAAAGACGCTCGGTTACATTCGCATCGGTTAGTCAAAATGTCCAAGAGGTCGAAGTCTAAAGCAGCCAAAAACACAACTCGTATAACTGAGTTTGGAAAACTCCCAACCGATTCTGGTCAGGATCATTGTTATTTACTCATACTGAGCAAATGCATAGTCTAGCGGTGCACATTATCTAGGGTTAAAACAACGTTTACTCTCATAGTGTGACACTATTGAATAAGACGTTATCCAGAAGTATAAACATTTTTTTGCATTCCCCTCTTCTCCAGTCTCTCCTTCCTTTTCTCCCAATCTAGCTTTCAAATCCTTGATTGTTGGTAATGCCACCCCCACCCAGACCGAGGAGAGCTGCAGACTATCATACGCCCCTTTGACATGTGTGCAGTCATCAGGCAGAGTCATGTTATTCATGCGTAATCAACCTCTAATACAGGCGCCCAGAATCGCCCACCCTGTCAACCAACCTCCCACAAGCACAGCCAAGTGTGTGTGTGTGTGTTGGATGTCTAGCCTGGTTGATAGCACAGATTATGTACCATTATGCAACATGCAACAGTTATTATACAATTAGCTAATCACATTTATTCAACCTGGCTATGATTTGGGATGTGAATGCATTGTAATAATCCCAGTACTAATGAATGCCTCTAAGACAGGCTATGTCTGCACCCGCTGATTTTAGTTCGAATTTGCTCATCCTCATTGCTGTCTGTACAGCCTGCACCCAGCTGTGAGTGTCGTTATCCTGGTTGTGACTGATAATGTCTGTTTTTGGCCTGCACTGATAGTGGTTAACAGTGTCTGCTGGGGAAGGGCAGGAGGAAGCCTGTGACATGCTCTGGATGGAAGGCAGAGATTCCCCTCATTTCCTGTGGTTGTTAAAAGGCCCTATGTGGGCCACATGTGAGAATGTGCAGACCACACACACACACACACACACACACACACACACACACACACACACACACACACACACACAACCACACTATAGGTCATCTTGTTGCTGGGCTCTGATCTTGTTCCAGGCGTTCTTCATTATCTAAGCCCCTGTGTTAGGGCACGTTCACATGAGAAGCGGCTGCGCCGTTTTTTTTTATGTAGAGAGGCGGACCGCGTACTTTTTTTCGCTTCCTCTTCACTAATGCCGATGCCGACCCCCGCTTTAATTTGAGGAGAACGAAGCTAACCCACGCCCCCTCCGACACACGGGCAGCAGCCATATACATTTTGTCACCCACACTAGGCGAGTGCATATATGTGAATCAGCCTTGTGTATGGAGAGACACACCCTGATCTGCACTCTTTCTCCACCTCTGTGCAGGCGCCACCAATCAGCCAGTAGAGGTCGTAGTGCATCAGATACGAGGAGTCCCTATTCGGCTTAATACCCCACCCCTATATGAACAACAGGCCAATCGTTGTTCATGTGGTCACTCAGCCCAGCCGGATGGCAGAGCTGAGATTCAATACGATGCATTCGAAATCCCAGCTCTGGTGCGCTAGTGTGTGTTTTACCACTGCGCCACCTGAGTGGCCAACTTTGATGGTGTTTTAACGCACCGCTCAAGCCAAGCACTGAGCAAAGCTTTGCCGCTTCTCAAGTGAATACATCCTAAATGGGAAGTTAATGTCAATAATATCTGAAAGAGTGCCATTGGGACAGAACAGAATTATGGGTGAAGTATAGATTTACTTATAGAGAAAAGCTAAATTATTTCTAGTGCTTCACAAGCCATCAGAATAGGTGAACCAGCCTCTAGAATCCATATAGGTAACCTCAGGCTTTGTATTTTGAGCGTTGAGTAATTTTCCCAAGTCTGATCAGTCAAGATGGATTGGTTTAGCAATTCCAGTCAGGAATTCCAGTGTAGTGGTTTTGGATAAACACAGCTAATCTAAACATGCTAAGCTTAACACACAACAGTAACGTAACACTAGATATGTTAATATTTTTTTAATAGGTTTTAGTTAAGAGACTAAACAGATTAACCCAGTGTTAAATAATATAATTATTAATGATAATAATTAATAATAATAATTTACTATCTTATTAATATGTTGTTGAGAATCCAGCTTACTACATTTGCCTCATTATGTGTGTGGACCTAGCACTTCCTGTCCTTCTCTGGGACAGTAATGTTCAAATTAAACATTACCAACAATAAATGTAAACATTAAAAAAAAAGCCCAAACTTTGGAATTTTAACATTTATTAAAGGAACAAACACACACATATTTCTGGTAACAGGAGCTGGATTGTGAAAATAAGATTAAAATGAAAAGCTGCCACAAAAAAATGACCACAAACAAAACAAACCAAAAGAGAGACACAACATGTTTGCTAGTGGCTGTCTGGTAGGGGTTTTTAGACATAATTCCAAAAACACACTGAAACATCAAACAGAACAGTTTGTTTATGTCTATGAGGCACAGCTCTTGTGATCTATTTATAGAATAATAGAAATGGTAAATCTTTATAGGCAGACACACATCTATCATCGAACAGTAAATAAGGTCAGGTTTCTCTACCCTAATACAGTGGTACCTTGAAACTCGACGTCAGTTGGTTCTGGGAGTGCCGTTGAGTTTCAAGGTATTTTTCCCATAAGGATGTATGGGAAACCTGTTAATGTGTTTCATGGTCTTGTGGAACTGCATATATTTTAGGCAAATGTAAAATAATGGGGTTGTTTTTGACAATTATACACTGACAATAACACAAATATAATATAAAGAAACACTTAAAAACAGTTAGATACAATAAAACCTGCACTTTACATGTACTACTTTATTGTTTCCTTATGCTTCTTAATCGTGGAGATGCTTGATCTTGGAATACTTCACAGTATTCCGTTCAGTAAAGACACATTCACATGAGAAGCGGCACATTAGCTTTTGCACTGGCTGTGCCGTTATTTCCTATGGAGTGTGGCGGCGCACAAAGCTTAACGTGACTTATTGTACTAAAACAACGAGCGAGGAATTTCATTAGTAGAAAGAACTTATAAGCAGTAATAATTAAGAGAGGTTTAGTGGTCCTGTGTCGTTCTTTTAATACATTGTCACATTAAGCTTATTCAATGATAAGCATTTTTGGCTCTTGGAAAAGCCGATTCTCACAATTTCTCAGAACCTCGAGCTGAAGCACAAGTTTAAAAGTGAAACAGGAGGAAAATACAGCTTCTGTCAAGGGTTATTCCACACAAATGCAGATTTGTCTTATATTCGCACTTTGATGACATTTTACTGCACCGCACAAGCCAAGTGCTGAACAAGCAGCAGTTGCACACATGTAGAGTTAAAGGGAAACGGCGAGGTTAAGGATAGGATACACATTTCTCGATGAAGGGCATAGAGTTTCAAAGATTTCGAGTTTAGGTGACGTCGAGTTACAAGGTACCACTGTACTTGGATTCAGACATGTGGCCATTTTTTTGTATAGATTTTAAAGACAGTAGCAGTATGTTACGTTTTGTATTTTTCTATTTTGCTTTGGCTAAGTCGCTCTGGATAAGAGCGTCTTCTAAATGCCAAAAATGTAGATGTAAATGACACTTAAACACTGAAAATAACACAAATATAATATAAAAACACTGAAATACAACTGAAAACAGTTAAATACAATGAAATCTGCTCTTTACCTTTACTTCTCTATTGTTTCCTTAGGCTACTTAATCATGAAGATGCTTGATCCCTTTTGCACTCAGTATTTCCTATGGAGTGTGGCGGTGCACAAAGCTTAATGTGACTAATTGTACTAAAACATCGAGTGAGGAATTTCATTAGTAGAGAGCAGTGATAATTGAGAGGTTTAGTCTTCTCTTTTAATACGTTAGGTCACATTAAGCTTTTTTATTTAACGATAAGCGTTTTAGGCTCTTGGAAAAGCTGATTCTCACAATTTCTCAGCAACCCGAGCTATAACACAAGTTTAAAAGTGAAACACAGAAACATGTGAATGCTTTCAGAGTGAATCTGACGGTTATTCCACACAAATGCAGATTCGTCTCATATTCACACTTTGATGACGTTTTACCACCAAGCGCTGAACAATGTGGCAGTCACACACATGTCAAGTTTAAGAAAAACGTTGAGTTTTAGGGGTACAAATTTCTCAACAAAGGGCATCGAGTTTCAAAGGTTTCGGGTTTAGGTGACGTCAAGTTACAAGGTACCACTGTACTTGGATTGGATTCAGTTATGTGGCCATTTTTTGTATAGATTTTAAAGACAGTAACAGTATGTTCTGTTTTATATTTTCATATTTTATCAATTAAAACTAAGCCATCTGGAATGTATACGTTTCTATAAAACAGTAATTATTAAATGGAATCCGAAACAGGCGTCCCATAGCTGTTCATATATCAGACATGCACCTCATGTGTGTGTGTACTGAAGAAATTATACAGTGAATTAAAGTATGAAGTATTTTCATGACCCTTCATTCACCCAGACGCACCGCTTCCTCTCACACACATGCTTCAGAGTGACATGGCAGGCCACATGTTGTGTATGTTTTTGTTGGGTGCTAATGGAGTGTGAAACTAGTCCATGTGGCACTGACATCGGATCACCTAACCCCCATACCACACACATACACAGCTACACGCATCCGTTCAGGAAGATGTAATTAATCAAATCTGTCCCACAAAGATTACACAGCACATTTAGAACAGTTATAGTAATTACAAACGTTCCTGCTGTGACATAAAAACATAAGCGAATCCAGTAAGCATAGCAATGCTAAGCGCAGTTAAATCAGACCTTTACACATGCACGTGATTGAGAGCGAGTTTTAAATAGACTGGCTGATGCAAACTGCTGCAATGGCATCAGAGCTTATGCTAAGAATGTCATGCTAAGGTTAGACTTGCTCGTTAAGGTATTTACAGTTACAGCATGTCTACCAATGGCATTTACTGACTAAATATTCCAAGTATCTGATCACATTTTTGTCAATACTAAGATTTTTTGTTTCAATTATAAGTCAAAAGCTTGCATGCTTTTTTTAAGGGTCATGTATGTGTTGGCAGTCTTAGGATTTCTGTAATTTTATAGAATTCTTATGAATTCCACATTATCACTAGAATATCCTTTAACTGGCCCACTGATTCCTCTTTAATCCTAACTATATATACATACACTGATCAGCCATAACATTAAAACCACCTCCTTGTTTCTACACTCACTGTTCATTTTATCAGCTCCACTTACCATATAGAAACACTTTGTAGTTCTACAATTACTAAATGTAGTCCATTTATTTCTCTACATACTTTTTAACCTGCTTTCACCCTGTTCTTTAATGGTCAGGAGCCCCACAGGACCACTACAGAGCAGGTATTTTTTAGGTATGATTCTCAGCACTGCAGTGACACTGACATGGTGGTGGTGTGTTAGTGTGTGTTGTGCTGGTATGAGTGGATCAGACACAAAGTTTTTAAATACCGTGTCCACTCACTGTCCACTCTATTAGACACTCCTACCTGGTTTTTCCACCTTGTAGATCGCTCATCTATTGCTGCTGTTTGAGTTGGTCATCTTCTAGACCTTCATTAGTGGTCACAGGACGCTGCCCATGGGGCGCTGTTGGCTGGATATTTTTGGTTGGTGGACTATTCTCAGTCCAGCAGTGACAGTGAGGTGTTTAAAAACTCCATCAGCGCTGCTGTGTCTTATCCACTCATACCAGCACAACACACACTAACACACCACCACCATGTCAGTGTCAGTGCAGTGCTAAGAATGATCCACCACCTAAATAATAGCTGCTCTGTAGTGGTCCTGGGAGGGGGGTCCTGACTATTAAAGAATAGCATGAAAGAGGGCTAACAAAGCATGCAGAGAAACAGATGAACTACAGTCAGTAATTGTAGAACTACAAAGTGCTTCTATATTGTAAGAGAAGCTGATAAAATGGACAGTGTGTGTAGAAACAAGGAGGTGGTTTTAATGTTATGGCTGATCTGTGTATATATGTATATATCAAAAGAATGCCTGCCCTTAAGAATGCCTCATATCCTGTCTTTTTTTCCTTTGTATATTATTTAAATACTTTAATCAAGCCAGCTTTGGAGCCAGTTTTGGAGCAGGAACATCTTTCTTAGTCAGTGGTCTTAATCATAGCAAGCGTGTTCTTTTTATTTATTTTTGTGGTTCTTGCATTACATAAGACCACATAGGCACATTTTTTTTTTTGCATGTGGTGAAAGTTTGTGGTTTCTTTGTTACCACTGTTTCATGTACTTTTTCATCGGGGCAGTCAAATAAGCCCTATGTACGAGGGATCTTCGAAAAGTTTCCACTCTTTTATATTTTGGTTTGAAATGATGAGGGTGGGAGGAGCAGTGATTGGTCGTGTCTAAGAGACTGAGAGAGAGCTTATAGTCCAGATTTAGCACCATCTGATTTCCACCTTTTTCAACCGTTTAAAGAAGCATTAAAAAGTTGGTATGACGGTGGGAAAAATGCATCGGAAAGTGACTCTGTAGAAAAATGATGTCATTTGTTTTTGAAATTCTTAATAAAAATAATTGTGAAAAGTGCGGGAACCTTTTGAAGAACCCTCGTATATGGCCATTAAGAGATCACCAATCACCAATAGGGAAACTAGGAGGCTATGCCACAAAGATAAATAGCATTGTACTGTATATTATCTACACTATTTATTGTATAATTAAAGTCTGTATATTTTTTGACCCAGTGAATTTTGACCCAGTGAATTTGTACTTTTAAATATATCATTTAAAATCGCTTAAATGTAATACAAACCCAACCAATAACAGATACGATTCTGATCTGAAATGCACTGTTTGAGGTCCTTAAGTGATTTACTAATGTATTCCAGTTCACATTAAACACTTTCGCAGAATCAGGGCTGATCTTCCACATTTTACGAATCACGCGAAAGCCTGTAGTTGTCATACCTGTAATGATTTGCATAACTTGGCAATAGTCGACATGGTTACTTTGACAAATATGTGATCAGTGTATTCCTTTTAAGTTTCTCTTAATCCTTAAAATACACTTAATACCCAGTATTTCCACATACCAGTAAAATTCATACCTCCATACCTCTTGGTTGGAGCTGTATGTGTGCTCTTAGTTGCTTTTTAATGAATTTTGCCTAAGATAATGCTGCAGGTTTAAGTGAATGTTTACACTAAGGTTATTTTTCATTAGGAGTGGTAGTAGTTTGGGTAGGCATCTCACTCACTTGGCTTAATCCTGTCTTGTATAGTACAATTAACCTGTCTGAATCCTGTCCTCACTGATTTCTTTTTCCAGTGTTGTTCTCATTAGTGAAATTACTGACCACAATGCTGACTGACCGATGAATGTTTTCACTTTTTTTGTCGACTGTAAACACATAATAGAGAAATCTACACCGACAAAAGCAAAATGATATTCGACTAAGGATGCCTTAATACCTTTTTAATGATACAGTACTGATGTCAAAGCTCTGAGCACTGATTGTTGCCGGACAAGATCCTATAATGATCTGATCTCCTGTTGCACTACAGCCTACTAATTTGTTAGGGTTGTATTTGGTAAGAAACCATTTTTAACTATTTTCTGATTCGGAATGTGTTGTGCAGGTCAGACACCGCTGCGTGAGGCTTACTCCATGTCCTGTATTGCTAATGGAAGCTCGAGTGGCCGCAGGTCTCACAGAGACAGCTCGGCGGTGTCCGTTGCCAGAAAAGAAACGCTGTCCTCTGCAGCAAAGAGGTAACACACTCACAAATGTACACATGCACACAATGCTAAGCACAGTGTTACAATCACTGTTGCATAATCATACATTACTTTATCAGATTTCTTACTCACTGATGTGTTTGTTTTACAGCTTTTGATGAATCTGCAAAAGTCACTCTCATGCAAAGTCCTTGTCTTTTCTGGGTATAACATATATGTCATTGTGTTGGAGATTTTCATGAAAGAATAGCACTTGTTTTATGGATTTTCTCCCTCTTTCCCCAATTTTAGCATAGCCAATTAGTCTTCCACTGCTGGAGACCCTGATCGCCTCAGAGGAGGGTATATTTGCCTGACACACCCTGTCTTTTTTGTCCATACTTAGTAAAAGTGTCGCGCATGTAGAGTCATGCGGTCTCCGTGTTCCTCCACTTCTGTACAAGCACCTCAGGCTACTAACCAGGGTTTTTACACAGCGTCGAAGACCCCACTTATATTAATCCAGTCTTTTCCCACCCAAAAGACTTGGTAGTAAATTAAGTTTGCTATGGGCCGCCCAGCCGACCGGTAGCAGAGCTGAGATTTAAACTTGGGGAGTTCAGAGTCCCAGTGCTGGTGTGCTAGTGGAATATCCCGCTGTGCCACTTGGACACCCAAAGAATAGCATTTCTGTGGAAATGTTACTGTAGAAATTTGTTATTAATACACCATAGTTGTTGCTGTTTAGCCATAAACAGAAACTACCATACTTAGACAGGTAATTTGTAAGACTTTGACCTGGGAGCCAGACGTGCTGGCCAGACGTCGCGTCTTGGAACACGTAGGAAGTATGCTGTGAAATCTGACCCAAATTTCTTAGTTTGTGAACTCTAAATATCCTAGAAAAGGTCAAATCAAGAACAAATAAGCACAATTACTCACAGACTTAAGAATGGGTCTAAAAATTGGTTGTATGAGTCAACAATCAAATACCAACCCATTTTGTGCAACAAACACATTAACTGGCTTCTCACTGGTAGACCTTTTAGCCATGCTATCCTACAGGTACACCCATTTAGTTTTCTTTTCTGTATCGGTCCCAAACCACATACTTTCTATACTAAAATAGTATGTAATAACTCTACCGTATTAGAATATCAAATGAATACACTAGAGTAGTATGATGTACTTTGAGACGCAGCCTATTTACATAACATTTAATCTTTATGAGGGGTTGGATTGGGTTATAGTAATATGACAGTCCTTTGAGAATTTAAGACAGACCTGAACTTTGAGACTACACTTTGGGTGTGTTCGAAAACCTAGTGAGCTCTCTACATAGACAGCATTTTATGTCATTCTATGCATGCTCCTGAGAAGGAGCCTGTTTGAATTCCTAGATACCTTAAAATGCTGTCTACTAAGTCACCTTAAAATTTGAATGCTATTTTGACAGAATAACAAGGGAGCATCTGATGCTGCCTTAAAAGTGAAGGCAATCCCAGCATTCAGTGTGGCACAGCTTTTCTCACCAAAAAATTTAAAAAATATGGCTGACTGTGCGGAGAAACGATTTATTTTCAAACGTACATACATTTTCATTAATTTTTTATTTGTATAAACGTGTTCAAGTGTATTTATTTGCAAATTCGGGCTTGTCAGCTTATTTAACCATCTTCGGTACACGGAGGGTGATAGTTGACATGCTTGTGCATTGTTCCACCCCATTCCCATTGGTTTGAATGGCATGATGCTAACTGTGTTAGCTTAGTAAGTGAAACTGATGGAATTGCCGTCTAAGAAATGCGTTTGAATAACCTGCCTTATAAGTCAATGACTTATTAGAATCCTCTCTACTTTGGCAGTTTTCGAACACACCCTTTATCTAACAGAGAAAAATAATTAATAATTAAATAAATGCATTTTAACAGGCACATAACCACCACAGTAACCTGTACGTGATTGCCCACTTTGTGTTATGTCTTGTAAACCACAGTGGGACCAAATTATACAGAGCAAAACAGAAAGAATACGATGCATTGTTTATGTTACCTGGGTTGCGTAAAAAATTGTGGACAAAATGTGGGTCGGTTGAAAAACCCTGCATTATCTGACAGTCTGTGTTATAAAGTCGTTGTGTATATTTTTGTCAATTCAAATAAACAATTTAACCCATCATTCACTGCACTGACCCGGACCTGTTTTGCAGCGGTACAGAGAAGAAAAAAGACAAGCCTCTTCTGGAGGAGATTAAGGAGAAGGAGGAGCCATCACAGGCTAATGATAAACCCCCTTCAACACCGAGCACCCCACAGGCACCATCCCCTTCCAGCAACCCCCCTTCCCCTCATCCCCTCCAGCCCCAGAGAGCAACACCTGACAACAAGGGGCCCTCCCCAGCCAAAAGGTTCCACTCAGCATCCCAACTCTGTTCAGCAGTGCCCTGCAATGCTCTGGCAGCATTCTCACTACGTGTTTAATTCTGAATAAGAGACAAAGCTGACATGCTTCCCAGATCATAGCATCACGTTTTCTTTGTTACAATAGGATCATGTGCGCATGAGGCGCATACTTCCTTAAAAAACCACAGTACGTCCTTAAATCTCTTGGGGATTAGAATTAATGCAATGCTGCTTCCAACAGGTAACTAATAAAGGCATAAGTACATTTAGTAGTGGATCAACTAGATTTAAGGATATTAAAATTGGATCAAAAAATCTTTGTGATGTTGAAAGATACCTAGTGAAATAATGGTATGTTGTCTCTGCTGCTACTTAAAACGTTTTAATTTGTATGACAATTACATTTTATTAATGGCCATTTCCTCTTAAAGCATTAAATTTAAAGCATTTTATTAGTAGTGTTTACACCGACCAGGCATAACATTATGACCAATGACAGGTGAAGTGAACAACACTGATTATCTCTTCATTACGGCACCTGTTAGTGGGTGGGATATATTAGGCAGCAAGTGAACATTGTATCCTCAAAGTTGATGTGTTAGAAGCAGGAAAAATGGGCAAGCATATGGATTTGAGCGATGTGGTCCAAGGATGGAACATTGGTAAACCGGCGACAGGGTCATGGGCGGCCAAGGCTCATTGATGCACGTGGGGAGCGACGGCTGGCCCGTGTGGTCCGATCCAACAGACAAGCTACTGTAGCTCAAATTCCTGAAGGAATTAATGCTGGTTCTGATAGAAATGTGTCAGAATACACGGTGCATCACAGTTGCAGGGCTGTTTTGGCAGCAAAAGGGGGACCAACATACCAATATTAGAAAGGTTGTCATAATGTTATGCCTGATAACTTTTGCACATGCCACATAACTTGGAAAACCAAATAAAACTTGAAATTTGACCGTAAATGTCTTTTATTATAAGACGTGTAGTGTATCCAAATGGGAATTTGACTTGTGTCATTCTTTAAATAATCTATTTAATACAACAATAGACATGTAAATGCCTGTATTCCATTACACGCAGTCACTCACTGATCTCTGTGTTAATAAAGGTGTAAGTACATTCAGTAGTGAATCAACTACATACACCGATCAACCATAACATTAAAACCACCTCCTTGTTTCTACACTCACTGTCCTTTTTATCAGCTCCACTTACAATTACTGACTGTTGTCCATCTGTTTCTTTACATACTTTTTTAACCTGTTTTCACCTTGTTCTTCAATGGTCAGGACCTGCACAGGACCACTACAGAGCAGGTATTATTTAGGTGGTGGATCTTTCTCAGCACTGCAGTGACACTGATATGGTGGTGGTGTGTTAGTGTGTGTTGTGCTGGTATGAGTGGATCAGACACAGCAGCGCTGCTGGAGTTTTTAAATACCGTGTCCGCTCACTGTCCACTCTATTAGACACTCCTACCTAGTTGGTCCACCTTGTAGATGTGAAGTCAGAGATGGTCGCTCATCTATTGCTGCTGTTTGAGTTGGTAATCTTCTAGACCTGCATCAGTGGTCACAGGACGCTGCCCACAGGGCGCTGTTGGCAGGATATATTTTGGTTGGTTGACTATTCTCAGTCCAGCAGGGACAGTGAGGTGTTTTAAAACTCCATCAGCACCACTGTGTCTGATTCACTCTTACCAGCACAACACACACTAACACCCCACCACCATGTCAGTGTCCTGGGAGAGTCCTGACCATTGAAGAACAGCATGAAAGGAGGCTAACAAAGCATGCAGTGAAACAGATGGACTACAGTCGGTAATTGTAGAACTTCAAAGTGCTTCTGTATGGTAAGTGGAGCTGATAAAATGGACAGTGAGTGTGGAAACAAGGGTTTTAATGTTATGGCTGATCAGTATATACAATGAAAGGACTGATGATGTATTGCAATACATAGACCGATCAAAGGAAGGTGTGAAGAATACGATGTTTGAACAACATAAATTTGGTGTTACGTAACATCTACGTAACATCCTGTTGACTGGGAAGCATGTCTGCTCTGTTGGACCTGAACCAATCCCTTTTCTGTTCCCCTGTGATTACGGTTGATGGGGTGTTGTTTGTAAGATAAAATGCCAGTGTGGCATGTGATTAACTTTCTCTGGGTTTTTTTCTCCTTTGTGTGTGTGGGCATACGTACATGGCGCGCTTGTGTTTACATGTAACTGATCACTCATGCTTACTAAATACCTTCAAAACTGTGTGGCTTACAGCTGTGAGGCTTTTATTTAAATACAAATATCTGTGAAATTTAATATTCTTTTTATTTATTTATTATTTTTCTACTATTATTTTAGCACTGAGGTATTTAATTCACTGCATTTTTAACACCAGAAGCGAAATTGTTATAAGTCATAGCAATGTCTCTATCAAGGTTAAGAAGATGGTATAATATATACACAGTTGAGTCACATTATTATGACCACCAGCTAATATCCAGAGTAACCGCCATGTGCAGCACGGATGGACAGCTGCTAGACGGGCTGTGAGTGACACAATAAGGTCCTGGTAGGTTGTCTGGTAGGTATCTTGAGCCATGCTGCTGGAGGGTACGTGGGGGAGGATCCGTAGAGCGAACACGACAATCAAAGTGGTCCCACAGATGCTCAATTGGGTTAAAGTCTGGGGAATTAGGTGGCCAGGGTAGTACTTGGAAGTCTTGGTCATGCTCCTCCAACCAGTGTCGGACATTTCTAGGCATGTGTCATGAAGATCACTTCCACCCCGGGGAAGACTATCAGCATGTATGGGTGTACATGATCTGCAAGGATGGATTTATACCCAAATCAGTTGAGAGTGCCTTCCACATGAATGCATGGGCCCAGAGGATGCCACAAAAAACATTCCCCAGACCATAACGCTGCTACCGGCGTCAAAAGTATGAAGTGGTCATAATAATGTGACTCAACAGTGTAGTAGCAGTTGCTGAATGGATATCAGTATTGCAAGAGTGATCCGAGGCTTTTGATTGTTTCTATGCGCATAACACTTTCTCCTTACGCACAGCTACGCATGAAGGATTGCTCCTCTCCTAAACTGGTTTCTCTTTTTTATGCAGGTCATTTCCTGCTCTTTACTCTTCATCTTGCCCCGACTATTCCTCTGACTGACTTTGCTGTGTGCATTTTTACTGTCTGAACCCTCATGCTAAAAAACTGAGGTTCAATACTGAAATGACCTGTGTGTATATTAACTATTAAGTGGGGTTCGTTTTTCTCTTATGTGCCTGGTCTACTGCATGTATGGACCCTTTTGCAAAGTAATTGCATACCTGTTAATGTTCTACATTCTGAAGACTTGTTTATGCTTTTGTCAGCTGTTTAAGCTTTGAGATTAACCAAAGAACAGGAAAGGCATGTCCATATGGAGGACTTTAAACCAAAGCTATAAATAGTGAACAACTTAAAAGTAAATTCAAATTACATTCGTTTTTAATATAACTGATCAGAGAACATACCTCCATTATCATGCCTTTCCACTAAATTATAACACCTCCTCTGCTTATCTTGTCCAGCAGGATTTCCTTTTCTGCTTCTCTTCCTTCACAAAAAGGAGATAATATTAAGGGTTTCTTTTGCTCTATTTTTCTGGCATCACCAGGGGACACAGTGCAAAGCGTGGTGGAGGAATGGAGCGCTCCCAAAGCACCACATGGGAAAGTGGAGATGAGAACAGAAATAAGCTGGTGAAAGCTGCTTCCACCTCCAAACTTTTATCCAAAGTTGTGAAGAATTCAGAGAAGTTAGTAATTTTACCATTTGAAAAACTGACATGATTACATCTATGAAATATTAAAACGTATAATTTGTGTAACTAATTTTGTGTCTAGAAACACTATAAAATAGGCTGTGGGAGACAGCATTTGTACATTTTTATGATCATGCAGTTTCAAAACAAGCACCATCCAAATATTTTTAAGTTGTAAAGAAATCAGAAAAGTTAGTACCTAACACAACTGTCTTAAAGTCCCTCTATAAATTACAGGTAGTTTGAAACAATTGAAAATGTATGGAATAATACATGTCATTTTAATGAGGAAATAGTTGCAACAGGCCTTCAACACACTGTTAAAGAGTGGTGAGAGGAACCATTTTAACTTGCATAGCCAACAATTCATTATTATTTTTTTTGTTTGTTTTGCATTTTCTCCCTTTTTCTCATGGTTTTTAGCACTTCAAATTTTTACCCAATTGCATTATGCTTCCTCTCTACTGGTGCTGACCCCCGCCCCTGATTAAGGAGAGCGAACTGACACATGTCCTTTTTGACACGTGAGCAGTACCGGACTGCATTTTTTTACCTGCACCAGCCAAGTTCATATGCAAATCAGCCTTGTGCATGGAGAGCCACTCCCTGATCAGCATTATTCTTGTACTCTGTGCAGACGCCATCAACCAGCCAGCAGGGGTCGTATTTTGCACCAGTTATGAGGTCCACATCCAGCTCCCTAACCCTAAATGAACAACAGCCAAACGTTGTTCATATAGCCGCCCAGCCCAGCCGGATGGCAGAGCTGAGATTCGATACGATGTATTCGAAATCCCAGCTCTGGTGTGCTAGCGTATTTTACTGCTGCAAAACCTGAGCGGCCCAAAAATGCATTATTGTATAATTTAACAATTTAAAAACATTGTTTCTCACTGATTAATTGCAAGAAAGTTTTTTTTTTCTATTTACAGTGCATAGTATTGTTAAAACATTAATAAATTTGAAAAATCCTCTTTACATAACAAACTACTAGTGAATGACTTTTGGGCTTGATTTGTATAGCAGCTAGATTATGTTGGCATGTAGCTTGCAGAATGACTTTCTTTCTGATAATAAAGTAGCTCAATTGTTTACAAGAATCTTGTCATATAGTACATTGCATATGAGTTATTATTAGTGTGATCACTATTTAATCTAAACAGTTAGATCCCTTTACTCCCTTCAAATATTTTCATCCTCAGTACCTATTTTATTGTATGTAAAGAAAGTTGATTTTGTAAATCCCCTGTATAACATTGTTTTTTTTAAATCCCCAGACACAGAGATCCAGTCATCAGCCAAGGTAAAACCATTTTTTCTTTCCTCCATGGCACCACACCACCTCCCTGCTTCATCTGTCTTTAATAAATAGTTAGTCTCTGTTGTCAGATCATTAAAGCCATTCTCTTCCTGGTGTGTATCATCCCGTGTTTGTTTTGAGACCTGTTATTTCTGTTCCATAACCAGCCAAAATGTCAACACGTGAAAAAAACAGTCAAGGTAAGCTTACCAGTTCTGATAGCTGGAAATGTGCAACTATACAATCGAGCATATACTTACCAACTCCTGCTTCTGGCTGGCGTTTGCGCAACTGTCACTTATTCTTTTTAACCAGGATTGCTTTTCAGCATGGCTTCATGTAATGTGCAAATTAAAAATTATTTTAGCTTATATTGACCTTTTCTAACAGCATGTTGATCACTAAATGATCAACATCTATCTCTTTTTCTTCTTTCTTTATTTGAACCCAGTTTAGCAATGCATTTTCTTCCTTTTGCATAATTTATATTGAATAGTTATACAATTGTATTATAGGTGTTGAATACCCAACACCCTTTTGTTGTTTATCTGTCAAAAATGCATTAATCATTTGTAGTTGATAAGGCAAATAGTACAGTAGAATCGATTTTTTTTTTTTTTTTTTTTTTTTGTGGAGAATTTCATCAAGCTCCTCACACGGGGCACCATTTTCTAAAATGTTACTGATATAATGTTTTGTTATTCAGATACACAGTTTTACCAGTATGGTAACAGAATTAAGCAAAAGGAATGAATTTGGCATGACCTGAACTTCAGTTTACTTTTACAATCAGCTTGTAAAACCCTATATGAGTCTATATCAGTAATGATTTATGTACAGTCTGTGATACATTTTGACGATACTGTAATTAGCTTTGCTCCCCCTTATAGCATTGCTTCAATTTGGATATATCTTAACGAAATCCATGCCGGTCTAAGAGGGCCCCAGGCTAGCAATTTCGTCTGTCGAATGACATGTCATGTTAGTTATATGGGATGTTTTTGGTTATTGAGACCGAATGTGACTTAGTAGGTTTTGCATTTCTGTTTATACTGCATATTGTTTATACACTGAACTTAGAACTTTCTGTCTCCATAAGGTCCTGAAGCTTTATTTCTTTCTCATTTTTTACTATGATCCAGTGTAAAAAGTAATGTTTTTGAGTCCAATAAAGTTGCTTCAGTAAACTATGTTACTATATACACTGATGAGCCAAAATATTAGGACCACCCTCAATAATGTGCATGGCAATGTCCATTTCAAAACAACTGTGCATGTCATGGTTAGGGATATATTGGGATTATGGTACTTAATCATAGTATGTGTGTTGAATGCAGCCGAAATGGGCAGCATAAAGACCTAAGTGACTTAGATAGTATGGTATGGTCAGTTGACTTGGTTAAGGTATCAAGTGGTGAGTACCCACTTACATTGGTCTAAGAAGGGACAACTATGAACTGTCGACAGGTTCTTGGGTTGCCAAGGCTTATTGATGCTAGAGAGCATATGTGCTATGGCATCTGGTACAGAACAGAAGAGCTATTGTGGCTCAAATTGCTTATCATTTTAATACTGGTGATGCGGTCAATGTGCCACATTTGTGTGAGCCTGCATAGTCACAGGCCAGTCATAGGGCCAATGCAAACTTCTGTCCATCATCAAACGAACTTACAATGGGGATGCATGCATAAGAACTAGACTTAGGAGCAAAGGGAGAAAGTTGAAAGTCAGTCAAGATCCCCAAGATCATGTAGATGTATGGGTACATGTGCATTATTTTCCCAGGGAAGAGATAGCATCAAGATGCACTGTAGAATGATCCACCTCACAATGTACAGAAGTTAAAGGGCCTGCTAGTAATGTACCAGATACCATAGGACCCCTTCAGACGTTTTGTGGAATTAAAGTTTCTGTGTGTCAGAGATGTTTTAACAGCATATTAGACAGGTGGTCTAAATGTTTTTGCGCATTAGTGTGTAATATTATGGCTTTATCTCCCAGACTTTACGGGAGTTAAGTAAAGAACCATTCACCATACGCTGAAACTCCCAATTCCATTCCTCTTTCTTCATTCCTATCATTTCTTCTTTTACTTCTCATGCTACTTTACTGCCTTCCTCCTTTTTAATCCCAACCTAGTTTGGGCATCTACACGCTGCTTTTGGATTTCTGCATGACAATACATTGTTCTGTCTCTCCTGATTTGCTTGGTTTTCAGAATGAATTAAGGGCATCTGCACCAAGTTTAATTCTGTAACAATTCAAAGAATCATTCATTATATAAGATTAAAAAAATTAAAAGCAGTTAAAGCATATTAATGTTATTTATTACAGATGTTATTATTGTTATTATATGGCCAAAAGTACACCGACGAGGCATAACATTATGACCAGGTGAAGTGAATAACACTGATGATCTCTTCATCACGGCACCTGTTATTGGGTGGGATATATTAGACAGCAAGTGAACATTTTATCCTCAAAGTTGATGTGTTAGAAGCAGGAGAAATGGGCGAGCGTAAGGATTTGAGCGAGTTTGACAAGGGCCAAATTGAGATGGCTAGACGACTGGGTCAGAGCATCTCCAAAACTGCAGCTCTTGTGGGGTGTTCCCGGTCTGCAGTGGTCAGTATCTATCAAAAGTGGTCCAAGGAAGAAACAGTGGTAAACCGGCGACAGGGTCATGGGTGGCCGAGGCCCATTGATGCACGTGGGGAGCAAAGGCTGGCCCGTGTGGTCTGATCCAACAGACGAGCTGCTGTAGCTCGAATTGCTGAAGAAGTTGATGCTGGTTCTGATAGAAAGGTGTCACAATACACAGTGCATCACAGTTGCAGGGCTGTTTTGGCGGCAAAAGGGGGACCAACACAATATTAGAAAGGTGGTCTTAATGTTATGCCTCATCGATGTATGTGGACACCAGTTTTTATTATTCAGTCTTTTAGCCACACTCATGGCTAGCAAGTATAAAATCACTTCTGTAAAATAAGTTCCTCGATTTTACCTTTTTGGCAACAGATTTGGGAGGGTCTCTTTCTTGTTCCAACATGTCAGTGGCCCTGTTCACCCCTGTTCACAAAACTAGGTCTATAAAGACATCATATGACGAGTTTGGTTTGGAGGAATTCCAGTGACGTGTGTCAGTGTCCTACATCAGTGCCCTTAGACACACTTTAAAAACTTAGTTACAATTGCAAATATTCAACCCTCCAAAGAAAATAACTAATATAATTATTCAACCCCTATATAATATTGCTGATATTAAAACCTACTACTAGTTCGTATGACCGTTGGGTACAGTTGGGATATAACATGATTGAATCATTGTGACTCAATGCCAAGCCTTAATTTGCTTCAGCTGTAATTTATAACCTACACCTAGAGATCAAAGTGTTGAAGGTGTGTTGCAAACATGGTGAAAACTGAGCTGTCACAAATGCTGAGACAGGAGATACTTTCACTGCACCAAAAGGATAATGCTCATAAGAATTTCAAGACCCTGAACATTCTTAGAGACACCACTGGGAGTATTGTCTGGAAGTTCCAAACTTATGGCAGAGCACCAAAGCCAAAACATTTGTCCAGCGGTTTTAGCAATCTCATCAGGACAAAAAAGATGTACAGGATGACACGATAAAGGATGGGACAAATGTGTCTGTGGCAACCTTAAGAGGACTACTTAACAACCAAGCACTTCATAATTGGACTCCACAATGCACACTACTCTTGATCAAGACGTACAGCAATGGTCGACTGCAATATGCCAGAAGGAATTTGGATAGGCCTGCAGAGAGAGAGTCCTATAATATCCTGGAGTGGACTTCTCAGTCTCAATATTTAAATAGAAAGTCTTTGGAGGGATCTAAAGAACGGAGGTGCAGCATGGAAGCTACCAAACTTCAATATGCTGGGAACTTTTGCACAAAGAGAATGGGCTAAGACGTCAGCATTTATCATTAGAAGTTATCAAGGCAAAAGGTTGTATCACCAAGTACTGAGGCTGGGGGTTAAATAAAATTACACACAGACATTTGTTAAAATGTAACATATGTTCCTTGAATGTTCCTGTTTTAACTATTTTAACTGAATTCCTACACACACTACCACAATACCGTTTAAAGTGAGGTAGCTTGAATATTTCCAATTGCTAATGTAAGTGTTACCAAAAAAGTTGTGGCTGGTATAGATGCAAACCAGGCTGTTTAAACTCCAACTTAATACTATTATTAATAGGCTTATGGTCAAGTGTCCAAATACTTAGTCCTAAAATCCAGCCTAAAACCACACACACACACACACACACACATTTGATTCCTTTATTGAATTAACACATTATGAGCACGCCTGACCATGTTCTTTTTTCACAGAGGGCGACTATATCAAAATGTTCATGCGAGGGCGACCCATCACCATGTTTATCCCGTCTGATGTAGAGAACTATGATGATGTCCGGTGTGAGCTTCCACCAGAAAAGCTGAAACTGGAGTGGGTGTATCCTTTTTAGAATATTATTGCAGCGATGCTTTCCAGTTGTCCCAGTCATCTTTGCTGAATTAAAGTGGAATCTTGATGGATTTTGAGAGATATCACAATCATTGACGTATCTTGTTCGTCCTGTTTATGTGCTTTGACTTGTGACTATTGTTTCTAATTTTCAAATGCTGTTAGTCCATGTTTAATGTATGCTACTAATGATTTTAAACCAGTTCTCCTTAAAACAGTAAATAATCTTTGATTTTTTGTCTGGCAGAGGTACCTAATTGATGTACTGTAAAACCTTTTTAGTGAGCTTACATATTTAGCTCATATATTAACTAATACATGCTGCCAGTTGGTGATGAACTCATACACGTAGCTGTAATGGTAACTTTAAAATTAGGCTTCTTTTTCATGTGATGTTTCAGTTTTTTGTCCACCCCGGCAACCATTATTTTGAATTCCTATCTCACTAAAGCTTCTCTCAACCTCTCCTAAATTTTATTTACGAGCACTCTTACATATTAAGTGTTGATGGCTTTACTTTACTCACACATGCTGGAGAAAGAATAAAAGTAAGATGACAAGAGTTTTCTAGCAGTTTTAACTGATTTACTACTCTGAGATTTTATCCTTGATTCTTTAGTTCAGATATGGCTATAGAGGACGAGACTGCAGGGCAAATGTGTATTTGCTTCCTACAGGGGAGATTGTTTATTTCATCGCCTCAGTGGTTGTACTCTTCAACTATGAGGAGAGGACGCAGCGGCACTACATAGGACATACGGACTGTGTGAAATGGTAAGATTGATCTGATTCGGATCTAATTCCTTATAGTCGCAGAAACCACAGTTGGCATGTAGAGTAGAGTAAAACAGAAATGCCTAGTCGAAGCAGGTATTTATGTGGGTAGTTTCATGTACCAGTGATATTCTTACCAATGGCATTAATAAGTAAATAATTGACTTTAATACTAGGTGAAGAATTAACTTTTTTGTCTTTTGATCTGTTTAAATTTGTCAAAGAGTTCACATTTGTAAAATATAGATCCAATATATTTCCATTTTGACCTCTGAGGTGGCTGTAGTTCACCTTTAATTCACGGTTCATTCAAATGAATACCTATGAGTTTTGACTAAACTGCATCACAACAAAGGTGGAGATAAGATGCAAATAGCTGTCCATACAGGGCTGGAATGCTAGAACACTGTATGATGGAAAAAATGTCCACATTCACAAATAAATCAGTGTAAGGATGATTGTATATAGAAGTATATCACTTTCAGAATGAGATACTAATTAATCTTGTATATGAAAGAATATTACATTTATAATTAGATTTTATTTTTACATTGGATTCTTAAATCCTGTTTAAACCTTCTGGCCTCTTTATTAGGAACACAATTCAAGTTAAAACTCATTTTATACAGTTAGAAGAAAGTTATCTTCTCTAGTGCTTTGTCAAGAGAAAATCATTTTTGATTATCATTTTTGATTATATTTCCGTGTGCTGCTACATTAGTACAAGTACAACACACATCACCATGTCATTACCATGTTATTTTTACTGGTGGGGGTACAAAGTGTACAGAGCAACAGATAAGCACAGTTAGTAATTGTATACACACAAAGCTTATCTGTATAGTCGGTGTAGCCTCAAATAAGCATTGAATGTACACACCAGATGGGTGTACATGACAAAGGGCTCAGGAAAGTCTATGATTTTATTACATTTAAAATTAAACACAATTTTACATTTGTTCTGGGAAAAATATAGCAACTACAATGAAATCAAACTTAACATCTTACGTCAAGGCATATTATATACAAAATGTGATATAGATAAATATTAAATATGAAGGATATCACATTTACAATTAAAGAAATCAGAACATTTCACCAATATCACTCTGTCTGTATGGCTTGCAGTTAATTAACATGGGCGGCACAGTGGCTCAGTGGGTAGCACTGTCGCCTCACAGCCAGAAGGTCCTGGGTTCGATCCCCAGGTGGGGTGGGGCGGTCCGGGTCCTTTCTGTGTGGAGTTTGCATGTTCTCCCTGTGTCTGCGTGGGTTTCCTCCGGGAGCTCCGGTTTCCTCCTACAGTCCAAAGACATGCAAATTAGGTGAATTGGAAATACAAAAATGTCCATGACTGTGTTTGACATTAAAGGGGGACCAACACAATATTATGAAGGTGGTCATAATGTTATGCCTGATCGATGTATAACAGTGTGTCTGATTACTGTGGTTGGTAATCTTTTTGCATGTTATCTATCCTTATTTCTTCCAGTCTTGCTATTCACCCAGATAAGATTCGCATTGCCACGGGACAGATCGCAGGAGTGGACAAGGATGGCAGGGTAACAAACACTATCTCACAAACATACATAAACACCAGAAAGCAAACTAAATACTGTATTTCCTTACCTGTCAGTGTGTACTACAAATTTTATCTGTATCCTTTATTACATGTAATTACTGTAGGTGTGAACAGACTTTTTCCTACAGCTTTTTAAATTGCTTTTTTTAAGAGGCCAAACAAGGAATTTCACACTCACAGAATGATGTAAATACATCCAGCATTAGTGGTGGTAGTTCTGGAGTTTACAAGCACTTTTTCTGATGCATCTGTATCATTTCACACTGACAGTTATTCAAGTTCTGTTGTTACTGATTAATAATAATAATACCGCCACCACTAAAGATTCTTATTCTCTCTTTTTATTTTTAGCCGCTGCAGCCCCATGTACGAGTGTGGGACTCCATTTCTCTGCAGACTCTGCAGATCATTGGCTTAGGCACGTTTGAGAGAGGAGTGGGATCTCTAGCGTTCTCTAAAGCAGTGAGTCTTCATTTATCCTCCTCACATTTGCTCATACTTAACCCAAATACAGGGGTTGGACAAAATAACTGCAACACCTGTCATTTTAGTGTGGGAGGTTTCATGGCTAAATTGGACCAGTCTGGTGGCCAATCTTCATTAATTGCACATTGCACCAGTAAGAGCAGAGTGTGAAGGTTCAATTAGCAGGGTAAGAGCACAGTTTTGCTCAAAATATTGCAATGCACACAACATTATGGGTGACATACCAGAGTTCAAAAGAGGACAAATTGTTGGTGCACGTGTTGCTGGCGCATCTGTGACCAAGACAGCAAGTCTTTGTGATGTATCAAGAGCCACGGTATCCAGGGTAATGTCAGCATACCACCAAGAAGGACAAACCACATCCAACAGGATTAACTGTGGACGCAAGAGGAAGCTGTCTGAAAGGGATGTTCGGGTGCTAACCCGGATTGTATCCAAAAAACATAAAACCACGGCTGCCCAAATCACGGCAGAATTAAATGTGCACCTCAACTCTCCTGTTTCCACCAGAACTGTCCGTCGGGAGCTCCACAGGGTCAATATACACGGCCGGGCTGCTATAGCCAAACCTTTGGTCACTCGTGCCAATGCCAAACGTCGGTTTCAATGGTGCAAGGAGCGCAAATCTTGGGCTGTGGACAATGTGAAACATGTATTGTTCTCTGATGAGTCCACCTTTACTGTTTTCCCCACATCCGGGAGAGTTACGGTGTGGAGAAGCCCCAAAGAAGCGTACCACCCAGACTGTTGCATGCCCAGAGTGAAGCATGGGGGTGGATCAGTGATGGTTTGGGCTGCCATATCATGGCATTCCCTTGGCCCAATACTTGTGCTAGATGGGCGCGTCACTGCCAAGGACTACCGAACCATTCTGGAGGACCATGTGCATCCAATGGCGGTGCCGTGTATCAGGATGACAATGCACCAATACACACAGCAAGACTGGTGAAAGATTGGTTTGATGAACATGAAAGTGAAGTTGAACATCTCCCATGGCCTGCACAGTCACCAGTAAATATTATTGAGCCACTTTGGGGTGTTTTGGAGAAGCGAGTCAGGAAACGTTTTCCTCCCCCAGCATCACGTAGTGACCTGGCCACTATCCTGCAAGAAGAATGGCTTAAAATCCCTCTGACCACTGTGCAGGACTTGTATATGTCATTTCCAAGACGAATTGACGCTGTATTGGCCGCAAAAGGAGGCCCTACACCATACTAATAAATTATTGTGGTCTAAAACCAGGTGTTTCAGTTATTTTGTCCAACCCCTGTAGGTCTGCAATACCTTCATGCATTTAGATGCTACAGGAACTAGGAGGTGACATATTTTTGAATATTTGCTCTGTCAGAAAACAATTTAGCCTTGTTTTTATTATTTTATTTTTAATTAAAGACAAATGGGTACTTAATTCAGTTATTGTATTAATTTATTTATTTTGGCTGCTCCCATATTAGGAGTTGCTACAGCAGATCAATGCTGGTCCCTCTTTATTCTATCCAGGCTAGGGACCAGCATTGAGAGCATACTGAGAAGTGCACCTCCCAGTAGCTATAGGCTTTACATGTAAATACTCCTTGTAGTTATTTGGGGGGCACGGTGGCTCAGTGGGTAGCACTGTCGCCTCACAGCAAGAAGGTCCTGGGTTTGATCCCCAGGTGGGGCAATTCGGGTCCTTTCTGTGTGGAGTTTGCATGTTCTCCCTGTGTCTGCGTGGGTTTTCCCCAAGAGCTCCGGTTTCCTCCCACAGTCCAAAAACATGCAAGAATCAGAGATAGAGGATTGTCCATGACTGTGTTTGACATTAAACTTGTGAACTGATGAACCTTGTGTGACAAGTGACTACCGTTTCTGTCATGAATATAACATACAAACATAACCTATAAACAAACCTTGTAGTTATTTAGTGTAGATGTTTTAGCCACACCCATTGTATTCTTACTGGTATGGGTGCCACCAGAGCGAAAAAATCTGTACTATGCAGAGCTATTCCTCAAACTGTCATATACGCTAGGTCTAAAGAGACTCACTCTAAGTTTTGTGTTTTAGGTATTTTGTTGTTGTTGTTCTTTGTTGTTCCAGACCGGTTTGTGTGATTAAACATAGGTCACATTGCTGACAAGTCACAGTGAACTGGTAGCGTACAAGTGATGAATGCCTTATAGGGAATCTAATCAGTAGGAGACAGTCTTTTCAAACATGTTTTTACAGCTCAGACACAAACATCTGGCTTTATTTTACATACTTACAGGGTTAAGCGTGGTCTCACCTTATTATTATTACATTTGAGAAAGGAAGGTACTTTGTAAAATTACTTCTCCTACATGCACCTCAAATTTATTTAATTTCTAAATAGATATTTATAAATAAAACAAGTGAAAACGTTTACCATACTTACACCATAAAAACAATATACACCGATCAGGTATAACATTATGACCACCTTTCTAATATTGTGTTGGTTCCCCTTTTGCTGCCCCATATGCAACAAACTGTGACGCACTGTGTGTTCTGAGACCTTTCTATCAGAACCAGCATAAACGCCTTCAGCAATTTGAGCTACAGTAGCTCGTCTGTTGGATCGGACCACACGGGTCTGCCTTTGCATCCCACGTGCATCAATGAGCCTTGTCCACCCATGACCATGTCGTCGGATTACCACTGTTCCTTTATTGGACCACTTTTGATAGATACTGACCACTGTCAACCAGGAACACCCCACAAGAGCTGCAGTTTTGGAGATGCTCTGACCCAATCATCTAGCCATCACAATTTGGCCCTTGTCAAACTCAAATCCTTACGCTTGCCCATTTTTCCTGCTTCTAACACATCAACTTTGGGATAAAATGTTCACTTGCTGCCTAATATATCCCACCCACTAACAGATGCTGTGATGAAGAGATAATCAGTGTTATTCACTTCACCTGTCAGTGGTCATAATGTTATGCCTGGTCAGTGTGTACAAACTGGACACTCCATTCCAATATGGAGTGGACCCGCTTCTCTGGAAAAGCTTCTAGATTTTAGTAGGTCTGTGAAAATTTGGACTTTTTTAACCAGAAAAGCATTTTGAGATTAAACATTGAATTTGAATAAGAAGGCCTGACTTGCAGTCCACTTTCCAATTCATCCCAAAGGTGACAGAAGAGATTAATGTCAGGGCTTTGTGCATGCCCCTGAAGTTTTTCCACACCAAACTGTTCCAACCATGCCCTCAAACAAAAAACACACTTTTGTACACATTAAAACATGAAATGGCATTCACCAAACTTTTGCCACCAAGTTGAAAGTGTATAATTAGAGTAAAATAATTATTTTATACACATGTTACCAATGGGTCTGCTGAAACTCTGAAGCATAATATTAGAAGGGATGTCTACATACTTTTGGCCATGCAGTGTATTAATCTGTATCTTCAAAAATCTAAATCTTTTTTTTCTTGGATGCATGATATGTTGTTAATAAAAGTAAAATAAAATAAAAAAGAACCCAAGTCGGTGTCAGTTCCTCTTGGCAAATACAGCATGATACAAATAAGCGGTTAACCTATCATGTTCTGGAATCTGGACTGATATCGCTCATATCATATCACAATGTTGGATCAAGATTACAAAAGTTACAAAAGGAGGGCCTATTATTGGCACACTAGCTTTAAATGGATAAACTGTTGAGATGGCCTGTGGGACCCTTTTTTATATGGGGCTGTGTAATTGAAGGCCAATCAAAGCGCCCATGCTAACTTACTGGCCACAGACAAAAAAGCATTATTGAAACCATGGGCCATGGGAGCAACAGGGGAAGGTTGACTGGTCCCACACATCTTGTTTTCTCCATGATCATGTGGAGGAGTTTTAATATTAACAGTTGTTGTTCTGGGAAAATAACAATATAGGTTAAACTGCAAACCTCAAACTGCAAGATCCAAAAGCAATTGTTCATTATCACGTTAATCTGTCAGTTATTAGAAAATGATTCAGACTGCTCAGCTGATTAATACAGAAGTGAAGTGGCAGAAGTGGTCTCTTTCATGGTGAATTTATCCCCATTTCTGTGACATGAGAAGTTACTGAATTGTTTAGAGAATATAAAAACAGTGAAACTGTATGCTCTAACTTTTCACTCATCACATCCCAAACCAGTTGAAGGTTTTTAATCCGAGTTGGTGCTTAGCTGTGCCATCATGAACTCCATTTGAGTAAGTGTCTTTAATAAAAAGTGTTCCTTCAGTTCCATACAGTTCTCATTAATGCCATATGGAAGCCCAACACCTTACCAACACAGTGTACTTGGATTCTTCCTTCAACTTATTTCCCATCTGTGTATCTATCTTTCGGAACATCTCTGGCTCTCCAACAGAATAACTTACATCAGTATTCTTTTTGACTTTCAGATTTGATTACATTTTATTCTGAATCTGTTTAACCTGTATTGATGATTTAAACTTTTCTTTTTGCTTCTTTGATGTTTTAGGACTCAGGAACTCACCTCAGTGTGATTGATGACTCTAATGAACACATGCTGACTGTATGGGATGTGCAGAAGAAGTCAAAAGTTGCTGAGATTAAGGTATGGTGCAATAGAGCGTATTAATATCCTTCACCCTGAGGCTACTGCTCAACTTTCCCTCGAATATTTTCTTTCCCTCCGACAAAGTTTTTTTCCCCCTTTTTTTTTTTTGAATGCCTTCCTGTTCCTGTAACTTTTCCTTAAAACGTTTTGTTCTTTTAGTCTTTATTTGTGTGCTTTTTATTCAGTTCCTTTCTCTTTCCCTGATCTACTCATTTACTGATACTGATACTATTTCTTCTACCTATTCAACCTCATCCCATTATGTTTATCTCACTTTCCATGGTGCTGTCTGAAAGGGGTATCATGGTAGTTGAAAACTATTATTTACAACCTTTTTGGACATGCACCCCCTTCCGTGTGCCGACCATGAACTTGCACCCCCCCTTCCCAAAACAACCCTCGCTGAGAAACCATTGTGAAAGCTCTTGACAAGCTAAAATAATATAATTAATGTTGTGCACATCATACATACGCCAATTAGGCATAACATTTATGACCACCTTCGTAATATTGTGTTGGTCCCCCTTTTGCTGCCAAAACAGCCCTGACCCGTCGAGGCATGGACTCCACAAGACCCCGAAGGTGTGTTGTCAGACCAGTCAACCTTCTTCTCTTGCTTCTGTGTCTAGTTCCGATATCTATGTGCCCATTTCTTGGGCTTTTGACGATGGACAGATGCGGCATGTTGGCTAAGTGGTTAGCACTGTCGCCTCACAGCAAGAAGGTCCTGGGTTTAATCCCCAGGTGGGGTGGTCTGGGTCCTTTCTGTGTGGAGTTTGCATGTTCTCCCTGTGTCTGCATGGGTTTCCTGCGGGAGCTCCAGTTATTTCCCACAGTCCAAAGACATGCAAGTGAGGTGATTGGAGATACTAATTTGTTCATGACTGTGTTCGACATTAAAACTTGTGAACTGATGAATCATTTGTGATGAGTAATTACCTGTCCTGTCATGAATGTAACCAAAATATGTAAAACATGACGTAAAAATCCTAATAAATAAATCAATTGACAGTGGATAGAAGTTGGCAAGGGCACTTTGACTGGCATGTAACTTCATGCACAAAAGGATTTGATGCACTGTGTTGCGACACATTTACCTTATCAAGAATATGATAAAATGCACTGCAATTTGTAGCAGAATAGTCCTTCTGTTGGTCTGTCCAAGATGCCATAGCATTCATGTCCTCTGACATATTTGAGTCTTGGTCGCCCAACAGCCTGTCAGCGGTTTGTGGTCTCACCATGGATGCCTGTGAGCACTCCTTATTATTTTGGAGATACTTCAGCCCAGTTGTCTGGTTATAATTGTTTGGCCCTTATCAGAGTTACTGAAGTCTTTATGCCTTATCATATGTGCTGAATTCAACATTTTGCAATGCGAGTAGCTACCATCAGCCCAACATATATCAATGACAATCATATGCACAACTGTTATAATGGCATTGCCATGCACACTTTTTAAATAGGGGCCCTAATGTTTTGGCTCGTCAAGATGCATAATTCATTATGTAGACCCCTTTTGGGCCCAGTGCCTTTTATTATATTTATTTATCATCTGTTTCTTTGTGCACTTTGTCACCTTTCTTTTCCCCATCTATTGGTTGAGTTGGACCCCCACAAACCAGATAGTATTTGGGTGGTGGGCCATTTTTAGCACTTCAATGACATGGTAATGTCATGATAGTTTGTGTAGTCCCGGTACCAATCAAATACTGTCCACTCATAAAAGCCTAGAGAATGATATTTGCATTCTAACATGGTATGTGGGTCTAAATAAAGTGGCCAGTAAATGTAAACAGTCCTTCAAAGTCCTAGATATACTGCGTCACCTAATACACCAATACCAGTACAACACGCTACCATGTCCCTGCTATCATAGTGTCATTACAGGTGGTCCACCACCCAAGTAAATTCTGGTAAATCAGTGGGATACAGTGTGGTGACAAAGTCTACAGAGCATTAATATGGTAGGTCTAGCTCATGCTGGTTATTGAATCGTGGTATGTGTACTTTTAATGTGGTTACTATGATTATAAAAATGTAAACTGGCCCTAGCTGTAATTAATGTCAATCTTTCTGTTTCAAATGATTTTTGTTTTTTGTTTTTAGACAACCAATGAGGTGGTATTGGCGGTTGAGTTTCACCCAACAGACCCCAACACCATTGTCACCTGTGGAAAGTCGCACATCTTTTTCTGGACATGGAGTGGCAACTCCCTGGCTCGCAAGCAGGGCATCTTTGGGGTAAAAACACTCACATACAAACACACACGTGCACACACTGAACCATGACAAATACATAAACAGAATGATATACTTTTGGAGTGACTCATCCACTAATAGGGGAACCTTTTAAATTGCATAAGTATGGGCTTGCACATGTTTAGGCATGAATATGGACTGAATTCTACCATATCAATGCAATTACATGCTGTTATTAACAGTGCAATTTGTGCTTAAGTTTACTTTACTGGAAGCTCAGTGATCGATGTTTTAAACTAAAAGCCATAGTGTTTAAATGTTTAACCTGGTTAATGCTTTATCAAACAGCTTTTGAGAACCACCTGCAATAAAGTGCTGGTAAACATCTGTAATGTTTTTAGTTTTGTACAACAGAAGGAGGTTTATAGCTGTTCCCAGGCAGTCCATACCAGGCCGGTATGCATTGATGACAAGTTTACTTCGTCACTTGTTTAAAACAACAGAACATTGATTGTATCTTTATTTATTTTCCCAAACTGCAAGTACGGTATTTGGGTGGCAGATCTTAGCTCTGATATCACTGGGGTTCACTGTTGCTGCTGCAATACGACTCTCTGTAAGACTTCACCTCTGGCAGAAAAGAAGCGGCCAGCAACTGCAACAGCAGAAAGTACAGTTAGGTGGAACAGCCTTACTATTGGAAGTGCTGGTCCCAAGCCCGGATGAAAAAATTGGAAGGTTGCATTAGGATGGACATATGCCGTAAAACTTTGCAGACCAAATCCACTGTGTCGATGATTCCTAAGTATGAAAGCAGCCTGGAAAAAATATAATAATAATTTAAAATAATGTATGTATTATGTATATGTATGAACAGTATGTATGTATATGTATTTATATGGGACGTTGTAGCCTAGTGGTTAAGGTACTGGATTAGTAATCAGAAGGTTGCTGGTTCAAGCCCCACCACTGTCAGGTTGCTGCTGTTGGGTCCTTGAGCAAGGCCTGTAACCCTCAATTGCTTAGACTGTATACTGTCACAGTACTTTAAGTCGCTTTGGATAAGAGTCTGCTAAATGCCAAAAATGTATGTATGTATGTATGTAAATGTATGTGTATGTATGTACGTATGTATGCATGTAAATGTTTGTGTATATGTATGGTATGTGTGTACGTATGTATGTATGTATGTATGTATGCATGTATGAATGTAAATGTATGTGTATATGTATGTGTATGTATGTACGAATGTATGTACATGTATGTATGTAATGCCCAGCCCAGTAATGCCAGCAGCAAACACATTTCAGATGCCAGCAACAAAAGTATTAAAGACATACACCACATCACTGTTATACAGATGTTCTAACACTGTGATATCTGTGCATGTGTCTTTTAGAAATACGAAAAGCCCAAATTTGTGCAGTGTCTGGCCTTCCTTAATAATGGAGACATCCTGACCGGAGATTCGGGAGGCGTCCTGCTGATCTGGACCCGCAGCACAGCGGATCCACCTCCTGGGAAAGGACCCAAAGGTGAGAGCTGTTTTGTCTTTTACCTCTTACTCATTTGCTCACATTCTTTTGCTTTTAAACACCAATTCCCATTCATGATCTGTCTGGGAAATACAAAGAAAAGCCCAAAGAGCACCCTGAGTTATTTTCCCTCGAGTGTATGCACAGGAGAAAATGAGTGGTTTCATGATTGCGTGTTTGTCTGTGTGAAAGAGAGAAAGAAAACGAATGTGATTCTATTTGGGTGTGATTGTGTTTGCAGGTCTCATTCTCTAGTTGAAGTGTTAATAGTTTTTAGAGGCATGCTGCGGAACTGGATCCACAGAGCTGGAGTGTGGACTACTGCCAGCTTTTAAGCATTAATCATGCCTTGATGTAGCCCCTGCACTGCAGGATGTTGCACTTTATTGCACAGTGCCCCCTACAGATCGAGTGTTCGATCTGCACTTTGATTGAGAGATATCGATCACGAACCCTGAAGTATTATCTGTTTTTTGTCTTGTCTTGTGATTGACTGTGTGTGTGTGCAGTAAAAACAAGCACATTTATATAAATAAATAACTGAATTGACCATTTTATTTGATATTAGAATGTGCAGGCCATTAGAGTTCCTTTGCACTAGACCAGGGGTGGGCAATTAAATTTTGCAAGGGGCCACATGTGAAACTGGGACTGTTGTAGAGGGTCAGACCAATAGGCTGATCTTAGTTTTGCTCAATATTAATTTTATCTTTGTATAAAGACAGTGAATTTTATGTTTTAAATAAACTGTTACTGTTAAGCGTAGATGTTCCAGTTAGACAATAAAAATTAGAAGCAGTCAAAGTAAAAACATCAACATAATTTTACTATCTAATCAACTTTCACAAAAACAGTTTCAAACAAAATATGCATGTTTTAAATTTTAAAACCTGTTTTTTTAAATGTGCAGGTTTTAAACTTTACACAAAGTGTTACTGCTATTTTGTTTGGAGTCCGATTACCTAATTTGCTGTTTTTCAGTCCTTTGTTCTTGTTGGATATTGTTTCTAGATATCACAACGCTGGTCTTGACTGCTCCAGTCCTGAATGTGTAAATCCCTGTTGCTTTAGCCGTTCAGATGTGATGCTCTGCATTGTTTGTTTGTTGTTTGTTTATTAGGATTTTAACATCATGTTTTACACTTTGGTTACATTCATGACAGGAACGGTAGTTACTCATCACACGTTTATCACCTCTCAAGGTATATATCGAACACAGTCATGGTCAATTTAGTGTCTTCAATTCACCTTACTTGCATGACTGCCCCACCTGGGGATCGAACCCAGGCCCTTCTTGCTGTGAGGAGACAGTGCTACCCACTTAGCCACCGTGCCACCCTCTGCATCGCACAAGTTCTTGTCTTTCTCTGTGTTTAGTACCATAATAGCGATTTAAATTGTAATCCTCGAACACAGCGATCTAAACACACAGCTTTACATCTGAATTAAATAAATAAACACTTAGACGTCCATGTCTTGTTAAAAAGTCATACATTTTGTATCAGTTGCACGCACAATTCGATTCGCCAACATGTTACGGTGAAGCTGGGTACACTCGCACACACTTGCGAATGTACAAATTTAAAATAAAAACAATGCTATTGTACTGCATGTATGATGTACACTTATTTACATCTGATTTCTAATTACCACTGATGTGGTCCAGTCAGAGACACCAAACAGGCCGGATGTGACCCAGGCCCGTACAATGCCCAGGTGTACACTAGATTTTTCTCTCCCTGTCATGCTAAAACTAGGAAAGGCCTTTGCCAAACTGATGCTGCAAAGTTGGAAGCATTATTTATTTAATATAACTGATTTTATACACTTGTTAGCAATAGGCGTGGCTGAAACACCTGAATTCAATAAGTAAGTGGGTTGTTTACATACTTTTGGCCATATAGAGTTCATTTTACATTCACATTTTCAGCATGTAGCAGGTGCTTTTATCCAAAGTGACTTACAATATACAATCTATGCAATTGAGGGTTAAGGGCCTTGCTCAATGGCCCAACAGTGGCAACCTGCCAATGGTGGGGCTTAAACCGGCAACCTTCTGGTTACTGGTCAAGTACCTTAACCACTAGGCTACAGCTGCCCTGTAAATTATAAGTTCATGTCCCTTATAAGTATATGTACATTAGAGCTTTCCATGATTAGTTATCAGTAGCATGTTATCAGTTTGGTGCCAGTTATATAGTTATGGTATGTGTATTAAGGCTACAGATGTGTCAGCACTTTGTATGGGCTGATTTGTTGTCAGGACACACTGCAGCACTATTGATTCACTTACAGACATTGTTCATGATCAGGTGTCCTAGATCATCCACTGTCTACTTCACATCCTTCCTCAAGGCAGCTGTCCCAGTGTGTGTGTGTGTATGTGTATGTGTGTGTATGTGTGTGTGTGTGTGTGTGTGTGTGTGTGTGTGTTTTAGTTCTCCTTTTCCCAATTTGTAGTGTATCCAATTGCATTTTTCTTTCTCTTTACTAATTCTAATCCCCGTCCTGATTGAGGAGAGCGAGACTGACACACACCCCATTTGACACATGTGCAGTAGCCAAGTGCATCTTTTCACCTGCATGAGACGAGTTCATATGCGGATCAGCTTTGTGTACAGAGAGCCTCACCCTGATCAACGCCTTATTTCTCGACCTTGTGCAGGCGCCATCAATCAGCCAGCAGAGGTCATAATTGCTCTATCCCTCTATAAACAACAGCCAATCGTTGTTAATGCAGGTGCCCAGCCGGATGGCAGAGCTGAGTTTCAAACTGGCAAGTTTGAAATGTTAGCTCAGGTGTGCTAGCGGGTTTTACTGCTGCGCCACCTAAGCTCCTCCATTCTATTTTAAAGGAGTTGCCCCCTCCTTGCTTTTAAAACAAGTCCATTCAGTCACAATATCCTAAGTAAAGTCAAGCACTGATGTTGGACTATAAGGCCAGACTACTGTTGACATTCCAGTTTATCCCAAAGGTAAATTTCAGCCAGTAAAATTCCTCCATACCAAACTCATCGAACCATGTCTGTATGGACCTATCTCTGGGCACAGGTGCACGCTCATGCTGGAACAGAACCTTCCTTAAACTTCTGCTACAAGTATTTATTGTATGTATTTAAGTTTATATACCTGTTATAAAATCACATGGGGTGTCCACACATTTATATTGTGACATATATCGTGAATGGGGGGAATGTCCACGATACAGATACACACACATACACCCCCCTCTTCCCCCACACCCATAAAAGCTTTAGCACCAAGCTGCACAGACCGCATTAGCAATGAGAAGTATGCATGGCACCCA